>NW_026061867.1:0-600000 GCF_023897955.1 Schistocerca gregaria | reverse complement strand
TCGTTAGGTCTCATACGTTGGAGTAGAGGATTTACGTGTTTTGTCGACATTCACTGGGCAATTGGAAAATTCACAAGCATTTCGAATGCAATGCTTCCCACGTTTTCACTCATTTCACGGTTCCGTTGGAGACGTTCTTTACCTCCTGACACAAAAAAGGGAACGCAGTCGGTAGGACTTTTCGTATTTTCTTACTTCTCAGGGAGTTGCCTACTGTGTTCCTCTTACGGCATGCACTAGATAACCTGAACAGTTACAGGATAGAGTCATTTTTGTTCTCGGCTGTACTTACATCATCACAGACTCGGAGCAATTCCATTGGCATCAGCTTCAAAACAAACACTTGCCGAAACCCGGGATCGGACCAGTGACCTTTAGATCTTCAGTCTAACGCTCTCCCCCCAACTGAGCTATTTTTTGTTTTTACTAGACCAGTGCTCTACCACTTTCTTTTTTGCATTACTGGTGCCTTAAACCAGCGCCTTAGACCGGTTTTTTTAGTTTTTTTGTTTTTCTAACGCTCTTCCAAAGTTTGTTTTCTTCCTTAACCACTTTTTTTTCCTTAACCCCTTTTTTTTTTACTTCTCTTGTCAATAAGTAGATCGCAATGAAGGCAGGATCCCGGACGCGCAGCAACATCAGTGGGGCCTCTTCGCGGCACTGCAAGTGCGTCACGACACAGAACCCCTCCCCCATCATGACATGGGAGGACACAGACCTTTTGTCTGTCTCCTCTGAGATTATTTATATCATGGAACAAAATTTTTACTGTGGACGTTGCGGTTTTTCCCTTATTTTATTTTATGTTTTTTTTTTATTTTTTTTATTTGCTCTGTTTGGTTCTTGAATGTTGTAATTTGTTTTTACCTTTTTCTGTTGTGGTTTTTTTTTTCGTACATAATACCGTGTAGAAGCCGTAGTCACTTCTCAGAGATTAATAAAATAGGTCACTCAGTCCACTGTTTACTTGTTACTTGCTTATAGTTTCTATCGTGTTGTTCGTTTTTATCCTATGCCTGTCCTCTTGAAGACTATATTCAACATGTTGCCGTAGTGTTTTTTATGGTCACTGAATTTTTTTGATTCCCAATAAGCGGATTCCATATAGACGATGAAATCAATTGAATTGTCAGATCCATTCCTTCCAATTACGTAATGTGTGTAGTGACCCATGAGCCACATGACAGCGTTATTTTTGCTTTCTGGAAAAAATGTCACTTCAGGCTGTAATAGCGTTTGTGGTGTATAATTGCGGCCATCACTTCTGGTGAGGAGTGCAATCTTCCATCTGATCCATGTCCAATTGTGAAATTGTCCTCTGCACGTGAATCTGTGTTGATGTGTGTCCACGAATCCACACTTAGTGCAGTGATTTGTGGCACACAGTCCTATCTGATAAAGTTTTGCATTGGTTGGTATAGTGTCGCTGACTACCTTGTACCAAGTGGAAGCCACGTTTGTTGAATGGATTTTGAGGCTAAGGTTTTTCCATACAGTACGCCATATGACGTTCGGATATTTGATTTCTATGGTATTTTGTGTATCCGATTTGTGCCATGTGTTTAGAATCTCCTTTGTAGTTATATTTGACTTGTACATTGTGCGTGCCTCTAAGTAGCCGACCTCAATATAAAATTTCTTGATATGCGTTAGTGTGTTGTTTAGTTTGCCCACATTAACCGGGGGTTGCAGGGAACCAGGCTGGACAGTTGTGAATAGTCGGGAGGTGATGTTATCTCTGTCCTTATTAATCATAAAAAGGGTTCTTTTGATGTAAAGTGCAGTTGCCTTTGTAACCAAATTAGTTAGCTCTAACCCGCCCATCAGTCTTGCTATGGTTCCGTTGGAGACGTTCTTTACCTCCTGACACAAAAAAGGGAACGCAGTCGGTAGGACTTTTCGTATTTTCTTACTTCTCAGGGAGTTGCCTACTGTGTTCCTCTTACGGCATGCACTAGATAACCTGAACAGTTACAGGATAGAGTCATTTTTGTTCTCGGCTGTACTTACATCATCACAGACTCGGAGCAATTCCATTGGCATCAGCTTCAAAACAAACACTCGCCGAAACCCGGGATCGAACCAGGGACCTTTAGATGTTCAGTCTAACGCTCTCCCAACTGAGCTATTTCGGCTCACGCATATGTCTGCATACTCGCGCGTCTTCGTTAACCTCTGAATCGCCGCCAATTTCACAGTCATCTTCGTCTGATAAGACACAGGGACGCTGAAAGGCGAGCAGCAGATGCAGTGAAGTACCACACACATATCTTCTGATTCCATCATCGTAAGAAGCAAACATGTCGACTCGATTCATGTAATATCGACTTCGCTGGCGCTAGAAAACCTTTACTATATCGATGCCACGTGCAACTCGTGTGCAGAGAACGAGACACAAGAAGGAGTGAGCCTCTCCACTATGTGAGAGGCAGTATCAAGCAGAAACACACGCTAAAACATTTGACTTGCGTTAGCTCATAAATTGCTACACGTCACCGTCTGCAAGCTAAAATGGACACATCTGTACTGCCCAGAGAGGCGACACTTGCACTCACACCTGGTGGACGGCAGTGAGACGAGGAGATGAGCTGTGGCTTCTGGGAGCGACTGTAGCGCTGCACCCAAGAACACTGCACATTGCTGGCGACCCACGTGTTTAGTAGAGACGCAACTGCTAGGATGCAGCTGAACGTCCATCTTCTGAGAGCGAGAAAATTTCCGCAGTCGGCAGGACTCGAACCTACGCTCCCAGAGGGAATCTGATTTCAAGTCAGACGCCTTAACCACTCGGCCACGACTGCCGGTCGCAATAGCGTCTTCCGACAAGTGAAAGTGCCACCTTTAGAAGCAATCCAATGGCAGAAAGCTGCGTGGCCTCACTCTTTTCTGTAGTGTTTCCATTGCCAGCACATTAGCCGTTACGAAAGTGTATTAATTTTCGCCTAGACATTGCCTTGAACCCAACACCCTTTGGTTGAAAATCAAACGCTCTACCGACTGAGCTATCGTACAGCTGCGTGGCGTGCGAGTCATTCGCATGACGTAATTACTGGCTTGTGGCTCCAATGGCGACTTCACCGACTTCCCGCTGACGCTAGTTTTCTGTCGTCTTAAGTGGTCGACATACTTGCAAGTAGCTGCGAGATCTTAAGAAAAGAAACGCTGCACCATTGCTTTTGCCGCACTCGAATGACTGTATAGCGATTCTTAAAAAAGAGAGAAATGAATGTTTGCTCTGTCCAACGCTTCCAGGCACGTCTGTGTACACACGAACTCGGCGTCGACGCGAGAAAATGACGGGAGCGCACTCATGGGCCTGCGACGGCTTTCTGCAGTCCCAGCGTCAGTGAGAGGTGAACCGGTAGCCACAGAAAGCAGCGGCCGCCGCGACACTCAGTATTGTTAAACGGAAATTTTCTTCTTGTTGAGGATGGCGTCATTGGTATGCAACCGCGTTCACGTGTGTGAAAATATTTGCTCCTCTATATGCAAAATCGCACGCAGCCGGTAGGATTCGAACATACGCTCCCACAGGGAATCTGATTTCGAGTCAGACGCCTTAACCACTCGGACACGAAACATGCAACTGCTACGGTTTAAAGCACTGTGGCGTCAGAAAACGGCGTAGCTGCATTCTTTACCGTAGTGTTTCCACCGCAACCAAAGTATTAAAATCTCCGCCCGAACAGGGACTTGAACCCTGGACCCTTAGGTTAAAAGCCTAATGCTCTACCGACTGAGCTATCCGGGCTCACACGACGTTAGAGATCATCCCACGATGCACAGGTATACATTGACTCATGTCCTTCACAGTTGTGCTATCGCTGCATCGAGCTGTTACTAATTAAACGTCCCTGAATGCTGTCTACAAACGTGTCGCGCTAAGCTCGTAGCAGACTATCGAAGAATGCTGACACACGATGCAAAAACAAACCGCAGCAGTCGTTAGGTCTCATACGTTGGAGTAGAGGATTTACGTGTTTTGTCGACATTCACTGGGCAATTGGAAAATTCACAAGCATTTCGAATGCAATGCTTCCCACGTTTTCGCTCATTTCACGGTTCCGTTGGAGACGTTCTTTACCTCCTGACACAAAAAAGGGAACGCAGTCGGTAGGACTTTTCGTATTTTCTTACTTCTCAGGGAGTTGCCTACTGTGTTCCTCTTACGGCATGCACTAGATAACCTGAACAGTTACAGGATAGAGTCATTTTTGTTCTCGGCTGTACTTACATCATCACAGACTCGGAGCAATTCCATTGGCATCAGCTTCAAAACAAACACTTGCCGAAACCCGGGATCGGACCAGTGACCTTTAGATCTTCAGTCTAACGCTCTCCCCCCAACTGAGCTATTTTTTGTTTTTACTAGACCAGTGCTCTACCACTTTCTTTTTTGCATTACTGGTGCCTTAAACCAGCGCCTTAGACCGGTTTTTTTAGTTTTTTTGTTTTTCTAACGCTCTTCCAAAGTTTGTTTTCTTCCTTAACCACTTTTTTTTTCCTTAACCCCCTTTTTTTTTTACTTCTCTTGTCAATAAGTAGATCGCAATGAAGGCAGGATCCCGGACGCGCAGCAACATCAGTGGGGCCTCTTCGCGGCACTGCAAGTGCGTCACGACACAGAACCCCTCCCCCATCATGACATGGGAGGACACAGACCTTTTGTCTGTCTCCTCTGAGATTATTTATATCATGGAACAAAATTTTTACTGTGGACGTTGCGGTTTTTCCCTTATTTTATTTTATGTTTTTTTTATTTTTTTTATTTGCTCTGTTTGGTTCTTGAATGTTGTAATTTGTTTTTACCTTTTTCTGTTGTGGTTTTTTTTTCGTACATAATACCGTGTAGAAGCCGTAGTCACTTCTCAGAGATTAATAAAATAGGTCACTCAGTCCACTGTTTACTTGTTACTTGCTTATAGTTTCTATCGTGTTGTTCGTTTTTATCCTATGCCTGACCTCTTGAAGACTATATTCAACATGTTGCCGTAGTGTTTTTTATGGTCACTGAATTTTTTTGATTCCCAATAAGCGGATTCCATATAGACGATGAAATCAATTGAATTGTCAGATCCATTCCTTCCAATTACGTAATGTGTGTAGTGACCCATGAGCCACATGACAGCGTTATTTTTGCTTTCTGGAAAAAATGTCACTTCAGGCTGTAATAGCGTTTGTGGTGTATAATTGCGGCCATCACTTCTGGTGAGGAGTGCAATCTTCCATCTGATCCATGTCCAATTGTGAAATTGTCCTCTGCACGTGAATCTGTGTTGATGTGTGTCCACGAATCCACACTTAGTGCAGTGATTTGTGGCACACAGTCCTATCTGATAAAGTTTTGCATTGGTTGGTATAGTGTCGCTGACTACCTTGTACCAAGTGGAAGCCACGTTTGTTGAATGGATTTTGAGGCTAAGGTTTTTCCATACAGTACGCCATATGACGTTCGGATATTTGATTTCTATGGTATTTTGTGTATCCGATTTGTGCCATGTGTTTAGAATCTCCTTTGTAGTTATATTTGACTTGTACATTGTGCGTGCCTCTAAGTAGCCGACCTCAATATAAAATTTCTTGATATGCGTTAGTGTGTTGTTTAGTTTGCCCACATTAACCGGGGGTTGCAGGGAACCAGGCTGGACAGTTGTGAATAGTCGGGAGGTGATGTTATCTCTGTCCTTATTAATCATAAACAGGGTTCTTTTGATGTAAAGTGCAGTTGCCTTTGTAACCAAATTAGTTAGCTCTAACCCGCCCATCAGTCTTGCTATGGTTCCGTTGGAGACGTTCTTTACCTCCTGACACAAAAAAGGGAACGCAGTCGGTAGGACTTTTCGTATTTTCTTACTTCTCAGGGAGTTGCCTACTGTGTTCCTCTTACGGCATGCACTAGATAACCTGAACAGTTACAGGATAGAGTCATTTTTGTTCTCGGCTGTACTTACATCATCACAGACTCGGAGCAATTCCATTGGCATCAGCTTCAAAACAAACACTTGCCGAAACCCGGGATCGAACCAGTGACCTTTAGATCTTCAGTCTAACACTCTCCCAACTGAGCTATTTCGGCTCACGCATATGTCTGCGTACTCGCGCGTCTTCGTTAACCTCTGAATCGCCGCCAATTTCACAGTCATCTTCGTCTGATAAGACACAGGGACGCTGAAAGGCGAGCAGCAGATGCAGTGAAGTACCACACACATATCTTCTGATTCCATCATCGTAAGAAGCAAACATGTCGACTCGATTCATGTAATATTGACTTCGCTGGCGCTAGAAAACCTTTACTATATCGATGCCACGTGCAACTCGTGTGCAGAGAACGAGACACAAGAAGGAGTGAGACTCTCCACTATGTGAGAGGCAGTATCAAGCAGAAACACACGCTAAAACATTTGACTTGCGTTAGCTCATAAATTGCTACACGTCACCGTCTGCAAGCTAAAATGGACACATCTGTACTGCCCAGAGAGGCGACACTTGCACTCACACCTGGTGGACGGCAGTGAGACGAGGAGATGAGCTGTGGCTTCTGGGAGCGACTGTAGCGCTGCACCCAAGAACACTGCACATTGCTGGCGACCCACGTGTTTAGTAGAGACGCAACTGCTAGGATGCAGCTGAACGTCCATCTTCTGAGAGCGAGAAAATTTCCGCAGTCGGCAGTACTCGAACCTACGCTCCCAGAGGGAATCTGATTTCAAGTCAGACGCCTTAACCACTCGGCCACGACTGCCGGTCGCAATAGCGTCTTCCGACAAGTGAAAGTGCCACCTTTAGAAGCAATCCAATGGCAGAAAGCTGCGTGGCCTCACTCTTTTCTGTAGTGTTTCCATTGCCAGCACATTAGCCGTTACGGAAGTGTATTAATTTTCGCCTAGACATTGCCTTGAACCCAACACCCTTTGGTTGAAAATCAAACGCTCTACCGACTGAGCTATCGTACAGCTGCGTGGCGTGCGAGTCATTCGCATGACGTAATTACTGGCTTGTGGCTCCAATGGCGACTTCACCGACTTACCGCTGACGCTAGTTTTCTGTCGTCTTAAGTGGTCGACATACTTGCAAGTAGCTGCGAGATCTTAAGAAAAGAAACGCTGCACCATTGCTTTTGCCGCACTCGAATGACTGAATTGCGATTCTTAAAAAAGAGAGAAATGAATGTTTGCTCTGTCCAACGCTTCCAAGCACGTCTGTGTACACACGAACTCGGCGTCGACGCGAGAAAATGCCGGCAGCGCACTCGTGGGCCTGCTAAGGCTTTCTGCAGTCCCAGCGTCAGTGAGAGGTGAACCGGTAGCCACAGAAAGCAGCGGCCGCCGCGACACTCAGTATTGTTAAACGGAAATTTTCTTCTTGTTGAGGATGGCGTCATTGGTATGCAACCGCGTTCACGTGTGTGAAAATATTTGTTCCTCTATATGCAAAATCGCACGCAGCCGGTAGGATTCGAACATACGCTCCCACAGGGAATCTGATTTCGAGTCAGACGCCTTAACCACTCGGACACGAAACATGCAACTGCTACGGTTTAAAGCACTGTGGCGTCAGAAAACGGCGTAGCTGCATTCTTTTCCGTAGTGTTTCCACCGCTACCAAAGTATTAAAATCTCCGCCCGAACAGCGACTTGAACCCTGGACCCTTAGGTTAAAAGCCTAATGCTCTACCGACTGAGCTATCCGGGCTCACACGACGTTAGAGATCATCCCACGATGCACAGGTATACATTGACTCATGTCCTTCACAGTTGTGCTATCGCTGCATCGAGCTGTTACTAATTAAACGTCCCTGAATGCTGTCTACAAACGTGTCGCGCTAAGCTCGTAGCAGACTATCGAAGAATGCTGACACACGATGCAAAAACAAACCGCAGCAGTCGTTAGGTCTCATACGTTGGAGTAGAGGATTTACGTGTTTTGTCGACATTCACTGGGCAATTGGAAAATTCACAAGCATTTCGAATGCAATGCTTCCCACGTTTTCGCTCATTTCACGGTTCCGTTGGAGACGTTCTTTACCTCCTGACACAAAAAAGGGAACGCAGTCGGTAGGACTTTTCGTATTTTCTTACTTCTCAGGGAGTTGCCTACTGTGTTCCTCTTACGGCATGCACTAGATAACCTGAACAGTTACAGGATAGAGTCATTTTTGTTCTCGGCTGTACTTACATCATCACAGACTCGGAGCAATTCCATTGGCATCAGCTTCAAAACAAACACTTGCCGAAACCCGGGATCGGACCAGTGACCTTTAGATCTTCAGTCTAACGCTCTCCCCCCAACTGAGCTATTTTTTGTTTTTACTAGACCAGTGCTCTACCACTTTCTTTTTTGCATTACTGGTGCCTTAAACCAGCGCCTTAGACCGGTTTTTTTAGTTTTTTTGTTTTTCTAACGCTCTTCCAAAGTTTGTTTTCTTCCTTAACCACTTTTTTTTTCCTTAACCCCCTTTTTTTTTTACTTCTCTTGTCAATAAGTAGATCGCAATGAAGGCAGGATCCCGGACGCGCAGCAACATCAGTGGGGCCTCTTCGCGGCACTGCAAGTGCGTCACGACACAGAACCCCTCCCCCATCATGACATGGGAGGACACAGACCTTTTGTCTGTCTCCTCTGAGATTATTTATATCATGGAACAAAATTTTTACTGTGGACGTTGCGGTTTTTCCCTTATTTTATTTTATGTTTTTTTTATTTTTTTTATTTGCTCTGTTTGGTTCTTGAATGTTGTAATTTGTTTTTACCTTTTTCTGTTGTGGTTTTTTTTTCGTACATAATACCGTGTAGAAGCCGTAGTCACTTCTCAGAGATTAATAAAATAGGTCACTCAGTCCACTGTTTACTTGTTACTTGCTTATAGTTTCTATCGTGTTGTTCGTTTTTATCCTATGCCTGACCTCTTGAAGACTATATTCAACATGTTGCCGTAGTGTTTTTTATGGTCACTGAATTTTTTTGATTCCCAATAAGCGGATTCCATATAGACGATGAAATCAATTGAATTGTCAGATCCATTCCTTCCAATTACGTAATGTGTGTAGTGACCCATGAGCCACATGACAGCGTTATTTTTGCTTTCTGGAAAAAATGTCACTTCAGGCTGTAATAGCGTTTGTGGTGTATAATTGCGGCCATCACTTCTGGTGAGGAGTGCAATCTTCCATCTGATCCATGTCCAATTGTGAAATTGTCCTCTGCACGTGAATCTGTGTTGATGTGTGTCCACGAATCCACACTTAGTGCAGTGATTTGTGGCACACAGTCCTATCTGATAAAGTTTTGCATTGGTTGGTATAGTGTCGCTGACTACCTTGTACCAAGTGGAAGCCACGTTTGTTGAATGGATTTTGAGGCTAAGGTTTTTCCATACAGTACGCCATATGACGTTCGGATATTTGATTTCTATGGTATTTTGTGTATCCGATTTGTGCCATGTGTTTAGAATCTCCTTTGTAGTTATATTTGACTTGTACATTGTGCGTGCCTCTAAGTAGCCGACCTCAATATAAAATTTCTTGATATGCGTTAGTGTGTTGTTTAGTTTGCCCACATTAACCGGGGGTTGCAGGGAACCAGGCTGGACAGTTGTGAATAGTCGGGAGGTGATGTTATCTCTGTCCTTATTAATCATAAACAGGGTTCTTTTGATGTAAAGTGCAGTTGCCTTTGTAACCAAATTAGTTAGCTCTAACCCGCCCATCAGTCTTGCTATGGTTCCGTTGGAGACGTTCTTTACCTCCTGACACAAAAAAGGGAACGCAGTCGGTAGGACTTTTCGTATTTTCTTACTTCTCAGGGAGTTGCCTACTGTGTTCCTCTTACGGCATGCACTAGATAACCTGAACAGTTACAGGATAGAGTCATTTTTGTTCTCGGCTGTACTTACATCATCACAGACTCGGAGCAATTCCATTGGCATCAGCTTCAAAACAAACACTTGCCGAAACCCGGGATCGAACCAGTGACCTTTAGATCTTCAGTCTAACACTCTCCCAACTGAGCTATTTCGGCTCACGCGTATGTCTGCATACTCGCGCGTCTTCGTTAACCTCTGAATCGCCGCCAATTTCACAGTCATCTTCGTCTGATAAGACACAGGGACGCTGAAAGGCGAGCAGCAGATGCAGTGAAGTACCACACACATATCTTCTGATTCCATCATCGTAAGAAGCAAACATGTCGACTCGATTCATGTAATATTGACTTCGCTGGCGCTAGAAAACCTTTACTATATCGATGCCACGTGCAACTCGTGTGCAGAGAACGAGACACAAGAAGGAGTGAGACTCTCCACTATGTGAGAGGCAGTATCAAGCAGAAACACACGCTAAAACATTTGACTTGCGTTAGCTCATAAATTGCTACACGTCACCGTCTGCAAGCTAAAATGGACACATCTGTACTGCCCAGAGAGGCGACACTTGCACTCACACCTGGTGGACGGCAGTGAGACGAGGAGATGAGCTGTGGCTT
The DNA here is from genome assembly GCF_023897955.1 of Schistocerca gregaria. Taxonomy (NCBI): domain Eukaryota; kingdom Metazoa; phylum Arthropoda; class Insecta; order Orthoptera; family Acrididae; genus Schistocerca; species Schistocerca gregaria. Next base: position 589,521 of record NW_026061867.1, on the reverse strand, counting down.
CTGGGAGCGACTGTAGCGCTGCACCCAAGAACACTGCACATTGCTGGCGACCCACGTGTTTAGTAGAGACGCAACTGCTAGGATGCAGCTGAACGTCCATCTTCTGAGAGCGAGAAAATTTCCGCAGTCGGCAGTACTCGAACCTACGCTCCCAGAGGGAATCTGATTTCAAGTCAGACGCCTTAACCACTCGGCCACGACTGCCGGTCGCAATAGCGTCTTCCGACAAGTGAAAGTGCCACCTTTAGAAGCAATCCAATGGCAGAAAGCTGCGTGGCCTCACTCTTTTCTGTAGTGTTTCCATTGCCAGCACATTAGCCGTTACGGAAGTGTATTAATTTTCGCCTAGACATTGCCTTGAACCCAACACCCTTTGGTTGAAAATCAAACGCTCTACCGACTGAGCTATCGTACAGCTGCGTGGCGTGCGAGTCATTCGCATGACGTAATTACTGGCTTGTGGCTCCAATGGCGACTTCACCGACTTACCGCTGACGCTAGTTTTCTGTCGTCTTAAGTGGTCGACATACTTGCAAGTAGCTGCGAGATCTTAAGAAAAGAAACGCTGCACCATTGCTTTTGCCGCACTCGAATGACTGAATTGCGATTCTTAAAAAAGAGAGAAATGAATGTTTGCTCTGTCCAACGCTTCCAAGCACGTCTGTGTACACACGAACTCGGCGTCGACGCGAGAAAATGCCGGCAGCGCACTCGTGGGCCTGCTAAGGCTTTCTGCAGTCCCAGCGTCAGTGAGAGGTGAACCGGTAGCCACAGAAAGCAGCGGCCGCCGCGACACTCAGTATTGTTAAACGGAAATTTTCTTCTTGTTGAGGATGGCGTCATTGGTATGCAACCGCGTTCACGTGTGTGAAAATATTTGTTCCTCTATATGCAAAATCGCACGCAGCCGGTAGGATTCGAACATACGCTCCCACAGGGAATCTGATTTCGAGTCAGACGCCTTAACCACTCGGACACGAAACATGCAACTGCTACGGTTTAAAGCACTGTGGCGTCAGAAAACGGCGTAGCTGCATTCTTTTCCGTAGTGTTTCCACCGCTACCAAAGTATTAAAATCTCCGCCCGAACAGCGACTTGAACCCTGGACCCTTAGGTTAAAAGCCTAATGCTCTACCGACTGAGCTATCCGGGCTCACACGACGTTAGAGATCATCCCACGATGCACAGGTATACATTGACTCATGTCCTTCACAGTTGTGCTATCGCTGCATCGAGCTGTTACTAATTAAACGTCCCTGAATGCTGTCTACAAACGTGTCGCGCTAAGCTCGTAGCAGACTATCGAAGAATGCTGACACACGATGCAAAAACAAACCGCAGCAGTCGTTAGGTCTCATACGTTGGAGTAGAGGATTTACGTGTTTTGTCGACATTCACTGGGCAATTGGAAAATTCACAAGCATTTCGAATGCAATGCTTCCCACGTTTTCGCTCATTTCACGGTTCCGTTGGAGACGTTCTTTACCTCCTGACACAAAAAAGGGAACGCAGTCGGTAGGACTTTTCGTATTTTCTTACTTCTCAGGGAGTTGCCTACTGTGTTCCTCTTACGGCATGCACTAGATAACCTGAACAGTTACAGGATAGAGTCATTTTTGTTCTCGGCTGTACTTACATCATCACAGACTCGGAGCAATTCCATTGGCATCAGCTTCAAAACAAACACTTGCCGAAACCCGGGATTGGACCAGTGACCTTTAGATCTTCAGTCTAACGCTCTCCCCCCAACTGAGCTATTTTTTGTTTTTACTAGACCAGTGCTCTACCACTTTCTTTTTTGCATTACTGGTGCCTTAAACCAGCGCCTTAGACCGGTTTTTTTAGTTTTTTTGTTTTTCTAACGCTCTTCCAAAGTTTGTTTTCTTCCTTAACCACTTTTTTTTCCTTAACCCCTTTTTTTTTTACTTCTCTTGTCAATAAGTAGATCGCAATGAAGGCAGGATCCCGGACGCGCAGCAACATCAGTGGGGCCTCTTCGCGGCACTGCAAGTGCGTCACGACACAGAACCCCTCCCCCATCATGACATGGGAGGACACAGACCTTTTGTCTGTCTCCTCTGAGATTATTTATATCATGGAACAAAATTTTTACTGTGGACGTTGCGGTTTTTCCCTTATTTTATTTTATGTTTTTTTTATTTTTTTTATTTGCTCTGTTTGGTTCTTGAATGTTGTAATTTGTTTTTACCTTTTTCTGTTGTGGTTTTTTTTTCGTACATAATACCGTGTAGAAGCCGTAGTCACTTCTCAGAGATTAATAAAATAGGTCACTCAGTCCACTGTTTACTTGTTACTTGCTTATAGTTTCTATCGTGTTGTTCGTTTTTATCCTATGCCTGTCCTCTTGAAGACTATATTCAACATGTTGCCGTAGTGTTTTTTATGGTCACTGAATTTTTTTGATTCCCAATAAGCGGATTCCATATAGACGATGAAATCAATTGAATTGTCAGATCCATTCCTTCCAATTACGTAATGTGTGTAGTGACCCATGAGCCACATGACAGCGTTATTTTTGCTTTCTGGAAAAAATGTCACTTCAGGCTGTAATAGCGTTTGTGGTGTATAATTGCGGCCATCACTTCTGGTGAGGAGTGCAATCTTCCATCTGATCCATGTCCAATTGTGAAATTGTCCTCTGCACGTGAATCTGTGTTGATGTGTGTCCACGAATCCACACTTAGTGCAGTGATTTGTGGCACACAGTCCTATCTGATAAAGTTTTGCATTGGTTGGTATAGTGTCGCTGACTACCTTGTACCAAGTGGAAGCCACGTTTGTTGAATGGATTTTGAGGCTAAGGTTTTTCCATACAGTACGCCATATGACGTTCGGATATTTGATTTCTATGGTATTTTGTGTATCCGATTTGTGCCATGTGTTTAGAATCTCCTTTGTAGTTATATTTGACTTGTACATTGTGCGTGCCTCTAAGTAGCCGACCTCAATATAAAATTTCTTGATATGCGTTAGTGTGTTGTTTAGTTTGCCCACATTAACCGGGGGTTGCAGGGAACCAGGCTGGACAGTTGTGAATAGTCGGGAGGTGATGTTATCTCTGTCCTTATTAATCATAAACAGGGTTCTTTTGATGTAAAGTGCAGTTGCCTTTGTAACCAAATTAGTTAGCTCTAACCCGCCCATCAGTCTTGCTATGGTTCCGTTGGAGACGTTCTTTACCTCCTGACACAAAAAAGGGAACGCAGTCGGTAGGACTTTTCGTATTTTCTTACTTCTCAGGGAGTTGCCTACTGTGTTCCTCTTACGGCATGCACTAGATAACCTGAACAGTTACAGGATAGAGTCATTTTTGTTCTCGGCTGTACTTACATCATCACAGACTCGGAGCAATTCCATTGGCATCAGCTTCAAAACAAACACTTGCCGAAACCCGGGATCGAACCAGGGACCTTTAGATCTTCAGTCTAACGCTCTCCCAACTGAGCTATTACGGCTCACGCATATGTCTGCATACTCGCGCGTCTTCGTTAACCTCTGAATCGCCGCCAATTTCACAGTCATCTTCGTCTGATAAGACACAGGGACGCTGAAAGGCGAGCAGCAGATGCAGTGAAGTACCACACACATATCTTCTGATTCCATCATCGTAAGAAGCAAACATGTCGACTCGATTCATGTAATATTGACTTCGCTGGCGCTAGAAAACCTTTACTATATCGATGCCACGTGCAACTCGTGTGCAGAGAACGAGACACAAGAAGGAGTGAGCCTCTCCACTATGTGAGAGGCAGTATCAAGCAGAAACACACGCTAAAACATTTGACTTGCGTTAGCTCATAAATTGCTACACGTCACCGTCTGCAAGCTAAAATGGACACATCTGTACTGCCCAGAGAGGCGACACTTGCACTCACACCTGGTGGACGGCAGTGAGACGAGGAGATGAGCTGTGGCTTCTGGGAGCGACTGTAGCGCTGCACCCAAGAACACTGCACATTGCTGGCGACCCACGTGTTTAGTAGAGACGCAACTGCTAGGATGCAGCTGAACGTCCATCTTCTGAGAGCGAGAAAATTTCCGCAGTCGGCAGGACTCGAACCTACGCTCCCAGAGGGAATCTGATTTCAAGTCAGACGCCTTAACCACTCGGCCACGACTGCCGGTCGCAATAGCGTCTTCCGACAAGTGAAAGTGCCACCTTTAGAAGCAATCCAATGGCAGAAAGCTGCGTGGCCTCACTCTTTTCTGTAGTGTTTCCATTGCCAGCACATTAGCCGTTACGAAAGTGTATTAATTTTCGCCTAGACATTGCCTTGAACCCAACACCCTTTGGTTGAAAATCAAACGCTCTACCGACTGAGCTATCGTACAGCTGCGTGGCGTGCGAGTCATTCGCATGACGTAATTACTGGCTTGTGGCTCCAATGGCGACTTCACCGACTTACCGCTGACGCTAGTTTTCTGTCGTCTTAAGTGGTCGACATACTTGCAAGTAGCTGCGAGATCTTAAGAAAAGAAACGCTGCACCATTGCTTTTGCCGCACTCGAATGACTGAATTGCGATTCTTAAAAAAGAGAGAAATGAATGTTTGCTCTGTCCAACGCTTCCAAGCACGTCTGTGTACACACGAACTCGGCGTCGACGCGAGAAAATGCCGGCAGCGCACTCGTGGGCCTGCTAAGGCTTTCTGCAGTCCCAGCGTCAGTGAGAGGTGAACCGGTAGCCACAGAAAGCAGCGGCCGCCGCGACACTCAGTATTGTTAAACGGAAATTTTCTTCTTGTTGAGGATGGCGTCATTGGTATGCAACCGCGTTCACGTGTGTGAAAATATTTGTTCCTCTATATGCAAAATCGCACGCAGCCGGTAGGATTCGAACATACGCTCCCACAGGGAATCTGATTTCGAGTCAGACGCCTTAACCACTCGGACACGAAACATGCAACTGCTACGGTTTAAAGCACTGTGGCGTCAGAAAACGGCGTAGCTGCATTCTTTTCCGTAGTGTTTCCACCGCTACCAAAGTATTAAAATCTCCGCCCGAACAGCGACTTGAACCCTGGACCCTTAGGTTAAAAGCCTAATGCTCTACCGACTGAGCTATCCGGGCTCACACGACGTTAGAGATCATCCCACGATGCACAGGTATACATTGACTCATGTCCTTCACAGTTGTGCTATCGCTGCATCGAGCTGTTACTAATTAAACGTCCCTGAATGCTGTCTACAAACGTGTCGCGCTAAGCTCGTAGCAGACTATCGAAGAATGCTGACACACGATGCAAAAACAAACCGCAGCAGTCGTTAGGTCTCATACGTTGGAGTAGAGGATTTACGTGTTTTGTCGACATTCACTGGGCAATTGGAAAATTCACAAGCATTTCGAATGCAATGCTTCCCACGTTTTCGCTCATTTCACGGTTCCGTTGGAGACGTTCTTTACCTCCTGACACAAAAAAGGGAACGCAGTCGGTAGGACTTTTCGTATTTTCTTACTTCTCAGGGAGTTGCCTACTGTGTTCCTCTTACGGCATGCACTAGATAACCTGAACAGTTACAGGATAGAGTCATTTTTGTTCTCGGCTGTACTTACATCATCACAGACTCGGAGCAATTCCATTGGCATCAGCTTCAAAACAAACACTTGCCGAAACCCGGGATTGGACCAGTGACCTTTAGATCTTCAGTCTAACGCTCTCCCCCCAACTGAGCTATTTTTTGTTTTTACTAGACCAGTGCTCTACCACTTTCTTTTTTGCATTACTGGTGCCTTAAACCAGCGCCTTAGACCGGTTTTTTTAGTTTTTTTGTTTTTCTAACGCTCTTCCAAAGTTTGTTTTCTTCCTTAACCACTTTTTTTTCCTTAACCCCTTTTTTTTTTACTTCTCTTGTCAATAAGTAGATCGCAATGAAGGCAGGATCCCGGACGCGCAGCAACATCAGTGGGGCCTCTTCGCGGCACTGCAAGTGCGTCACGACACAGAACCCCTCCCCCATCATGACATGGGAGGACACAGACCTTTTGTCTGTCTCCTCTGAGATTATTTATATCATGGAACAAAATTTTTACTGTGGACGTTGCGGTTTTTCCCTTATTTTATTTTATGTTTTTTTTATTTTTTTTATTTGCTCTGTTTGGTTCTTGAATGTTGTAATTTGTTTTTACCTTTTTCTGTTGTGGTTTTTTTTTCGTACATAATACCGTGTAGAAGCCGTAGTCACTTCTCAGAGATTAATAAAATAGGTCACTCAGTCCACTGTTTACTTGTTACTTGCTTATAGTTTCTATCGTGTTGTTCGTTTTTATCCTATGCCTGTCCTCTTGAAGACTATATTCAACATGTTGCCGTAGTGTTTTTTATGGTCACTGAATTTTTTTGATTCCCAATAAGCGGATTCCATATAGACGATGAAATCAATTGAATTGTCAGATCCATTCCTTCCAATTACGTAATGTGTGTAGTGACCCATGAGCCACATGACAGCGTTATTTTTGCTTTCTGGAAAAAATGTCACTTCAGGCTGTAATAGCGTTTGTGGTGTATAATTGCGGCCATCACTTCTGGTGAGGAGTGCAATCTTCCATCTGATCCATGTCCAATTGTGAAATTGTCCTCTGCACGTGAATCTGTGTTGATGTGTGTCCACGAATCCACACTTAGTGCAGTGATTTGTGGCACACAGTCCTATCTGATAAAGTTTTGCATTGGTTGGTATAGTGTCGCTGACTACCTTGTACCAAGTGGAAGCCACGTTTGTTGAATGGATTTTGAGGCTAAGGTTTTTCCATACAGTACGCCATATGACGTTCGGATATTTGATTTCTATGGTATTTTGTGTATCCGATTTGTGCCATGTGTTTAGAATCTCCTTTGTAGTTATATTTGACTTGTACATTGTGCGTGCCTCTAAGTAGCCGACCTCAATATAAAATTTCTTGATATGCGTTAGTGTGTTGTTTAGTTTGCCCACATTAACCGGGGGTTGCAGGGAACCAGGCTGGACAGTTGTGAATAGTCGGGAGGTGATGTTATCTCTGTCCTTATTAATCATAAACAGGGTTCTTTTGATGTAAAGTGCAGTTGCCTTTGTAACCAAATTAGTTAGCTCTAACCCGCCCATCAGTCTTGCTATGGTTCCGTTGGAGACGTTCTTTACCTCCTGACACAAAAAAGGGAACGCAGTCGGTAGGACTTTTCGTATTTTCTTACTTCTCAGGGAGTTGCCTACTGTGTTCCTCTTACGGCATGCACTAGATAACCTGAACAGTTACAGGATAGAGTCATTTTTGTTCTCGGCTGTACTTACATCATCACAGACTCGGAGCAATTCCATTGGCATCAGCTTCAAAACAAACACTTGCCGAAACCCGGGATCGAACCAGGGACCTTTAGATCTTCAGTCTAACGCTCTCCCAACTGAGCTATTACGGCTCACGCATATGTCTGCATACTCGCGCGTCTTCGTTAACCTCTGAATCGCCGCCAATTTCACAGTCATCTTCGTCTGATAAGACACAGGGACGCTGAAAGGCGAGCAGCAGATGCAGTGAAGTACCACACACATATCTTCTGATTCCATCATCGTAAGAAGCAAACATGTCGACTCGATTCATGTAATATTGACTTCGCTGGCGCTAGAAAACCTTTACTATATCGATGCCACGTGCAACTCGTGTGCAGAGAACGAGACACAAGAAGGAGTGAGCCTCTCCACTATGTGAGAGGCAGTATCAAGCAGAAACACACGCTAAAACATTTGACTTGCGTTAGCTCATAAATTGCTACACGTCACCGTCTGCAAGCTAAAATGGACACATCTGTACTGCCCAGAGAGGCGACACTTGCACTCACACCTGGTGGACGGCAGTGAGACGAGGAGATGAGCTGTGGCTTCTGGGAGCGACTGTAGCGCTGCACCCAAGAACACTGCACATTGCTGGCGACCCACGTGTTTAGTAGAGACGCAACTGCTAGGATGCAGCTGAACGTCCATCTTCTGAGAGCGAGAAAAATTCCGCAGTCGGCAGGACTCGAACCTACGCTCCCAGAGGGAATCTGATTTCAAGTCAGACGCCTTAACCACTCGGCCACGACTGCCGGTCGCAATAGCGTCTTCCGACAAGTGAAAGTGCCACCTTTAGAAGCAATCCAATGGCAGAAAGCTGCGTGGCCTCACTCTTTTCTGTAGTGTTTCCATTGCCAGCACATTAGCCGTTACGAAAGTGTATTAATTTTCGCCTAGACATTGCCTTGAACCCAACACCCTTTGGTTGAAAATCAAACGCTCTACCGACTGAGCTATCGTACAGCTGCGTGGCGTGCGAGTCATTCGCATGACGTAATTACTGGCTTGTGGCTCCAATGGCGACTTCACCGACTTCCCTCTGACGCACCGCTGACGCTAGTTTTCTGTCGTCTTAAGTGGTCGACATTCTTGCAAGTAGCTGCGAGATCTTAAGAAAAGAAACGCTGCACCATTGCTTTTGCCGCACTCGAATGACTGTATTGCGATTCTTAAAAAAGAGAGAAATGAATGTTTGCTCTGTCCAACGCTTCCAAGCACGTCTGTGTACACACGAACTCGGCGTCGACGCGAGAAAATGACGGGAGCGCACTCATGGGCCTGCGACGGCTTTCTGCAGTCCCAGCGTCAGTGAGAGGTGAACCGGTAGCCACAGAAAGCAGCGGCCGCCGCGACACTCAGTATTGTTAAACGGAAATTTTCTTCTTGTTGAGGATGGCGTCATTGGTATGCAACCGCGTTCACGTGTGTGAAAATATTTGCTCCTCTATATGCAAAATCGCACGCAGCCGGTAGGATTCGAACATACGCTCCCACAGGGAATCTGATTTCGAGTCAGACGCCTTAACCACTCGGACACGAAACATGCAACTGCTACGGTTTAAAGCACTGTGGCGTCAGAAAACGGCATAGCTGCATTCTTTTCCGTAGTGTTTCCACCGCTACCAAAGTATTAAAATCTCCGCCCGAACAGGGACTTGAACCCTGGACCCTTAGGTTAAAAGCCTAATGCTCTACCGACTGAGCTATCCGGGCTCACACGACGTTAGAGATCATCCCACGATGCACAGGTATACATTGACTCATGTCCTTCACAGTTGTGCTATCGCTGCATCGAGCTGTTACTAATTAAACGTCCCTGAATGCTGTCTACAAACGTGTCGCGCTAAGCTCGTAGCAGACTATCGAAGAATGCTGACACACGATGCAAAAACAAACCGCAGCAGTCGTTAGGTCTCATACGTTGGAGTAGAGGATTTACGTGTTTTGTCGACATTCACTGGGCAATTGGAAAATTCACAAGCATTTCGAATGCAATGCTTCCCACGTTTTCGCTCATTTCACGGTTCCGTTGGAGACGTTCTTTACCTCCTGACACAAAAAAGGGAACGCAGTCGGTAGGACTTTTCGTATTTTCTTACTTCTCAGGGAGTTGCCTACTGTGTTCCTCTTACGGCATGCACTAGATAACCTGAACAGTTACAGGATAGAGTCATTTTTGTTCTCGGCTGTACTTACATCATCACAGACTCGGAGCAATTCCATTGGCATCAGCTTCAAAACAAACACTTGCCGAAACCCGGGATCGGACCAGTGACCTTTAGATCTTCAGTCTAACGCTCTCCCCCCAACTTAGCTATTTTTTGTTTTTACTAGACCAGTGCTCTACCACTTTCTTTTTTGCATTACTGGTGCCTTAAACCAGCGCCTTAGACCGGTTTTTTTAGTTTTTTTGTTTTTCTAACGCTCTTCCAAAGTTTGTTTTCTTCCTTAACCACTTTTTTTTTCCTTAACCCCCTTTTTTTTTTACTTCTCTTGTCAATAAGTAGATCGCAATGAAGGCAGGATCCCGGACGCGCAGCAACATCAGTGGGGCCTCTTCGCGGCACTGCAAGTGCGTCACGACACAGAACCCCTCCCCCATCATGACATGGGAGGACACAGACCTTTTGTCTGTCTCCTCTGAGATTATTTATATCATGGAACAAAATTTTTACTGTGGACGTTGCGGTTTTTCCCTTATTTTATTTTATGTTTTTTTTATTTTTTTTATTTGCTCTGTTTGGTTCTTGAATGTTGTAATTTGTTTTTACCTTTTTCTGTTGTGGTTTTTTTTTCGTACATAATACCGTGTAGAAGCCGTAGTCACTTCTCAGAGATTAATAAAATAGGTCACTCAGTCCACTGTTTACTTGTTACTTGCTTATAGTTTCTATCGTGTTGTTCGTTTTTATCCTATGCCTGTCCTCTTGAAGACTATATTCAACATGTTGCCGTAGTGTTTTTTATGGTCACTGAATTTTTTTGATTCCCAATAAGCGGATTCCATATAGACGATGAAATCAATTGAATTGTCAGATCCATTCCTTCCAATTACGTAATGTGTGTAGTGACCCATGAGCCACATGACAGCGTTATTTTTGCTTTCTGGAAAAAATGTCACTTCAGGCTGTAATAGCGTTTGTGGTGTATAATTGCGGCCATCACTTCTGGTGAGGAGTGCAATCTTCCATCTGATCCATGTCCAATTGTGAAATTGTCCTCTGCACGTGAATCTGTGTTGATGTGTGTCCACGAATCCACACTTAGTGCAGTGATTTGTGGCACACAGTCCTATCTGATAAAGTTTTGCATTGGTTGGTATAGTGTCGCTGACTACCTTGTACCAAGTGGAAGCCACGTTTGTTGAATGGATTTTGAGGCTAAGGTTTTTCCATACAGTACGCCATATGACGTTCGGATATTTGATTTCTATGGTATTTTGTGTATCCGATTTGTGCCATGTGTTTAGAATCTCCTTTGTAGTTATATTTGACTTGTACATTGTGCGTGCCTCTAAGTAGCCGACCTCAATATAAAATTTCTTGATATGCGTTAGTGTGTTGTTGCAGGGAACCAGGCTGGACAGTTGTGAATAGTCGGGAGGTGATGTTATCTCTGTCCTTATTAATCATAAACAGGGTTCTTTTGATGTAAAGTGCAGTTGCCTTTGTAACCAAATTAGTTAGCTCTAACCCGCCCATCAGTCTTGCTATGGTTCCGTTGGAGACGTTCTTTACCTCCTGACACAAAAAAGGGAACGCAGTCGGTAGGACTTTTCGTATTTTCTTACTTCTCAGGGAGTTGCCTACTGTGTTCCTCTTACGGCATGCACTAGATAACCTGAACAGTTACAGGATAGAGTCATTTTTGTTCTCGGCTGTACTTACATCATCACAGACTCGGAGCAATTCCATTGGCATCAGCTTCAAAACAAACACTTGCCGAAACCCGGGATCGAACCAGGGACCTTTAGATCTTCAGTCTAACGCTCTCCCAACTGAGCTATTTCGGCTCACGCGTATGTCTGCATACTCGCGCGTCTTCGTTAACCTCTGAATCGCCGCCAATTTCACAGTCATCTTCGTCTGATAAGACACAGGGACGCTGAAAGGCGAGCAGCAGATGCAGTGAAGTACCACACACATATCTTCTGATTCCATCATCGTAAGAAGCAAACATGTCGACTCGATTCATGTAATATTGACTTCGCTGGCGCTAGAAAACCTTTACTATATCGATGCCACGTGCAACTCGTGTGCAGAGAACGAGACACAAGAAGGAGTGAGCCTATCCACTATGTGAGAGGCAGTATCAAGCAGAAACACACGCTAAAACATTTGACTTGCGTTAGCTCATAAATTGCTACACGTCACCGTCTGCAAGCTAAAATGGACACATCTGTACTGCCCAGAGAGGCGACACTTGCACTCACACCTGGTGGACGGCAGTGAGACGAGGAGATGAGCTGTGGCTTCTGGGAGCGACTGTAGCGCTGCACCCAAGAACACTGCACATTGCTGGCGACCCACGTGTTTAGTAGAGACGCAACTGCTAGGATGCAGCTGAACGTCCATCTTCTGAGAGCGAGAAAATTTCCGCAGTCGGCAGGACTCGAACCTACGCTCCCAGAGGGAATCTGATTTCAAGTCAGACGCCTTAACCACTCGGCCACGACTGCCGGTCGCAATAGCGTCTTCCGACAAGTGAAAGTGCCACCTTTAGAAGCAATCCAATGGCAGAAAGCTGCGTGGCCTCACTCTTTTCTGTAGTGTTTCCATTGCCAGCACATTAGCCGTTACGAAAGTGTATTAATTTTCGCCTAGACATTGCCTTGAACACAACACCCTTTGGTTGAAAATCAAACGCTCTACCGACTGAGCTATCGTACAGCTGCGTGGCGTGCGAGTCATTCGCATGACGTAATTACTGGCTTGTGGCTCCAATGGCGACTTCACCGACTTCCCACTGACGCACCGCTGACGCTAGTTTTCTGTCGTCTTAAGTGGTCGACATACTTGCAAGTAGCTGCGAGATCTTAAGAAAAGAAACGCTGCACCATTGCTTTTGCCGCACTCGAATGACTGAATTGCGATTCTTAAAAAAGAGAGAAATGAATGTTTGCTCTGTCCGACGCTTCCAAGCACGTCTGTGTACACACGAACTCGGCGTCGACGCGAGAAAATGCCGGCAGCGCACTCGTGGGCCTGCTACGGCTTTCTGCAGTCCCAGCGTCAGTGAGAGGTGAACCGGTAGCCACAGAAAGCAGCGGCCGCCGCGACACTCAGTATTGTTAAACGGAAATTTTCTTCTTGTTGAGGATGGCGTCATTGGTATGCAACCGCGTTCACGTGTGTGAAAATATTTGCTCCTCTATATGCAAAATCGCACGCAGCCGGTAGGATTCGAACATACGCTCCCACAGGGAATCTGATTTCGAGTCAGACGCCTTAACCACTCGGACACGAAACATGCAACTGCTACGGTTTAAAGCACTGTGGCGTCAGAAAACGGCGTAGCTGCATTCTTTTCCGTAGTGTTTCCACCGCTACCAAAGTATTAAAATCTCCGCCCGAACAGGGACTTGAACCCTGGACCCTTAGGTTAAAAGCCTAATGCTCTACCGACTGAGCTATCCGGGCTCACACGACGTTAGAGATCATCCCACGATGCACAGGTATACATTGACTCATGTCCTTCACAGTTGTGCTATCGCTGCATCGAGCTGTTACTAATTAAACGTCCCTGAATGCTGTCTACAAACGTGTCGCGCTAAGCTCGTAGCAGACTATCGAAGAATGCTGACACACGATGCAAAAACAAACCGCAGCAGTCGTTAGGTCTCATACGTTGGAGTAGAGGATTTACGTGTTTTGTCGACATTCACTGGGCAATTGGAAAATTCACAAGCATTTCGAATGCAATGCTTCCCACGTTTTCGCTCATTTCACGGTTCCGTTGGAGACGTTCTTTACCTCCTGACACAAAAAAGGGAACGCAGTCGGTAGGACTTTTCGTATTTTCTTACTTCTCAGGGAGTTGCCTACTGTGTTCCTCTTACGGCATGCACTAGATAACCTGAACAGTTACAGGATAGAGTCATTTTTGTTCTCGGCTGTACTTACATCATCACAGACTCGGAGCAATTCCATTGGCATCAGCTTCAAAACAAACACTTGCCGAAACCCGGGATTGGACCAGTGACCTTTAGATCTTCAGTCTAACGCTCTCCCCCCAACTGAGCTATTTTTTGTTTTTACTAGACCAGTGCTCTACCACTTTCTTTTTTGCATTACTGGTGCCTTAAACCAGCGCCTTAGACCGGTTTTTTTAGTTTTTTTGTTTTTCTAACGCTCTTCCAAAGTTTGTTTTCTTCCTTAACCACTTTTTTTTCCTTAACCCCTTTTTTTTTTACTTCTCTTGTCAATAAGTAGATCGCAATGAAGGCAGGATCCCGGACGCGCAGCAACATCAGTGGGGCCTCTTCGCGGCACTGCAAGTGCGTCACGACACAGAACCCCTCCCCCATCATGACATGGGAGGACACAGACCTTTTGTCTGTCTCCTCTGAGATTATTTATATCATGGAACAAAATTTTTACTGTGGACGTTGCGGTTTTTCCCTTATTTTATTTTATGTTTTTTTTATTTTTTTTATTTGCTCTGTTTGGTTCTTGAATGTTGTAATTTGTTTTTACCTTTTTCTGTTGTGGTTTTTTTTTCGTACATAATACCGTGTAGAAGCCGTAGTCACTTCTCAGAGATTAATAAAATAGGTCACTCAGTCCACTGTTTACTTGTTACTTGCTTATAGTTTCTATCGTGTTGTTCGTTTTTATCCTATGCCTGTCCTCTTGAAGACTATATTCAACATGTTGCCGTAGTGTTTTTTATGGTCACTGAATTTTTTTGATTCCCAATAAGCGGATTCCATATAGACGATGAAATCAATTGAATTGTCAGATCCATTCCTTCCAATTACGTAATGTGTGTAGTGACCCATGAGCCACATGACAGCGTTATTTTTGCTTTCTGGAAAAAATGTCACTTCAGGCTGTAATAGCGTTTGTGGTGTATAATTGCGGCCATCACTTCTGGTGAGGAGTGCAATCTTCCATCTGATCCATGTCCAATTGTGAAATTGTCCTCTGCACGTGAATCTGTGTTGATGTGTGTCCACGAATCCACACTTAGTGCAGTGATTTGTGGCACACAGTCCTATCTGATAAAGTTTTGCATTGGTTGGTATAGTGTCGCTGACTACCTTGTACCAAGTGGAAGCCACGTTTGTTGAATGGATTTTGAGGCTAAGGTTTTTCCATACAGTACGCCATATGACGTTCGGATATTTGATTTCTATGGTATTTTGTGTATCCGATTTGTGCCATGTGTTTAGAATCTCCTTTGTAGTTATATTTGACTTGTACATTGTGCGTGCCTCTAAGTAGCCGACCTCAATATAAAATTTCTTGATATGCGTTAGTGTGTTGTTTAGTTTGCCCACATTAACCGGGGGTTGCAGGGAACCAGGCTGGACAGTTGTGAATAGTCGGGAGGTGATGTTATCTCTGTCCTTATTAATCATAAACAGGGTTCTTTTGATGTAAAGTGCAGTTGCCTTTGTAACCAAATTAGTTAGCTCTAACCCGCCCATCAGTCTTGCTATGGTTCCGTTGGAGACGTTCTTTACCTCCTGACACAAAAAAGGGAACGCAGTCGGTAGGACTTTTCGTATTTTCTTACTTCTCAGGGAGTTGCCTACTGTGTTCCTCTTACGGCATGCACTAGATAACCTGAACAGTTACAGGATAGAGTCATTTTTGTTCTCGGCTGTACTTACATCATCACAGACTCGGAGCAATTCCATTGGCATCAGCTTCAAAACAAACACTTGCCGAAACCCGGGATCGAACCAGTGACCTTTAGATCTTCAGTCTAACGCTCTCCCAACTGAGCTATTTCGGCTCACGCGTATGTCTGCATACTCGCGCGTCTTCGTTAACCTCTGAATCGCCGCCAATTTCACAGTCATCTTCGTCTGATAAGACACAGGGACGCTGAAAGGCGAGCAGCAGATGCAGTGAAGTACCACACACATATCTTCTGATTCCATCATCGTAAGAAGCAAATATGTCGACTCGATTCATGTAATACTGACTTCGCTGGCGCTAGAAAACCTTTACTATATCGATGCCACGTGCAACTCGTGTGCAGAGAACGAGACACAAGAAGGAGTGAGCCTCTCCACTATGTGAGAGGCAGTATCAAGCAGAAACACACGCTAAAACATTTGACTTGCGTTAGCTCATAAATTGCTACACGTCACCGTCTGCAAGCTAAAATGGACACATCTGTACTGCCCAGAGAGGCGACACTTGCACTCACACCTGGTGGACGGCAGTGAGACGAGGAGATGAGCTGTGGCTTCTGGGAGCGACTGTAGCGCTGCACCCAAGAACACTGCACATTGCTGGCGACCCACGTGTTTAGTAGAGACGCAACTGCTAGGATGCAGCTGAACGTCCATCTTCTGAGAGCGAGAAAATTTCCGCAGTCGGCAGGACTCGAACCTACGCTCCCAGAGGGAATCTGATTTCAAGTCAGACGCCTTAACCACTCGGCCACGACTGCCGGTCGCAATAGCGTCTTCCGACAAGTGAAAGTGCCACCTTTAGAAGCAATCCAATGGCAGAAAGCTGCGTGGCCTCACTCTTTTCTGTAGTGTTTCCATTGCCAGCACATTAGCCGTTACGGAAGTGTATTAATTTTCGCCTAGACATTGCCTTGAACCCAACACCCTTTGGTTGAAAATCAAACGCTCTACCGACTGAGCTATCGTACAGCTGCGTGGGGGGCGAGTCATTCGCATGACGTAATTACTGGCTTGTGGCTCCAATGGCGACTTCACCGACTTCCCACTGACGCACCGCTGACGCTAGTTTTCTGTCGTCTTAAGTGGTCGACATACTTGCAAGTAGCTGCGAGATCTTAAGAAAAGAAACGCTGCACCATTGCTTTTGCCGCACTCGAATGACTGAATTGCGATTCTTAAAAAAGAGAGAAATGAATGTTTGCTCTGTCCCACGCTTCCAAGCACGTCTGTGTACACACGAACTCGGCGTCGACGCAAGAAAATGCCGGCAGCGCACTCGTGGGCCTGCTACGGCTTTCTGCAGTCCCAGCGTCAGTGAGAGGTGAACCGGTAGCCACAGAAAGCAGCGGCCGCCGCGACACTCAGTATTGTTAAACGGAAATTTTCTTCTTGTTGAGGATGGCGTCATTGGTATGCAACCGCGTTCACGTGTGTGAAAATATTTGCTCCTCTATATGCAAAATCGCACGCAGCCGGTAGGATTCGAACATACGCTCCCACAGGGAATCTGATTTCGAGTCAGACGCCTTAACCACTCGGGCACGAAACATGCAACTGCTACGGTTTAAAGCACTGTGGCGTCAGAAAACGGCGTAGCTGCATTCTTTTCCGTAGTGTTTCCACCGCTACCAAATTATTAAAATCTCCGCCCGAACAGGGACTTGAACCCTGGACCCTTAGGTTAAAAGCCTAATGCTCTACCGACTGAGCTATCCGGGCTCACACGACGTTAGAGATCATCCCACGATGCACAGCTATACATTGACTCATGTCCTTCACAGTTGTGCTATCGCTGCATCGAGCTGTTACTAATTAAACGTCCCTGAATGCTGTCTACAAACGTGTCGCGCTAAGCTCGTAGCAGACTATCGAAGAATGCTGACACACGATGCAAAAACAAACCGCAGCAGTCGTTAGGTCTCATACGTTGGAGTAGAGGATTTACGTGTTTTGTCGACATTCACTGGGCAATTGGAAAATTCACAAGCATTTCGAATGCAATGCTTCCCACGTTTTCGCTCATTTCACGGTTCCGTTGGAGACGTTCTTTACCTCCTGACACAAAAAAGGGAACGCAGTCGGTAGGACTTTTCGTATTTTCTTACTTCTCAGGGAGTTGCCTACTGTGTTCCTCTTACGGCATGCACTAGATAACCTGAACAGTTATAGGATAGAGTCATTTTTGTTCTCGGCTGTACTTACATCATCACAGACTCGGAGCAATTCCATTGGCATCAGCTTCAAAACAAACACTTGCCGAAACCCGGGATCGGACCAG
This sequence comes from Schistocerca gregaria, assembly GCF_023897955.1. Taxonomy (NCBI): domain Eukaryota; kingdom Metazoa; phylum Arthropoda; class Insecta; order Orthoptera; family Acrididae; genus Schistocerca; species Schistocerca gregaria. Next base: position 572,043 of record NW_026061867.1, on the reverse strand, counting down.
TGACCTTTAGATCTTCAGTCTAACGCTCTCCCCCCAACTGAGCTATTTTTTGTTTTTACTAGACCAGTGCTCTACCACTTTCTTTTTTGCATTACTGGTGCCTTAAACCAGCGCCTTAGACCGGTTTTTTTAGTTTTTTTGTTTTTCTAACGCTCTTCCAAAGTTTGTTTTCTTCCTTAACCACTTTTTTTTCCTTAACCCCTTTTTTTTTTACTTCTCTTGTCAATAAGTAGATCGCAATGAAGGCAGGATCCCGGACGCGCAGCAACATCAGTGGGGCCTCTTCGCGGCACTGCAAGTGCGTCACGACACAGAACCCCTCCCCCATCATGACATGGGAGGACACAGACCTTTTGTCTGTCTCCTCTGAGATTATTTATATCATGGAACAAAATTTTTACTGTGGACGTTGCGGTTTTTCCCTTATTTTATTTTATGTTTTTTTTATTTTTTTTATTTGCTCTGTTTGGTTCTTGAATGTTGTAATTTGTTTTTACCTTTTTCTGTTGTGGTTTTTTTTTCGTACATAATACCGTGTAGAAGCCGTAGTCACTTCTCAGAGATTAATAAAATAGGTCACTCAGTCCACTGTTTACTTGTTACTTGCTTATAGTTTCTATCGTGTTGTTCGTTTTTATCCTATGCCTGTCCTCTTGAAGACTATATTCAACATGTTGCCGTAGTGTTTTTTATGGTCACTGAATTTTTTTGATTCCCAATAAGCGGATTCCATATAGACGATGAAATCAATTGAATTGTCAGATCCATTCCTTCCAATTACGTAATGTGTGTAGTGACCCATGAGCCACATGACAGCGTTATTTTTGCTTTCTGGAAAAAATGTCACTTCAGGCTGTAATAGCGTTTGTGGTGTATAATTGCGGCCATCACTTCTGGTGAGGAGTGCAATCTTCCATCTGATCCATGTCCAATTGTGAAATTGTCCTCTGCACGTGAATCTGTGTTGATGTGTGTCCACGAATCCACACTTAGTGCAGTGATTTGTGGCACACAGTCCTATCTGATAAAGTTTTGCATTGGTTGGTATAGTGTCGCTGACTACCTTGTACCAAGTGGAAGCCACGTTTGTTGAATGGATTTTGAGGCTAAGGTTTTTCCATACAGTACGCCATATGACGTTCGGATATTTGATTTCTATGGTATTTTGTGTATCCGATTTGTGCCATGTGTTTAGAATCTCCTTTGTAGTTATATTTGACTTGTACATTGTGCGTGCCTCTAAGTAGCCGACCTCAATATAAAATTTCTTGATATGCGTTAGTGTGTTGTTTAGTTTGCCCACATTAACCGGGGGTTGCAGGGAACCAGGCTGGACAGTTGTGAATAGTCGGGAGGTGATGTTATCTCTGTCCTTATTAATCATAAACAGGGTTCTTTTGATGTAAAGTGCAGTTGCCTTTGTAACCAAATTAGTTAGCTCTAACCCGCCCATCAGTCTTGCTATGGTTCCGTTGGAGACGTTCTTTACCTCCTGACACAAAAAAGGGAACGCAGTCGGTAGGACTTTTCGTATTTTCTTACTTCTCAGGGAGTTGCCTACTGTGTTCCTCTTACGGCATGCACTAGATAACCTGAACAGTTACAGGATAGAGTCATTTTTGTTCTCGGCTGTACTTACATCATCACAGACTCGGAGCAATTCCATTGGCATCAGCTTCAAAACAAACACTTGCCGAAACCCGGGATCGAACCAGTGACCTTTAGATCTTCAGTCTAACGCTCTCCCAACTGAGCTATTTCGGCTCACGCGTATGTCTGCATACTCGCGCGTCTTCGTTAACCTCTGAATCGCCGCCAATTTCACAGTCATCTTCGTCTGATAAGACACAGGGACGCTGAAAGGCGAGCAGCAGATGCAGTGAAGTACCACACACATATCTTCTGATTCCATCATCGTAAGAAGCAAATATGTCGACTCGATTCATGTAATACTGACTTCGCTGGCGCTAGAAAACCTTTACTATATCGATGCCACGTGCAACTCGTGTGCAGAGAACGAGACACAAGAAGGAGTGAGCCTCTCCACTATGTGAGAGGCAGTATCAAGCAGAAACACACGCTAAAACATTTGACTTGCGTTAGCTCATAAATTGCTACACGTCACCGTCTGCAAGCTAAAATGGACACATCTGTACTGCCCAGAGAGGCGACACTTGCACTCACACCTGGTGGACGGCAGTGAGACGAGGAGATGAGCTGTGGCTTCTGGGAGCGACTGTAGCGCTGCACCCAAGAACACTGCACATTGCTGGCGACCCACGTGTTTAGTAGAGACGCAACTGCTAGGATGCAGCTGAACGTCCATCTTCTGAGAGCGAGAAAATTTCCGCAGTCGGCAGGACTCGAACCTACGCTCCCAGAGGGAATCTGATTTCAAGTCAGACGCCTTAACCACTCGGCCACGACTGCCGGACGCAATAGCGTCTTCCGACAAGTGAAAGTGCCACCTTTAGAAGCAATCCAATGGCAGAAAGCTGCGTGGCCTCACTCTTTTCTGTAGTGTTTCCATTGCCAGCACATTAGCCGTTACGGAAGTGTATTAATTTTCGCCTAGACATTGCCTTGAACCCAACACCCTTTGGTTGAAAATCAAACGCTCTACCGACTGAGCTATCGTACAGCTGCGTGGGGGGCGAGTCATTCGCATGACGTAATTACTGGCTTGTGGCTCCAATGGCGACATCACCGACTTCCCACTGACGCACCGCTGACGCTAGTTTTCTGTCGTCTTAAGTGGTCGACATACTTGCAAGTAGCTGCGAGATCTTAAGAAAAGAAACGCTGCACCATTGCTTTTGCCGCACTCGAATGACTGAATTGCGATTCTTAAAAAAGAGAGAAATGAATGTTTGCTCTGTCCCACGCTTCCAAGCACGTCTGTGTACACACGAACTCGGCGTCGACGCAAGAAAATGCCGGCAGCGCACTCGTGGGCCTGCTACGGCTTTCTGCAGTCCCAGCGTCAGTGAGAGCTGAACCGGTAGCCACAGAAAGCAGCGGCCGCCGCGACACTCAGTATTGTTAAACGGAAATTTTCTTCTTGTTGAGGATGGCGTCATTGGTATGCAACCGCGTTCACGTGTGTGAAAATATTTGCTCCTCTATATGCAAAATCGCACGCAGCCGGTAGGATTCGAACATACGCTCCCACAGGGAATCTGATTTCGAGTCAGACGCCTTAACCACTCGGGCACGAAACATGCAACTGCTACGGTTTAAAGCACTGTGGCGTCAGAAAACGGCGTAGCTGCATTCTTTTCCGTAGTGTTTCCACCGCTACCAAAGTATTAAAATCTCCGCCCGAACAGGGACTTGAACCCTGGACCCTTAGGTTAAAAGCCTAATGCTCTACCGACTGAGCTATCCGGGCTCACACGACGTTAGAGATCATCCCACGATGCACAGCTATACATTGACTCATGTCCTTCACAGTTGTGCTATCGCTGCATCGAGCTGTTACTAATTAAACGTCCCTGAATGCTGTCTACAAACGTGTCGCGCTAAGCTCGTAGCAGACTATCGAAGAATGCTGACACACGATGCAAAAACAAACCGCAGCAGTCGTTAGGTCTCATACGTTGGAGTAGAGGATTTACGTGTTTTGTCGACATTCACTGGGCAATTGGAAAATTCACAAGCATTTCGAATGCAATGCTTCCCACGTTTTCGCTCATTTCACGGTTCCGTTGGAGACGTTCTTTACCTCCTGACACAAAAAAGGGAACGCAGTCGGTAGGACTTTTCGTATTTTCTTACTTCTCAGGGAGTTGCCTACTGTGTTCCTCTTACGGCATGCACTAGATAACCTGAACAGTTATAGGATAGAGTCATTTTTGTTCTCGGCTGTACTTACATCATCACAGACTCGGAGCAATTCCATTGGCATCAGCTTCAAAACAAACACTTGCCGAAACCCGGGATCGGACCAGTGACCTTTAGATCTTCAGTCTAACGCTCTCCCCCCAACTGAGCTATTTTTTGTTTTTACTAGACCAGTGCTCTACCACTTTCTTTTTTGCATTACTGGTGCCTTAAACCAGCGCCTTAGACCGGTTTTTTTAGTTTTTTTGTTTTTCTAACGCTCTTCCAAAGTTTGTTTTCTTCCTTAACCACTTTTTTTTCCTTAACCCCTTTTTTTTTTACTTCTCTTGTCAATAAGTAGATCGCAATGAAGGCAGGATCCCGGACGCGCAGCAACATCAGTGGGGCCTCTTCGCGGCACTGCAAGTGCGTCACGACACAGAACCCCTCCCCCATCATGACATGGGAGGACACAGACCTTTTGTCTGTCTCCTCTGAGATTATTTATATCATGGAACAAAATTTTTACTGTGGACGTTGCGGTTTTTCCCTTATTTTATTTTTTTTATTTGCTCTGTTTGGTTCTTGAATGTTGTAATTTGTTTTTACCTTTTTCTGTTGTGGTTTTTTTTTCGTACATAATACCGTGTAGAAGCCGTAGTCACTTCTCAGAGATTAATAAAATAGGTCACTCAGTCCACTGTTTACTTGTTACTTGCTTATAGTTTCTATCGTGTTGTTCGTTTTTATCCTATGCCTGTCCTCTTGAAGACTATATTCAACATGTTGCCGTAGTGTTTTTTATGGTCACTGAATTTTTTTGATTCCCAATAAGCGGATTCCATATAGACGATGAAATCAATTGAATTGTCAGATCCATTCCTTCCAATTACGTAATGTGTGTAGTGACCCATGAGCCACATGACAGCGTTATTTTTGCTTTCTGGAAAAAATGTCACTTCAGGCTGTAATAGCGTTTGTGGTGTATAATTGCGGCCATCACTTCTGGTGAGGAGTGCAATCTTCCATCTGATCCATGTCCAATTGTGAAATTGTCCTCTGCACGTGAATCTGTGTTGATGTGTGTCCACGAATCCACACTTAGTGCAGTGATTTGTGGCACACAGTCCTATCTGATAAAGTTTTGCATTGGTTGGTATAGTGTCGCTGACTACCTTGTACCAAGTGGAAGCCACGTTTGTTGAATGGATTTTGAGGCTAAGGTTTTTCCATACAGTACGCCATATGACGTTCGGATATTTGATTTCTATGGTATTTTGTGTATCCGATTTGTGCCATGTGTTTAGAATCTCCTTTGTAGTTATATTTGACTTGTACATTGTGCGTGCCTCTAAGTAGCCGACCTCAATATAAAATTTCTTGATATGCGTTAGTGTGTTGTTTAGTTTGCCCACATTAACCGGGGGTTGCAGGGAACCAGGCTGGACAGTTGTGAATAGTCGGGAGGTGATGTTATCTCTGTCCTTATTAATCATAAACAGGGTTCTTTTGATGTAAAGTGCAGTTGCCTTTGTAACCAAATTAGTTAGCTCTAACCCGCCCATCAGTCTTGCTATGGTTCCGTTGGAGACGTTCTTTACCTCCTGACACAAAAAAGGGAACGCAGTCGGTAGGACTTTTCGTATTTTCTTACTTCTCAGGGAGTTGCCTACTGTGTTCCTCTTACGGCATGCACTAGATAACCTGAACAGTTACAGGATAGAGTCATTTTTGTTCTCGGCTGTACTTACATCATCACAGACTCGGAGCAATTCCATTGGCATCAGCTTCAAAACAAACACTTGCCGAAACCCGGGATCGAACCAGGGACCTTTAGATCTTCAGTCTAACGCTCTCCCAACTGAGCTATTTCGGCTCTCGCGTATGTCTGCATACTCGCGCGTCTTCGTTAACCTCTGAATCGCCGCCAATTTCACAGTCATCTTCGTCTGATAAGACACAGGGACGCTGAAAGGCGAGCAGCAGATGCAGTGAAGTACCACACACATATCTTCTGATTCCATCATCGTAAGAAGCAAACATGTCGACTCGATTCATGTAATACTGACTTCGCTGGCGCTAGAAAACCTTTACTATATCGATGCCACGTGCAACTCGTGTGCAGAGAACGAGACACAAGAAGGAGTGAGCCTCTCCACTATGTGAGAGGCAGTATCAAGCAGAAACACACGCTAAAACATTTGACTTGCGTTAGCTCATAAATTGCTACACGTCACCGTCTGCAAGCTAAAATGGACACATCTGTACTGCCCAGAGAGGCGACACTTGCACTCACACCTGGTGGACGGCAGTGAGACGAGTAGATGAGCTGTGGCTTCTGGGAGCGACTGTAGCGCTGCACCCAAGAACACTGCACATTGCTGGCGACCCACGTGTTTAGTAGAGACGCAACTGCTAGGATGCAGCTGAACGTCCATCTTCTGAGAGCGAGAAAATATCCGCAGTCGGCAGGACTCGAACCTACGCTCCCAGAGGGAATCTGATTTCAAGTCAGACGCCTTAACCACTCGGCCACGACTGCCGGTCGCAATAGCGTCTTCCGACAAGTGAAAGTGCCACCTTTAGAAGCAATCCAATGGCAGAAAGCTGCGTGGCCTCACTCTTTTCTGTAGTGTTTCCATTGCCAGCACATTAGCCGTTACGAAAGTGTATTAATTTTCGCCTAGACATTGCCTTGAACCCAACACCCTTTGGTTGAAAATCAAACGCTCTACCGACTGAGCTATCGTACAGCTGCGTGGCGTGCGAGTCATTCGCATGACGTAATTACTGGCTTGTGGCTCCAATGGCGACTTCACCGACTTCCCACTGACGCACCGCTGACGCTAGTTTTCTGTCGTCTTAAGTGGTCGACATACTTGCAAGTAGCTGCGAGATCTTAAGAAAAGAAACGCTGCACCATTGCTTTTGCCGCACTCGAATGACTGAATTGCGATTCTTAAAAAAGAGAGAAATGAATGTTTGCTCTGTCCCACGCTTCCAAGCACGTCTGTGTACACACGAACTCGGCGTCGACGCAAGAAAATGCCGGCAGCGCACTCGTGGGCCTGCTACGACTTTCTGCAGTCCCAGCGTCAGTGAGAGGTGAACCGGTAGCCACAGAAAGCAGCGGCCGCCGCGACACTCAGTATTGTTAAACGGAAATTTTCTTCTTGTTGAGGATGGCGTCATTGGTATGCAACCGCGTTCACGTGTGTGAAAATATTTGCTCCTCTATATGCAAAATCGCACGCAGCCGGTAGGATTCGAACATACGCTCCCACAGGGAATCTGATTTCGAGTCAGACGCCTTAACCACTCGGGCACGAAACATGCAACTGCTACGGTTTAAAGCACTGTGGCGTCAGAAAACGGCGTAGCTGCATTCTTTTCCGTAGTGTTTCCACCGCTACCAAAGTATTAAAATCTCCGCCCGAACAGGGACTTGAACCCTGGACCCTTAGGTTAAAAGCCTAATGCTCTACCGACTGAGCTATCCGGGCTCACACGACGTTAGAGATCATCCCACGATGCACAGCTATACATTGACTCATGTCCTTCACAGTTGTGCTATCGCTGCATCGAGCTGTTACTAATTAAACGTCCCTGAATGCTGTCTACAAACGTGTCGCGCTAAGCTCGTAGCAGACTATCGAAGAATGCTGACACACGATGCAAAAACAAACCGCAGCAGTCGTTAGGTCTCATACGTTGGAGTAGAGGATTTACGTGTTTTGTCGACATTCACTGGGCAATTGGAAAATTCACAAGCATTTCGAATGCAATGCTTCCCACGTTTTCGCTCATTTCACGGTTCCGTTGGAGACGTTCTTTACCTCCTGACACAAAAAAGGGAACGCAGTCGGTAGGACTTTTCGTATTTTCTTACTTCTCAGGGAGTTGCCTACTGTGTTCCTCTTACGGCATGCACTAGATAACCTGAACAGTTATAGGATAGAGTCATTTTTGTTCTCGGCTGTACTTACATCATCACAGACTCGGAGCAATTCCATTGGCATCAGCTTCAAAACAAACACTTGCCGAAACCCGGGATCGGACCAGTGACCTTTAGATCTTCAGTCTAACGCTCTCCCCCCAACTGAGCTATTTTTTGTTTTTACTAGACCAGTGCTCTACCACTTTCTTTTTTGCATTACTGGTGCCTTAAACCAGCGCCTTAGACCGGTTTTTTTAGTTTTTTTGTTTTTCTAACGCTCTTCCAAAGTTTGTTTTCTTCCTTAACCACTTTTTTTTCCTTAACCCCTTTTTTTTTTCCTTCTCTTGTCAATAAGTAGATCGCAATGAAGGCAGGATCCCGGACGCGCAGCAACATCAGTGGGGCCTCTTCGCGGCACTGCAAGTGCGTCACGACACAGAACCCCTCCCCCATCATGACATGGGAGGACACAGACCTTTTGTCTGTCTCCTCTGAGATTATTTATATCATGGAACAAAATTTTTACTGTGGACGTTGCGGTTTTTCCCTTATTTTATTTTTTTTATTTGCTCTGTTTGGTTCTTGAATGTTGTAATTTGTTTTTACCTTTTTCTGTTGTGGTTTTTTTTTCGTACATAATACCGTGTAGAAGCCGTAGTCACTTCTCAGAGATTAATAAAATAGGTCACTCAGTCCACTGTTTACTTGTTACTTGCTTATAGTTTCTATCGTGTTGTTCGTTTTTATCCTATGCCTGTCCTCTTGAAGACTATATTCAACATGTTGCCGTAGTGTTTTTTATGGTCACTGAATTTTTTTGATTCCCAATAAGCGGATTCCATATAGACGATGAAATCAATTGAATTGTCAGATCCATTCCTTCCAATTACGTAATGTGTGTAGTGACCCATGAGCCACATGACAGCGTTATTTTTGCTTTCTGGAAAAAATGTCACTTCAGGCTGTAATAGCGTTTGTGGTGTATAATTGCGGCCATCACTTCTGGTGAGGAGTGCAATCTTCCATCTGATCCATGTCCAATTGTGAAATTGTCCTCTGCACGTGAATCTGTGTTGATGTGTGTCCACGAATCCACACTTAGTGCAGTGATTTGTGGCACACAGTCCTATCTGATAAAGTTTTGCATTGGTTGGTATAGTGTCGCTGACTACCTTGTACCAAGTGGAAGCCACGTTTGTTGAATGGATTTTGAGGCTAAGGTTTTTCCATACAGTACGCCATATGACGTTCGGATATTTGATTTCTATGGTATTTTGTGTATCCGATTTGTGCCATGTGTTTAGAATCTCCTTTGTAGTTATATTTGACTTGTACATTGTGCGTGCCTCTAAGTAGCCGACCTCAATATAAAATTTCTTGATATGCGTTAGTGTGTTGTTTAGTTTGCCCACATTAACCGGGGGTTGCAGGGAACCAGGCTGGACAGTTGTGAATAGTCGGGAGGTGATGTTATCTCTGTCCTTATTAATCATAAACAGGGTTCTTTTGATGTAAAGTGCAGTTGCCTTTGTAACCAAATTAGTTAGCTCTAACCCACCCATCAGTCTTGCTATGGTTCCGTTGGAGACGTTCTTTACCTCCTGACACAAAAAAGGGAACGCAGTCGGTAGGACTTTTCGTATTTTCTTACTTCTCAGGGAGTTGCCTACTGTGTTCCTCTTACGGCATGCACTAGATAACCTGAACAGTTACAGGATAGAGTCATTTTTGTTCTCGGCTGTACTTACATCATCACAGACTCGGAGCAATTCCATTGGCATCAGCTTCAAAACAAACACTTGCCGAAACCCGGGATCGAACCAGGGACCTTTAGATCTTCAGTCTAACGCTCTCCCAACTGAGCTATTTCGGCTCTCGCGTATGTCTGCATACTCGCGCGTCTTCGTTAACCTCTGAATCGCCGCCAATTTCACAGTCATCTTCGTCTGATAAGACACAGGGACGCTGAAAGGCGAGCAGCAGATGCAGTGAAGTACCACACACATATCTTCTGATTCCATCATCGTAAGAAGCAAACATGTCGACTCGATTCATGTAATACTGACTTCGCTGGCGCTAGAAAACCTTTACTATATCGATGCCACGTGCAACTCGTGTGCAGAGAACGAGACACAAGAAGGAGTGAGCCTCTCCACTATGTGAGAGGCAGTATCAAGCAGAAACACACGCTAAAACATTTGACTTGCGTTAGCTCATAAATTGCTACACGTCACCGTCTGCAAGCTAAAATGGACACATCTGTACTGCCCAGAGAGGCGACACTTGCACTCACACCTGGTGGACGGCAGTGAGACGAGTAGATGAGCTGTGGCTTCTGGGAGCGACTGTAGCGCTGCACCCAAGAACACTGCACATTGCTGGCGACCCACGTGTTTAGTAGAGACGCAACTGCTAGGATGCAGCTGAACGTCCATCTTCTGAGAGCGAGAAAATTTCCGCAGTCGGCAGGACTCGAACCTACGCTCCCAGAGGGAATCTGATTTCAAGTCAGACGCCTTAACCACTCGGCCACGACTGCCGGTCGCAATAGCGTCTTCCGACAAGTGAAAGTGCCACCTTTAGAAGCAATCCAATGGCAGAAAGCTGCGTGGCCTCACTCTTTTCTGTAGTGTTTCCATTGCCAGCACATTAGCCGTTACGAAAGTGTATTAATTTTCGCCTAGACATTGCCTTGAACCCAACACCCTTTGGTTGAAAATCAAACGCTCTACCGACTGAGCTATCGTACAGCTGCGTGGCGTGCGAGTCATTCGCATGACGTAATTACTGGCTTGTGGCTCCAATGGCGACTTCACCGACTTCCCACTGACGCACCGCTGACGCTAGTTTTCTGTCGTCTTAAGTGGTCGACATACTTGCAAGTAGCTGCGAGATCTTAAGAAAAGAAACGCTGCACCATTGCTTTTGCCGCACTCGAATGACTGAATTGCGATTCTTAAAAAAGAGAGAAATGAATGTTTGCTCTGTCCCACGCTTCCAAGCACGTCTGTGTACACACGAACTCGGCGTCGACGCAAGAAAATGCCGGCAGCGCACTCGTGGGCCTGCTACGGCTTTCTGCAGTCCCAGCGTCAGTGAGAGGTGAACCGGTAGCCACAGAAAGCAGCGGCCGCCGCGACACTCAGTATTGTTAAACGGAAATTTTCTTCTTGTTGAGGATGGCGTCATTGGTATGCAACCGCGTTCACGTGTGTGAAAATATTTGCTCCTCTATATGCAAAATCGCACGCAGCCGGTAGGATTCGAACATACGCTCCCACAGGGAATCTGATTTCGAGTCAGACGCCTTAACCACTCGGACACGAAACATGCAACTGCTACGGTTTAAAGCACTGTGGCGTCAGAAAACGGCGTAGCTGCATTCTTTTCCGTAGTGTTTCCACCGCTACCAAAGTATTAAAATCTCCGCCCGAACAGGGACTTGAACCCTGGACCCTTAGGTTAAAAGCCTAATGCTCTACCGACTGAGCTATCCGGGCTCACACGACGTTAGAGATCATCCCACGATGCACAGGTATACATTGACTCATGTCCTTCACAGTTGTGCTATCGCTGCATCGAGCTGTTACTAATTAAACGTCCCTGAATGCTGTCTACAAACGTGTCGCGCTAAGCTCGTAGCAGACTATCGAAGAATGCTGACACACGATGCAAAAACAAACCGCAGCAGTCGTTAGGTCTCATACGTTGGAGTAGAGGATTTACGTGTTTTGTCGACATTCACTGGGCAATTGGAAAATTCACAAGCATTTCGAATGCAATGCTTCCCACGTTTTCGCTCATTTCACGGTTCCGTTGGAGACGTTCTTTACCTCCTGACACAAAAAAGGGAACGCAGTCGGTAGGACTTTTCGTATTTTCTTACTTCTCAGGGAGTTGCCTACTGTGTTCCTCTTACGGCATGCACTAGATAACCTGAACAGTTATAGGATAGAGTCATTTTTGTTCTCGGCTGTACTTACATCATCACAGACTCGGAGCAATTCCATTGGCATCAGCTTCAAAACAAACACTTGCCGAAACCCGGGATCGGACCAGTGACCTTTAGATCTTCAGTCTAACGCTCTCCCCCCAACTGAGCTATTTTTTGTTTTTACTAGACCAGTGCTCTACCACTTTCTTTTTTGCATTACTGGTGCCTTAAACCAGCGCCTTAGACCGGTTTTTTTAGTTTTTTTGTTTTTCTAACGCTCTTCCAAAGTTTGTTTTCTTCCTTAACCACTTTTTTTTCCTTAACCCCTTTTTTTTTACTTCTCTTGTCAATAAGTAGATCGCAATGAAGGCAGGATCCCGGACGCGCAGCAACATCAGTGGGGCCTCTTCGCGGCACTGCAAGTGCGTCACGACACAGAACCCCTCCCCCATCATGACATGGGAGGACACAGACCTTTTGTCTGTCTCCTCTGAGATTATTTATATCATGGAACAAAATTTTTACTGTAGACGTTGCGGTTTTTCCCTTATTTTATTTTTTTTATTTGCTCTGTTTGGTTCTTGAATGTTGTAATTTGTTTTTACCTTTTTCTGTTGTGGTTTTTTTTTCGTACATAATACCGTGTAGAAGCCGTAGTCACTTCTCAGAGATTAATAAAATAGGTCACTCAGTCCACTGTTTACTTGTTACTTGCTTATAGTTTCTATCGTGTTGTTCGTTTTTATCCTATGCCTGTCCTCTTGAAGACTATATTCAACATGTTGCCGTAGTGTTTTTTATGGTCACTGAATTTTTTTGATTCCCAATAAGCGGATTCCATATAGACGATGAAATCAATTGAATTGTCAGATCCATTCCTTCCAATTACGTAATGTGTGTAGTGACCCATGAGCCACATGACAGCGTTATTTTTGCTTTCTGGAAAAAATGTCACTTCAGGCTGTAATAGCGTTTGTGGTGTATAATTGCGGCCATCACTTCTGGTGAGGAGTGCAATCTTCCATCTGATCCATGTCCAATTGTGAAATTGTCCTCTGCACGTGAATCTGTGTTGATGTGTGTCCACGAATCCACACTTAGTGCAGTGATTTGTGGCACACAGTCCTATCTGATAAAGTTTTGCATTGGTTGGTATAGTGTCGCTGACTACCTTGTACCAAGTGGAAGCCACGTTTGTTGAATGGATTTTGAGGCTAAGGTTTTTCCATACAGTACGCCATATGACGTTCGGATATTTGATTTCTATGGTATTTTGTGTATCCGATTTGTGCCATGTGTTTAGAATCTCCTTTGTAGTTATATTTGACTTGTACATTGTGCGTGCCTCTAAGTAGCCGACCTCAATATAAAATTTCTTGATATGCGTTAGTGTGTTGTTTAGTTTGCCCACATTAACCGGGGGTTGCAGGGAACCAGGCTGGACAGTTGTGAATAGTCGGGAGGTGATGTTATCTCTGTCCTTATTAATCATAAACAGGGTTCTTTTGATGTAAAGTGCAGTTGCCTTTGTAACCAAATTAGTTAGCTCTAACCCGCCCATCAGTCTTGCTATGGTTCCGTTGGAGACGTTCTTTACCTCCTGACACAAAAAAGGGAACGCAGTCGGTAGGACTTTTCGTATTTTCTTACTTCTCAGGGAGTTGCCTACTGTGTTCCTCTTACGGCATGCACTAGATAACCTGAACAGTTACAGGATAGAGTCATTTTTGTTCTCGGCTGTACTTACATCATCACAGACTCGGAGCAATTCCATTGGCATCAGCTTCAAAACAAACACTTGCCGAAACCCGGGATCGAACCAGTGACCTTTAGATCTTCAGTCTAACGCTCTTCCAACTGAGCTATTTCGGCTCACGCGTATGTCTGCATACTCGCGCGTCTTCGTTAACCTCTGAATCGCCGCCAATTTCACAGTCATCTTCGTCTGATAAGACACAGGGACGCTGAAAGGCGAGCAGCAGATGCAGTGAAGTACCACACACATATCTTCTGATTCCATCATCGTAAGAAGCAAACATGTCGACTCGATTCATGTAATACTGACTTCGCTGGCGCTAGAAAACCTTTACTATATCGATGCCACGTGCAACTAGTGTGCAGAGAACGAGGCAGAGGAAGGAGTGAGCCTCTCCAACGTGTGTGAGGCAGTATCTAGCAGATACACGCGGTAAAACGTTTGACTTGCGTTTGCTCATTAATTGCTACACGTCATCGTCTGCAAGCTAAAATAATCACATCTGCACTGCCCAGAGAGGCGACACTTGCACTGACACCTGGTGGACGGTTGTGAGACGAGGAGATGAGCTGTGGCTTCTGGGCACGACTGTAGCGCTGCACCCTGGAGCCAAGAACACTGCACCTTGCTGGCGGCCCACGTGTTTAGTAGTGACGCAACTGCTAGGATGCAGCTGAACGTCCATCTTCTGAGAGCGAGAAAATTTCCGCAGTCGGCAGGACTCGAACCTACGCTCCCAGAGGGAATCTGATTTCAAGTCAGACGCCTTAACCACTCGGCCACGACTGCACGTCTCAGAAGCGTCTCTCGACAACTGAAACTCCCACCTTTGCAAGCAATCTCATGGCAGAAGGCAGCATGGGCTCACTCTTTTCTGTAGTGATTCCACTGCCAGCACATTAGACGTTACGAAAGTGTATTAATTTTCGCCCCGACAGGGACTAGAACCCAGGACCCTTTGGTTGAAAACCTAACGCTCTACCGACTGAGCTATCCGCACCCACGCACGAGCATTGTCATACAGCTGCGTCGTGTGCGAGTGATTCGCATGTCGTAATTGCTGGCTTGTGGCTCCAATGGCGACTTCACCGACTTCCCACTGACGCGCCGCTGACGCTAGTTTTCTGGCGTCTTAAGGGATGGACATACTTGCAAGTAGCTGCGAGATCATTGAAAAGAAACGCGGCGCCATTGCTTTTGCCGCACTCGACTGATTGAATTGCAATTCCTACAAAGGAATGAACCTTCGCTCTGTCCAACAATTTCAAGCACGTGTGTGTACTCACGAACTCGGCGAAGGCGCGAGAAAATGACGGGGGCGCACTCGTGGGCCTGCGACGGCTTCCTGCAGTCACATCGTCAGTGCGAGGTGGACCGGTAGGCACAGGAAGCAGCGGCCGTCGTGAAACTCAGCATTCTTAAACGGAAATTTTCGTCTTGTTTAGAATGGCGTCATTGGTTTGCACGCTCATTCATGCGTGTGAAAGTATTTGCTGCTCTTTACGCAGAATCGCACGCAGCCGGCGGGATTCGAAACTACTTTCGAGTCAGACGCCTTAACCACTCGGCCACGGCTGCCCCGAACGCAGCGTTCTCCCGACACGTGCAAATTGAACCGTTTAAAGCACTGTGGTGTCAGAAAACGGCGTTGCTGCATTCTTTTCCGTAGTGTTTCCACCACTACCAGAGGAAACGCTACCAAATTATTAAAATTTCCGCCCGAACAGGGACTTGAACCCTGGACCCTTAGGTTAAAAGCCTAATGCTCTACCGACTGAGCTATCCGGGCTCACAACGCCTTATGAAACATCTCACGATGCACAACGACACATTGACTCATGTCCTTTACTGTTGTGCAATCGCTGCATGGAGCTGTTAGTAGTTAAACGTCGCCTGAATGCTGTCTGCAAACTTATCGCGCAAAGCTCGTAACAGACCATCGAACAATGTTGACACACGATGCAAAAACAAACTGCAGCAGTCGTTACGTCTCATACGTTGGAGTAGAGGATTTACGTGTTTTGTCGACACTCATCGGGCAATTGGAAAATTCACAAGCACTTCGAATGCAATGTTTCCCACGTTTTCGCTCATTTCACGGTTCCGCTGGAGACGTTCTTCGCCTCCTGGCACAAAACAGGGAACGCAGTCGGTAGAACGTTTTTTTATTTTCTTACTTCTCAGAGAGTTGCCTACTGTGTTCCTCTTATGGCAAGCACTAGACAACCAGAACAGTTACAGAAGAGAGTCATGTCCGTTCTCGGCTCTAGTTACATTATCACAAAGTCAGAGCAATTCCATTGGCGTCGGCTGCAAAACGAAGCCGTGCCGAAACCCGGGATCGAACCAGGGACCTTTAGATCTTCAGTCTAACGCTCTCCCAACTGAGCTATTTCGGCTGACGTATAGCGCCCCTCTTTTGCACGTCTGCCCCGTTGTCAATTTCACAGTCATCTTCGTCTGAAAGAACACAGGGACGCCGAAAGGCGAACAGCAGATGCAGTAAAGTACCACACACATTTCTTCTGCTTCCATCGTCGTAACTAGCAAACATGTCGACTCGATTCATGTAATATTGACTTCGCTGATGCTAGAAAAGCTGTGCTATATCGATGCCACGTGCAACTAGTGTGCAGAGAACGAGGCAGAGGAAGGAGTGAGCCTCTCCAACGTGTGTGAGGCAGTATCTAGCAGATACACGCGGTAAAACGTTTGACTTGCGTTTGCTCATTAATTGCTACACGTCATCGTCTGCAAGCTAAAATAATCACATCTGCACTGCCCAGAGAGGCGACACTTGCACTGACACCTGGTGGACGGTTGTGAGACGAGGAGATGAGCTGTGGCTTCTGGGCACGACTGTAGCGCTGCACCCTGGAGCCAAGAACACTGCACCTTGCTGGCGGCCCACGTGTTTAGTAGTGACGCAACTGCTAGGATGCAGCTGAACGTCCATCTTCTGAGAGCGAGAAAATTTCCGCAGTCGGCAGGACTCGAACCTACGCTCCCAGAGGGAATCTGATTTCAAGTCAGACGCCTTAACCACTCGGCCACGACTGCACGTCTCAGAAGCGTCTCTCGACAACTGAAACTCCCACCTTTGCAAGCAATCTCATGGCAGAAGGCAGCATGGGCTCACTCTTTTCTGTAGTGATTCCACTGCCAGCACATTAGACGTTACGAAAGTGTATTAATTTTCGCCCCGACAGGGACTAGAACCCAGGACCCTTTGGTTGAAAACCTAACGCTCTACCGACTGAGCTATCCGCACCCACGCACGAGCATTGTCATACAGCTGCGTCGTGTGCGAGTGATTCGCATGTCGTAATTGCTGGCTTGTGGCTCCAATGGCGACTTCACCGACTTCCCACTGACGCGCCGCTGACGCTAGTTTTCTGGCGTCTTAAGGGATGGACATACTTGCAAGTAGCTGCGAGATCATTGAAAAGAAACGCGGCGCCATTGCTTTTGCCGCACTCGACTGATTGAATTGCAATTCCTAAAAAGGAATGAACCTTCGCTCTGTCCAACAATTTCAAGCACGTGTGTGTACTCACGAACTCGGCGAAGGCGCGAGAAAATGACGGGGGCGCACTCGTGGGCCTGCGACGGCTTCCTGCAGTCACATCGTCAGTGCGAGGTGGACCGGTAGGCACAGGAAGCAGCGGCCGTCGTGAAACTCAGCATTCTTAAACGGAAATTTTCGTCTTGTTTAGAATGGCGTCATTGGTTTGCACGCTCATTCATGCGTGTGAAAGTATTTGCTGCTCTTTACGCAGAATCGCACGCAGCCGGCGGGATTCGAAACTACTTTCGAGTCAGACGCCTTAACCACTCGGCCACGGCTGCCCCGAACGCAGCGTTCTCCCGACACGTGCAAATTGAACCGTTTAAAGCACTGTGGTGTCAGAAAACGGCGTTGCTGCATTCTTTTCCGTAGTGTTTCCACCACTACCAGAGGAAACGCTACCAAATTATTAAAATTTCCGCCCGAACAGGGACTTGAACCCTGGACCCTTAGGTTAAAAGCCTAATGCTCTACCGACTGAGCTATCCGGGCTCACAACGCCTTATGAAACATCTCACGATGCACAACGACACATTGACTCATGTCCTTTACTGTTGTGCAATCGCTGCATGGAGCTGTTAGTAGTTAAACGTCGCCTGAATGCTGTCTGCAAACTTATCGCGCAAAGCTCGTAACAGACCATCGAACAATGTTGACACACGATGCAAAAACAAACTGCAGCAGTCGTTACGTCTCATACGTTGGAGTAGAGGATTTACGTGTTTTGTCGACACTCATCGGGCAATTGGAAAATTCACAAGCACTTCGAATGCAATGTTTCCCACGTTTTCGCTCATTTCACGGTTCCGCTGGAGACGTTCTTCACCTCCTGGCACAAAACAGGGAACGCAGTCGGTAGGACGTTTTTTTATTTTCTTACTTCTCAGAGAGTTGCCTACTGTGTTCCTCTTATGGCAAGCACTAGACAACCAGAACAGTTACAGAAGAGAGTCATGTCCGTTCTCGGCTCTAGTTACATTATCACAAAGTCAGAGCAATTCCATTGGCGTCGGCTGCAAAACGAAGCCGTGCCGAAACCCGGGATCGAACCAGGGACCTTTAGATCTTCAGTCTAACGCTCTCCCAACTGAGCTATTTCGGCTGACGTACAGCGCCCCTCTTTTGCACGTCTGCCCCGTTGTCAATTTCACAGTCATCTTCGTCTGAAAGAACACAGGGACGCCGAAAGGCGAACAGCAGATGCAGTAAAGTACCACACACATTTCTTCTGCTTCCATCGTCGTAACTAGCAAACATGTCGACTCGATTCATGTAATATTGACTTCGCTGATGCTAGAAAAGCTGTGCTATATCGATGCCACGTGCAACTAGTGTGCAGAGAACGAAGCAGAGGAAGGAGTGAGCCTCTCCAACGTGTGTGAGGCAGTATCTAGCAGATACACGCGGTAAAACGTTTGACTTGCGTTTGCTCATTAATTGCTACACGTCATCGTCTGCAAGCTAAAATAATCACATCTGCACTGCCCAGAGAGGCGACACTTGCACTGACACCTGGTGGACGGTTGTGAGACGAGGAGATGAGCTGTGGCTTCTGGGCACGACTGTAGCGCTGCACCCTGGAGCCAAGAACACTGCACCTTGCTGGCGGCCCACGTGTTTAGTAGTGACGCAACTGCTAGGATGCAGCTGAACGTCCATCTTCTGAGAGCGAGAAAATTTCCGCAGTCGGCAGGACTCGAACCTACGCTCCCAGAGGGAATCTGATTTCAAGTCAGACGCCTTAACCACTCGGCCACGACTGCACGTCTCAGAAGCGTCTCTCGACAACTGAAACTCCCACCTTTGCAAGCAATCTCATGGCAGAAGGCAGCATGGGCTCACTCTTTTCTGTAGTGATTCCACTGCCAGCACATTAGACGTTACGAAAGTGTATTAATTTTCGCCCCGACAGGGACTAGAACCCAGGACCCTTTGGTTGAAAACCTAACGCTCTACCGACTGAGCTATCCGCACCCACGCACGAGCATTGTCATACAGCTGCGTCGTGTGCGAGTGATTCGCATGTCGTAATTGCTGGCTTGTGGCTCCAATGGCGACTTCACCGACTTCCCACTGACGCGCCGCTGACGCTAGTTTTCTGGCGTCTTAAGGGATGGACATACTTGCAAGTAGCTGCGAGATCATTGAAAAGAAACGCGGCGCCATTGCTTTTGCCGCACTCGACTGATTGAATTGCAATTCCTAAAAAGGAATGAACCTTCGCTCTGTCCAACAATTTCAAGCACGTGTGTGTACTCACGAACTCGGCGAAGGCGCGAGAAAATGACGGGGGCGCACTCGTGGGCCTGCGACGGCTTCCTGCAGTCACATCGTCAGTGCGAGGTGGACCGGTAGGCACAGGAAGCAGCGGCCGTCGTGAAACTCAGCATTCTTAAACGGAAATTTTCGTCTTGTTTAGAATGGCGTCATTGGTTTGCACGCTCGTTCATGCGTGTGAAAGTATTTGCTGCTCTTTACGCAGAATCGCACGCAGCCGGCGGGATTCGAAACTACTTTCGAGTCAGACGCCTTAACCACTCGGCCACGGCTGCCCCGAACGCAGCGTTCTCCCGACACGTGCAAATTGAACCGTTTAAAGCACTGTGGTGTCAGAAAACGGCGTTGCTGCATTCTTTTCCGTAGTGTTTCCACCACTACCAGAGGAAACGCTACCAAATTATTAAAATTTCCGCCCGAACAGGGACTTGAACCCTGGACCCTTAGGTTAAAAGCCTAATGCTCTACCGACTGAGCTATCCGGGCTCACAACGCCTTATGAAACATCTCACGATGCACAACGACACATTGACTCATGTCCTTTACTGTTGTGCAATCGCTGCATGGAGCTGTTAGTAGTTAAACGTCGCCTGAATGCTGTCTGCAAACTTATCGCGCAAAGCTCGTAACAGACCATCGAACAATGTTGACACACGATGCAAAAACAAACTGCAGCAGTCGTTACGTCTCATACGTTGGAGTAGAGGATTTACGTGTTTTGTCGACACTCATCGGGCAATTGGAAAATTCACAAGCACTTCGAATGCAATGTTTCCCACGTTTTCGCTCATTTCACGGTTCCGCTGGAGACGTTCTTCACCTCCTGGCACAAAACAGGGAACGCAGTCGGTAGGACGTTTTTTTATTTTCTTACTTCTCAGAGAGTTGCCTACTGTGTTCCTCTTATGGCAAGCACTAGACAACCAGAACAGTTACAGAAGAGAGTCATGTCCGTTCTCGGCTCTAGTTACATTATCACAAAGTCAGAGCAATTCCATTGGCGTCGGCTGCAAAACGAAGCCGTGCCGAAACCCGGGATCGAACCAGGGACCTTTAGATCTTCAGTCTAACGCTCTCCCAACTGAGCTATTTCGGCTGACGTACAGCGCCCCTCTTTTGCACGTCTGCCCCGTTGTCAATTTCACAGTCATCTTCGTCTGAAAGAACACAGGGACGCCGAAAGGCGAACAGCAGATGCAGTAAAGTACCACACACATTTCTTCTGCTTCCATCGTCGTAACTAGCAAACATGTCGACTCGATTCATGTAATATTGACTTCGCTGATGCTAGAAAAGCTGTGCTATATCGATGCCACGTGCAACTAGTGTGCAGAGAACGAAGCAGAGGAAGGAGTGAGCCTCTCCAACGTGTGTGAGGCAGTATCTAGCAGATACACGCGGTAAAACGTTTGACTTGCGTTTGCTCATTAATTGCTACACGTCATCGTCTGCAAGCTAAAATAATCACATCTGCACTGCCCAGAGAGGCGACACTTGCACTGACACCTGGTGGACGGTTGTGAGACGAGGAGATGAGCTGTGGCTTCTGGGCACGACTGTAGCGCTGCACCCTGGAGCCAAGAACACTGCACCTTGCTGGCGGCCCACGTGTTTAGTAGTGACGCAACTGCTAGGATGCAGCTGAACGTCCATCTTCTGAGAGCGAGAAAATTTCCGCAGTCGGCAGGACTCGAACCTACGCTCCCAGAGGGAATCTGATTTCAAGTCAGACGCCTTAACCACTCGGCCACGACTGCACGTCTCAGAAGCGTCCCTCGACAACTGAAACTCCCACCTTTGCAAGCAATCTCATGGCAGAAGGCAGCATGGGCTCACTCTTTTCTGTAGTGATTCCACTGCCAGCACATTAGACGTTACGAAAGTGTATTAATTTTCGCCCCGACAGGGACTAGAACCCAGGACCCTTTGGTTGAAAACCTAACGCTCTACCGACTGAGCTATCCGCACCCACGCACGAGCATTGTCATACAGCTGCGTCGTGTGCGAGTGATTCGCATGTCGTAATTGCTGGCTTGTGGCTCCAATGGCGACTTCACCGACTTCCCACTGACGCGCCGCTGACGCTAGTTTTCTGGCGTCTTAAGGGATGGACATACTTGCAAGTAGCTGCGAGATCATTGAAAAGAAACGCGGCGCCATTGCTTTTGCCGCACTCGACTGATTGAATTGCAATTCCTAAAAAGGAATGAACCTTCGCTCTGTCCAACAATTTCAAGCACGTGTGTGTACTCACGAACTCGGCGAAGGCGCGAGAAAATGACGGGGGCGCACTCGTGGGCCTGCGACGGCTTCCTGCAGTCACATCGTCAGTGCGAGGTGGACCGGTAGGCACAGGAAGCAGCGGCCGTCGTGAAACTCAGCATTCTTAAACGGAAATTTTCGTCTTGTTTAGAATGGCGTCATTGGTTTGCACGCTCATTCATGCGTGTGAAAGTATTTGCTGCTCTTTACGCAGAATCGCACGCAGCCGGCGGGATTCGAAACTACTTTCGAGTCAGACGCCTTAACCACTCGGCCACGGCTGCCCCGAACGCAGCGTTCTCCCGACACGTGCAAATTGAACCGTTTAAAGCACTGTGGTGTCAGAAAACGGCGTTGCTGCATTCTTTTCCGTAGTGTTTCCACCACTACCAGAGGAAACGCTACCAAATTATTAAAATTTCCGCCCGAACAGGGACTTGAACCCTGGACCCTTAGGTTAAAAGCCTAATGCTCTACCGACTGAGCTATCCGGGCTCTCAACGCCTTATGAAACATCTCACGATGCACAACGACACATTGACTCATGTCCTTTACTGTTGTGCAATCGCTGCATGGAGCTGTTAGTAGTTAAACGTCGCCTGAATGCTGTCTGCAAACTTATCGCGCAAAGCTCGTAACAGACCATCGAACAATGTTGACACACGATGCAAAAACAAACTGCAGCAGTCGTTACGTCTCATACGTTGGAGTAGAGGATTTACGTGTTTTGTCGACACTCATCGGGCAATTGGAAAATTCACAAGCACTTCGAATGCAATGTTTCCCACGTTTTCGCTCATTTCACGGTTCCGCTGGAGACGTTCTTCACCTCCTGGCACAAAACAGGGAACGCAGTCGGTAGGACGTTTTTTTATTTTCTTACTTCTCAGAGAGTTGCCTACTGTGTTCCTCTTATGGCAAGCACTAGACAACCAGAACAGTTACAGAAGAGAGTCATGTCCGTTCTCGGCTCTAGTTACATTATCACAAAGTCAGAGCAATTCCATTGGCGTCGGCTGCAAAACGAAGCCGTGCCGAAACCCGGGATCGAACCAGGGACCTTTAGATCTTCAGTCTAACGCTCTCCCAACTGAGCTATTTCGGCTGACGTACAGCGCCCCTCTTTTGCACGTCTGCCCCGTTGTCAATTTCACAGTCATCTTCGTCTGAAAGAACACAGGGACGCCGAAAGGCGAACAGCAGATGCAGTAAAGTACCACACACATTTCTTCTGCTTCCATCGTCGTAACTAGCAAACATGTCGACTCGATTCATGTAATATTGACTTCGCTGATGCTAGAAAAGCTGTGCTATATCGATGCCACGTGCAACTAGTGTGCAGAGAACGAAGCAGAGGAAGGAGTGAGCCTCTCCAACGTGTGTGAGGCAGTATCTAGCAGATACACGCGGTAAAACGTTTGACTTGCGTTTGCTCATTAATTGCTACACGTCATCGTCTGCAAGCTAAAATAATCACATCTGCACTGCCCAGAGAGGCGACACTTGCACTGACACCTGGTGGACGGTTGTGAGACGAGGAGATGAGCTGTGGCTTCTGGGCACGACTGTAGCGCTGCACCCTGGAGCCAAGAACACTGCACCTTGCTGGCGGCCCACGTGTTTAGTAGTGACGCAACTGCTAGGATGCAGCTGAACGTCCATCTTCTGAGAGCGAGAAAATTTCCGCAGTCGGCAGGACTCGAACCTACGCTCCCAGAGGGAATCTGATTTCAAGTCAGACGCCTTAACCACTCGGCCACGACTGCACGTCTCAGAAGCGTCTCTCGACAACTGAAACTCCCACCTTTGCAAGCAATCTCATGGCAGAAGGCAGCATGGGCTCACTCTTTTCTGTAGTGATTCCACTGCCAGCACATTAGACGTTACGAAAGTGTATTAATTTTCGCCCCGACAGGGACTAGAACCCAGGACCCTTTGGTTGAAAACCTAACGCTCTACCGACTGAGCTATCCGCACCCACGCACGAGCATTGTCATACAGCTGCGTCGTGTGCGAGTGATTCGCATGTCGTAATTGCTGGCTTGTGTCTCCAATGGCGACTTCACCGACTTCCCACTGACGCGCCGCTGACGCTAGTTTTCTGGCGTCTTAAGGGATGGACATACTTGCAAGTAGCTGCGAGATCATTGAAAAGAAACGCGGCGCCATTGCTTTTGCCGCACTCGACTGATTGAATTGCAATTCCTAAAAAGGAATGAACCTTCGCTCTGTCCAACAATTTCAAGCACGTGTGTGTACTCACGAACTCGGCGAAGGCGCGAGAAAATGACGGGGGCGCACTCGTGGGCCTGCGACGGCTTCCTGCAGTCACATCGTCAGTGCGAGGTGGACCGGTAGGCACAGGAAGCAGCGGCCGTCGTGAAACTCAGCATTCTTAAACGGAAATTTTCGTCTTGTTTAGAATGGCGTCATTGGTTTGCACGCTCATTCATGCGTGTGAAAGTATTTGCTGCTCTTTACGCAGAATCGCACGCAGCCGGCGGGATTCGAAACTACTTTCGAGTCAGACGCCTTAACCACTCGGCCACGGCTGCCCCGAACGCAGCGTTCTCCCGACACGTGCAAATTGAACCGTTTAAAGCACTGTGGTGTCAGAAAACGGCGTTGCTGCATTCTTTTCCGTAGTGTTTCCACCACTACCAGAGGAAACGCTACCAAATTATTAAAATTTCCGCCCGAACAGGGACTTGAACCCTGGACCCTTAGGTTAAAAGCCTAATGCTCTACCGACTGAGCTATCCGGGCTCTCAACGCCTTATGAAACATCTCACGATGCACAACGACACATTGACTCATGTCCTTTACTGTTGTGCAATCGCTGCATGGAGCTGTTAGTAGTTAAACGTCGCCTGAATGCTGTCTGCAAACTTATCGCGCAAAGCTCGTAACAGACCATCGAACAATGTTGACACACGATGCAAAAACAAACTGCAGCAGTCGTTACGTCTCATACGTTGGAGTAGAGGATTTACGTGTTTTGTCGACACTCATCGGGCAATTGGAAAATTCACAAGCACTTCGAATGCAATGTTTCCCACGTTTTCGCTCATTTCACGGTTCCGCTGGAGACGTTCTTCACCTCTTGGCACAAAACAGGGAACGCAGTCGGTAGGACGTTTTTTTATTTTCTTACTTCTCAGAGAGTTGCCTACTGTGTTCCTCTTATGGCAAGCACTAGACAACCAGAACAGTTACAGAAGAGAGTCATGTCCGTTCTCGGCTCTAGTTACATTATCACAAAGTCAGAGCAATTCCATTGGCGTCGGCTGCAAAACGAAGCCGTGCCGAAACCCGGGATCGAACCAGGGACCTTTAGATCTTCAGTCTAACGCTCTCCCAACTGAGCTATTTCGGCTGACGTACAGCGCCCCTCTTTTGCACGTCTGCCCCGTTGTCAATTTCACAGTCATCTTCGTCTGAAAGAACACAGGGACGCCGAAAGGCGAACAGCAGATGCAGTAAAGTACCACACACATTTCTTCTGCTTCCATCGTCGTAACTAGCAAACATGTCGACTCGATTCATGTAATATTGACTTCGCTGATGCTAGAAAAGCTGTGCTATATCGATGCCACGTGCAACTAGTGTGCAGAGAACGAAGCAGAGGAAGGAGTGAGCCTCTCCAACGTGTGTGAGGCAGTATCTAGCAGATACACGCGGTAAAACGTTTGACTTGCGTTTGCTCATTAATTGCTACACGTCATCGTCTGCAAGCTAAAATAATCACATCTGCACTGCCCAGAGAGGCGACACTTGCACTGACACCTGGTGGACGGTTGTGAGACGAGGAGATGAGCTGTGGCTTCTGGGCACGACTGTAGCGCTGCACCCTGGAGCCAAGAACACTGCACCTTGCTGGCGGCCCACGTGTTTAGTAGTGACGCAACTGCTAGGATGCAGCTGAACGTCCATCTTCTGAGAGCGAGAAAATTTCCGCAGTCGGCAGGACTCGAACCTACGCTCCCAGAGGGAATCTGATTTCAAGTCAGACGCCTTAACCACTCGGCCACGACTGCACGTCTCAGAACCGTCTCTCGACAACTGAAACTCCCACCTTTGCAAGCAATCTCATGGCAGAAGGCAGCATGGGCTCACTCTTTTCTGTAGTGATTCCACTGCCAGCACATTAGACGTTACGAAAGTGTATTAATTTTCGCCCCGACAGGGACTAGAACCCAGGACCCTTTGGTTGAAAACCTAACGCTCTACCGACTGAGCTATCCGCACCCACGCACGAGCATTGTCATACAGCTGCGTCGTGTGCGAGTGATTCGCATGTCGTAATTGCTGGCTTGTGGCTCCAATGGCGACTTCACCGACTTCCCACTGACGCGCCGCTGACGCTAGTTTTCTGGCGTCTTAAGGGATGGACATACTTGCAAGTAGCTGCGAGATCATTGAAAAGAAACGCGGCGCCATTGCTTTTGCCGCACTCGACTGATTGAATTGCAATTCCTAAAAAGGAATGAACCTTCGCTCTGTCCAACAATTTCAAGCACGTGTGTGTACTCACGAACTCGGCGAAGGCGCGAGAAAATGACGGGGGCGCACTCGTGGGCCTGCGACGGCTTCCTGCAGTCACATCGTCAGTGCGAGGTGGACCGGTAGGCACAGGAAGCAGCGGCCGTCGTGAAACTCAGCATTCTTAAACGGAAATTTTCGTCTTGTTTAGAATGGCGTCATTGGTTTGCACGCTCATTCATGCGTGTGAAAGTATTTGCTGCTCTTTACGCAGAATCGCACGCAGCCGGCGGGATTCGAAACTACTTTCGAGTCAGACGCCTTAACCACTCGGCCACGGCTGCCCCGAACGCAGCGTTCTCCCGACACGTGCAAATTGAACCGTTTAAAGCACTGTGGTGTCAGAAAACGGCGTTGCTGCATTCTTTTCCGTAGTGTTTCCACCACTACCAGAGGAAACGCTACCAAATTATTAAAATTTCCGCCCGAACAGGGACTTGAACCCTGGACCCTTAGGTTAAAAGCCTAATGCTCTACCGACTGAGCTATCCGGGCTCTCAACGCCTTATGAAACATCTCACGATGCACAACGACACATTGACTCATGTCCTTTACTGTTGTGCAATCGCTGCATGGAGCTGTTAGTAGTTAAACGTCGCCTGAATGCTGTCTGCAAACTTATCGCGCAAAGCTCGTAACAGACCATCGAACAATGTTGACACACGATGCAAAAACAAACTGCAGCAGTCGTTACGTCTCATACGTTGGAGTAGAGGATTTACGTGTTTTGTCGACACTCATCGGGCAATTGGAAAATTCACAAGCACTTCGAATGCAATGTTTCCCACGTTTTCGCTCATTTCACGGTTCCGCTGGAGACGTTCTTCACCTCCTGGCACAAAACAGGGAACGCAGTCGGTAGGACGTTTTTTTATTTTCTTACTTCTCAGAGAGTTGCCTACTGTGTTCCTCTTATGGCAAGCACTAGACAACCAGAACAGTTACAGAAGAGAGTCATGTCCGTTCTCGGCTCTAGTTACATTATCACAAAGTCAGAGCAATTCCATTGGCGTCGGCTGCAAAACGAAGCCGTGCCGAAACCCGGGATCGAACCAGGGACCTTTAGATCTTCAGTCTAACGCTCTCCCAACTGAGCTATTTCGGCTGACGTACAGCGCCCCTCTTTTGCACGTCTGCCCCGTTGTCAATTTCACAGTCATCTTCGTCTGAAAGAACACAGGGACGCCGAAAGGCGAACAGCAGATGCAGTAAAGTACCACACACATTTCTTCTGCTTCCATCGTCGTAACTAGCAAACATGTCGACTCGATTCATGTAATATTGACTTCGCTGATGCTAGAAAAGCTGTGCTATATCGATGCCACGTGCAACTAGTGTGCAGAGAACGAAGCAGAGGAAGGAGTGAGCCTCTCCAACGTGTGTGAGGCAGTATCTAGCAGATACACGCGGTAAAACGTTTGACTTGCGTTTGCTCATTAATTGCTACACGTCATCGTCTGCAAGCTAAAATAATCACATCTGCACTGCCCAGAGAGGCGACACTTGCACTGACACCTGGTGGACGGTTGTGAGACGAGGAGATGAGCTGTGGCTTCTGGGCACGACTGTAGCGCTGCACCCTGGAGCCAAGAACACTGCACCTTGCTGGCGGCCCACGTGTTTAGTAGTGACGCAACTGCTAGGATGCAGCTGAACGTCCATCTTCTGAGAGCGAGAAAATTTCCGCAGTCGGCAGGACTCGAACCTACGCTCCCAGAGGGAATCTGATTTCAAGTCAGACGCCTTAACCACTCGGCCACGACTGCACGTCTCAGAAGCGTCTCTCGACAACTGAAACTCCCACCTTTGCAAGCAATCTCATGGCAGAAGGCAGCATGGGCTCACTCTTTTCTGTAGTGATTCCACTGCCAGCACATTAGACGTTACGAAAGTGTATTAATTTTCGCCCCGACAGGGACTAGAACCCAG
This sequence comes from Schistocerca gregaria, assembly GCF_023897955.1. Lineage (NCBI taxonomy): Eukaryota > Metazoa > Arthropoda > Insecta > Orthoptera > Acrididae > Schistocerca > Schistocerca gregaria. The sequence continues at coordinate 544,016 of NW_026061867.1, read as the reverse complement.
GACCCTTTGGTTGAAAACCTAACGCTCTACCGACTGAGCTATCCGCACCCACGCACGAGCATTGTCATACAGCTGCGTCGTGTGCGAGTGATTCGCATGTCGTAATTGCTGGCTTGTGGCTCCAATGGCGACTTCACCGACTTCCCACTGACGCGCCGCTGACGCTAGTTTTCTGGCGTCTTAAGGGATGGACATACTTGCAAGTAGCTGCGAGATCATTGAAAAGAAACGCGGCGCCATTGCTTTTGCCGCACTCGACTGATTGAATTGCAATTCCTAAAAAGGAATGAACCTTCGCTCTGTCCAACAATTTCAAGCACGTGTGTGTACTCACGAACTCGGCGAAGGCGCGAGAAAATGACGGGGGCGCACTCGTGGGCCTGCGACGGCTTCCTGCAGTCACATCGTCAGTGCGAGGTGGACCGGTAGGCACAGGAAGCAGCGGCCGTCGTGAAACTCAGCATTCTTAAACGGAAATTTTCGTCTTGTTTAGAATGGCGTCATTGGTTTGCACGCTCATTCATGCGTGTGAAAGTATTTGCTGCTCTTTACGCAGAATCGCACGCAGCCGGCGGGATTCGAAACTACTTTCGAGTCAGACGCCTTAACCACTCGGCCACGGCTGCCCCGAACGCAGCGTTCTCCCGACACGTGCAAATTGAACCGTTTAAAGCACTGTGGTGTCAGAAAACGGCGTTGCTGCATTCTTTTCCGTAGTGTTTCCACCACTACCAGAGGAAACGCTACCAAATTATTAAAATTTCCGCCCGAACAGGGACTTGAACCCTGGACCCTTAGGTTAAAAGCCTAATGCTCTACCGACTGAGCTATCCGGGCTCACAACGCCTTATGAAACATCTCACGATGCACAACGACACATTGACTCATGTCCTTTACTGTTGTGCAATCGCTGCATGGAGCTGTTAGTAGTTAAACGTCGCCTGAATGCTGTCTGCAAACTTATCGCGCAAAGCTCGTAACAGACCATCGAACAATGTTGACACACGATGCAAAAACAAACTGCAGCAGTCGTTACGTCTCATACGTTGGAGTAGAGGATTTACGTGTTTTGTCGACACTCATCGGGCAATTGGAAAATTCACAAGCACTTCGAATGCAATGTTTCCCACGTTTTCGCTCATTTCACGGTTCCGCTGGAGACGTTCTTCACCTCCTGGCACAAAACAGGGAACGCAGTCGGTAGGACGTTTTTTTATTTTCTTACTTCTCAGAGAGTTGCCTACTGTGTTCCTCTTATGGCAAGCACTAGACAACCAGAACAGTTACAGAAGAGAGTCATGTCCGTTCTCGGCTCTAGTTACATTATCACAAAGTCAGAGCAATTCCATTGGCGTCGGCTGCAAAACGAAGCCGTGCCGAAACCCGGGATCGAACCAGGGACCTTTAGATCTTCAGTCTAACGCTCTCCCAACTGAGCTATTTCGGCTGACGTACAGCGCCCCTCTTTTGCACGTCTGCCCCGTTGTCAATTTCACAGTCATCTTCGTCTGAAAGAACACAGGGACGCCGAAAGGCGAACAGCAGATGCAGTAAAGTACCACACACATTTCTTCTGCTTCCATCGTCGTAACTAGCAAACATGTCGACTCGATTCATGTAATATTGACTTCGCTGATGCTAGAAAAGCTGTGCTATATCGATGCCACGTGCAACTAGTGTGCAGAGAACGAAGCAGAGGAAGGAGTGAGCCTCTCCAACGTGTGTGAGGCAGTATCTAGCAGATACACGCGGTAAAACGTTTGACTTGCGTTTGCTCATTAATTGCTACACGTCATCGTCTGCAAGCTAAAATAATCACATCTGCACTGCCCAGAGAGGCGACACTTGCACTGACACCTGGTGGACGGTTGTGAGACGAGGAGATGAGCTGTGGCTTCTGGGCACGACTGTAGCGCTGCACCCTGGAGCCAAGAACACTGCACCTTGCTGGCGGCCCACGTGTTTAGTAGTGACGCAACTGCTAGGATGCAGCTGAACGTCCATCTTCTGAGAGCGAGAAAATTTCCGCAGTCGGCAGGACTCGAACCTACGCTCCCAGAGGGAATCTGATTTCAATTCAGACGCCTTAACCACTCGGCCACGACTGCACGTCTCAGAAGCGTCTCTCGACAACTGAAACTCCCACCTTTGCAAGCAATCTCATGGCAGAAGGCAGCATGGGCTCACTCTTTTCTGTAGTGATTCCACTGCCAGCACATTAGACGTTACGAAAGTGTATTAATTTTCGCCCCGACAGGGACTAGAACCCAGGACCCTTTGGTTGAAAACCTAACGCTCTACCGACTGAGCTATCCGCACCCACGCACGAGCATTGTCATACAGCTGCGTCGTGTGCGAGTGATTCGCATGTCGTAATTGCTGGCTTGTGGCTCCAATGGCGACTTCACCGACTTCCCACTGACGCGCCGCTGACGCTAGTTTTCTGGCGTCTTAAGGGATGGACATACTTGCAAGTAGCTGCGAGATCATTGAAAAGAAACGCGGCGCCATTGCTTTTGCCGCACTCGACTGATTGAATTGCAATTCCTAAAAAGGAATGAACCTTCGCTCTGTCCAACAATTTCAAGCACGTGTGTGTACTCACGAACTCGGCGAAGGCGCGAGAAAATGACGGGGGCGCACTCGTGGGCCTGCGACGGCTTCCTGCAGTCACATCGTCAGTGCGAGGTGGACCGGTAGGCACAGGAAGCAGCGGCCGTCGTGAAACTCAGCATTCTTAAACGGAAATTTTCGTCTTGTTTAGAATGGCGTCATTGGTTTGCACGCTCATTCATGCGTGTGAAAGTATTTGCTGCTCTTTACGCAGAATCGCACGCAGCCGGCGGGATTCGAAACTACTTTCGAGTCAGACGCCTTAACCACTCGGCCACGGCTGCCCCGAACGCAGCGTTCTCCCGACACGTGCAAATTGAACCGTTTAAAGCACTGTGGTGTCAGAAAACGGCGTTGCTGCATTCTTTTCCGTAGTGTTTCCACCACTACCAGAGGAAACGCTACCAAATTATTAAAATTTCCGCCCGAACAGGGACTTGAACCCTGGACCCTTAGGTTAAAAGCCTAATGCTCTACCGACTGAGCTATCCGGGCTCTCAACGCCTTATGAAACATCTCACGATGCACAACGACACATTGACTCATGTCCTTTACTGTTGTGCAATCGCTGCATGGAGCTGTTAGTAGTTAAACGTCGCCTGAATGCTGTCTGCAAACTTATCGCGCAAAGCTCGTAACAGACCATCGAACAATGTTGACACACGATGCAAAAACAAACTGCAGCAGTCGTTACGTCTCATACGTTGGAGTAGAGGATTTACGTGTTTTGTCGACACTCATCGGGCAATTGGAAAATTCACAAGCACTTCGAATGCAATGTTTCCCACGTTTTCGCTCATTTCACGGTTCCGCTGGAGACGTTCTTCACCTCCTGGCACAAAACAGGGAACGCAGTCGGTAGGACGTTTTTTTATTTTCTTACTTCTCAGAGAGTTGCCTACTGTGTTCCTCTTATGGCAAGCACTAGACAACCAGAACAGTTACAGAAGAGAGTCATGTCCGTTCTCGGCTCTAGTTACATTATCACAAAGTCAGAGCAATTCCATTGGCGTCGGCTGCAAAACGAAGCCGTGCCGAAACCCGGGATCGAACCAGGGACCTTTAGATCTTCAGTCTAACGCTCTCCCAACTGAGCTATTTCGGCTGACGTACAGCGCCCCTCTTTTGCACGTCTGCCCCGTTGTCAATTTCACAGTCATCTTCGTCTGAAAGAACACAGGGACGCCGAAAGGCGAACAGCAGATGCAGTAAAGTACCACACACATTTCTTCTGCTTCCATCGTCGTAACTAGCAAACATGTCGACTCGATTCATGTAATATTGACTTCGCTGATGCTAGAAAAGCTGTGCTATATCGATGCCACGTGCAACTAGTGTGCAGAGAACGAAGCAGAGGAAATAGTGAGCCTCTCCAACGTGTGTGAGGCAGTATCTAGCAGATACACGCGGTAAAACGTTTGACTTGCGTTTGCTCATTAATTGCTACACGTCATCGTCTGCAAGCTAAAATAATCACATCTGCACTGCCCAGAGAGGCGACACTTGCACTGACACCTGGTGGACGGTTGTGAGACGAGGAGATGAGCTGTGGCTTCTGGGCACGACTGTAGCGCTGCACCCTGGAGCCAAGAACACTGCACCTTGCTGGCGGCCCACGTGTTTAGTAGTGACGCAACTGCTAGGATGCAGCTGAACGTCCATCTTCTGAGAGCGAGAAAATTTCCGCAGTCGGCAGGACTCGAACCTACGCTCCCAGAGGGAATCTGATTTCAAGTCAGACGCCTTAACCACTCGGCCACGACTGCACGTCTCAGAAGCGTCTCTCGACAACTGAAACTCCCACCTTTGCAAGCAATCTCATGGCAGAAGGCAGCATGGGCTCACTCTTTTCTGTAGTGATTCCACTGCCAGCACATTAGACGTTACGAAAGTGTATTAATTTTCGCCCCGACAGGGACTAGAACCCAGGACCCTTTGGTTGAAAACCTAACGCTCTACCGACTGAGCTATCCGCACCCACGCACGAGCATTGTCATACAGCTGCGTCGTGTGCGAGTGATTCGCATGTCGTAATTGCTGGCTTGTGGCTCCAATGGCGACTTCACCGACTTCCCACTGACGCGCCGCTGACGCTAGTTTTCTGGCGTCTTAAGGGATGGACATACTTGCAAGTAGCTGCGAGATCATTGAAAAGAAACGCGGCGCCATTGCTTTTGCCGCACTCGACTGATTGAATTGCAATTCCTAAAAAGGAATGAACCTTCGCTCTGTCCAACAATTTCAAGCACGTGTGTGTACTCACGAACTCGGCGAAGGCGCGAGAAAATGACGGGGGCGCACTCGTGGGCCTGCGACGGCTTCCTGCAGTCACATCGTCAGTGCGAGGTGGACCGGTAGGCACAGGAAGCAGCGGCCGTCGTGAAACTCAGCATTCTTAAACGGAAATTTTCGTCTTGTTTAGAATGGCGTCATTGGTTTGCACGCTCATTCATGCGTGTGAAAGTATTTGCTGCTCTTTACGCAGAATCGCACGCAGCCGGCGGGATTCGAAACTACTTTCGAGTCAGACGCCTTAACCACTCGGCCACGGCTGCCCCGAACGCAGCGTTCTCCCGACACGTGCAAATTGAACCGTTTAAAGCACTGTGGTGTCAGAAAACGGCGTTGCTGCATTCTTTTCCGTAGTGTTTCCACCACTACCAGAGGAAACGCTACCAAATTATTAAAATTTCCGCCCGAACAGGGACTTGAACCCTGGACCCTTAGGTTAAAAGCCTAATGCTCTACCGACTGAGCTATCCGGGCTCACAACGCCTTATGAAACATCTCACGATGCACAACGACACATTGACTCATGTCCTTTACTGTTGTGCAATCGCTGCATGGAGCTGTTAGTAGTTAAACGTCGCCTGAATGCTGTCTGCAAACTTATCGCGCAAAGCTCGTAACAGACCATCGAACAATGTTGACACACGATGCAAAAACAAACTGCAGCAGTCGTTACGTCTCATACGTTGGAGTAGAGGATTTACGTGTTTTGTCGACACTCATCGGGCAATTGGAAAATTCACAAGCACTTCGAATGCAATGTTTCCCACGTTTTCGCTCATTTCACGGTTCCGCTGGAGACGTTCTTCACCTCCTGGCACAAAACAGGGAACGCAGTCGGTAGGACGTTTTTTTATTTTCTTACTTCTCAGAGAGTTGCCTACTGTGTTCCTCTTATGGCAAGCACTAGACAACCAGAACAGTTACAGAAGAGAGTCATGTCCGTTCTCGGCTCTAGTTACATTATCACAAAGTCAGAGCAATTCCATTGGCGTCGGCTGCAAAACGAAGCCGTGCCGAAACCCGGGATCGAACCAGGGACCTTTAGATCTTCAGTCTAACGCTCTCCCAACTGAGCTATTTCGGCTGACGTACAGCGCCCCTCTTTTGCACGTCTGCCCCGTTGTCAATTTCACAGTCATCTTCGTCTGAAAGAACACAGGGACGCCGAAAGGCGAACAGCAGATGCAGTAAAGTACCACACACATTTCTTCTGCTTCCATCGTCGTAACTAGCAAACATGTCGACTCGATTCATGTAATATTGACTTCGCTGATGCTAGAAAAGCTGTGCTATATCGATGCCACGTGCAACTAGTGTGCAGAGAACGAAGCAGAGGAAGGAGTGAGCCTCTCCAACGTGTGTGAGGCAGTATCTAGCAGATACACGCGGTAAAACGTTTGACTTGCGTTTGCTCATTAATTGCTACACGTCATCGTCTGCAAGCTAAAATAATCACATCTGCACTGCCCAGAGAGGCGACACTTGCACTGACACCTGGTGGACGGTTGTGAGACGAGGAGATGAGCTGTGGCTTCTGGGCACGACTGTAGCGCTGCACCCTGGAGCCAAGAACACTGCACCTTGCTGGCGGCCCACGTGTTTAGTAGTGACGCAACTGCTAGGATGCAGCTGAACGTCCATCTTCTGAGAGCGAGAAAATTTCCGCAGTCGGCAGGACTCGAACCTACGCTCCCAGAGGGAATCTGATTTCAAGTCAGACGCCTTAACCACTCGGCCACGACTGCACGTCTCAGAAGCGTCTCTCGACAACTGAAACTCCCACCTTTGCAAGCAATCTCATGGCAGAAGGCAGCATGGGCTCACTCTTTTCTGTAGTGATTCCACTGCCAGCACATTAGACGTTACGAAAGTGTATTAATTTTCGCCCCGACAGGGACTAGAACCCAGGACCCTTTGGTTGAAAACCTAACGCTCTACCGACTGAGCTATCCGCACCCACGCACGAGCATTGTCATACAGCTGCGTCGTGTGCGAGTGATTCGCATGTCGTAATTGCTGGCTTGTGGCTCCAATGGCGACTTCACCGACTTCCCACTGACGCGCCGCTGACGCTAGTTTTCTGGCGTCTTAAGGGATGGACATACTTGCAAGTAGCTGCGAGATCATTGAAAAGAAACGCGGCGCCATTGCTTTTGCCGCACTCGACTGATTGAATTGCAATTCCTAAAAAGGAATGAACCTTCGCTCTGTCCAACAATTTCAAGCACGTGTGTGTACTCACGAACTCGGCGAAGGCGCGAGAAAATGACGGGGGCGCACTCGTGGGCCTGCGACGGCTTCCTGCAGTCACATCGTCAGTGCGAGGTGGACCGGTAGGCACAGGAAGCAGCGGCCGTCGTGAAACTCAGCATTCTTAAACGGAAATTTTCGTCTTGTTTAGAATGGCGTCATTGGTTTGCACGCTCATTCATGCGTGTGAAAGTATTTGCTGCTCTTTACGCAGAATCGCACGCAGCCGGCGGGATTCGAAACTACTTTCGAGTCAGACGCCTTAACCACTCGGCCACGGCTGCCCCGAACGCAGCGTTCTCCCGACACGTGCAAATTGAACCGTTTAAAGCACTGTGGTGTCAGAAAACGGCGTTGCTGCATTCTTTTCCGTAGTGTTTCCACCACTACCAGAGGAAACGCTACCAAATTATTAAAATTTCCGCCCGAACAGGGACTTGAACCCTGGACCCTTAGGTTAAAAGCCTAATGCTCTACCGACTGAGCTATCCGGGCTCACAACGCCTTATGAAACATCTCACGATGCACAACGACACATTGACTCATGTCCTTTACTGTTGTGCAATCGCTGCATGGAGCTGTTAGTAGTTAAACGTCGCCTGAATGCTGTCTGCAAACTTATCGCGCAAAGCTCGTAACAGACCATCGAACAATGTTGACACACGATGCAAAAACAAACTGCAGCAGTCGTTACGTCTCATACGTTGGAGTAGAGGATTTACGTGTTTTGTCGACACTCATCGGGCAATTGGAAAATTCACAAGCACTTCGAATGCAATGTTTCCCACGTTTTCGCTCATTTCACGGTTCCGCTGGAGACGTTCTTCACCTCCTGGCACAAAACAGGGAACGCAGTCGGTAGGACGTTTTTTTATTTTCTTACTTCTCAGAGAGTTGCCTACTGTGTTCCTCTTATGGCAAGCACTAGACAACCAGAACAGTTACAGAAGAGAGTCATGTCCGTTCTCGGCTCTAGTTACATTATCACAAAGTCAGAGCAATTCCATTGGCGTCGGCTGCAAAACGAAGCCGTGCCGAAACCCGGGATCGAACCAGGGACCTTTAGATCTTCAGTCTAACGCTCTCCCAACTGAGCTATTTCGGCTGACGTACAGCGCCCCTCTTTTGCACGTCTGCCCCGTTGTCAATTTCACAGTCATCTTCGTCTGAAAGAACACAGGGACGCCGAAAGGCGAACAGCAGATGCAGTAAAGTACCACACACATTTCTTCTGCTTCCATCGTCGTAACTAGCAAACATGTCGACTCGATTCATGTAATATTGACTTCGCTGATGCTAGAAAAGCTGTGCTATATCGATGCCACGTGCAACTAGTGTGCAGAGAACGAAGCAGAGGAAGGAGTGAGCCTCTCCAACGTGTGTGAGGCAGTATCTAGCAGATACACGCGGTAAAACGTTTGACTTGCGTTTGCTCATTAATTGCTACACGTCATCGTCTGCAAGCTAAAATAATCACATCTGCACTGCCCAGAGAGGCGACACTTGCACTGACACCTGGTGGACGGTTGTGAGACGAGGAGATGAGCTGTGGCTTCTGGGCACGACTGTAGCGCTGCACCCTGGAGCCAAGAACACTGCACCTTGCTGGCGGCCCACGTGTTTAGTAGTGACGCAACTGCTAGGATGCAGCTGAACGTCCATCTTCTGAGAGCGAGAAAATTTCCGCAGTCGGCAGGACTCGAACCTACGCTCCCAGAGGGAATCTGATTTCAAGTCAGACGCCTTAACCACTCGGCCACGACTGCACGTCTCAGAAGCGTCTCTCGACAACTGAAACTCCCACCTTTGCAAGCAATCTCATGGCAGAAGGCAGCATGGGCTCACTCTTTTCTGTAGTGATTCCACTGCCAGCACATTAGACGTTACGAAAGTGTATTAATTTTCGCCCCGACAGGGACTAGAACCCAGGACCCTTTGGTTGAAAACCTAACGCTCTACCGACTGAGCTATCCGCACCCACGCACGAGCATTGTCATACAGCTGCGTCGTGTGCGAGTGATTCGCATGTCGTAATTGCTGGCTTGTGGCTCCAATGGCGACTTCACCGACTTCCCACTGACGCGCCGCTGACGCTAGTTTTCTGGCGTCTTAAGGGATGGACATACTTGCAAGTAGCTGCGAGATCATTGAAAAGAAACGCGGCGCCATTGCTTTTGCCGCACTCGACTGATTGAATTGCAATTCCTAAAAAGGAATGAACCTTCGCTCTGTCCAACAATTTCAAGCACGTGTGTGTACTCACGAACTCGGCGAAGGCGCGAGAAAATGACGGGGGCGCACTCGTGGGCCTGCGACGGCTTCCTGCAGTCACATCGTCAGTGCGAGGTGGACCGGTAGGCACAGGAAGCAGCGGCCGTCGTGAAACTCAGCATTCTTAAACGGAAATTTTCGTCTTGTTTAGAATGGCGTCATTGGTTTGCACGCTCATTCATGCGTGTGAAAGTATTTGCTGCTCTTTACGCAGAATCGCACGCAGCCGGCGGGATTCGAAACTACTTTCGAGTCAGACGCCTTAACCACTCGGCCACGGCTGCCCCGAACGCAGCGTTCTCCCGACACGTGCAAATTGAACCGTTTAAAGCACTGTGGTGTCAGAAAACGGCGTTGCTGCATTCTTTTCCGTAGTGTTTCCACCACTACCAGAGGAAACGCTACCAAATTATTAAAATTTCCGCCCGAACAGGGACTTGAACCCTGGACCCTTAGGTTAAAAGCCTAATGCTCTACCGACTGAGCTATCCGGGCTCACAACGCCTTATGAAACATCTCACGATGCACAACGACACATTGACTCATGTCCTTTACTGTTGTGCAATCGCTGCATGGAGCTGTTAGTAGTTAAACGTCGCCTGAATGCTGTCTGCAAACTTATCGCGCAAAGCTCGTAACAGACCATCGAACAATGTTGACACACGATGCAAAAACAAACTGCAGCAGTCGTTACGTCTCATACGTTGGAGTAGAGGATTTACGTGTTTTGTCGACACTCATCGGGCAATTGGAAAATTCACAAGCACTTCGAATGCAATGTTTCCCACGTTTTCGCTCATTTCACGGTTCCGCTGGAGACGTTCTTCACCTCCTGGCACAAAACAGGGAACGCAGTCGGTAGGACGTTTTTTTATTTTCTTACTTCTCAGAGAGTTGCCTACTGTGTTCCTCTTATGGCAAGCACTAGACAACCAGAACAGTTACAGAAGAGAGTCATGTCCGTTCTCGGCTCTAGTTACATTATCACAAAGTCAGAGCAATTCCATTGGCGTCGGCTGCAAAACGAAGCCGTGCCGAAACCCGGGATCGAACCAGGGACCTTTAGATCTTCAGTCTAACGCTCTCCCAACTGAGCTATTTCGGCTGACGTACAGCGCCCCTCTTTTGCACGTCTGCCCCGTTGTCAATTTCACAGTCATCTTCGTCTGAAAGAACACAGGGACGCCGAAAGGCGAACAGCAGATGCAGTAAAGTACCACACACATTTCTTCTGCTTCCATCGTCGTAACTAGCAAACATGTCGACTCGATTCATGTAATATTGACTTCGCTGATGCTAGAAAAGCTGTGCTATATCGATGCCACGTGCAACTAGTGTGCAGAGAACGAGGCAGAGGAAGGAGTGAGCCTCTCCAACGTGTGTGAGGCAGTATCTAGCAGATACACGCGGTAAAACGTTTGACTTGCGTTTGCTCATTAATTGCTACACGTCATCGTCTGCAAGCTAAAATAATCACATCTGCACTGCCCAGAGAGGCGACACTTGCACTGACACCTGGTGGACGGTTGTGAGACGAGGAGATGAGCTGTGGCTTCTGGGCACGACTGTAGCGCTGCACCCTGGAGCCAAGAACACTGCACCTTGCTGGCGGCCCACGTGTTTAGTAGTGACGCAACTGCTAGGATGCAGCTGAACGTCCATCTTCTGAGAGCGAGAAAATTTCCGCAGTCGGCAGGACTCGAACCTACGCTCCCAGAGGGAATCTGATTTCAAGTCAGACGCCTTAACCACTCGGCCACGACTGCACGTCTCAGAAGCGTCTCTCGACAACTGAAACTCCCACCTTTGCAAGCAATCTCATGGCAGAAGGCAGCATGGGCTCACTCTTTTCTGTAGTGATTCCACTGCCAGCACATTAGACGTTACGAAAGTGTATTAATTTTCGCCCCGACAGGGACTAGAACCCAGGACCCTTTGGTTGAAAACCTAACGCTCTACCGACTGAGCTATCCGCACCCACGCACGAGCATTGTCATACAGCTGCGTCGTGTGCGAGTGATTCGCATGTCGTAATTGCTGGCTTGTGGCTCCAATGGCGACTTCACCGACTTCCCACTGACGCGCCGCTGACGCTAGTTTTCTGGCGTCTTAAGGGATGGACATACTTGCAAGTAGCTGCGAGATCATTGAAAAGAAACGCGGCGCCATTGCTTTTGCCGCACTCGACTGATTGAATTGCAATTCCTAAAAAGGAATGAACCTTCGCTCTGTCCAACAATTTCAAGCACGTGTGTGTACTCACGAACTCGGCGAAGGCGCGAGAAAATGACGGGGGCGCACTCGTGGGCCTGCGACGGCTTCCTGCAGTCACATCGTCAGTGCGAGGTGGACCGGTAGGCACAGGAAGCAGCGGCCGTCGTGAAACTCAGCATTCTTAAACGGAAATTTTCGTCTTGTTTAGAATGGCGTCATTGGTTTGCACGCTCATTCATGCGTGTGAAAGTATTTGCTGCTCTTTACGCAGAATCGCACGCAGCCGGCGGGATTCGAAACTACTTTCGAGTCAGACGCCTTAACCACTCGGCCACGGCTGTCCCGAACGCAGCGTTCTCCCGACACGTGCAAATTGAACCGTTTAAAGCACTGTGGTGTCAGAAAACGGCGTTGCTGCATTCTTTTCCGTAGTGTTTCCACCACTACCAGAGGAAACGCTACCAAATTATTAAAATTTCCGCCCGAACAGGGACTTGAACCCTGGACCCTTAGGTTAAAAGCCTAATGCTCTACCGACTGAGCTATCCGGGCTCACAACGCCTTATGAAACATCTCACGATGCACAACGACACATTGACTCATGTCCTTTACTGTTGTGCAATCGCTGCATGGAGCTGTTAGTAGTTAAACGTCGCCTGAATGCTGTCTGCAAACTTATCGCGCAAAGCTCGTAACAGACCATCGAACAATGTTGACACACGATGCAAAAACAAACTGCAGCAGTCGTTACGTCTCATACGTTGGAGTAGAGGATTTACGTGTTTTGTCGACACTCATCGGGCAATTGGAAAATTCACAAGCACTTCGAATGCAATGTTTCCCACGTTTTCGCTCATTTCACGGTTCCGCTGGAGACGTTCTTCACCTCCTGGCACAAAACAGGGAACGCAGTCGGTAGGACGTTTTTTTATTTTCTTACTTCTCAGAGAGTTGCCTACTGTGTTCCTCTTATGGCAAGCACTAGACAACCAGAACAGTTACAGAAGAGAGTCATGTCCGTTCTCGGCTCTAGTTACATTATCACAAAGTCAGAGCAATTCCATTGGCGTCGGCTGCAAAACGAAGCCGTGCCGAAACCCGGGATCGAACCAGGGACCTTTAGATCTTCAGTCTAACGCTCTCCCAACTGAGCTATTTCGGCTGACGTACAGCGCCCCTCTTTTGCACGTCTGCCCCGTTGTCAATTTCACAGTCATCTTCGTCTGAAAGAACACAGGGACGCCGAAAGGCGAACAGCAGATGCAGTAAAGTACCACACACATTTCTTCTGCTTCCATCGTCGTAACTAGCAAACATGTCGACTCGATTCATGTAATATTGACTTCGCTGATGCTAGAAAAGCTGTGCTATATCGATGCCACGTGCAACTAGTGTGCAGAGAACGAAGCAGAGGAAGGAGTGAGCCTCTCCAACGTGTGTGAGGCAGTATCTAGCAGATACACGCGGTAAAACGTTTGACTTGCGTTTGCTCATTAATTGCTACACGTCATCGTCTGCAAGCTAAAATAATCACATCTGCACTGCCCAGAGAGGCGACACTTGCACTGACACCTGGTGGACGGTTGTGAGACGAGGAGATGAGCTGTGGCTTCTGGGCACGACTGTAGCGCTGCACCCTGGAGCCAAGAACACTGCACCTTGCTGGCGGCCCACGTGTTTAGTAGTGACGCAACTGCTAGGATGCAGCTGAACGTCCATCTTCTGAGAGCGAGAAAATTTCCGCAGTCGGCAGGACTCGAACCTACGCTCCCAGAGGGAATCTGATTTCAAGTCAGACGCCTTAACCACTCGGCCACGACTGCACGTCTCAGAAGCGTCTCTCGACAACTGAAACTCCCACCTTTGCAAGCAATCTCATGGCAGAAGGCAGCATGGGCTCACTCTTTTCTGTAGTGATTCCACTGCCAGCACATTAGACGTTACGAAAGTGTATTAATTTTCGCCCCGACAGGGACTAGAACCCAGGACCCTTTGGTTGAAAACCTAACGCTCTACCGACTGAGCTATCCGCACCCACGCACGAGCATTGTCATACAGCTGCGTCGTGTGCGAGTGATTCGCATGTCGTAATTGCTGGCTTGTGGCTCCAATGGCGACTTCACCGACTTCCCACTGACGCGCCGCTGACGCTAGTTTTCTGGCGTCTTAAGGGATGGACATACTTGCAAGTAGCTGCGAGATCATTGAAAAGAAACGCGGCGCCATTGCTTTTGCCGCACTCGACTGATTGAATTGCAATTCCTAAAAAGGAATGAACCTTCGCTCTGTCCAACAATTTCAAGCACGTGTGTGTACTCACGAACTCGGCGAAGGCGCGAGAAAATGACGGGGGCGCACTCGTGGGCCTGCGACGGCTTCCTGCAGTCACATCGTCAGTGCGAGGTGGACCGGTAGGCACAGGAAGCAGCGGCCGTCGTGAAACTCAGCATTCTTAAACGGAAATTTTCGTCTTGTTTAGAATGGCGTCATTGGTTTGCACGCTCATTCATGCGTGTGAAAGTATTTGCTGCTCTTTACGCAGAATCGCACACAGCCGGCGGGATTCGAAACTACTTTCGAGTCAGACGCCTTAACCACTCGGCCACGGCTGCCCCGAACGCAGCGTTCTCCCGACACGTGCAAATTGAACCGTTTAAAGCACTGTGGTGTCAGAAAACGGCGTTGCTGCATTCTTTTCCGTAGTGTTTCCACCACTACCAGAGGAAACGCTACCAAATTATTAAAATTTCCGCCCGAACAGGGACTTGAACCCTGGACCCTTAGGTTAAAAGCCTAATGCTCTACCGACTGAGCTATCCGGGCTCACAACGCCTTATGAAACATCTCACGATGCACAACGACACATTGACTCATGTCCTTTACTGTTGTGCAATCGCTGCATGGAGCTGTTAGTAGTTAAACGTCGCCTGAATGCTGTCTGCAAACTTATCGCGCAAAGCTCGTAACAGACCATCGAACAATGTTGACACACGATGCAAAAACAAACTGCAGCAGTCGTTACGTCTCATACGTTGGAGTAGAGGATTTACGTGTTTTGTCGACACTCATCGGGCAATTGGAAAATTCACAAGCACTTCGAATGCAATGTTTCCCACGTTTTCGCTCATTTCACGGTTCCGCTGGAGACGTTCTTCACCTCCTGGCACAAAACAGGGAACGCAGTCGGTAGGACGTTTTTTTATTTTCTTACTTCTCAGAGAGTTGCCTACTGTGTTCCTCTTATGGCAAGCACTAGACAACCAGAACAGTTACAGAAGAGAGTCATGTCCGTTCTCGGCTCTAGTTACATTATCACAAAGTCAGAGCAATTCCATTGGCGTCGGCTGCAAAACGAAGCCGTGCCGAAACCCGGGATCGAACCAGGGACCTTTAGATCTTCAGTCTAACGCTCTCCCAACTGAGCTATTTCGGCTGACGTACAGCGCCCCTCTTTTGCACGTCTGCCCCGTTGTCAATTTCACAGTCATCTTCGTCTGAAAGAACACAGGGACGCCGAAAGGCGAACAGCAGATGCAGTAAAGTACCACACACATTTCTTCTGCTTCCATCGTCGTAACTAGCAAACATGTCGACTCGATTCATGTAATATTGACTTCGCTGATGCTAGAAAAGCTGTGCTATATCGATGCCACGTGCAACTAGTGTGCAGAGAACGAAGCAGAGGAAGGAGTGAGCCTCTCCAACGTGTGTGAGGCAGTATCTAGCAGATACACGCGGTAAAACGTTTGACTTGCGTTTGCTCATTAATTGCTACACGTCATCGTCTGCAAGCTAAAATAATCACATCTGCACTGCCCAGAGAGGCGACACTTGCACTGACACCTGGTGGACGGTTGTGAGACGAGGAGATGAGCTGTGGCTTCTGGGCACGACTGTAGCGCTGCACCCTGGAGCCAAGAACACTGCACCTTGCTGGCGGCCCACGTGTTTAGTAGTGACGCAACTGCTAGGATGCAGCTGAACGTCCATCTTCTGAGAGCGAGAAAATTTCCGCAGTCGGCAGGACTCGAACCTACGCTCCCAGAGGGAATCTGATTTCAAGTCAGACGCCTTAACCACTCGGCCACGACTGCACGTCTCAGAAGCGTCTCTCGACAACTGAAACTCCCACCTTTGCAAGCAATCTCATGGCAGAAGGCAGCATGGGCTCACTCTTTTCTGTAGTGATTCCACTGCCAGCACATTAGACGTTACGAAAGTGTATTAATTTTCGCCCCGACAGGGACTAGAACCCAGGACCCTTTGGTTGAAAACCTAACGCTCTACCGACTGAGCTATCCGCACCCACGCACGAGCATTGTCATACAGCTGCGTCGTGTGCGAGTGATTCGCATGTCGTAATTGCTGGCTTGTGGCTCCAATGGCGACTTCACCGACTTCCCACTGACGCGCCGCTGACGCTAGTTTTCTGGCGTCTTAAGGGATGGACATACTTGCAAGTAGCTGCGAGATCATTGAAAAGAAACGCGGCGCCATTGCTTTTGCCGCACTCGACTGATTGAATTGCAATTCCTAAAAAGGAATGAACCTTCGCTCTGTCCAACAATTTCAAGCACGTGTGTGTACTCACGAACTCGGCGAAGGCGCGAGAAAATGACGGGGGCGCACTCGTGGGCCTGTGACGGCTTCCTGCAGTCACATCGTCAGTGCGAGGTGGACCGGTAGGCACAGGAAGCAGCGGCCGTCGTGAAACTCAGCATTCTTAAACGGAAATTTTCGTCTTGTTTAGAATGGCGTCATTGGTTTGCACGCTCGTTCATGCGTGTGAAAGTATTTGCTGCTCTTTACGCAGAATCGCACGCAGCCGGCGGGATTCGAAACTACTTTCGAGTCAGACGCCTTAACCACTCGGCCACGGCTGCCCCGAACGCAGCGTTCTCCCGACACGTGCAAATTGAACCGTTTAAAGCACTGTGGTGTCAGAAAACGGCGTTGCTGCATTCTTTTCCGTAGTGTTTCCACCACTACCAGAGGAAACGCTACCAAATTATTAAAATTTCCGCCCGAACAGGGACTTGAACCCTGGACCCTTAGGTTAAAAGCCTAATGCTCTACCGACTGAGCTATCCGGGCTCACAACGCCTTATGAAACATCTCACGATGCACAACGACACATTGACTCATGTCCTTTACTGTTGTGCAATCGCTGCATGGAGCTGTTAGTAGTTAAACGTCGCCTGAATGCTGTCTGCAAACTTATCGCGCAAAGCTCGTAACAGACCATCGAACAATGTTGACACACGATGCAAAAACAAACTGCAGCAGTCGTTACGTCTCATACGTTGGAGTAGAGGATTTACGTGTTTTGTCGACACTCATCGGGCAATTGGAAAATTCACAAGCACTTCGAATGCAATGTTTCCCACGTTTTCGCTCATTTCACGGTTCCGCTGGAGACGTTCTTCACCTCCTGGCACAAAACAGGGAACGCAGTCGGTAGGACGTTTTTTTATTTTCTTACTTCTCAGAGAGTTGCCTACTGTGTTCCTCTTATGGCAAGCACTAGACAACCAGAACAGTTACAGAAGAGAGTCATGTCCGTTCTCGGCTCTAGTTACATTATCACAAAGTCAGAGCAATTCCATTGGCGTCGGCTGCAAAACGAAGCCGTGCCGAAACCCGGGATCGAACCAGGGACCTTTAGATCTTCAGTCTAACGCTCTCCCAACTGAGCTATTTCGGCTGACGTACAGCGCCCCTCTTTTGCACGTCTGCCCCGTTGTCAATTTCACAGTCATCTTCGTCTGAAAGAACACAGGGACGCCGAAAGGCGAACAGCAGATGCAGTAAAGTACCACACACATTTCTTCTGCTTCCATCGTCGTAACTAGCAAACATGTCGACTCGATTCATGTAATATTGACTTCGCTGATGCTAGAAAAGCTGTGCTATATCGATGCCACGTGCAACTAGTGTGCAGAGAACGAGGCAGAGGAAGGAGTGAGCCTCTCCAACGTGTGTGAGGCAGTATCTAGCAGATACACGCGGTAAAACGTTTGACTTGCGTTTGCTCATTAATTGCTACACGTCATCGTCTGCAAGCTAAAATAATCACATCTGCACTGCCCAGAGAGGCGACACTTGCACTGACACCTGGTGGACGGTTGTGAGACGAGGAGATGAGCTGTGGCTTCTGGGCACGACTGTAGCGCTGCACCCTGGAGCCAAGAACACTGCACCTTGCTGGCGGCCCACGTGTTTAGTAGTGACGCAACTGCTAGGATGCAGCTGAACGTCCATCTTCTGAGAGCGAGAAAATTTCCGCAGTCGGCAGGACTCGAACCTACGCTCCCAGAGGGAATCTGATTTCAAGTCAGACGCCTTAACCACTCGGCCACGACTGCACGTCTCAGAAGCGTCTCTCGACAACTGAAACTCCCACCTTTGCAAGCAATCTCATGGCAGAAGGCAGCATGGGCTCACTCTTTTCTGTAGTGATTCCACTGCCAGCACATTAGACGTTACGAAAGTGTATTAATTTTCGCCCCGACAGGGACTAGAACCCAGGACCCTTTGGTTGAAAACCTAACGCTCTACCGACTGAGCTATCCGCACCCACGCACGAGCATTGTCATACAGCTGCGTCGTGTGCGAGTGATTCGCATGTCGTAATTGCTGGCTTGTGGCTCCAATGGCGACTTCACCGACTTCCCACTGACGCGCCGCTGACGCTAGTTTTCTGGCGTCTTAAGGGATGGACATACTTGCAAGTAGCTGCGAGATCATTGAAAAGAAACGCGGCGCCATTGCTTTTGCCGCACTCGACTGATTGAATTGCAATTCCTAAAAAGGAATGAACCTTCGCTCTGTCCAACAATTTCAAGCACGTGTGTGTACTCACGAACTCGGCGAAGGCGCGAGAAAATGACGGGGGCGCACTCGTGGGCCTGCGACGGCTTCCTGCAGTCACATCGTCAGTGCGAGGTGGACCGGTAGGCACAGGAAGCAGCGGCCGTCGTGAAACTCAGCATTCTTAAACGGAAATTTTCGTCTTGTTTAGAATGGCGTCATTGGTTTGCACGCTCGTTCATGCGTGTGAAAGTATTTGCTGCTCTTTACGCAGAATCGCACGCAGCCGGCGGGATTCGAAACTACTTTCGAGTCAGACGCCTTAACCACTCGGCCACGGCTGCCCCGAACGCAGCGTTCTCCCGACACGTGCAAATTGAACCGTTTAAAGCACTGTGGTGTCAGAAAACGGCGTTGCTGCATTCTTTTCCGTAGTGTTTCCACCACTACCAGAGGAAACGCTACCAAATTATTAAAATTTCCGCCCGAACAGGGACTTGAACCCTGGACCCTTAGGTTAAAAGCCTAATGCTCTACCGACTGAGCTATCCGGGCTCACAACGCCTTATGAAACATCTCACGATGCACAACGACACATTGACTCATGTCCTTTACTGTTGTGCAATCGCTGCATGGAGCTGTTAGTAGTTAAACGTCGCCTGAATGCTGTCTGCAAACTTATCGCGCAAAGCTCGTAACAGACCATCGAACAATGTTGACACACGATGCAAAAACAAACTGCAGCAGTCGTTACGTCTCATACGTTGGAGTAGAGGATTTACGTGTTTTGTCGACACTCATCGGGCAATTGGAAAATTCACAAGCACTTCGAATGCAATGTTTCCCACGTTTTCGCTCATTTCACGGTTCCGCTGGAGACGTTCTTCACCTCCTGGCACAAAACAGGGAACGCAGTCGGTAGGACGTTTTTTTATTTTCTTACTTCTCAGAGAGTTGCCTACTGTGTTCCTCTTATGGCAAGCACTAGACAACCAGAACAGTTACAGAAGAGAGTCATGTCCGTTCTCGGCTCTAGTTACATTATCACAAAGTCAGAGCAATTCCATTGGCGTCGGCTGCAAAACGAAGCCGTGCCGAAACCCGGGATCGAACCAGGGACCTTTAGATCTTCAGTCTAACGCTCTCCCAACTGAGCTATTTCGGCTGACGTACAGCGCCCCTCTTTTGCACGTCTGCCCCGTTGTCAATTTCACAGTCATCTTCGTCTGAAAGAACACAGGGACGCCGAAAGGCGAACAGCAGATGCAGTAAAGTACCACACACATTTCTTCTGCTTCCATCGTCGTAACTAGCAAACATGTCGACTCGATTCATGTAATATTGACTTCGCTGATGCTAGAAAAGCTGTGCTATATCGATGCCACGTGCAACTAGTGTGCAGAGAACGAGGCAGAGGAAGGAGTGAGCCTCTCCAACGTGTGTGAGGCAGTATCTAGCAGATACACGCGGTAAAACGTTTGACTTGCGTTTGCTCATTAATTGCTACACGTCATCGTCTGCAAGCTAAAATAATCACATCTGCACTGCCCAGAGAGGCGACACTTGCACTGACACCTGGTGGACGGTTGTGAGACGAGGAGATGAGCTGTGGCTTCTGGGCACGACTGTAGCGCTGCACCCTGGAGCCAAGAACACTGCACCTTGCTGGCGGCCCACGTGTTTAGTAGTGACGCAACTGCTAGGATGCAGCTGAACGTCCATCTTCTGAGAGCGAGAAAATTTCCGCAGTCGGCAGGACTCGAACCTACGCTCCCAGAGGGAATCTGATTTCAAGTCAGACGCCTTAACCACTCGGCCACGACTGCACGTCTCAGAAGCGTCTCTCGACAACTGAAACTCCCACCTTTGCAAGCAATCTCATGGCAGAAGGCAGCATGGGCTCACTCTTTTCTGTAGTGATTCCACTGCCAGCACATTAGACGTTACGAAAGTGTATTAATTTTCGCCCCGACAGGGACTAGAACCCAGGACCCTTTGGTTGAAAACCTAACGCTCTACCGACTGAGCTATCCGCACCCACGCACGAGCATTGTCATACAGCTGCGTCGTGTGCGAGTGATTCGCATGTCGTAATTGCTGGCTTGTGGCTCCAATGGCGACTTCACCGACTTCCCACTGACGCGCCGCTGACGCTAGTTTTCTGGCGTCTTAAGGGATGGACATACTTGCAAGTAGCTGCGAGATCATTGAAAAGAAACGCGGCGCCATTGCTTTTGCCGCACTCGACTGATTGAATTGCAATTCCTAAAAAGGAATGAACCTTCGCTCTGTCCAACAATTTCAAGCACGTGTGTGTACTCACGAACTCGGCGAAGGCGCGAGAAAATGACGGGGGCGCACTCGTGGGCCTGCGACGGCTTCCTGCAGTCACATCGTCAGTGCGAGGTGGACCGGTAGGCACAGGAAGCAGCGGCCGTCGTGAAACTCAGCATTCTTAAACGGAAATTTTCGTCTTGTTTAGAATGGCGTCATTGGTTTGCACGCTCGTTCATGCGTGTGAAAGTATTTGCTGCTCTTTACGCAGAATCGCACGCAGCCGGCGGGATTCGAAACTACTTTCGAGTCAGACGCCTTAACCACTCGGCCACGGCTGCCCCGAACGCAGCGTTCTCCCGACACGTGCAAATTGAACCGTTTAAAGCACTGTGGTGTCAGAAAACGGCGTTGCTGCATTCTTTTCCGTAGTGTTTCCACCACTACCAGAGGAAACGCTACCAAATTATTAAAATTTCCGCCCGAACAGGGACTTGAACCCTGGACCCTTAGGTTAAAAGCCTAATGCTCTACCGACTGAGCTATCCGGGCTCACAACGCCTTATGAAACATCTCACGATGCACAACGACACATTGACTCATGTCCTTTACTGTTGTGCAATCGCTGCATGGAGCTGTTAGTAGTTAAACGTCGCCTGAATGCTGTCTGCAAACTTATCGCGCAAAGCTCGTAACAGACCATCGAACAATGTTGACACACGATGCAAAAACAAACTGCAGCAGTCGTTACGTCTCATACGTTGGAGTAGAGGATTTACGTGTTTTGTCGACACTCATCGGGCAATTGGAAAATTCACAAGCACTTCGAATGCAATGTTTCCCACGTTTTCGCTCATTTCACGGTTCCGCTGGAGACGTTCTTCACCTCCTGGCACAAAACAGGGAACGCAGTCGGTAGGACGTTTTTTTATTTTCTTACTTCTCAGAGAGTTGCCTACTGTGTTCCTCTTATGGCAAGCACTAGACAACCAGAACAGTTACAGAAGAGAGTCATGTCCGTTCTCGGCTCTAGTTACATTATCACAAAGTCAGAGCAATTCCATTGGCGTCGGCTGCAAAACGAAGCCGTGCCGAAACCCGGGATCGAACCAGGGACCTTTAGATCTTCAGTCTAACGCTCTCCCAACTGAGCTATTTCGGCTGACGTACAGCGCCCCTCTTTTGCACGTCTGCCCCGTTGTCAATTTCACAGTCATCTTCGTCTGAAAGAACACAGGGACGCCGAAAGGCGAACAGCAGATGCAGTAAAGTACCACACACATTTCTTCTGCTTCCATCGTCGTAACTAGCAAACATGTCGACTCGATTCATGTAATATTGACTTCGCTGATGCTAGAAAAGCTGTGCTATATCGATGCCACGTGCAACTAGTGTGCAGAGAACGAGGCAGAGGAAGGAGTGAGCCTCTCCAACGTGTGTGAGGCAGTATCTAGCAGATACACGCGGTAAAACGTTTGACTTGCGTTTGCTCATTAATTGCTACACGTCATCGTCTGCAAGCTAAAATAATCACATCTGCACTGCCCAGAGAGGCGACACTTGCACTGACACCTGGTGGACGGTTGTGAGACGAGGAGATGAGCTGTGGCTTCTGGGCACGACTGTAGCGCTGCACCCTGGAGCCAAGAACACTGCACCTTGCTGGCGGCCCACGTGTTTAGTAGTGACGCAACTGCTAGGATGCAGCTGAACGTCCATCTTCTGAGAGCGAGAAAATTTCCGCAGTCGGCAGGACTCGAACCTACGCTCCCAGAGGGAATCTGATTTCAAGTCAGACGCCTTAACCACTCGGCCACGACTGCACGTCTCAGAAGCGTCTCTCGACAACTGAAACTCCCACCTTTGCAAGCAATCTCATGGCAGAAGGCAGCATGGGCTCACTCTTTTCTGTAGTGATTCCACTGCCAGCACATTAGACGTTACGAAAGTGTATTAATTTTCGCCCCGACAGGGACTAGAACCCAGGACCCTTTGGTTGAAAACCTAACGCTCTACCGACTGAGCTATCCGCACCCACGCACGAGCATTGTCATACAGCTGCGTCGTGTGCGAGTGATTCGCATGTCGTAATTGCTGGCTTGTGTCTCCAATGGCGACTTCACCGACTTCCCACTGACGCGCCGCTGACGCTAGTTTTCTGGCGTCTTAAGGGATGGACATACTTGCAAGTAGCTGCGAGATCATTGAAAAGAAACGCGGCGCCATTGCTTTTGCCGCACTCGACTGATTGAATTGCAATTCCTAAAAAGGAATGAACCTTCGCTCTGTCCAACAATTTCAAGCACGTGTGTGTACTCACGAACTCGGCGAAGGCGCGAGAAAATGACGGGGGCGCACTCGTGGGCCTGCGACGGCTTCCTGCAGTCACATCGTCAGTGCGAGGTGGACCGGTAGGCACAGGAAGCAGCGGCCGTCGTGAAACTCAGCATTCTTAAACGGAAATTTTCGTCTTGTTTAGAATGGCGTCATTGGTTTGCACGCTCGTTCATGCGTGTGAAAGTATTTGCTGCTCTTTACGCAGAATCGCACGCAGCCGGCGGGATTCGAAACTACTTTCGAGTCAGACGCCTTAACCACTCGGCCACGGCTGCCCCGAACGCAGCGTTCTCCCGACACGTGCAAATTGAACCGTTTAAAGCACTGTGGTGTCAGAAAACGGCGTTGCTGCATTCTTTTCCGTAGTGTTTCCACCACTACCAGAGGAAACGCTACCAAATTATTAAAATTTCCGCCCGAACAGGGACTTGAACCCTGGACCCTTAGGTTAAAAGCCTAATGCTCTACCGACTCAGCTATCCGGGCTCACAACGCCTTATGAAACATCTCACGATGCACAACGACACATTGACTCATGTCCTTTACTGTTGTGCAATCGCTGCATGGAGCTGTTAGTAGTTAAACGTCGCCTGAATGCTGTCTGCAAACTTATCGCGCAAAGCTCGTAACAGACCATCGAACAATGTTGACACACGATGCAAAAACAAACTGCAGCAGTCGTTACGTCTCATACGTTGGAGTAGAGGATTTACGTGTTTTGTCGACACTCATCGGGCAATTGGAAAATTCACAAGCACTTCGAATGCAATGTTTCCCACGTTTTCGCTCATTTCACGGTTCCGCTGGAGACGTTCTTCACCTCCTGGCACAAAACAGGGAACGCAGTCGGTAGGACGTTTTTTTATTTTCTTACTTCTCAGAGAGTTGCCTACTGTGTTCCTCTTATGGCAAGCACTAGACAACCAGAACAGTTACAGAAGAGAGTCATGTCCGTTCTCGGCTCTAGTTACATTATCACAAAGTCAGAGCAATTCCATTGGCGTCGGCTGCAAAACGAAGCCGTGCCGCAACCCGGGATCGAACCAGGGACCTTTAGATCTTCAGTCTAACGCTCTCCCAACTGAGCTATTTCGGCTGACGTACAGCGCCCCTCTTTTGCACGTCTGCCCCGTTGTCAATTTCACAGTCATCTTCGTCTGAAAGAACACAGGGACGCCGAAAGGCGAACAGCAGATGCAGTAAAGTACCACACACATTTCTTCTGCTTCCATCGTCGTAACTAGCAAACATGTCGACTCGATTCATGTAATATTGACTTCGCTGATGCTAGAAAAGCTGTGCTATATCGATGCCACGTGCAACTAGTGTGCAGAGAACGAGGCAGAGGAAGGAGTGAGCCTCTCCAACGTGTGTGAGGCAGTATCTAGCAGATACACGCGGTAAAACGTTTGACTTGCGTTTGCTCATTAATTGCTACACGTCATCGTCTGCAAGCTAAAATAATCACATCTGCACTGCCCAGAGAGGCGACACTTGCACTGACACCTGGTGGACGGTTGTGAGACGAGGAGATGAGCTGTGGCTTCTGGGCACGACTGTAGCGCTGCACCCTGGAGCCAAGAACACTGCACCTTGCTGGCGGCCCACGTGTTTAGTAGTGACGCAACTGCTAGGATGCAGCTGAACGTCCATCTTCTGAGAGCGAGAAAATTTCCGCAGTCGGCAGGACTCGAACCTACGCTCCCAGAGGGAATCTGATTTCAAGTCAGACGCCTTAACCACTCGGCCACGACTGCACGTCTCAGAAGCGTCTCTCGACAACTGAAACTCCCACCTTTGCAAGCAATCTCATGGCAGAAGGCAGCATGGGCTCACTCTTTTCTGTAGTGATTCCACTGCCAGCACATTAGACGTTACGAAAGTGTATTAATTTTCGCCCCGACAGGGACTAGAACCCAGGACCCTTTGGTTGAAAACCTAACGCTCTACCGACTGAGCTATCCGCACCCACGCACGAGCATTGTCATACAGCTGCGTCGTGTGCGAGTGATTCGCATGTCGTAATTGCTGGCTTGTGGCTCCAATGGCGACTTCACCGACTTCCCACTGACGCGCCGCTGACGCTAGTTTTCTGGCGTCTTAAGGGATGGACATACTTGCAAGTAGCTGTGAGATCATTGAAAAGAAACGCGGCGCCATTGCTTTTGCCGCACTCGACTGATTGAATTGCAATTCCTAAAAAGGAATGAACCTTCGCTCTGTCCAACAATTTCAAGCACGTGTGTGTACTCACGAACTCGGCGAAGGCGCGAGAAAATGACGGGGGCGCACTCGTGGGCCTGCGACGGCTTCCTGCAGTCACATCGTCAGTGCGAGGTGGACCGGTAGGCACAGGAAGCAGCGGCCGTCGTGAAACTCAGCATTCTTAAACGGAAATTTTCGTCTTGTTTAGAATGGCGTCATTGGTTTGCACGCTCATTCATGCGTGTGAAAGTATTTGCTGCTCTTTACGCAGAATCGCACGCAGCCGGCGGGATTCGAAACTACTTTCGAGTCAGACGCCTTAACCACTCGGCCACGGCTGCCCCGAACGCAGCGTTCTCCCGACACGTGCAAATTGAACCGTTTAAAGCACTGTGGTGTCAGAAAACGGCGTTGCTGCATTCTTTTCCGTAGTGTTTCCACCACTACCAGAGGAAACGCTACCAAATTATTAAAATTTCCGCCCGAACAGGGACTTGAACCCTGGACCCTTAGGTTAAAAGCCTAATGCTCTACCGACTGAGCTATCCGGGCTCACAACGCCTTATGAAACATCTCACGATGCACAACGACACATTGACTCATGTCCTTTACTGTTGTGCAATCGCTGCATGGAGCTGTTAGTAGTTAAACGTCGCCTGAATGCTGTCTGCAAACTTATCGCGCAAAGCTCGTAACAGACCATCGAACAATGTTGACACACGATGCAAAAACAAACTGCAGCAGTCGTTACGTCTCATACGTTGGAGTAGAGGATTTACGTGTTTTGTCGACACTCATCGGGCAATTGGAAAATTCACAGGCACTTCGAATGCAATGTTTCCCACGTTTTCGCTCATTTCACGGTTCCGCTGGAGACGTTCTTCACCTCCTGGCACAAAACAGGGAACGCAGTCGGTAGGACGTTTTTTTATTTTCTTACTTCTCAGAGAGTTGCCTACTGTGTTCCTCTTATGGCAAGCACTAGACAACCAGAACAGTTACAGAAGAGAGTCATGTCCGTTCTCGGCTCTAGTTACATTATCACAAAGTCAGAGCAATTCCATTGGCGTCGGCTGCAAAACGAAGCCGTGCCGAAACCCGGGATCGAACCAGGGACCTTTAGATCTTCAGTCTAACGCTCTCCCAACTGAGCTATTTCGGCTGACGTACAGCGCCCCTCTTTTGCACGTCTGCCCCGTTGTCAATTTCACAGTCATCTTCGTCTGAAAGAACACAGGGACGCCGAAAGGCGAACAGCAGATGCAGTAAAGTACCACACACATTTCTTCTGCTTCCATCGTCGTAACTAGCAAACATGTCGACTCGATTCATGTAATATTGACTTCGCTGATGCTAGAAAAGCTGTGCTATATCGATGCCACGTGCAACTAGTGTGCAGAGAACGAGGCAGAGGAAGGAGTGAGCCTCTCCAACGTGTGTGAGGCAGTATCTAGCAGATACACGCGGTAAAACGTTTGACTTGCGTTTGCTCATTAATTGCTACACGTCATCGTCTGCAAGCTAAAATAATCACATCTGCACTGCCCAGAGAGGCGACACTTGCACTGACACCTGGTGGACGGTTGTGAGACGAGGAGATGAGCTGTGGCTTCTGGGCACGACTGTAGCGCTGCACCCTGGAGCCAAGAACACTGCACCTTGCTGGCGGCCCACGTGTTTAGTAGTGACGCAACTGCTAGGATGCAGCTGAACGTCCATCTTCTGAGAGCGAGAAAATTTCCGCAGTCGGCAGGACTGGAACCTACGCTCCCAGAGGGAATCTGATTTCAAGTCAGACGCCTTAACCACTCGGCCACGACTGCACGTCTCAGAAGCGTCTCTCGACAACTGAAACTCCCACCTTTGCAAGCAATCTCATGGCAGAAGGCAGCATGGGCTCACTCTTTTCTGTAGTGATTCCACTGCCAGCACATTAGACGTTACGAAAGTGTATTAATTTTCGCCCCGACAGGGACTAGAACCCAGGACCCTTTGGTTGAAAACCTAACGCTCTACCGACTGAGCTATCCGCACCCACGCACGAGCATTGTCATACAGCTGCGTCGTGTGCGAGTGATTCGCATGTCGTAATTGCTGGCTTGTGGCTCCAATGGCGACTTCACCGACTTCCCACTGACGCGCCGCTGACGCTAGTTTTCTGGCGTCTTAAGGGATGGACATACTTGCAAGTAGCTGCGAGATCATTGAAAAGAAACGCGGCGCCATTGCTTTTGCCGCACTCGACTGATTGAATTGCAATTCCTAAAAAGGAATGAACCTTCGCTCTGTCCAACAATTTCAAGCACGTGTGTGTACTCACGAACTCGGCGAAGGCGCGAGAAAATGACGGGGGCGCACTCGTGGGCCTGCGACGGCTTCCTGCAGTCACATCGTCAGTGCGAGGTGGACCGGTAGGCACAGGAAGCAGCGGCCGTCGTGAAACTCAGCATTCTTAAACGGAAATTTTCGTCTTGTTTAGAATGGCGTCATTGGTTTGCACGCTCATTCATGCGTGTGAAAGTATTTGCTGCTCTTTACGCAGAATCGCACACAGCCGGCGGGATTCGAAACTACTTTCGAGTCAGACGCCTTAACCACTCGGCCACGGCTGCCCCGAACGCAGCGTTCTCCCGACACGTGCAAATTGAACCGTTTAAAGCACTGTGGTGTCAGAAAACGGCGTTGCTGCATTCTTTTCCGTAGTGTTTCCACCACTACCAGAGGAAACGCTACCAAATTATTAAAATTTCCGCCCGAACAGGGACTTGAACCCTGGACCCTTAGGTTAAAAGCCTAATGCTCTACCGACTCAGCTATCCGGGCTCACAACGCCTTATGAAACATCTCACGATGCACAACGACACATTGACTCATGTCCTTTACTGTTGTGCAATCGCTGCATGGAGCTGTTAGTAGTTAAACGTCGCCTGAATGCTGTCTGCAAACTTATCGCGCAAAGCTCGTAACAGACCATCGAACAATGTTGACACACGATGCAAAAACAAACTGCAGCAGTCGTTACGTCTCATACGTTGGAGTAGAGGATTTACGTGTTTTGTCGACACTCATCGGGCAATTGGAAAATTCACAAGCACTTCGAATGCAATGTTTCCCACGTTTTCGCTCATTTCACGGTTCCGCTGGAGACGTTCTTCACCTCCTGGCACAAAACAGGGAACGCAGTCGGTAGGACGTTTTTTTATTTTCTTACTTCTCAGAGAGTTGCCTACTGTGTTCCTCTTATGGCAAGCACTAGACAACCAGAACAGTTACAGAAGAGAGTCATGTCCGTTCTCGGCTCTAGTTACATTATCACAAAGTCAGAGCAATTCCATTGGCGTCGGCTGCAAAACGAAGCCGTGCCGCAACCCGGGATCGAACCAGGGACCTTTAGATCTTCAGTCTAACGCTCTCCCAACTGAGCTATTTCGGCTGACGTACAGCGCCCCTCTTTTGCACGTCTGCCCCGTTGTCAATTTCACAGTCATCTTCGTCTGAAAGAACACAGGGACGCCGAAAGGCGAACAGCAGATGCAGTAAAGTACCACACACATTTCTTCTGCTTCCATCGTCGTAACTAGCAAACATGTCGACTCGATTCATGTAATATTGACTTCGCTGATGCTAGAAAAGCTGTGCTATATCGATGCCACGTGCAACTAGTGTGCAGAGAACGAGGCAGAGGAAGGAGTGAGCCTCTCCAACGTGTGTGAGGCAGTATCTAGCAGATACACGCGGTAAAACGTTTGACTTGCGTTTGCTCATTAATTGCTACACGTCATCGTCTGCAAGCTAAAATAATCACATCTGCACTGCCCAGAGAGGCGACACTTGCACTGACACCTGGTGGACGGTTGTGAGACGAGGAGATGAGCTGTGGCTTCTGGGCACGACTGTAGCGCTGCACCCTGGAGCCAAGAACACTGCACCTTGCTGGCGGCCCACGTGTTTAGTAGTGACGCAACTGCTAGGATGCAGCTGAACGTCCATCTTCTGAGAGCGAGAAAATTTCCGCAGTCGGCAGGACTCGAACCTACGCTCCCAGAGGGAATCTGATTTCAAGTCAGACGCCTTAACCACTCGGCCACGACTGCACGTCTCAGAAGCGTCTCTCGACAACTGAAACTCCCACCTTTGCAAGCAATCTCATGGCAGAAGGCAGCATGGGCTCACTCTTTTCTGTAGTGATTCCACTGCCAGCACATTAGACGTTACGAAAGTGTATTAATTTTCGCCCCGACAGGGACTAGAACCCAGGACCCTTTGGTTGAAAACCTAACGCTCTACCGACTGAGCTATCCGCACCCACGCACGAGCATTGTCATACAGCTGCGTCGTGTGCGAGTGATTCGCATGTCGTAATTGCTGGCTTGTGGCTCCAATGGCGACTTCACCGACTTCCCACTGACGCGCCGCTGACGCTAGTTTTCTGGCGTCTTAAGGGATGGACATACTTGCAAGTAGCTGTGAGATCATTGAAAAGAAACGCGGCGCCATTGCTTTTGCCGCACTCGACTGATTGAATTGCAATTCCTAAAAAGGAATGAACCTTCGCTCTGTCCAACAATTTCAAGCACGTGTGTGTACTCACGAACTCGGCGAAGGCGCGAGAAAATGACGGGGGCGCACTCGTGGGCCTGCGACGGCTTCCTGCAGTCACATCGTCAGTGCGAGGTGGACCGGTAGGCACAGGAAGCAGCGGCCGTCGTGAAACTCAGCATTCTTAAACGGAAATTTTCGTCTTGTTTAGAATGGCGTCATTGGTTTGCACGCTCATTCATGCGTGTGAAAGTATTTGCTGCTCTTTACGCAGAATCGCACGCAGCCGGCGGGATTCGAAACTACTTTCGAGTCAGACGCCTTAACCACTCGGCCACGGCTGCCCCGAACGCAGCGTTCTCCCGACACGTGCAAATTGAACCGTTTAAAGCACTGTGGTGTCAGAAAACGGCGTTGCTGCATTCTTTTCCGTAGTGTTTCCACCACTACCAGAGGAAACGCTACCAAATTATTAAAATTTCCGCCCGAACAGGGACTTGAACCCTGGACCCTTAGGTTAAAAGCCTAATGCTCTACCGACTGAGCTATCCGGGCTCACAACGCCTTATGAAACATCTCACGATGCACAACGACACATTGACTCATGTCCTTTACTGTTGTGCAATCGCTGCATGGAGCTGTTAGTAGTTAAACGTCGCCTGAATGCTGTCTGCAAACTTATCGCGCAAAGCTCGTAACAGACCATCGAACAATGTTGACACACGATGCAAAAACAAACTGCAGCAGTCGTTACGTCTCATACGTTGGAGTAGAGGATTTACGTGTTTTGTCGACACTCATCGGGCAATTGGAAAATTCACAGGCACTTCGAATGCAATGTTTCCCACGTTTTCGCTCATTTCACGGTTCCGCTGGAGACGTTCTTCACCTCCTGGCACAAAACAGGGAACGCAGTCGGTAGGACGTTTTTTTATTTTCTTACTTCTCAGAGAGTTGCCTACTGTGTTCCTCTTATGGCAAGCACTAGACAACCAGAACAGTTACAGAAGAGAGTCATGTCCGTTCTCGGCTCTAGTTACATTATCACAAAGTCAGAGCAATTCCATTGGCGTCGGCTGCAAAACGAAGCCGTGCCGAAACCCGGGATCGAACCAGGGACCTTTAGATCTTCAGTCTAACGCTCTCCCAACTGAGCTATTTCGGCTGACGTACAGCGCCCCTCTTTTGCACGTCTGCCCCGTTGTCAATTTCACAGTCATCTTCGTCTGAAAGAACACAGGGACGCCGAAAGGCGAACAGCAGATGCAGTAAAGTACCACACACATTTCTTCTGCTTCCATCGTCGTAACTAGCAAACATGTCGACTCGATTCATGTAATATTGACTTCGCTGATGCTAGAAAAGCTGTGCTATATCGATGCCACGTGCAACTAGTGTGCAGAGAACGAGGCAGAGGAAGGAGTGAGCCTCTCCAACGTGTGTGAGGCAGTATCTAGCAGATACACGCGGTAAAACGTTTGACTTGCGTTTGCTCATTAATTGCTACACGTCATCGTCTGCAAGCTAAAATAATCACATCTGCACTGCCCAGAGAGGCGACACTTGCACTGACACCTGGTGGACGGTTGTGAGACGAGGAGATGAGCTGTGGCTTCTGGGCACGACTGTAGCGCTGCACCCTGGAGCCAAGAACACTGCACCTTGCTGGCGGCCCACGTGTTTAGTAGTGACGCAACTGCTAGGATGCAGCTGAACGTCCATCTTCTGAGAGCGAGAAAATTTCCGCAGTCGGCAGGACTCGAACCTACGCTCCCAGAGGGAATCTGATTTCAAGTCAGACGCCTTAACCACTCGGCCACGACTGCACGTCTCAGAAGCGTCTCTCGACAACTGAAACTCCCACCTTTGCAAGCAATCTCATGGCAGAAGGCAGCATGGGCTCACTCTTTTCTGTAGTGATTCCACTGCCAGCACATTAGACGTTACGAAAGTGTATTAATTTTCGCCCCGACAGGGACTAGAACCCAGGACCCTTTGGTTGAAAACCTAACGCTCTACCGACTGAGCTATCCGCACCCACGCACGAGCATTGTCATACAGCTGCGTCGTGTGCGAGTGATTCGCATGTCGTAATTGCTGGCTTGTGGCTCCAATGGCGACTTCACCGACTTCCCACTGACGCGCCGCTGACGCTAGTTTTCTGGCGTCTTAAGGGATGGACATACTTGCAAGTAGCTGCGAGATCATTGAAAAGAAACGCGGCGCCATTGCTTTTGCCGCACTCGACTGATTGAATTGCAATTCCTAAAAAGGAATGAACCTTCGCTCTGTCCAACAATTTCAAGCACGTGTGTGTACTCACGAACTCGGCGAAGGCGCGAGAAAATGACGGGGGCGCACTCGTGGGCCTGCGACGGCTTCCTGCAGTCACATCGTCAGTGCGAGGTGGACCGGTAGGCACAGGAAGCAGCGGCCGTCGTGAAACTCAGCATTCTTAAACGGAAATTTTCGTCTTGTTTAGAATGGCGTCATTGGTTTGCACGCTCATTCATGCGTGTGAAAGTATTTGCTGCTCTTTACGCAGAATCGCACGCAGCCGGCGGGATTCGAAACTACTTTCGAGTCAGACGCCTTAACCACTCGGCCACGGCTGCCCCGAACGCAGCGTTCTCCCGACACGTGCAAATTGAACCGTTTAAAGCACTGTGGTGTCAGAAAACGGCGTTGCTGCATTCTTTTCCGTAGTGTTTCCACCACTACCAGAGGAAACGCTACCAAATTATTAAAATTTCCGCCCGAACAGGGACTTGAACCCTGGACACTTAGGTTAAAAGCCTAATGCTCTACCGACTGAGCTATCCGGGCTCACAACGCCTTATGAAACATCTCACGATGCACAACTACACATTGACTCATGTCCTTTACTGTTGTGCAATCGCTGCATGGAGCTGTTAGTAGTTAAACGTCGCCTGAATGCTGTCTGCAAACTTATCGCGCAAAGCTCGTAACAGACCATCGAACAATGTTGACACACGATGCAAAAACAAACTGCAGCAGTCGTTACGTCTCATACGTTGGAGTAGAGGATTTACGTGTTTTGTCGACACTCATCGGGCAATTGGAAAATTCACAAGCACTTCGAATGCAATGTTTCCCACGTTTTCGCTCATTTCACGGTTCCGCTGGAGACGTTCTTCACCTCCTGGCACAAAACAGGGAACGCAGTCGGTAGGACGTTTTTTTATTTTCTTACTTCTCAGAGAGTTGCCTACTGTGTTCCTCTTATGGCAAGCACTAGACAACCAGAACAGTTACAGAAGAGAGTCATGTCCGTTCTCGGCTCTAGTTACATTATCACAAAGTCAGAGCAATTCCATTGGCGTCGGCTGCAAAACGAAGCCGTGCCGAAACCCGGGATCGAACCAGGGACCTTTAGATCTTCAGTCTAACGCTCTCCCAACTGAGCTATTTCGGCTGACGTACAGCGCCCCTCTTTTGCACGTCTGCCCCGTTGTCAATTTCACAGTCATCTTCGTCTGAAAGAACACAGGGACGCCGAAAGGCGAACAGCAGATGCAGTAAAGTACCACACACATTTCTTCTGCTTCCATCGTCGTAACTAGCAAACATGTCGACTCGATTCATGTAATATTGACTTCGCTGATGCTAGAAAAGCTGTGCTATATCGATGCCACGTGCAACTAGTGTGCAGAGAACGAAGCAGAGGAAGGAGTGAGCCTCTCCAACGTGTGTGAGGCAGTATCTAGCAGATACACGCGGTAAAACGTTTGACTTGCGTTTGCTCATTAATTGCTACACGTCATCGTCTGCAAGCTAAAATAATCACATCTGCACTGCCCAGAGAGGCGACACTTGCACTGACACCTGGTGGACGGTTGTGAGACGAGGAGATGAGCTGTGGCTTCTGGGCACGACTGTAGCGCTGCACCCTGGAGCCAAGAACACTGCACCTTGCTGGCGGCCCACGTGTTTAGTAGTGACGCAACTGCTAGGATGCAGCTGAACGTCCATCTTCTGAGAGCGAGAAAATTTCCGCAGTCGGCAGGACTCGAACCTACGCTCCCAGAGGGAATCTGATTTCAAGTCAGACGCCTTAACCACTCGGCCACGACTGCACGTCTCAGAAGCGTCTCTCGACAACTGAAACTCCCACCTTTGCAAGCAATCTCATGGCAGAAGGCAGCATGGGCTCACTCTTTTCTGTAGTGATTCCACTGCCAGCACATTAGACGTTACGAAAGTGTATTAATTTTCGCCCCGACAGGGACTAGAACCCAGGACCCTTTGGTTGAAAACCTAACGCTCTACCGACTGAGCTATCCGCACCCACGCACGAGCATTGTCATACAGCTGCGTCGTGTGCGAGTGATTCGCATGTCGTAATTGCTGGCTTGTGGCTCCAATGGCGACTTCACCGACTTCCCACTGACGCGCCGCTGACGCTAGTTTTCTGGCGTCTTAAGGGATGGACATACTTGCAAGTAGCTGCGAGATCATTGAAAAGAAACGCGGCGCCATTGCTTTTGCCGCACTCGACTGATTGAATTGCAATTCCTAAAAAGGAATGAACCTTCGCTCTGTCCAACAATTTCAAGCACGTGTGTGTACTCACGAACTCGGCGAAGGCGCGAGAAAATGACGGGGGCGCACTCGTGGGCCTGCGACGGCTTCCTGCAGTCACATCGTCAGTGCGAGGTGGACCGGTAGGCACAGGAAGCAGCGGCCGTCGTGAAACTCAGCATTCTTAAACGGAAATTTTCGTCTTGTTTAGAATGGCGTCATTGGTTTGCACGCTCATTCATGCGTGTGAAAGTATTTGCTGCTCTTTACGCAGAATCGCACGCAGCCGGCGGGATTCGAAACTACTTTCGAGTCAGACGCCTTAACCACTCGGCCACGGCTGCCCCGAACGCAGCGTTCTCCCGACACGTGCAAATTGAACCGTTTAAAGCACTGTGGTGTCAGAAAACGGCGTTGCTGCATTCTTTTCCGTAGTGTTTCCACCACTACCAGAGGAAACGCTACCAAATTATTAAAATTTCCGCCCGAACAGGGACTTGAACCCTGGACCCTTAGGTTAAAAGCCTAATGCTCTACCGACTCAGCTATCCGGGCTCACAACGCCTTATGAAACATCTCACGATGCACAACGACACATTGACTCATGTCCTTTACTGTTGTGCAATCGCTGCATGGAGCTGTTAGTAGTTAAACGTCGCCTGAATGCTGTCTGCAAACTTATCGCGCAAAGCTCGTAACAGACCATCGAACAATGTTGACACACGATGCAAAAACAAACTGCAGCAGTCGTTACGTCTCATACGTTGGAGTAGAGGATTTACGTGTTTTGTCGACACTCATCGGGCAATTGGAAAATTCACAAGCACTTCGAATGCAATGTTTCCCACGTTTTCGCTCATTTCACGGTTCCGCTGGAGACGTTCTTCACCTCCTGGCACAAAACAGGGAACGCAGTCGGTAGGACGTTTTTTTATTTTCTTACTTCTCAGAGAGTTGCCTACTGTGTTCCTCTTATGGCAAGCACTAGACAACCAGAACAGTTACAGAAGAGAGTCATGTCCGTTCTCGGCTCTAGTTACATTATCACAAAGTCAGAGCAATTCCATTGGCGTCGGCTGCAAAACGAAGCCGTGCCGAAACCCGGGATCGAACCAGGGACCTTTATATCTTCAGTCTAACGCTCTCCCAACTGAGCTATTTCGGCTGACGTACAGCGCCCCTCTTTTGCACGTCTGCCCCGTTGTCAATTTCACAGTCATCTTCGTCTGAAAGAACACAGGGACGCCGAAAGGCGAACAGCAGATGCAGTAAAGTACCACACACATTTCTTCTGCTTCCATCGTCGTAACTAGCAAACATGTCGACTCGATTCATGTAATATTGACTTCGCTGATGCTAGAAAAGCTGTGCTATATCGATGCCACGTGCAACTAGTGTGCAGAGAACGAAGCAGAGGAAGGAGTGAGCCTCTCCAACGTGTGTGAGGCAGTATCTAGCAGATACACGCGGTAAAACGTTTGACTTGCGTTTGCTCATTAATTGCTACACGTCATCGTCTGCAAGCTAAAATAATCACATCTGCACTGCCCAGAGAGGCGACACTTGCACTGACACCTGGTGGACGGTTGTGAGACGAGGAGATGAGCTGTGGCTTCTGGGCACGACTGTAGCGCTGCACCCTGGAGCCAAGAACACTGCACCTTGCTGGCGGCCCACGTGTTTAGTAGTGACGCAACTGCTAGGATGCAGCTGAACGTCCATCTTCTGAGA
This sequence comes from Schistocerca gregaria, assembly GCF_023897955.1. Lineage (NCBI taxonomy): Eukaryota > Metazoa > Arthropoda > Insecta > Orthoptera > Acrididae > Schistocerca > Schistocerca gregaria. The sequence continues at coordinate 507,938 of NW_026061867.1, read as the reverse complement.
GCGAGAAAATTTCCGCAGTCGGCAGGACTCGAACCTACGCTCCCAGAGGGAATCTGATTTCAAGTCAGACGCCTTAACCACTCGGCCACGACTGCACGTCTCAGAAGCGTCTCTCGACAACTGAAACTCCCACCTTTGCAAGCAATCTCATGGCAGAAGGCAGCATGGGCTCACTCTTTTCTGTAGTGATTCCACTGCCAGCACATTAGACGTTACGAAAGTGTATTAATTTTCGCCCCGACAGGGACTAGAACCCAGGACCCTTTGGTTGAAAACCTAACGCTCTACCGACTGAGCTATCCGCACCCACGCACGAGCATTGTCATACAGCTGCGTCGTGTGCGAGTGATTCGCATGTCGTAATTGCTGGCTTGTGGCTCCAATGGCGACTTCACCGACTTCCCACTGACGCGCCGCTGACGCTAGTTTTCTGGCGTCTTAAGGGATGGACATACTTGCAAGTAGCTGCGAGATCATTGAAAAGAAACGCGGCGCCATTGCTTTTGCCGCACTCGACTGATTGAATTGCAATTCCTAAAAAGGAATGAACCTTCGCTCTGTCCAACAATTTCAAGCACGTGTGTGTACTCACGAACTCGGCGAAGGCGCGAGAAAATGACGGGGGCGCACTCGTGGGCCTGCGACGGCTTCCTGCAGTCACATCGTCAGTGCGAGGTGGACCGGTAGGCACAGGAAGCAGCGGCCGTCGTGAAACTCAGCATTCTTAAACGGAAATTTTCGTCTTGTTTAGAATGGCGTCATTGGTTTGCACGCTCATTCATGCGTGTGAAAGTATTTGCTGCTCTTTACGCAGAATCGCACGCAGCCGGCGGGATTCGAAACTACTTTCGAGTCAGACGCCTTAACCACTCGGCCACGGCTGCCCCGAACGCAGCGTTCTCCCGACACGTGCAAATTGAACCGTTTAAAGCACTGTGGTGTCAGAAAACGGCGTTGCTGCATTCTTTTCCGTAGTGTTTCCACCACTACCAGAGGAAACGCTACCAAATTATTAAAATTTCCGCCCGAACAGGGACTTGAACCCTGGACACTTAGGTTAAAAGCCTAATGCTCTACCGACTGAGCTATCCGGGCTCACAACGCCTTATGAAACATCTCACGATGCACAACTACACATTGACTCATGTCCTTTACTGTTGTGCAATCGCTGCATGGAGCTGTTAGTAGTTAAACGTCGCCTGAATGCTGTCTGCAAACTTATCGCGCAAAGCTCGTAACAGACCATCGAACAATGTTGACACACGATGCAAAAACAAACTGCAGCAGTCGTTACGTCTCATACGTTGGAGTAGAGGATTTACGTGTTTTGTCGACACTCATCGGGCAATTGGAAAATTCACAAGCACTTCGAATGCAATGTTTCCCACGTTTTCGCTCATTTCACGGTTCCGCTGGAGACGTTCTTCACCTCCTGGCACAAAACAGGGAACGCAGTCGGTAGGACGTTTTTTTATTTTCTTACTTCTCAGAGAGTTGCCTACTGTGTTCCTCTTATGGCAAGCACTAGACAACCAGAACAGTTACAGAAGAGAGTCATGTCCGTTCTCGGCTCTAGTTACATTATCACAAAGTCAGAGCAATTCCATTGGCGTCGGCTGCAAAACGAAGCCGTGCCGCAACCCGGGATCGAACCAGGGACCTTTAGATCTTCAGTCTAACGCTCTCCCAACTGAGCTATTTCGGCTGACGTACAGCGCCCCTCTTTTGCACGTCTGCCCCGTTGTCAATTTCACAGTCATCTTCGTCTGAAAGAACACAGGGACGCCGAAAGGCGAACAGCAGATGCAGTAAAGTACCACACACATTTCTTCTGCTTCCATCGTCGTAACTAGCAAACATGTCGACTCGATTCATGTAATATTGACTTCGCTGATGCTAGAAAAGCTGTGCTATATCGATGCCACGTGCAACTAGTGTGCAGAGAACGAAGCAGAGGAAGGAGTGAGCCTCTCCAACGTGTGTGAGGCAGTATCTAGCAGATACACGCGGTAAAACGTTTGACTTGCGTTTGCTCATTAATTGCTACACGTCATCGTCTGCAAGCTAAAATAATCACATCTGCACTGCCCAGAGAGGCGACACTTGCACTGACACCTGGTGGACGGTTGTGAGACGAGGAGATGAGCTGTGGCTTCTGGGCACGACTGTAGCGCTGCACCCTGGAGCCAAGAACACTGCACCTTGCTGGCGGCCCACGTGTTTAGTAGTGACGCAACTGCTAGGATGCAGCTGAACGTCCATCTTCTGAGAGCGAGAAAATTTCCGCAGTCGGCAGGACTCGAACCTACGCTCCCAGAGGGAATCTGATTTCAAGTCAGACGCCTTAACCACTCGGCCACGACTGCACGTCTCAGAAGCGTCTCTCGACAACTGAAACTCCCACCTTTGCAAGCAATCTCATGGCAGAAGGCAGCATGGGCTCACTCTTTTCTGTAGTGATTCCACTGCCAGCACATTAGACGTTACGAAAGTGTATTAATTTTCGCCCCGACAGGGACTAGAACCCAGGACCCTTTGGTTGAAAACCTAACGCTCTACCGACTGAGCTATCCGCACCCACGCACGAGCATTGTCATACAGCTGCGTCGTGTGCGAGTGATTCGCATGTCGTAATTGCTGGCTTGTGGCTCCAATGGCGACTTCACCGACTTCCCACTGACGCGCCGCTGACGCTAGTTTTCTGGCGTCTTAAGGGATGGACATACTTGCAAGTAGCTGCGAGATCATTGAAAAGAAACGCGGCGCCATTGCTTTTGCCGCACTCGACTGATTGAATTGCAATTCCTAAAAAGGAATGAACCTTCGCTCTGTCCAACAATTTCAAGCACGTGTGTGTACTCACGAACTCGGCGAAGGCGCGAGAAAATGACGGGGGCGCACTCGTGGGCCTGCGACGGCTTCCTGCAGTCACATCGTCAGTGCGAGGTGGACCGGTAGGCACAGGAAGCAGCGGCCGTCGTGAAACTCAGCATTCTTAAACGGAAATTTTCGTCTTGTTTAGAATGGCGTCATTGGTTTGCACGCTCATTCATGCGTGTGAAAGTATTTGCTGCTCTTTACGCAGAATCGCACGCAGCCGGCGGGATTCGAAACTACTTTCGAGTCAGACGCCTTAACCACTCGGCCACGGCTGCCCCGAACGCAGCGTTCTCCCGACACGTGCAAATTGAACCGTTTAAAGCACTGTGGTGTCAGAAAACGGCGTTGCTGCATTCTTTTCCGTAGTGTTTCCACCACTACCAGAGGAAACGCTACCAAATTATTAAAATTTCCGCCCGAACAGGGACTTGAACCCTGGACCCTTAGGTTAAAAGCCTAATGCTCTACCGACTGAGCTATCCGGGCTCACAACGCCTTATGAAACATCTCACGATGCACAACGACACATTGACTCATGTCCTTTACTGTTGTGCAATCGCTGCATGGAGCTGTTAGTAGTTAAACGTCGCCTGAATGCTGTCTGCAAACTTATCGCGCAAAGCTCGTAACAGACCATCGAACAATGTTGACACACGATGCAAAAACAAACTGCAGCAGTCGTTACGTCTCATACGTTGGAGTAGAGGATTTACGTGTTTTGTCGACACTCATCGGGCAATTGGAAAATTCACAAGCACTTCGAATGCAATGTTTCCCACGTTTTCGCTCATTTCACGGTTCCGCTGGAGACGTTCTTCACCTCCTGGCACAAAACAGGGAACGCAGTCGGTAGGACGTTTTTTTATTTTCTTACTTCTCAGAGAGTTGCCTACTGTGTTCCTCTTATGGCAAGCACTAGACAACCAGAACAGTTACAGAAGAGAGTCATGTCCGTTCTCGGCTCTAGTTACATTATCACAAAGTCAGAGCAATTCCATTGGCGTCGGCTGCAAAACGAAGCCGTGCCGCAACCCGGGATCGAACCAGGGACCTTTAGATCTTCAGTCTAACGCTCTCCCAACTGAGCTATTTCGGCTGACGTACAGCGCCCCTCTTTTGCACGTCTGCCCCGTTGTCAATTTCACAGTCATCTTCGTCTGAAAGAACACAGGGACGCCGAAAGGCGAACAGCAGATGCAGTAAAGTACCACACACATTTCTTCTGCTTCCATCGTCGTAACTAGCAAACATGTCGACTCGATTCATGTAATATTGACTTCGCTGATGCTAGAAAAGCTGTGCTATATCGATGCCACGTGCAACTAGTGTGCAGAGAACGAAGCAGAGGAAGGAGTGAGCCTCTCCAACGTGTGTGAGGCAGTATCTAGCAGATACACGCGGTAAAACGTTTGACTTGCGTTTGCTCATTAATTGCTACACGTCATCGTCTGCAAGCTAAAATAATCACATCTGCACTGCCCAGAGAGGCGACACTTGCACTGACACCTGGTGGACGGTTGTGAGACGAGGAGATGAGCTGTGGCTTCTGGGCACGACTGTAGCGCTGCACCCTGGAGCCAAGAACACTGCACCTTGCTGGCGGCCCACGTGTTTAGTAGTGACGCAACTGCTAGGATGCAGCTGAACGTCCATCTTCTGAGAGCGAGAAAATTTCCGCAGTCGGCAGGACTCGAACCTACGCTCCCAGAGGGAATCTGATTTCAAGTCAGACGCCTTAACCACTCGGCCACGACTGCACGTCTCAGAAGCGTCTCTCGACAACTGAAACTCCCACCTTTGCAAGCAATCTCATGGCAGAAGGCAGCATGGGCTCACTCTTTTCTGTAGTGATTCCACTGCCAGCACATTAGACGTTACGAAAGTGTATTAATTTTCGCCCCGACAGGGACTAGAACCCAGGACCCTTTGGTTGAAAACCTAACGCTCTACCGACTGAGCTATCCGCACCCACGCACGAGCATTGTCATACAGCTGCGTCGTGTGCGAGTGATTCGCATGTCGTAATTGCTGGCTTGTGGCTCCAATGGCGACTTCACCGACTTCCCACTGACGCGCCGCTGACGCTAGTTTTCTGGCGTCTTAAGGGATGGACATACTTGCAAGTAGCTGCGAGATCATTGAAAAGAAACGCGGCGCCATTGCTTTTGCCGCACTCGACTGATTGAATTGCAATTCCTAAAAAGGAATGAACCTTCGCTCTGTCCAACAATTTCAAGCACGTGTGTGTACTCACGAACTCGGCGAAGGCGCGAGAAAATGACGGGGGCGCACTCGTGGGCCTGCGACGGCTTCCTGCAGTCACATCGTCAGTGCGAGGTGGACCGGTAGGCACAGGAAGCAGCGGCCGTCGTGAAACTCAGCATTCTTAAACGGAAATTTTCGTCTTGTTTAGAATGGCGTCATTGGTTTGCACGCTCATTCATGCGTGTGAAAGTATTTGCTGCTCTTTACGCAGAATCGCACGCAGCCGGCGGGATTCGAAACTACTTTCGAGTCAGACGCCTTAACCACTCGGCCACGGCTGCCCCGAACGCAGCGTTCTCCCGACACGTGCAAATTGAACCGTTTAAAGCACTGTGGTGTCAGAAAACGGCGTTGCTGCATTCTTTTCCGTAGTGTTTCCACCACTACCAGAGGAAACGCTACCAAATTATTAAAATTTCCGCCCGAACAGGGACTTGAACCCTGGACCCTTAGGTTAAAAGCCTAATGCTCTACCGACTGAGCTATCCGGGCTCACAACGCCTTATGAAACATCTCACGATGCACAACGACACATTGACTCATGTCCTTTACTGTTGTGCAATCGCTGCATGGAGCTGTTAGTAGTTAAACGTCGCCTGAATGCTGTCTGCAAACTTATCGCGCAAAGCTCGTAACAGACCATCGAACAATGTTGACACACGATGCAAAAACAAACTGCAGCAGTCGTTACGTCTCATACGTTGGAGTAGAGGATTTACGTGTTTTGTCGACACTCATCGGGCAATTGGAAAATTCACAAGCACTTCGAATGCAATGTTTCCCACGTTTTCGCTCATTTCACGGTTCCGCTGGAGACGTTCTTCACCTCCTGGCACAAAACAGGGAACGCAGTCGGTAGGACGTTTTTTTATTTTCTTACTTCTCAGAGAGTTGCCTACTGTGTTCCTCTTATGGCAAGCACTAGACAACCAGAACAGTTACAGAAGAGAGTCATGTCCGTTCTCGGCTCTAGTTACATTATCACAAAGTCAGAGCAATTCCATTGGCGTCGGCTGCAAAACGAAGCCGTGCCGAAACCCGGGATCGAACCAGGGACCTTTAGATCTTCAGTCTAACGCTCTCCCAACTGAGCTATTTCGGCTGACGTACAGCGCCCCTCTTTTGCACGTCTGCCCCGTTGTCAATTTCACAGTCATCTTCGTCTGAAAGAACACAGGGACGCCGAAAGGCGAACAGCAGATGCAGTAAAGTACCACACACATTTCTTCTGCTTCCATCGTCGTAACTAGCAAACATGTCGACTCGATTCATGTAATATTGACTTCGCTGATGCTAGAAAAGCTGTGCTATATCGATGCCACGTGCAACTAGTGTGCAGAGAACGAGGCAGAGGAAGGAGTGAGCCTCTCCAACGTGTGTGAGGTAGTATCTAGCAGATACACGCGGTAAAACGTTTGACTTGCGTTTGCTCATTAATTGCTACACGTCATCGTCTGCAAGCTAAAATAATCACATCTGCACTGCCCAGAGAGGCGACACTTGCACTGACACCTGGTGGACGGTTGTGAGACGAGGAGATGAGCTGTGGCTTCTGGGCACGACTGTAGCGCTGCACCCTGGAGCCAAGAACACTGCACCTTGCTGGCGGCCCGCGTGTTTAGTAGTGACGCAACTGCTAGGATGCAGCTGAACGTCCATCTTCTGAGAGCGAGAAAATTTCCGCAGTCGGCAGGACTCGAACCTACGCTCCCAGAGGGAATCTGATTTCAAGTCAGACGCCTTAACCACTCGGCCACGACTGCACGTCTCAGAAGCGTCTCTCGACAACTGAAACTCCCACCTTTGCAAGCAATCTCATGGCAGAAGGCAGCATGGGCTCACTCTTTTCTGTAGTGATTCCACTGCCAGCACATTAGACGTTACGAAAGTGTATTAATTTTCGCCCCGACAGGGACTAGAACCCAGGACCCTTTGGTTGAAAACCTAACGCTCTACCGACTGAGCTATCCGCACCCACGCACGAGCATTGTCATACAGCTGCGTCGTGTGCGAGTGATTCGCATGTCGTAATTGCTGGCTTGTGGCTCCAATGGCGACTTCACCGACTTCCCACTGACGCGCCGCTGACGCTAGTTTTCTGGCGTCTTAAGGGATGGACATACTTGCAAGTAGCTGCGAGATCATTGAAAAGAAACGCGGCGCCATTGCTTTTGCCGCACTCGACTGATTGAATTGCAATTCCTAAAAAGGAATGAACCTTCGCTCTGTCCAACAATTTCAAGCACGTGTGTGTACTCACGAACTCGGCGAAGGCGCGAGAAAATGACGGGGGCGCACTCGTGGGCCTGCGACGGCTTCCTGCAGTCACATCGTCAGTGCGAGGTGGACCGGTAGGCACAGGAAGCAGCGGCCGTCGTGAAACTCAGCATTCTTAAACGGAAATTTTCGTCTTGTTTGGAATGGCGTCATTGGTTTGCACGCTCATTCATGCGTGTGAAAGTATTTGCTGCTCTTTACGCAGAATCGCACGCAGCCGGCGGGATTCGAAACTACTTTCGAGTCAGACGCCTTAACCACTCGGCCACGGCTGCCCCGAACGCAGCGTTCTCCCGACACGTGCAAATTGAACCGTTTAAAGCACTGTGGTGTCAGAAAACGGCGTTGCTGCATTCTTTTCCGTAGTGTTTCCACCACTACCAGAGGAAACGCTACCAAATTATTAAAATTTCCGCCCGAACAGGGACTTGAACCCTGGACACTTAGGTTAAAAGCCTAATGCTCTACCGACTGAGCTATCCGGGCTCACAACGCCTTATGAAACATCTCACGATGCACAACGACACATTGACTCATGTCCTTTACTGTTGTGCAATCGCTGCATGGAGCTGTTAGTAGTTAAACGTCGCCTGAATGCTGTCTGCAAACTTATCGCGCAAAGCTCGTAACAGACCATCGAACAATGTTGACACACGATGCAAAAACAAACTGCAGCAGTCGTTACGTCTCATACGTTGGAGTAGAGGATTTACGTGTTTTGTCGACACTCATCGGGCAATTGGAAAATTCACAAGCACTTCGAATGCAATGTTTCCCACGTTTTCGCTCATTTCACGGTTCCGCTGGAGACGTTCTTCACCTCCTGGCACAAAACAGGGAACGCAGTCGGTAGAACGTTTTTTTATTTTCTTACTTCTCAGAGAGTTGCCTACTGTGTTCCTCTTATGGCAAGCACTAGACAACCAGAACAGTTACAGAAGAGAGTCATGTCCGTTCTCGGCTCTAGTTACATTATCACAAAGTCAGAGCAATTCCATTGGCGTCGGCTGCAAAACGAAGCCGTGCCGAAACCCGGGATCGAACCAGGGACCTTTAGATCTTCAGTCTAACGCTCTCCCAACTGAGCTATTTCGGCTGACGTACAGCGCCCCTCTTTTGCACGTCTGCCCCGTTGTCAATTTCACAGTCATCTTCGTCTGAAAGAACACAGGGACGCCGAAAGGCGAACAGCAGATGCAGTAAAGTACCACACACATTTCTTCTGCTTCCATCGTCGTAACTAGCAAACATGTCGACTCGATTCATGTAATATTGACTTCGCTGATGCTAGAAAAGCTGTGCTATATCGATGCCACGTGCAACTAGTGTGCAGAGAACGAGGCAGAGGAAGGAGTGAGCCTCTCCAACGTGTGTGAGGCAGTATCTAGCAGATACACGCGGTAAAACGTTTGACTTGCGTTTGCTCATTAATTGCTACACGTCATCGTCTGCAAGCTAAAATAATCACATCTGCACTGCCCAGAGAGGCGACACTTGCACTGACACCTGGTGGACGGTTGTGAGACGAGGAGATGAGCTGTGGCTTCTGGGCACGACTGTAGCGCTGCACCCTGGAGCCAAGAACACTGCACCTTGCTGGCGGCCCACGTGTTTAGTAGTGACGCAACTGCTAGGATGCAGCTGAACGTCCATCTTCTGAGAGCGAGAAAATTTCCGCAGTCGGCAGGACTCGAACCTACGCTCCCAGAGGGAATCTGATTTCAAGTCAGACGCCTTAACCACTCGGCCACGACTGCACGTCTCAGAAGCGTCTCTCGACAACTGAAACTCCCACCTTTGCAAGCAATCTCATGGCAGAAGGCAGCATGGGCTCACTCTTTTCTGTAGTGATTCCACTGCCAGCACATTAGACGTTACGAAAGTGTATTAATTTTCGCCCCGACAGGGACTAGAACCCAGGACCCTTTGGTTGAAAACCTAACGCTCTACCGACTGAGCTATCCGCACCCACGCACGAGCATTGTCATACAGCTGCGTCGTGTGCGAGTGATTCGCATGTCGTAATTGCTGGCTTGTGGCTCCAATGGCGACTTCACCGACTTCCCACTGACGCGCCGCTGACGCTAGTTTTCTGGCGTCTTAAGGGATGGACATACTTGCAAGTAGCTGCGAGATCATTGAAAAGAAACGCGGCGCCATTGCTTTTGCCGCACTCGACTGATTGAATTGCAATTCCTAAAAAGGAATGAACCTTCGCTCTGTCCAACAATTTCAAGCACGTGTGTGTACTCACGAACTCGGCGAAGGCGCGAGAAAATGACGGGGGCGCACTCGTGGGCCTGCGACGGCTTCCTGCAGTCACATCGTCAGTGCGAGGTGGACCGGTAGGCACAGGAAGCAGCGGCCGTCGTGAAACTCAGCATTCTTAAACGGAAATTTTCGTCTTGTTTGGAATGGCGTCATTGGTTTGCACGCTCATTCATGCGTGTGAAAGTATTTGCTGCTCTTTACGCAGAATCGCACGCAGCCGGCGGGATTCGAAACTACTTTCGAGTCAGACGCCTTAACCACTCGGCCACGGCTGCCCCGAACGCAGCGTTCTCCCGACACGTGCAAATTGAACCGTTTAAAGCACTGTGGTGTCAGAAAACGGCGTTGCTGCATTCTTTTCCGTAGTGTTTCCACCACTACCAGAGGAAACGCTACCAAATTATTAAAATTTCCGCCCGAACAGGGACTTGAACCCTGGACACTTAGGTTAAAAGCCTAATGCTCTACCGACTGAGCTATCCGGGCTCACAACGCCTTATGAAACATCTCACGATGCACAACGACACATTGACTCATGTCCTTTACTGTTGTGCAATCGCTGCATGGAGCTGTTAGTAGTTAAACGTCGCCTGAATGCTGTCTGCAAACTTATCGCGCAAAGCTCGTAACAGACCATCGAACAATGTTGACACACGATGCAAAAACAAACTGCAGCAGTCGTTACGTCTCATACGTTGGAGTAGAGGATTTACGTGTTTTGTCGACACTCATCGGGCAATTGGAAAATTCACAAGCACTTCGAATGCAATGTTTCCCACGTTTTCGCTCATTTCACGGTTCCGCTGGAGACGTTCTTCACCTCCTGGCACAAAACAGGGAACGCAGTCGGTAGAACGTTTTTTTATTTTCTTACTTCTCAGAGAGTTGCCTACTGTGTTCCTCTTATGGCAAGCACTAGACAACCAGAACAGTTACAGAAGAGAGTCATGTCCGTTCTCGGCTCTAGTTACATTATCACAAAGTCAGAGCAATTCCATTGGCGTCGGCTGCAAAACGAAGCCGTGCCGAAACCCGGGATCGAACCAGGGACCTTTAGATCTTCAGTCTAACGCTCTCCCAACTGAGCTATTTCGGCTGACGTACAGCGCCCCTCTTTTGCACGTCTGCCCCGTTGTCAATTTCACAGTCATCTTCGTCTGAAAGAACACAGGGACGCCGAAAGGCGAACAGCAGATGCAGTAAAGTACCACACACATTTCTTCTGCTTCCATCGTCGTAACTAGCAAACATGTCGACTCGATTCATGTAATATTGACTTCGCTGATGCTAGAAAAGCTGTGCTATATCGATGCCACGTGCAACTAGTGTGCAGAGAACGAGGCAGAGGAAGGAGTGAGCCTCTCCAACGTGTGTGAGGCAGTATCTAGCAGATACACGCGGTAAAACGTTTGACTTGCGTTTGCTCATTAATTGCTACACGTCATCGTCTGCAAGCTAAAATAATCACATCTGCACTGCCCAGAGAGGCGACACTTGCACTGACACCTGGTGGACGGTTGTGAGACGAGGAGATGAGCTGTGGCTTCTGGGCACGACTGTAGCGCTGCACCCTGGAGCCAAGAACACTGCACCTTGCTGGCGGCCCACGTGTTTAGTAGTGACGCAACTGCTAGGATGCAGCTGAACGTCCATCTTCTGAGAGCGAGAAAATTTCCGCAGTCGGCAGGACTCGAACCTACGCTCCCAGAGGGAATCTGATTTCAAGTCAGACGCCTTAACCACTCGGCCACGACTGCACGTCTCAGAAGCGTCTCTCGACAACTGAAACTCCCACCTTTGCAAGCAATCTCATGGCAGAAGGCAGCATGGGCTCACTCTTTTCTGTAGTGATTCCACTGCCAGCACATTAGACGTTACGAAAGTGTATTAATTTTCGCCCCGACAGGGACTAGAACCCAGGACCCTTTGGTTGAAAACCTAACGCTCTACCGACTGAGCTATCCGCACCCACGCACGAGCATTGTCATACAGCTGCGTCGTGTGCGAGTGATTCGCATGTCGTAATTGCTGGCTTGTGGCTCCAATGGCGACTTCACCGACTTCCCACTGACGCGCCGCTGACGCTAGTTTTCTGGCGTCTTAAGGGATGGACATACTTGCAAGTAGCTGCGAGATCATTGAAAAGAAACGCGGCGCCATTGCTTTTGCCGCACTCGACTGATTGAATTGCAATTCCTAAAAAGGAATGAACCTTCGCTCTGTCCAACAATTTCAAGCACGTGTGTGTACTCACGAACTCGGCGAAGGCGCGAGAAAATGACGGGGGCGCACTCGTGGGCCTGCGACGGCTTCCTGCAGTCACATCGTCAGTGCGAGGTGGACCGGTAGGCACAGGAAGCAGCGGCCGTCGTGAAACTCAGCATTCTTAAACGGAAATTTTCGTCTTGTTTGGAATGGCGTCATTGGTTTGCACGCTCATTCATGCGTGTGAAAGTATTTGCTGCTCTTTACGCAGAATCGCACGCAGCCGGCGGGATTCGAAACTACTTTCGAGTCAGACGCCTTAACCACTCGGCCACGGCTGCCCCGAACGCAGCGTTCTCCCGACACGTGCAAATTGAACCGTTTAAAGCACTGTGGTGTCAGAAAACGGCGTTGCTGCATTCTTTTCCGTAGTGTTTCCACCACTACCAGAGGAAACGCTACCAAATTATTAAAATTTCCGCCCGAACAGGGACTTGAACCCTGGACACTTAGGTTAAAAGCCTAATGCTCTACCGACTGAGCTATCCGGGCTCACAACGCCTTATGAAACATCTCACGATGCACAACGACACATTGACTCATGTCCTTTACTGTTGTGCAATCGCTGCATGGAGCTGTTAGTAGTTAAACGTCGCCTGAATGCTGTCTGCAAACTTATCGCGCAAAGCTCGTAACAGACCATCGAACAATGTTGACACACGATGCAAAAACAAACTGCAGCAGTCGTTACGTCTCATACGTTGGAGTAGAGGATTTACGTGTTTTGTCGACACTCATCGGGCAATTGGAAAATTCACAAGCACTTCGAATGCAATGTTTCCCACGTTTTCGCTCATTTCACGGTTCCGCTGGAGACGTTCTTCACCTCCTGGCACAAAACAGGGAACGCAGTCGGTAGAACGTTTTTTTATTTTCTTACTTCTCAGAGAGTTGCCTACTGTGTTCCTCTTATGGCAAGCACTAGACAACCAGAACAGTTACAGAAGAGAGTCATGTCCGTTCTCGGCTCTAGTTACATTATCACAAAGTCAGAGCAATTCCATTGGCGTCGGCTGCAAAACGAAGCCGTGCCGAAACCCGGGATCGAACCAGGGACCTTTAGATCTTCAGTCTAACGCTCTCCCAACTGAGCTATTTCGGCTGACGTACAGCGCCCCTCTTTTGCACGTCTGCCCCGTTGTCAATTTCACAGTCATCTTCGTCTGAAAGAACACAGGGACGCCGAAAGGCGAACAGCAGATGCAGTAAAGTACCACACACATTTCTTCTGCTTCCATCGTCGTAACTAGCAAACATGTCGACTCGATTCATGTAATATTGACTTCGCTGATGCTAGAAAAGCTGTGCTATATCGATGCCACGTGCAACTAGTGTGCAGAGAACGAGGCAGAGGAAGGAGTGAGCCTCTCCAACGTGTGTGAGGCAGTATCTAGCAGATACACGCGGTAAAACGTTTGACTTGCGTTTGCTCATTAATTGCTACACGTCATCGTCTGCAAGCTAAAATAATCACATCTGCACTGCCCAGAGAGGCGACACTTGCACTGACACCTGGTGGACGGTTGTGAGACGAGGAGATGAGCTGTGGCTTCTGGGCACGACTGTAGCGCTGCACCCTGGAGCCAAGAACACTGCACCTTGCTGGCGGCCCACGTGTTTAGTAGTGACGCAACTGCTAGGATGCAGCTGAACGTCCATCTTCTGAGAGCGAGAAAATTTCCGCAGTCGGCAGGACTCGAACCTACGCTCCCAGAGGGAATCTGATTTCAAGTCAGACGCCTTAACCACTCGGCCACGACTGCACGTCTCAGAAGCGTCTCTCGACAGCTGAAACTACCACCTTTGCAAGCAATCTCATGGCAGAAGGCAGCATGGGCTCACTCTTTTCTGTAGTGATTCCACTGCCAGCACATTAGACGTTACGAAAGTGTATTAATTTTCGCCCCGACAGGGACTAGAACCCAGGACCCTTTGGTTGAAAACCTAACGCTCTACCGACTGAGCTATCCGCACCCACGCACGAGCATTGTCATACAGCTGCGTCGTGTGCGAGTGATTCGCATGTCGTAATTGCTGGCTTGTGGCTCCAATGGCGACTTCACCGACTTCCCACTGACGCGCCGCTGACGCTAGTTTTCTGGCGTCTTAAGGGATGGACATACTTGCAAGTAGCTGCGAGATCATTGAAAAGAAACGCGGCGCCATTGCTTTTGCCGCACTCGACTGATTGAATTGCAATTCCTAAAAAGGAATGAACCTTCGCTCTGTCCAACAATTTCAAGCACGTGTGTGTACTCACGAACTCGGCGAAGGCGCGAGAAAATGACGGGGGCGCACTCGTGGGCCTGCGACGGCTTCCTGCAGTCACATCGTCAGTGCGAGGTGGACCGGTAGGCACAGGAAGCAGCGGCCGTCGTGAAACTCAGCATTCTTAAACGGAAATTTTCGTCTTGTTTAGAATGGCGTCATTGGTTTGCACGCTCATTCATGCGTGTGAAAGTATTTGCTGCTCTTTACGCAGAATCGCACGCAGCCGGCGGGATTCGAAACTACTTTCGAGTCAGACGCCTTAACCACTCGGCCACGGCTGCCCCGAACGCAGCGTTCTCCCGATACGTGCAAATTGAACCGTTTAAAGCACTGTGGTGTCAGAAAACGGCGTTGCTGCATTCTTTTCCGTAGTGTTTCCACCACTACCAGAGGAAACGCTACCAAATTATTAAAATTTCCGCCCGAACAGGGACTTGAACCCTGGACCCTTAGGTTAAAAGCCTAATGCTCTACCGACTGAGCTATCCGGGCTCACAACGCCTTATGAAACATCTCACGATGCACAACGACACATTGACTCATGTCCTTTACTGTTGTGCAATCGCTGCATGGAGCTGTTAGTAGTTAAACGTCGCCTGAATGCTGTCTGCAAACTTATCGCGCAAAGCTCGTAACAGACCATCGAACAATGTTGACACACGATGCAAAAACAAACTGCAGCAGTCGTTACGTCTCATACGTTGGAGTAGAGGATTTACGTGTTTTGTCGACACTCATCGGGCAATTGGAAAATTCACAAGCACTTCGAATGCAATGTTTCCCACGTTTTCGCTCATTTCACGGTTCCGCTGGAGACGTTCTTCACCTCCTGGCACAAAACAGGGAACGCAGTCGGTAGGACGTTTTTTTATTTTCTTACTTCTCAGAGAGTTGCCTACTTTGTTCCTCTTATGGCAAGCACTAGACAACCAGAACAGTTACAGAAGAGAGTCATGTCCGTTCTCGGCTCTAGTTACATTACCACAAAGTCAGAGCAATTCCATTGGCGTCGGCTGCAAAACGAAGCCGTGCCGAAACCCGGGATCGAACCAGGGACCTTTAGATCTTCAGTCTAACGCTCTCCCAACTGAGCTATTTCGGCTGACGTACAGCGCCCCTCTTTTGCACGTCTGCCCCGTTGTCAATTTCACAGTCATCTTCGTCTGAAAGAACACAGGGACGCCGAAAGGCGAACAGCAGATGCAGTAAAGTACCACACACATTTCTTCTGCTTCCATCGTCGTAACTAGCAAACATGTCGACTCGATTCATGTAATATTGACTTCGCTGATGCTAGAAAAGCTGTGCTATATCGATGCCACGTGCAACTAGTGTGCAGAGAACGAGGCAGAGGAAGGAGTGAGCCTCTCCAACGTGTGTGAGGCAGTATCTAGCAGATACACGCGGTAAAACGTTTGACTTGCGTTTGCTCATTAATTGCTACACGTCATCGTCTGCAAGCTAAAATAATCACATCTGCACTGCCCAGAGAGGCGACACTTGCACTGACACCTGGTGGACGGTTGTGAGACGAGGAGATGAGCTGTGGCTTCTGGGCACGACTGTAGCGCTGCACCCTGGAGCCAAGAACACTGCACCTTGCTGGCGGCCCACGTGTTTAGTAGTGACGCAACTGCTAGGATGCAGCTGAACGTCCATCTTCTGAGAGCGAGAAAATTTCCGCAGTCGGCAGGACTCGAACCTACGCTCCCAGAGGGAATCTGATTTCAAGTCAGACGCCTTAACCACTCGGCCACGACTGCACGTCTCAGAAGCGTCTCTCGACAACTGAAACTACCACCTTTGCAAGCAATCTCATGGCAGAAGGCAGCATGGGCTCACTCTTTTCTGTAGTGATTCCACTGCCAGCACATTAGACGTTACGAAAGTGTATTAATTTTCGCCCCGACAGGGACTAGAACCCAGGACCCTTTGGTTGAAAACCTAACGCTCTACCGACTGAGCTATCCGCACCCACGCACGAGCATTGTCATACAGCTGCGTCGTGTGCGAGTGATTCGCATGTCGTAATTGCTGGCTTGTGGCTCCAATGGCGACTTCACCGACTTCCCACTGACGCGCCGCTGACGCTAGTTTTCTGGCGTCTTAAGCGATGGACATACTTGCAAGTAGCTGCGAGATCATTGAAAAGAAACGCGGCGCCATTGCTTTTGCCGCACTCGACTGATTGAATTGCAATTCCTAAAAAGGAATGAACCTTCGCTCTGTCCAACAATTTCAAGCACGTGTGTGTACTCACGAACTCGGCGAAGGCGCGAGAAAATGACGGGGGCGCACTCGTGGGCCTGCGACGGCTTCCTGCAGTCACATCGTCAGTGCGAGGTGGACCGGTAGGCACAGGAAGCAGCGGCCGTCGTGAAACTCAGCATTCTTAAACGGAAATTTTCGTCTTGTTTAGAATGGCGTCATTGGTTTGCACGCTCATTCATGCGTGTGAAAGTATTTGCTGCTCTTTACGCAGAATCGCACGCAGCCGGCGGGATTCGAAACTACTTTCGAGTCAGACGCCTTAACCACTCGGCCACGGCTGCCCCGAACGCAGCGTTCTCCCGACACGTGCAAATTGAACCGTTTAAAGCACTGTGGTGTCAGAAAACGGCGTTGCTGCATTCTTTTCCGTAGTGTTTCCACCACTACCAGAGGAAACGCTACCAAATTATTAAAATTTCCGCCCGAACAGGGACTTGAACCCTGGACCCTTAGGTTAAAAAGCCTAATGCTCTACCGACTGAGCTATGCGGGCTCACAACGCCTTATGAAACATCTCACGATGCACAACGACACATTGACTCATGTCCTTTACTGTTGTGCAATCGCTGCATGGAGCTGTTAGTAGTTAAACGTCGCCTGAATGCTGTCTGCAAACTTATCGCGCAAAGCTCGTAACAGACCATCGAACAATGTTGACACACGATGCAAAAACAAACTGCAGCAGTCGTTACGTCTCATACGTTGGAGTAGAGGATTTACGTGTTTTGTCGACACTCATCGGGCAATTGGAAAATTCACAAGCACTTCGAATGCAATGTTTCCCACGTTTTCGCTCATTTCACGGTTCCGCTGGAGACGTTCTTCACCTCCTGGCACAAAACAGGGAACGCAGTCGGTAGGACGTTTTTTTATTTTCTTACTTCTCAGAGAGTTGCCTACTGTGTTCCTCTTATGGCAAGCACTAGACAACCAGAACAGTTACAGAAGAGAGTCATGTCCGTTCTCGGCTCTAGTTACATTACCACAAAGTCAGAGCAATTCCATTGGCGTCGGCTGCAAAACGAAGCCGTGCCGAAACCCGGGATCGAACCAGGGACCTTTAGATCTTCAGTCTAACGCTCTCCCAACTGAGCTATTTCGGCTGACGTACAGCGCCCCTCTTTTGCACGTCTGCCCCGTTGTCAATTTCACAGTCATCTTCGTCTGAAAGAACACAGGGACGCCGAAAGGCGAACAGCAGATGCAGTAAAGTACCACACACATTTCTTCTGCTTCCATCGTCGTAACTAGCAAACATGTCGACTCGATTCATGTAATATTGACTTCGCTGATGCTAGAAAAGCTGTGCTATATCGATGCCACGTGCAACTAGTGTGCAGAGAACGAGGCAGAGGAAGGAGTGAGCCTCTCCAACGTGTGTGAGGCAGTATCTAGCAGATACACGCGGTAAAACGTTTGACTTGCGTTTGCTCATTAATTGCTACACGTCATCGTCTGCAAGCTAAAATAATCACATCTGCACTGCCCAGAGAGGCGACACTTGCACTGACACCTGGTGGACGGTTGTGAGACGAGGAGATGAGCTGTGGCTTCTGGGCACGACTGTAGCGCTGCACCCTGGAGCCAAGAACACTGCACCTTGCTGGCGGCCCACGTGTTTAGTAGTGACGCAACTGCTAGGATGCAGCTGAACGTCCATCTTCTGAGAGCGAGAAAATTTCCGCAGTCGGCAGGACTCGAACCTACGCTCCCAGAGGGAATCTGATTTCAAGTCAGACGCCTTAACCACTCGGCCACGACTGCACGTCTCAGAAGCGTCTCTCGACAACTGAAACTCCCACCTTTGCAAGCAATCTCATGGCAGAAGGCAGCATGGGCTCACTCTTTTCTGTAGTGATTCCACTGCCAGCACATTAGACGTTACGAAAGTGTATTAATTTTCGCCCCGACAGGGACTAGAACCCAGGACCCTTTGGTTGAAAACCTAACGCTCTACCGACTGAGCTATCCGCACCCACGCACGAGCATTGTCATACAGCTGCGTCGTGTGCGAGTGATTCGCATGTCGTAATTGCTGGCTTGTGGCTCCAATGGCGACTTCACCGACTTCCCACTGACGCGCCGCTGACGCTAGTTTTCTGGCGTCTTAAGCGATGGACATACTTGCAAGTAGCTGCGAGATCATTGAAAAGAAACGCGGCGCCATTGCTTTTGCCGCACTCGACTGATTGAATTGCAATTCCTAAAAAGGAATGAACCTTCGCTCTGTCCAACAATTTCAAGCACGTGTGTGTACTCACGAACTCGGCGAAGGCGCGAGAAAATGACGGGGGCGCACTCGTGGGCCTGCGACGGCTTCCTGCAGTCACATCGTCAGTGCGAGGTGGACCGGTAGGCACAGGAAGCAGCGGCCGTCGTGAAACTCAGCATTCTTAAACGGAAATTTTCGTCTTGTTTAGAATGGCGTCATTGGTTTGCACGCTCATTCATGCGTGTGAAAGTATTTGCTGCTCTTTACGCAGAATCGCACGCAGCCGGCGGGATTCGAAACTACTTTCGAGTCAGACGCCTTAACCACTCGGCCACGGCTGCCCCGAACGCAGCGTTCTCCCGACACGTGCAAATTGAACCGTTTAAAGCACTGTGGTGTCAGAAAACGGCGTTGCTGCATTCTTTTCCGTAGTGTTTCCACCACTACCAGAGGAAACGCTACCAAATTATTAAAATTTCCGCCCGAACAGGGACTTGAACCCTGGACCCTTAGGTTAAAAAGCCTAATGCTCTACCGACTGAGCTATGCGGGCTCACAACGCCTTATGAAACATCTCACGATGCACAACGACACATTGACTCATGTCCTTTACTGTTGTGCAATCGCTGCATGGAGCTGTTAGTAGTTAAACGTCGCCTGAATGCTGTCTGCAAACTTATCGCGCAAAGCTCGTAACAGACCATCGAACAATGTTGACACACGATGCAAAAACAAACTGCAGCAGTCGTTACGTCTCATACGTTGGAGTAGAGGATTTACGTGTTTTGTCGACACTCATCGGGCAATTGGAAAATTCACAAGCACTTCGAATGCAATGTTTCCCACGTTTTCGCTCATTTCACGGTTCCGCTGGAGACGTTCTTCACCTCCTGGCACAAAACAGGGAACGCAGTCGGTAGGACGTTTTTTTATTTTCTTACTTCTCAGAGAGTTGCCTACTGTGTTCCTCTTATGGCAAGCACTAGACAACCAGAACAGTTACAGAAGAGAGTCATGTCCGTTCTCGGCTCTAGTTACATTACCACAAAGTCAGAGCAATTCCATTGGCGTCGGCTGCAAAACGAAGCCGTGCCGAAACCCGGGATCGAACCAGGGACCTTTAGATCTTCAGTCTAACGCTCTCCCAACTGAGCTATTTCGGCTGACGTACAGCGCCCCTCTTTTGCACGTCTGCCCCGTTGTCAATTTCACAGTCATCTTCGTCTGAAAGAACACAGGGACGCCGAAAGGCGAACAGCAGATGCAGTAAAGTACCACACACATTTCTTCTGCTTCCATCGTCGTAACTAGCAAACATGTCGACTCGATTCATGTAATATTGACTTCGCTGATGCTAGAAAAGCTGTGCTATATCGATGCCACGTGCAACTAGTGTGCAGAGAACGAGGCAGAGGAAGGAGTGAGCCTCTCCAACGTGTGTGAGGCAGTATCTAGCAGATACACGCGGTAAAACGTTTGACTTGCGTTTGCTCATTAATTGCTACACGTCATCGTCTGCAAGCTAAAATAATCACATCTGCACTGCCCAGAGAGGCGACACTTGCACTGACACCTGGTGGACGGTTGTGAGACGAGGAGATGAGCTGTGGCTTCTGGGCACGACTGTAGCGCTGCACCCTGGAGCCAAGAACACTGCACCTTGCTGGCGGCCCACGTGTTTAGTAGTGACGCAACTGCTAGGATGCAGCTGAACGTCCATCTTCTGAGAGCGAGAAAATTTCCGCAGTCGGCAGGACTCGAACCTACGCTCCCAGAGGGAATCTGATTTCAAGTCAGACGCCTTAACCACTCGGCCACGACTGCACGTCTCAGAAGCGTCTCTCGACAACTGAAACTCCCACCTTTGCAAGCAATCTCATGGCAGAAGGCAGCATGGGCTCACTCTTTTCTGTAGTGATTCCACTGCCAGCACATTAGACGTTACGAAAGTGTATTAATTTTCGCCCCGACAGGGACTAGAACCCAGGACCCTTTGGTTGAAAACCTAACGCTCTACCGACTGAGCTATCCGCACCCACGCACGAGCATTGTCATACAGCTGCGTCGTGTGCGAGTGATTCGCATGTCGTAATTGCTGGCTTGTGGCTCCAATGGCGACTTCACCGACTTCCCACTGACGCGCCGCTGACGCTAGTTTTCTGGCGTCTTAAGCGATGGACATACTTGCAAGTAGCTGCGAGATCATTGAAAAGAAACGCGGCGCCATTGCTTTTGCCGCACTCGACTGATTGAATTGCAATTCCTAAAAAGGAATGAACCTTCGCTCTGTCCAACAATTTCAAGCACGTGTGTGTACTCACGAACTCGGCGAAGGCGCGAGAAAATGACGGGGGCGCACTCGTGGGCCTGCGACGGCTTCCTGCAGTCACATCGTCAGTGCGAGGTGGACCGGTAGGCACAGGAAGCAGCGGCCGTCGTGAAACTCAGCATTCTTAAACGGAAATTTTCGTCTTGTTTAGAATGGCGTCATTGGTTTGCACGCTCATTCATGCGTGTGAAAGTATTTGCTGCTCTTTACGCAGAATCGCACGCAGCCGGCGGGATTCGAAACTACTTTCGAGTCAGACGCCTTAACCACTCGGCCACGGCTGCCCCGAACGCAGCGTTCTCCCGACACGTGCAAATTGAACCGTTTAAAGCACTGTGGTGTCAGAAAACGGCGTTGCTGCATTCTTTTCCGTAGTGTTTCCACCACTACCAGAGGAAACGCTACCAAATTATTAAAATTTCCGCCCGAACAGGGACTTGAACCCTGGACCCTTAGGTTAAAAGCCTAATGCTCTACCGACTGAGCTATCCGGGCTCACAACGCCTTATGAAACATCTCACGATGCACAACGACACATTGACTCATGTCCTTTACTGTTGTGCAATCGCTGCATGGAGCTGTTAGTAGTTAAACGTCGCCTGAATGCTGTCTGCAAACTTATCGCGCAAAGCTCGTAACAGACCATCGAACAATGTTGACACACGATGCAAAAACAAACTGCAGCAGTCGTTACGTCTCATACGTTGGAGTAGAGGATTTACGTGTTTTGTCGACACTCATCGGGCAATTGGAAAATTCACAAGCACTTCGAATGCAATGTTTCCCACGTTTTCGCTCATTTCACGGTTCCGCTGGAGACGTTCTTCACCTCCTGGCACAAAACAGGGAACGCAGTCGGTAGGACGTTTTTTTATTTTCTTACTTCTCAGAGAGTTGCCTACTGTGTTCCTCTTATGGCAAGCACTAGACAACCAGAACAGTTACAGAAGAGAGTCATGTCCGTTCTCGGCTCTAGTTACATTATCACAAAGTCAGAGCAATTCCATTGGCGTCGGCTGCAAAACGAAGCCGTGCCGCAACCCGGGATCGAACCAGGGACCTTTAGATCTTCAGTCTAACGCTCTCCCAACTGAGCTATTTCGGCTGACGTACAGCGCCCCCCTTTTGCACGTCTGCCCCGTTGTCAATTTCACAGTCATCTTCGTCTGAAAGAACACAGGGACGCCGAAAGGCGGACAGCAGATGCAGTAAAGTACCACACACATTTCTTCTGCTTCCATCGTCGTAACTAGCAAACATGTCGACTCGATTCATGTAATATTGACTTCGCTGATGCTAGAAAAGCTGTGCTATATCGATGCCACGTGCAACTAGTGTGCAGAGAACGAGGCAGAGGAAGGAGTGAGCCTCTCCAACGTGTGTGAGGCAGTATCTAGCAGATACACGCGGTAAAACGTTTGACTTGCGTTTGCTCATTAATTGCTACACGTCATCGTCTGCAAGCTAAAATAATCACATCTGCACTGCCCAGAGAGGCGACACTTGCACTGACACCTGGTGGACGGTTGTGAGACGAGGAGATGAGCTGTGGCTTCTGGGCACGACTGTAGCGCTGCACCCTGGAGCCAAGAACACTGCACCTTGCTGGCGGCCCACGTGTTTAGTAGTGACGCAACTGCTAGGATGCAGCTGAACGTCCATCTTCTGAGAGCGAGAAAATTTCCGCAGTCGGCAGGACTCGAACCTACGCTCCCAGAGGGAATCTGATTTCAAGTCAGACGCCTTAACCACTCGGCCACGACTGCACGTCTCAGAAGCGTCTCTCGACAACTGAAACTCCCACCTTTGCAAGCAATCTCATGGCAGAAGGCAGCATGGGCTCACTCTTTTCTGTAGTGATTCCACTGCCAGCACATTAGACGTTACGAAAGTGTATTAATTTTCGCCCCGACAGGGACTAGAACCCAGGACCCTTTGGTTGAAAACCTAACGCTCTACCGACTGAGCTATCCGCACCCACGCACGAGCATTGTCATACAGCTGCGTCGTGTGCGAGTGATTCGCATGTCGTAATTGCTGGCTTGTGGCTCCAATGGCGACTTCACCGACTTCCCACTGACGCGCCGCTGACGCTAGTTTTCTGGCGTCTTAAGGGATGGACATACTTGCAAGTAGCTGCGAGATCATTGAAAAGAAACGCGGCGCCATTGCTTTTGCCGCACTCGACTGATTGAATTGCAATTCCTAAAAAGGAATGAACCTTCGCTCTGTCCAACAATTTCAAGCACGTGTGTGTACTCACGAACTCGGCGAAGGCGCGAGAAAATGACGGGGGCGCACTCGTGGGCCTGCGACGGCTTCCTGCAGTCACATCGTCAGTGCGAGGTGGACCGGTAGGCACAGGAAGCAGCGGCCGTCGTGAAACTCAGCATTCTTAAACGGAAATTTTCGTCTTGTTTAGAATGGCGTCATTGGTTTGCACGCTCATTCATGCGTGTGAAAGTATTTGCTGCTCTTTACGCAGAATCGCACGCAGCCGGCGGGATTCGAAACTACTTTCGAGTCAGACGCCTTAACCACTCGGCCACGGCTGCCCCGAACGCAGCGTTCTCCCGACACGTGCAAATTGAACCGTTTAAAGCACTGTGGTGTCAGAAAACGGCGTTGCTGCATTCTTTTCCGTAGTGTTTCCACCACTACCAGAGGAAACGCTACCAAATTATTAAAATTTCCGCCCGAACAGGGACTTGAACCCTGGACCCTTAGGTTAAAAAGCCTAATGCTCTACCGACTGAGCTATCCGGGCTCACAACGCCTTATGAAACATCTCACGATGCACAACGACACATTGACTCATGTCCTTTACTGTTGTGCAATCGCTGCATGGAGCTGTTAGTAGTTAAACGTCGCCTGAATGCTGTCTGCAAACTTATCGCGCAAAGCTCGTAACAGACCATCGAACAATGTTGACACACGATGCAAAAACAAACTGCAGCAGTCGTTACGTCTCATACGTTGGAGTAGAGGATTTACGTGTTTTGTCGACACTCATCGGGCAATTGGAAAATTCACAAGCACTTCGAATGCAATGTTTCCCACGTTTTCGCTCATTTCACGGTTCCGCTGGAGACGTTCTTCACCTCCTGGCACAAAACAGGGAACGCAGTCGGTAGGACGTTTTTTTATTTTCTTACTTCTCAGAGAGTTGCCTACTGTGTTCCTCTTATGGCAAGCACTAGACAACCAGAACAGTTACAGAAGAGAGTCATGTCCGTTCTCGGCTCTAGTTACATTATCACAAAGTCAGAGCAATTCCATTGGCGTCGGCTGCAAAACGAAGCCGTGCCGCAACCCGGGATCGAACCAGGGACCTTTAGATCTTCAGTCTAACGCTCTCCCAACTGAGCTATTTCGGCTGACGTACAGCGCCCCTCTTTTGCACGTCTGCCCCGTTGTCAATTTCACAGTCATCTTCGTCTGAAAGAACACAGGGACGCCGAAAGGCGAACAGCAGATGCAGTAAAGTACCACACACATTTCTTCTGCTTCCATCGTCGTAACTAGCAAACATGTCGACTCGATTCATGTAATATTGACTTCGCTGATGCTAGAAAAGCTGTGCTATATCGATGCCACGTGCAACTAGTGTGCAGAGAACGAGGCAGAGGAAGGAGTGAGCCTCTCCAACGTGTGTGAGGCAGTATCTAGCAGATACACGCGGTAAAACGTTTGACTTGCGTTTGCTCATTAATTGCTACACGTCATCGTCTGCAAGCTAAAATAATCACATCTGCACTGCCCAGAGAGGCGACACTTGCACTGACACCTGGTGGACGGTTGTGAGACGAGGAGATGAGCTGTGGCTTCTGGGCACGACTGTAGCGCTGCACCCTGGAGCCAAGAACACTGCACCTTGCTGGCGGCCCACGTGTTTAGTAGTGACGCAACTGCTAGGATGCAGCTGAACGTCCATCTTCTGAGAGCGAGAAAATTTCCGCAGTCGGCAGGACTCGAACCTACGCTCCCAGAGGGAATCTGATTTCAAGTCAGACGCCTTAACCACTCGGCCACGACTGCACGTCTCAGAAGCGTCTCTCGACAACTGAAACTCCCACCTTTGCAAGCAATCTCATGGCAGAAGGCAGCATGGGCTCACTCTTTTCTGTAGTGATTCCACTGCCAGCACATTAGACGTTACGAAAGTGTATTAATTTTCGCCCCGACAGGGACTAGAACCCAGGACCCTTTGGTTGAAAACCTAACGCTCTACCGACTGAGCTATCCGCACCCACGCACGAGCATTGTCATACAGCTGCGTCGTGTGCGAGTGATTCGCATGTCGTAATTGCTGGCTTGTGGCTCCAATGGCGACTTCACCGACTTCCCACTGACGCGCCGCTGACGCTAGTTTTCTGGCGTCTTAAGGGATGGACATACTTGCAAGTAGCTGCGAGATCATTGAAAAGAAACGCGGCGCCATTGCTTTTGCCGCACTCGACTGATTGAATTGCAATTCCTAAAAAGGAATGAACCTTCGCTCTGTCCAACAATTTCAAGCACGTGTGTGTACTCACGAACTCGGCGAAGGCGCGAGAAAATGACGGGGGCGCACTCGTGGGCCTGCGACGGCTTCCTGCAGTCACATCGTCAGTGCGAGGTGGACCGGTAGGCACAGGAAGCAGCGGCCGTCGTGAAACTCAGCATTCTTAAACGGAAATTTTCGTCTTGTTTAGAATGGCGTCATTGGTTTGCACGCTCATTCATGCGTGTGAAAGTATTTGCTGCTCTTTACGCAGAATCGCACGCAGCCGGCGGGATTCGAAACTACTTTCGAGTCAGACGCCTTAACCACTCGGCCACGGCTGCCCCGAACGCAGCGTTCTCCCGACACGTGCAAATTGAACCGTTTAAAGCACTGTGGTGTCAGAAAACGGCGTTGCTGCATTCTTTTCCGTAGTGTTTCCACCACTACCAGAGGAAACGCTACCAAATTATTAAAATTTCCGCCCGAACAGGGACTTGAACCCTGGACCCTTAGGTTAAAAGCCTAATGCTCTACCGACTGAGCTATCCGGGCTCACAACGCCTTATGAAACATCTCACGATGCACAACGACACATTGACTCATGTCCTTTACTGTTGTGCAATCGCTGCATGGAGCTGTTAGTAGTTAAACGTCGCCTGAATGCTGTCTGCAAACTTATCGCGCAAAGCTCGTAACAGACCATCGAACAATGTTGACACACGATGCAAAAACAAACTGCAGCAGTCGTTACGTCTCATACGTTGGAGTAGAGGATTTACGTGTTTTGTCGACACTCATCGGGCAATTGGAAAATTCACAAGCACTTCGAATGCAATGTTTCCCACGTTTTCGCTCATTTCACGGTTCCGCTGGAGACGTTCTTCACCTCCTGGCACAAAACAGGGAACGCAGTCGGTAGGACGTTTTTTTATTTTCTTACTTCTCAGAGAGTTGCCTACTGTGTTCCTCTTATGGCAAGCACTAGACAACCAGAACAGTTACAGAAGAGAGTCATGTCCGTTCTCGGCTCTAGTTACATTATCACAAAGTCAGAGCAATTCCATTGGCGTCGGCTGCAAAACGAAGCCGTGCCGCAACCCGGGATCGAACCAGGGACCTTTAGATCTTCAGTCTAACGCTCTCCCAACTGAGCTATTTCGGCTGACGTACAGCGCCCCCCTTTTGCACGTCTGCCCCGTTGTCAATTTCACAGTCATCTTCGTCTGAAAGAACACAGGGACGCCGAAAGGCGGACAGCAGATGCAGTAAAGTACCACACACATTTCTTCTGCTTCCATCGTCGTAACTAGCAAACATGTCGACTCGATTCATGTAATATTGACTTCGCTGATGCTAGAAAAGCTGTGCTATATCGATGCCACGTGCAACTAGTGTGCAGAGAACGAGGCAGAGGAAGGAGTGAGCCTCTCCAACGTGTGTGAGGCAGTATCTAGCAGATACACGCGGTAAAACGTTTGACTTGCGTTTGCTCATTAATTGCTACACGTCATCGTCTGCAAGCTAAAATAATCACATCTGCACTGCCCAGAGAGGCGACACTTGCACTGACACCTGGTGGACGGTTGTGAGACGAGGAGATGAGCTGTGGCTTCTGGGCACGACTGTAGCGCTGCACCCTGGAGCCAAGAACACTGCACCTTGCTGGCGGCCCACGTGTTTAGTAGTGACGCAACTGCTAGGATGCAGCTGAACGTCCATCTTCTGAGAGCGAGAAAATTTCCGCAGTCGGCAGGACTCGAACCTACGCTCCCAGAGGGAATCTGATTTCAAGTCAGACGCCTTAACCACTCGGCCACGACTGCACGTCTCAGAAGCGTCTCTCGACAACTGAAACTCCCACCTTTGCAAGCAATCTCATGGCAGAAGGCAGCATGGGCTCACTCTTTTCTGTAGTGATTCCACTGCCAGCACATTAGACGTTACGAAAGTGTATTAATTTTCGCCCCGACAGGGACTAGAACCCAGGACCCTTTGGTTGAAAACCTAACGCTCTACCGACTGAGCTATCCGCACCCACGCACGAGCATTGTCATACAGCTGCGTCGTGTGCGAGTGATTCGCATGTCGTAATTGCTGGCTTGTGGCTCCAATGGCGACTTCACCGACTTCCCACTGACGCGCCGCTGACGCTAGTTTTCTGGCGTCTTAAGGGATGGACATACTTGCAAGTAGCTGCGAGATCATTGAAAAGAAACGCGGCGCCATTGCTTTTGCCGCACTCGACTGATTGAATTGCAATTCCTAAAAAGGAATGAACCTTCGCTCTGTCCAACAATTTCAAGCACGTGTGTGTACTCACGAACTCGGCGAAGGCGCGAGAAAATGACGGGGGCGCACTCGTGGGCCTGCGACGGCTTCCTGCAGTCACATCGTCAGTGCGAGGTGGACCGGTAGGCACAGGAAGCAGCGGCCGTCGTGAAACTCAGCATTCTTAAACGGAAATTTTCGTCTTGTTTAGAATGGCGTCATTGGTTTGCACGCTCATTCATGCGTGTGAAAGTATTTGCTGCTCTTTACGCAGAATCGCACGCAGCCGGCGGGATTCGAAACTACTTTCGAGTCAGACGCCTTAACCACTCGGCCACGGCTGCCCCGAACGCAGCGTTCTCCCGACACGTGCAAATTGAACCGTTTAAAGCACTGTGGTGTCAGAAAACGGCGTTGCTGCATTCTTTTCCGTAGTGTTTCCACCACTACCAGAGGAAACGCTACCAAATTATTAAAATTTCCGCCCGAACAGGGACTTGAACCCTGGACCCTTAGGTTAAAAGCCTAATGCTCTACCGACTGAGCTATCCGGGCTCACAACGCCTTATGAAACATCTCACGATGCACAACGACACATTGACTCATGTCCTTTACTGTTGTGCAATCGCTGCATGGAGCTGTTAGTAGTTAAACGTCGCCTGAATGCTGTCTGCAAACTTATCGCGCAAAGCTCGTAACAGACCATCGAACAATGTTGACACACGATGCAAAAACAAACTGCAGCAGTCGTTACGTCTCATACGTTGGAGTAGAGGATTTACGTGTTTTGTCGACACTCATCGGGCAATTGGAAAATTCACAAGCACTTCGAATGCAATGTTTCCCACGTTTTCGCTCATTTCACGGTTCCGCTGGAGACGTTCTTCACCTCCTGGCACAAAACAGGGAACGCAGTCGGTAGGACGTTTTTTTATTTTCTTACTTCTCAGAGAGTTGCCTACTGTGTTCCTCTTATGGCAAGCACTAGACAACCAGAACAGTTACAGAAGAGAGTCATGTCCGTTCTCGGCTCTAGTTACATTATCACAAAGTCAGAGCAATTCCATTGGCGTCGGCTGCAAAACGAAGCCGTGCCGCAACCCGGGATCGAACCAGGGACCTTTAGATCTTCAGTCTAACGCTCTCCCAACTGAGCTATTTCGGCTGACGTACAGCGCCCCTCTTTTGCACGTCTGCCCCGTTGTCAATTTCACAGTCATCTTCGTCTGAAAGAACACAGGGACGCCGAAAGGCGAACAGCAGATGCAGTAAAGTACCACACACATTTCTTCTGCTTCCATCGTCGTAACTAGCAAACATGTCGACTCGATTCATGTAATATTGACTTCGCTGATGCTAGAAAAGCTGTGCTATATCGATGCCACGTGCAACTAGTGTGCAGAGAACGAGGCAGAGGAAGGAGTGAGCCTCTCCAACGTGTGTGAGGCAGTATCTAGCAGATACACGCGGTAAAACGTTTGACTTGCGTTTGCTCATTAATTGCTACACGTCATCGTCTGCAAGCTAAAATAATCACATCTGCACTGCCCAGAGAGGCGACACTTGCACTGACACCTGGTGGACGGTTGTGAGACGAGGAGATGAGCTGTGGCTTCTGGGCACGACTGTAGCGCTGCACCCTGGAGCCAAGAACACTGCACCTTGCTGGCGGCCCACGTGTTTAGTAGTGACGCAACTGCTAGGATGCAGCTGAACGTCCATCTTCTGAGAGCGAGAAAATTTCCGCAGTCGGCAGGACTCGAACCTACGCTCCCAGAGGGAATCTGATTTCAAGTCAGACGCCTTAACCACTCGGCCACGACTGCACGTCTCAGAAGCGTCTCTCGACAACTGAAACTCCCACCTTTGCAAGCAATCTCATGGCAGAAGGCAGCATGGGCTCACTCTTTTCTGTAGTGATTCCACTGCCAGCACATTAGACGTTACGAAAGTGTATTAATTTTCGCCCCGACAGGGACTAGAACCCAGGACCCTTTGGTTGAAAACCTAACGCTCTACCGACTGAGCTATCCGCACCCACGCACGAGCATTGTCATACAGCTGCGTCGTGTGCGAGTGATTCGCATGTCGTAATTGCTGGCTTGTGGCTCCAATGGCGACTTCACCGACTTCCCACTGACGCGCCGCTGACGCTAGTTTTCTGGCGTCTTAAGGGATGGACATACTTGCAAGTAGCTGCGAGATCATTGAAAAGAAACGCGGCGCCATTGCTTTTGCCGCACTCGACTGATTGAATTGCAATTCCTAAAAAGGAATGAACCTTCGCTCTGTCCAACAATTTCAAGCACGTGTGTGTACTCACGAACTCGGCGAAGGCGCGAGAAAATGACGGGGGCGCACTCGTGGGCCTGCGACGGCTTCCTGCAGTCACATCGTCAGTGCGAGGTGGACCGGTAGGCACAGGAAGCAGCGGCCGTCGTGAAACTCAGCATTCTTAAACGGAAATTTTCGTCTTGTTTAGAATGGCGTCATTGGTTTGCACGCTCATTCATGCGTGTGAAAGTATTTGCTGCTCTTTACGCAGAATCGCACGCAGCCGGCGGGATTCGAAACTACTTTCGAGTCAGACGCCTTAACCACTCGGCCACGGCTGCCCCGAACGCAGCGTTCTCCCGACACGTGCAAATTGAACCGTTTAAAGCACTGTGGTGTCAGAAAACGGCGTTGCTGCATTCTTTTCCGTAGTGTTTCCACCACTACCAGAGGAAACGCTACCAAATTATTAAAATTTCCGCCCGAACAGGGACTTGAACCCTGGACCCTTAGGTTAAAAAGCCTAATGCTCTACCGACTGAGCTATCCGGGCTCACAACGCCTTATGAAACATCTCACGATGCACAACGACACATTGACTCATGTCCTTTACTGTTGTGCAATCGCTGCATGGAGCTGTTAGTAGTTAAACGTCGCCTGAATGCTGTCTGCAAACTTATCGCGCAAAGCTCGTAACAGACCATCGAACAATGTTGACACACGATGCAAAAACAAACTGCAGCAGTCGTTACGTCTCATACGTTGGAGTAGAGGATTTACGTGTTTTGTCGACACTCATCGGGCAATTGGAAAATTCACAAGCACTTCGAATGCAATGTTTCCCACGTTTTCGCTCATTTCACGGTTCCGCTGGAGACGTTCTTCACCTCCTGGCACAAAACAGGGAACGCAGTCGGTAGGACGTTTTTTTATTTTCTTACTTCTCAGAGAGTTGCCTACTGTGTTCCTCTTATGGCAAGCACTAGACAACCAGAACAGTTACAGAAGAGAGTCATGTCCGTTCTCGGCTCTAGTTACATTATCACAAAGTCAGAGCAATTCCATTGGCGTCGGCTGCAAAACGAAGCCGTGCCGAAACCCGGGATCGAACCAGGGACCTTTAGATCTTCAGTCTAACGCTCTCCCAACTGAGCTATTTCGGCTGACGTACAGCGCCCCTCTTTTGCACGTCTGCCCCGTTGTCAATTTCACAGTCATCTTCGTCTGAAAGAACACAGGGACGCCGAAAGGCGAACAGCAGATGCAGTAAAGTACCACACACATTTCTTCTGCTTCCATCGTCGTAACTAGCAAACATGTCGACTCGATTCATGTAATATTGACTTCGCTGATGCTAGAAAAGCTGTGCTATATCGATGCCACGTGCAACTAGTGTGCAGAGAACGAGGCAGAGGAAGGAGTGAGCCTCTCCAACGTGTGTGAGGCAGTATCGAGCAGATACACGCGGTAAAACGTTTGACTTGCGTTTGCTCATTAATTGCTACACGTCATCGTCTGCAAGCTAAAATAATCACATCTGCACTGCCCAGAGAGGCGACACTTGCACTGACACCTGGTGGACGGTTGTGAGACGAGGAGATGAGCTGTGGCTTCTGGGCACGACTGTAGCGCTGCACCCTGGAGCCAAGAACACTGCACCTTGCTGGCGGCCCACGTGTTTAGTAGTGACGCAACTGCTAGGATGCAGCTGAACGTCCATCTTCTGAGAGCGAGAAAATTTCCGCAGTCGGCAGGACTCGAACCTACGCTCCCAGAGGGAATCTGATTTCAAGTCAGACGCCTTAACCACTCGGCCACGACTGCACGTCTCAGAAGCGTCTCTCGACAACTGAAACTCCCACCTTTGCAAGCAATCTCATGGCAGAAGGCAGCATGGGCTCACTCTTTTCTGTAGTGATTCCACTGCCAGCACATTAGACGTTACGAAAGTGTATTAATTTTCGCCCCGACAGGGACTAGAACCCAGGACCCTTTGGTTGAAAACCTAACGCTCTACCGACTGAGCTATCCGCACCCACGCACGAGCATTGTCATACAGCTGCGTCGTGTGCGAGTGATTCGCATGTCGTAATTGCTGGCTTGTGGCTCCAATGGCGACTTCACCGACTTCCCACTGACGCGCCGCTGACGCTAGTTTTCTGGCGTCTTAAGGGATGGACATACTTGCAAGTAGCTGCGAGATCATTGAAAAGAAACGCGGCGCCATTGCTTTTGCCGCACTCGACTGATTGAATTGCAATTCCTAAAAAGGAATGAACCTTCGCTCTGTCCAACAATTTCAAGCACGTGTGTGTACTCACGAACTCGGCGAAGGCGCGAGAAAATGACGGGGGCGCACTCGTGGGCCTGCGACGGCTTCCTGCAGTCACATCGTCAGTGCGAGGTGGACCGGTAGGCACAGGAAGCAGCGGCCGTCGTGAAACTCAGCATTCTTAAACGGAAATTTTCGTCTTGTTTAGAATGGCGTCATTGGTTTGCACGCTCATTCATGCGTGTGAAAGTATTTGCTGCTCTTTACGCAGAATCGCACGCAGCCGGCGGGATTCGAAACTACTTTCGAGTCAGACGCCTTAACCACTCGGCCACGGCTGCCCCGAACGCAGCGTTCTCCCGACACGTGCAAATTGAACCGTTTAAAGCACTGTGGTGTCAGAAAACGGCGTTGCTGCATTCTTTTCCGTAGTGTTTCCACCACTACCAGAGGAAACGCTACCAAATTATTAGAATTTCCGCCCGAACAGGGACTTGAACCCTGGACCCTTAGGTTAAAAGCCTAATGCTCTACCGACTGAGCTATCCGGGCTCACAACGCCTTATGAAACATCTCACGATGCACAACGACACATTGACTCATGTCCTTTACTGTTGTGCAATCGCTGCATGGAGCT
This sequence comes from Schistocerca gregaria, assembly GCF_023897955.1. Taxonomy (NCBI): domain Eukaryota; kingdom Metazoa; phylum Arthropoda; class Insecta; order Orthoptera; family Acrididae; genus Schistocerca; species Schistocerca gregaria. Next base: position 474,960 of record NW_026061867.1, on the reverse strand, counting down.
GTTAGTAGTTAAACGTCGCCTGAATGCTGTCTGCAAACTTATCGCGCAAAGCTCGTAACAGACCATCGAACAATGTTGACACACGATGCAAAAACAAACTGCAGCAGTCGTTACGTCTCATACGTTGGAGTAGAGGATTTACGTGTTTTGTCGACACTCATCGGGCAATTGGAAAATTCACAAGCACTTCGAATGCAATGTTTCCCACGTTTTCGCTCATTTCACGGTTCCGCTGGAGACGTTCTTCACCTCCTGGCACAAAACAGGGAACGCAGTCGGTAGGACGTTTTTTTATTTTCTTACTTCTCAGAGAGTTGCCTACTGTGTTCCTCTTATGGCAAGCACTAGACAACCAGAACAGTTACAGAAGAGAGTCATGTCCGTTCTCGGCTCTAGTTACATTATCACAAAGTCAGAGCAATTCCATTGGCGTCGGCTGCAAAACGAAGCCGTGCCGAAACCCGGGATCGAACCAGGGACCTTTAGATCTTCAGTCTAACGCTCTCCCAACTGAGCTATTTCGGCTGACGTACAGCGCCCCTCTTTTGCACGTCTGCCCCGTTGTCAATTTCACAGTCATCTTCGTCTGAAAGAACACAGGGACGCCGAAAGGCGAACAGCAGATGCAGTAAAGTACCACACACATTTCTTCTGCTTCCATCGTCGTAACTAGCAAACATGTCGACTCGATTCATGTAATATTGACTTCGCTGATGCTAGAAAAGCTGTGCTATATCGATGCCACGTGCAACTAGTGTGCAGAGAACGAGGCAGAGGAAGGAGTGAGCCTCTCCAACGTGTGTGAGGCAGTATCTAGCAGATACACGCGGTAAAACGTTTGACTTGCGTTTGCTCATTAATTGCTACACGTCATCGTCTGCAAGCTAAAATAATCACATCTGCACTGCCCAGAGAGGCGACACTTGCACTGACACCTGGTGGACGGTTGTGAGACGAGGAGATGAGCTGTGGCTTCTGGGCACGACTGTAGCGCTGCACCCTGGAGCCAAGAACACTGCACCTTGCTGGCGGCCCACGTGTTTAGTAGTGACGCAACTGCTAGGATGCAGCTGAACGTCCATCTTCTGAGAGCGAGAAAATTTCCGCAGTCGGCAGGACTCGAACCTACGCTCCCAGAGGGAATCTGATTTCAAGTCAGACGCCTTAACCACTCGGCCACGACTGCACGTCTCAGAAGCGTCTCTCGACAACTGAAACTCCCACCTTTGCAAGCAATCTCATGGCAGAAGGCAGCATGGGCTCACTCTTTTCTGTAGTGATTCCACTGCCAGCACATTAGACGTTACGAAAGTGTATTAATTTTCGCCCCGACAGGGACTAGAACCCAGGACCCTTTGGTTGAAAACCTAACGCTCTACCGACTGAGCTATCCGCACCCACGCACGAGCATTGTCATACAGCTGCGTCGTGTGCGAGTGATTCGCATGTCGTAATTGCTGGCTTGTGGCTCCAATGGCGACTTCACCGACTTCCCACTGACGCGCCGCTGACGCTAGTTTTCTGGCGTCTTAAGGGATGGACATACTTGCAAGTAGCTGCGAGATCATTGAAAAGAAACGCGGCGCCATTGCTTTTGCCGCACTCGATTGATTGAATTGCAATTCCTAAAAAGGAATGAACCTTCGCTCTGTCCAACAATTTCAAGCACGTGTGTGTACTCACGAACTCGGCGAAGGCGCGAGAAAATGACGGGGGCGCACTCGTGGGCCTGCGACGGCTTCCTGCAGTCACATCGTCAGTGCGAGGTGGACCGGTAGGCACAGGAAGCAGCGGCCGTCGTGAAACTCAGCATTCTTAAACGGAAATTTTCGTCTTGTTTAGAATGGCGTCATTGGTTTGCACGCTCATTCATGCGTGTGAAAGTATTTGCTGCTCTTTACGCAGAATCGCACGCAGCCGGCGGGATTCGAAACTACTTTCGAGTCAGACGCCTTAACCACTCGGCCACGGCTGCCCCGAACGCAGCGTTCTCCCGACACGTGCAAATTGAACCGTTTAAAGCACTGTGGTGTCAGAAAACGGCGTTGCTGCATTCTTTTCCGTAGTGTTTCCACCACTACCAGAGGAAACGCTACCAAATTATTAGAATTTCCGCCCGAACAGGGACTTGAACCCTGGACCCTTAGGTTAAAAGCCTAATGCTCTACCGACTGAGCTATCCGGGCTCACAACGCCTTATGAAACATCTCACGATGCACAACGACACATTGACTCATGTCCTTTACTGTTGTGCAATCGCTGCATGGAGCTGTTAGTAGTTAAACGTCGCCTGAATGCTGTCTGCAAACTTATCGCGCAAAGCTCGTAACAGACCATCGAACAATGTTGACACACGATGCAAAAACAAACTGCAGCAGTCGTTACGTCTCATACGTTGGAGTAGAGGATTTACGTGTTTTGTCGACACTCATCGGGCAATTGGAAAATTCACAAGCACTTCGAATGCAATGTTTCCCACGTTTTCGCTCATTTCACGGTTCCGCTGGAGACGTTCTTCACCTCCTGGCACAAAACAGGGAACGCAGTCGGTAGGACGTTTTTTTATTTTCTTACTTCTCAGAGAGTTGCCTACTGTGTTCCTCTTATGGCAAGCACTAGACAACCAGAACAGTTACAGAAGAGAGTCATGTCCGTTCTCGGCTCTAGTTACATTATCACAAAGTCAGAGCAATTCCATTGGCGTCGGCTGCAAAACGAAGCCGTGCCGAAACCCGGGATCGAACCAGGGACCTTTAGATCTTCAGTCTAACGCTCTCCCAACTGAGCTATTTCGGCTGACGTACAGCACCCCTCTTTTGCACGTCTGCCCCGTTGTCAATTTCACAGTCATCTTCGTCTGAAAGAACACAGGGACGCCGAAAGGCGAACAGCAGATGCAGTAAAGTACCACACACATTTCTTCTGCTTCCATCGTCGTAACTAGCAAACATGTCGACTCGATTCATGTAATATTGACTTCGCTGATGCTAGAAAAGCTGTGCTATATCGATGCCACGTGCAACTAGTGTGCAGAGAACGAGGCAGAGGAAGGAGTGAGCCTCTCCAACGTGTGTGAGGCAGTATCTAGCAGATACACGCGGTAAAACGTTTGACTTGCGTTTGCTCATTAATTGCTACACGTCATCGTCTGCAAGCTAAAATAATCACATCTGCACTGCCCAGAGAGGCGACACTTGCACTGACACCTGGTGGACGGTTGTGAGACGAGGAGATGAGCTGTGGCTTCTGGGCACGACTGTAGCGCTGCACCCTGGAGCCAAGAACACTGCACCTTGCTGGCGGCCCACGTGTTTAGTAGTGACGCAACTGCTAGGATGCAGCTGAACGTCCATCTTCTGAGAGCGAGAAAATTTCCGCAGTCGGCAGGACTCGAACCTACGCTCCCAGAGGGAATCTGATTTCAAGTCAGACGCCTTAACCACTCGGCCACGACTGCACGTCTCAGAAGCGTCTCTCGACAACTGAAACTCCCACCTTTGCAAGCAATCTCATGGCAGAAGGCAGCATGGGCTCACTCTTTTCTGTAGTGATTCCACTGCCAGCACATTAGACGTTACGAAAGTGTATTAATTTTCGCCCCGACAGGGACTAGAACCCAGGACCCTTTGGTTGAAAACCTAACGCTCTACCGACTGAGCTATCCGCACCCACGCACGAGCATTGTCATACAGCTGCGTCGTGTGCGAGTGATTCGCATGTCGTAATTGCTGGCTTGTGGCTCCAATGGCGACTTCACCGACTTCCCACTGACGCGCCGCTGACGCTAGTTTTCTGGCGTCTTAAGGGATGGACATACTTGCAAGTAGCTGCGAGATCATTGAAAAGAAACGCGGCGCCATTGCTTTTGCCGCACTCGACTGATTGAATTGCAATTCCTAAAAAGGAATGAACCTTCGCTCTGTCCAACAATTTCAAGCACGTGTGTGTACTCACGAACTCGGCGAAGGCGCGAGAAAATGACGGGGGCGCACTCGTGGGCCTGCGACGGCTTCCTGCAGTCACATCGTCAGTGCGAGGTGGACCGGTAGGCACAGGAAGCAGCGGCCGTCGTGAAACTCAGCATTCTTAAACGGAAATTTTCGTCTTGTTTAGAATGGCGTCATTGGTTTGCACGCTCATTCATGCGTGTGAAAGTATTTGCTGCTCTTTACGCAGAATCGCACGCAGCCGGCGGGATTCGAAACTACTTTCGAGTCAGACGCCTTAACCACTCGGCCACGGCTGCCCCGAACGCAGCGTTCTCCCGACACGTGCAAATTGAACCGTTTAAAGCACTGTGGTGTCAGAAAACGGCGTTGCTGCATTCTTTTCCGTAGTGTTTCCACCACTACCAGAGGAAACGCTACCAAATTATTAGAATTTCCGCCCGAACAGGGACTTGAACCCTGGACCCTTAGGTTAAAAGCCTAATGCTCTACCGACTGAGCTATCCGGGCTCACAACGCCTTATGAAACATCTCACGATGCACAACGACACATTGACTCATGTCCTTTACTGTTGTGCAATCGCTGCATGGAGCTGTTAGTAGTTAAACGTCGCCTGAATGCTGTCTGCAAACTTATCGCGCAAAGCTCGTAACAGACCATCGAACAATGTTGACACACGATGCAAAAACAAACTGCAGCAGTCGTTACGTCTCATACGTTGGAGTAGAGGATTTACGTGTTTTGTCGACACTCATCGGGCAATTGGAAAATTCACAAGCACTTCGAATGCAATGTTTCCCACGTTTTCGCTCATTTCACGGTTCCGCTGGAGACGTTCTTCACCTCCTGGCACAAAACAGGGAACGCAGTCGGTAGGACGTTTTTTTATTTTCTTACTTCTCAGAGAGTTGCCTACTGTGTTCCTCTTATGGCAAGCACTAGACAACCAGAACAGTTACAGAAGAGAGTCATGTCCGTTCTCGGCTCTAGTTACATTATCACAAAGTCAGAGCAATTCCATTGGCGTCGGCTGCAAAACGAAGCCGTGCCGAAACCCGGGATCGAACCAGGGACCTTTAGATCTTCAGTCTAACGCTCTCCCAACTGAGCTATTTCGGCTGACGTACAGCGCCCCTCTTTTGCACGTCTGCCCCGTTGTCAATTTCACAGTCATCTTCGTCTGAAAGAACACAGGGACGCCGAAAGGCGAACAGCAGATGCAGTAAAGTACCACACACATTTCTTCTGCTTCCATCGTCGTAACTAGCAAACATGTCGACTCGATTCATGTAATATTGACTTCGCTGATGCTAGAAAAGCTGTGCTATATCGATGCCACGTGCAACTAGTGTGCAGAGAACGAGGCAGAGGAAGGAGTGAGCCTCTCCAACGTGTGTGAGGCAGTATCTAGCAGATACACGCGGTAAAACGTTTGACTTGCGTTTGCTCATTAATTGCTACACGTCATCGTCTGCAAGCTAAAATAATCACATCTGCACTGCCCAGAGAGGCGACACTTGCACTGACACCTGGTGGACGGTTGTGAGACGAGGAGATGAGCTGTGGCTTCTGGGCACGACTGTAGCGCTGCACCCTGGAGCCAAGAACACTGCACCTTGCTGGCGGCCCACGTGTTTAGTAGTGACGCAACTGCTAGGATGCAGCTGAACGTCCATCTTCTGAGAGCGAGAAAATTTCCGCAGTCGGCAGGACTCGAACCTACGCTCCCAGAGGGAATCTGATTTCAAGTCAGACGCCTTAACCACTCGGCCACGACTGCACGTCTCAGAAGCGTCTCTCGACAACTGAAACTCCCACCTTTGCAAGCAATCTCATGGCAGAAGGCAGCATGGGCTCACTCTTTTCTGTAGTGATTCCACTGCCAGCACATTAGACGTTACGAAAGTGTATTAATTTTCGCCCCGACAGGGACTAGAACCCAGGACCCTTTGGTTGAAAACCTAACGCTCTACCGACTGAGCTATCCGCACCCACGCACGAGCATTGTCATACAGCTGCGTCGTGTGCGAGTGATTCGCATGTCGTAATTGCTGGCTTGTGGCTCCAATGGCGACTTCACCGACTTCCCACTGACGCGCCGCTGACGCTAGTTTTCTGGCGTCTTAAGGGATGGACATACTTGCAAGTAGCTGCGAGATCATTGAAAAGAAACGCGGCGCCATTGCTTTTGCCGCACTCGACTGATTGAATTGCAATTCCTAAAAAGGAATGAACCTTCGCTCTGTCCAACAATTTCAAGCACGTGTGTGTACTCACGAACTCGGCGAAGGCGCGAGAAAATGACGGGGGCGCACTCGTGGGCCTGCGACGGCTTCCTGCAGTCACATCGTCAGTGCGAGGTGGACCGGTAGGCACAGGAAGCAGCGGCCGTCGTGAAACTCAGCATTCTTAAACGGAAATTTTCGTCTTGTTTAGAATGGCGTCATTGGTTTGCACGCTCATTCATGCGTGTGAAAGTATTTGCTGCTCTTTACGCAGAATCGCACGCAGCCGGCGGGATTCGAAACTACTTTCGAGTCAGACGCCTTAACCACTCGGCCACGGCTGCCCCGAACGCAGCGTTCTCCCGACACGTGCAAATTGAACCGTTTAAAGCACTGTGGTGTCAGAAAACGGCGTTGCTGCATTCTTTTCCGTAGTGTTTCCACCACTACCAGAGGAAACGCTACCAAATTATTAGAATTTCCGCCCGAACAGGGACTTGAACCCTGGACCCTTAGGTTAAAAGCCTAATGCTCTACCGACTGAGCTATCCGGGCTCACAACGCCTTATGAAACATCTCACGATGCACAACGACACATTGACTCATGTCCTTTACTGTTGTGCAATCGCTGCATGGAGCTGTTAGTAGTTAAACGTCGCCTGAATGCTGTCTGCAAACTTATCGCGCAAAGCTCGTAACAGACCATCGAACAATGTTGACACACGATGCAAAAACAAACTGCAGCAGTCGTTACGTCTCATACGTTGGAGTAGAGGATTTACGTGTTTTGTCGACACTCATCGGGCAATTGGAAAATTCACAAGCACTTCGAATGCAATGTTTCCCACGTTTTCGCTCATTTCACGGTTCCGCTGGAGACGTTCTTCACCTCCTGGCACAAAACAGGGAACGCAGTCGGTAGGACGTTTTTTTATTTTCTTACTTCTCAGAGAGTTGCCTACTGTGTTCCTCTTATGGCAAGCACTAGACAACCAGAACAGTTACAGAAGAGAGTCATGTCCGTTCTCGGCTCTAGTTACATTATCACAAAGTCAGAGCAATTCCATTGGCGTCGGCTGCAAAACGAAGCCGTGCCGAAACCCGGGATCGAACCAGGGACCTTTAGATCTTCAGTCTAACGCTCTCCCAACTGAGCTATTTCGGCTGACGTACAGCGCCCCTCTTTTGCACGTCTGCCCCGTTGTCAATTTCACAGTCATCTTCGTCTGAAAGAACACAGGGACGCCGAAAGGCGAACAGCAGATGCAGTAAAGTACCACACACATTTCTTCTGCTTCCATCGTCGTAACTAGCAAACATGTCGACTCGATTCATGTAATATTGACTTCGCTGATGCTAGAAAAGCTGTGCTATATCGATGCCACGTGCAACTAGTGTGCAGAGAACGAGGCAGAGGAAGGAGTGAGCCTCTCCAACGTGTGTGAGGCAGTATCTAGCAGATACACGCGGTAAAACGTTTGACTTGCGTTTGCTCATTAATTGCTACACGTCATCGTCTGCAAGCTAAAATAATCACATCTGCACTGCCCAGAGAGGCGACACTTGCACTGACACCTGGTGGACGGTTGTGAGACGAGGAGATGAGCTGTGGCTTCTGGGCACGACTGTAGCGCTGCACCCTGGAGCCAAGAACACTGCACCTTGCTGGCGGCCCACGTGTTTAGTAGTGACGCAACTGCTAGGATGCAGCTGAACGTCCATCTTCTGAGAGCGAGAAAATTTCCGCAGTCGGCAGGACTCGAACCTACGCTCCCAGAGGGAATCTGATTTCAAGTCAGACGCCTTAACCACTCGGCCACGACTGCACGTCTCAGAAGCGTCTCTCGACAACTGAAACTCCCACCTTTGCAAGCAATCTCATGGCAGAAGGCAGCATGGGCTCACTCTTTTCTGTAGTGATTCCACTGCCAGCACATTAGACGTTACGAAAGTGTATTAATTTTCGCCCCGACAGGGACTAGAACCCAGGACCCTTTGGTTGAAAACCTAACGCTCTACCGACTGAGCTATCCGCACCCACGCACGAGCATTGTCATACAGCTGCGTCGTGTGCGAGTGATTCGCATGTCGTAATTGCTGGCTTGTGGCTCCAATGGCGACTTCACCGACTTCCCACTGACGCGCCGCTGACGCTAGTTTTCTGGCGTCTTAAGGGATGGACATACTTGCAAGTAGCTGCGAGATCATTGAAAAGAAACGCGGCGCCATTGCTTTTGCCGCACTCGACTGATTGAATTGCAATTCCTAAAAAGGAATGAACCTTCGCTCTGTCCAACAATTTCAAGCACGTGTGTGTACTCACGAACTCGGCGAAGGCGCGAGAAAATGACGGGGGCGCACTCGTGGGCCTGCGACGGCTTCCTGCAGTCACATCGTCAGTGCGAGGTGGACCGGTAGGCACAGGAAGCAGCGGCCGTCGTGAAACTCAGCATTCTTAAACGGAAATTTTCGTCTTGTTTAGAATGGCGTCATTGGTTTGCACGCTCATTCATGCGTGTGAAAGTATTTGCTGCTCTTTACGCAGAATCGCACGCAGCCGGCGGGATTCGAAACTACTTTCGAGTCAGACGCCTTAACCACTCGGCCACGGCTGCCCCGAACGCAGCGTTCTCCCGACACGTGCAAATTGAACCGTTTAAAGCACTGTGGTGTCAGAAAACGGCGTTGCTGCATTCTTTTCCGTAGTGTTTCCACCACTACCAGAGGAAACGCTACCAAATTATTAGAATTTCCGCCCGAACAGGGACTTGAACCCTGGACCCTTAGGTTAAAAGCCTAATGCTCTACCGACTGAGCTATCCGGGCTCACAACGCCTTATGAAACATCTCACGATGCACAACGACACATTGACTCATGTCCTTTACTGTTGTGCAATCGCTGCATGGAGCTGTTAGTAGTTAAACGTCGCCTGAATGCTGTCTGCAAACTTATCGCGCAAAGCTCGTAACAGACCATCGAACAATGTTGACACACGATGCAAAAACAAACTGCAGCAGTCGTTACGTCTCATACGTTGGAGTAGAGGATTTACGTGTTTTGTCGACACTCATCGGGCAATTGGAAAATTCACAAGCACTTCGAATGCAATGTTTCCCACGTTTTCGCTCATTTCACGGTTCCGCTGGAGACGTTCTTCACCTCCTGGCACAAAACAGGGAACGCAGTCGGTAGGACGTTTTTTTATTTTCTTACTTCTCAGAGAGTTGCCTACTGTGTTCCTCTTATGGCAAGCACTAGACAACCAGAACAGTTACAGAAGAGAGTCATGTCCGTTCTCGGCTCTAGTTACATTATCACAAAGTCAGAGCAATTCCATTGGCGTCGGCTGCAAAACGAAGCCGTGCCGAAACCCGGGATCGAACCAGGGACCTTTAGATCTTCAGTCTAACGCTCTCCCAACTGAGCTATTTCGGCTGACGTACAGCGCCCCTCTTTTGCACGTCTGCCCCGTTGTCAATTTCACAGTCATCTTCGTCTGAAAGAACACAGGGACGCCGAAAGGCGAACAGCAGATGCAGTAAAGTACCACACACATTTCTTCTGCTTCCATCGTCGTAACTAGCAAACATGTCGACTCGATTCATGTAATATTGACTTCGCTGATGCTAGAAAAGCTGTGCTATATCGATGCCACGTGCAACTAGTGTGCAGAGAACGAGGCAGAGGAAGGAGTGAGCCTCTCCAACGTGTGTGAGGCAGTATCTAGCAGATACACGCGGTAAAACGTTTGACTTGCGTTTGCTCATTAATTGCTACACGTCATCGTCTGCAAGCTAAAATAATCACATCTGCACTGCCCAGAGAGGCGACACTTGCACTGACACCTGGTGGACGGTTGTGAGACGAGGAGATGAGCTGTGGCTTCTGGGCACGACTGTAGCGCTGCACCCTGGAGCCAAGAACACTGCACCTTGCTGGCGGCCCACGTGTTTAGTAGTGACGCAACTGCTAGGATGCAGCTGAACGTCCATCTTCTGAGAGCGAGAAAATTTCCGCAGTCGGCAGGACTCGAACCTACGCTCCCAGAGGGAATCTGATTTCAAGTCAGACGCCTTAACCACTCGGCCACGACTGCACGTCTCAGAAGCGTCTCTCGACAACTGAAACTCCCACCTTTGCAAGCAATCTCATGGCAGAAGGCAGCATGGGCTCACTCTTTTCTGTAGTGATTCCACTGCCAGCACATTAGACGTTACGAAAGTGTATTAATTTTCGCCCCGACAGGGACTAGAACCCAGGACCCTTTGGTTGAAAACCTAACGCTCTACCGACTGAGCTATCCGCACCCACGCACGAGCATTGTCATACAGCTGCGTCGTGTGCGAGTGATTCGCATGTCGTAATTGCTGGCTTGTGGCTCCAATGGCGACTTCACCGACTTCCCACTGACGCGCCGCTGACGCTAGTTTTCTGGCGTCTTAAGCGATGGACATACTTGCAAGTAGCTGCGAGATCATTGAAAAGAAACGCGGCGCCATTGCTTTTGCCGCACTCGACTGATTGAATTGCAATTCCTAAAAAGGAATGAACCTTCGCTCTGTCCAACAATTTCAAGCACGTGTGTGTACTCACGAACTCGGCGAAGGCGCGAGAAAATGACGGGGGCGCACTCGTGGGCCTGCGACGGCTTCCTGCAGTCACATCGTCAGTGCGAGGTGGACCGGTAGGCACAGGAAGCAGCGGCCGTCGTGAAACTCAGCATTCTTAAACGGAAATTTTCGTCTTGTTTAGAATGGCGTCATTGGTTTGCACGCTCATTCATGCGTGTGAAAGTATTTGCTGCTCTTTACGCAGAATCGCACGCAGCCGGCGGGATTCGAAACTACTTTCGAGTCAGACGCCTTAACCACTCGGCCACGGCTGCCCCGAACGCAGCGTTCTCCCGACACGTGCAAATTGAACCGTTTAAAGCACTGTGGTGTCAGAAAACGGCGTTGCTGCATTCTTTTCCGTAGTGTTTCCACCACTACCAGAGGAAACGCTACCAAATTATTAGAATTTCCGCCCGAACAGGGACTTGAACCCTGGACCCTTAGGTTAAAAGCCTAATGCTCTACCGACTGAGCTATCCGGGCTCACAACGCCTTATGAAACATCTCACGATGCACAACGACACATTGACTCATGTCCTTTACTGTTGTGCAATCGCTGCATGGAGCTGTTAGTAGTTAAACGTCGCCTGAATGCTGTCTGCAAACTTATCGCGCAAAGCTCGTAACAGACCATCGAACAATGTTGACACACGATGCAAAAACAAACTGCAGCAGTCGTTACGTCTCATACGTTGGAGTAGAGGATTTACGTGTTTTGTCGACACTCATCGGGCAATTGGAAAATTCACAAGCACTTCGAATGCAATGTTTCCCACGTTTTCGCTCATTTCACGGTTCCGCTGGAGACGTTCTTCACCTCCTGGCACAAAACAGGGAACGCAGTCGGTAGGACGTTTTTTTATTTTCTTACTTCTCAGAGAGTTGCCTACTGTGTTCCTCTTATGGCAAGCACTAGACAACCAGAACAGTTACAGAAGAGAGTCATGTCCGTTCTCGGCTCTAGTTACATTATCACAAAGTCAGAGCAATTCCATTGGCGTCGGCTGCAAAACGAAGCCGTGCCGAAACCCGGGATCGAACCAGGGACCTTTAGATCTTCAGTCTAACGCTCTCCCAACTGAGCTATTTCGGCTGACGTACAGCGCCCCTCTTTTGCACGTCTGCCCCGTTGTCAATTTCACAGTCATCTTCGTCTGAAAGAACACAGGGACGCCGAAAGGCGAACAGCAGATGCAGTAAAGTACCACACACATTTCTTCTGCTTCCATCGTCGTAACTAGCAAACATGTCGACTCGATTCATGTAATATTGACTTCGCTGATGCTAGAAAAGCTGTGCTATATCGATGCCACGTGCAACTAGTGTGCAGAGAACGAGGCAGAGGAAGGAGTGAGCCTCTCCAACGTGTGTGAGGCAGTATCTAGCAGATACACGCGGTAAAACGTTTGACTTGCGTTTGCTCATTAATTGCTACACGTCATCGTCTGCAAGCTAAAATAATCACATCTGCACTGCCCAGAGAGGCGACACTTGCACTGACACCTGGTGGACGGTTGTGAGACGAGGAGATGAGCTGTGGCTTCTGGGCACGACTGTAGCGCTGCACCCTGGAGCCAAGAACACTGCACCTTGCTGGCGGCCCACGTGTTTAGTAGTGACGCAACTGCTAGGATGCAGCTGAACGTCCATCTTCTGAGAGCGAGAAAATTTCCGCAGTCGGCAGGACTCGAACCTACGCTCCCAGAGGGAATCTGATTTCAAGTCAGACGCCTTAACCACTCGGCCACGACTGCACGTCTCAGAAGCGTCTCTCGACAACTGAAACTCCCACCTTTGCAAGCAATCTCATGGCAGAAGGCAGCATGGGCTCACTCTTTTCTGTAGTGATTCCACTGCCAGCACATTAGACGTTACGAAAGTGTATTAATTTTCGCCCCGACAGGGACTAGAACCCAGGACCCTTTGGTTGAAAACCTAACGCTCTACCGACTGAGCTATCCGCACCCACGCACGAGCATTGTCATACAGCTGCGTCGTGTGCGAGTGATTCGCATGTCGTAATTGCTGGCTTGTGGCTCCAATGGCGACTTCACCGACTTCCCACTGACGCGCCGCTGACGCTAGTTTTCTGGCGTCTTAAGGGATGGACATACTTGCAAGTAGCTGCGAGATCATTGAAAAGAAACGCGGCGCCATTGCTTTTGCCGCACTCGACTGATTGAATTGCAATTCCTAAAAAGGAATGAACCTTCGCTCTGTCCAACAATTTCAAGCACGTGTGTGTACTCACGAACTCGGCGAAGGCGCGAGAAAATGACGGGGGCGCACTCGTGGGCCTGCGACGGCTTCCTGCAGTCACATCGTCAGTGCGAGGTGGACCGGTAGGCACAGGAAGCAGCGGCCGTCGTGAAACTCAGCATTCTTAAACGGAAATTTTCGTCTTGTTTAGAATGGCGTCATTGGTTTGCACGCTCATTCATGCGTGTGAAAGTATTTGCTGCTCTTTACGCAGAATCGCACGCAGCCGGCGGGATTCGAAACTACTTTCGAGTCAGACGCCTTAACCACTCGGCCACGGCTGCCCCGAACGCAGCGTTCTCCCGACACGTGCAAATTGAACCGTTTAAAGCACTGTGGTGTCAGAAAACGGCGTTGCTGCATTCTTTTCCGTAGTGTTTCCACTACTACCAGAGGAAACGCTACCAAATTATTAGAATTTCCGCCCGAACAGGGACTTGAACCCTGGACCCTTAGGTTAAAAGCCTAATGCTCTACCGACTGAGCTATCCGGGCTCACAACGCCTTATGAAACATCTCACGATGCACAACGACACATTGACTCATGTCCTTTACTGTTGTGCAATCGCTGCATGGAGCTGTTAGTAGTTAAACGTCGCCTGAATGCTGTCTGCAAACTTATCGCGCAAAGCTCGTAACAGACCATCGAACAATGTTGACACACGATGCAAAAACAAACTGCAACAGTCGTTACGTCTCATACGTTGGAGTAGAGGATTTACGTGTTTTGTCGACACTCATCGGGCAATTGGAAAATTCACAAGCACTTCGAATGCAATGTTTCCCACGTTTTCGCTCATTTCACGGTTCCGCTGGAGACGTTCTTCACCTCCTGGCACAAAACAGGGAACGCAGTCGGTAGGACGTTTTTTTATTTTCTTACTTCTCAGAGAGTTGCCTACTGTGTTCCTCTTATGGCAAGCACTAGACAACCAGAACAGTTACAGAAGAGAGTCATGTCCGTTCTCGGCTCTAGTTACATTATCACAAAGTCAGAGCAATTCCATTGGCGTCGGCTGCAAAACGAAGCCGTGCCGAAACCCGGGATCGAACCAGGGACCTTTAGATCTTCAGTCTAACGCTCTCCCAACTGAGCTATTTCGGCTGACGTACAGCGCCCCTCTTTTGCACGTCTGCCCCGTTGTCAATTTCACAGTCATCTTCGTCTGAAAGAACACAGGGACGCCGAAAGGCGAACAGCAGATGCAGTAAAGTACCACACACATTTCTTCTGCTTCCATCGTCGTAACTAGCAAACATGTCGACTCGATTCATGTAATATTGACTTCGCTGATGCTAGAAAAGCTGTGCTATATCGATGCCACGTGCAACTAGTGTGCAGAGAACGAGGCAGAGGAAGGAGTGAGCCTCTCCAACGTGTGTGAGGCAGTATCTAGCAGATACACGCGGTAAAACGTTTGACTTGCGTTTGCTCATTAATTGCTACACGTCATCGTCTGCAAGCTAAAATAATCACATCTGCACTGCCCAGAGAGGCGACACTTGCACTGACACCTGGTGGACGGTTGTGAGACGAGGAGATGAGCTGTGGCTTCTGGGCACGACTGTAGCGCTGCACCCTGGAGCCAAGAACACTGCACCTTGCTGGCGGCCCACGTGTTTAGTAGTGACGCAACTGCTAGGATGCAGCTGAACGTCCATCTTCTGAGAGCGAGAAAATTTCCGCAGTCGGCAGGACTCGAACCTACGCTCCCAGAGGGAATCTGATTTCAAGTCAGACGCCTTAACCACTCGGCCACGACTGCACGTCTCAGAAGCGTCTCTCGACAACTGAAACTCCCACCTTTGCAAGCAATCTCATGGCAGAAGGCAGCATGGGCTCACTCTTTTCTGTAGTGATTCCACTGCCAGCACATTAGACGTTACGAAAGTGTATTAATTCTCGCCCCGACAGGGACTAGAACCCAGGACCCTTTGGTTGAAAACCTAACGCTCTACCGACTGAGCTATCCGCACCCACGCACGAGCATTGTCATACAGCTGCGTCGTGTGCGAGTGATTCGCATGTCGTAATTGCTGGCTTGTGGCTCCAATGGCGACTTCACCGACTTCCCACTGACGCGCCGCTGACGCTAGTTTTCTGGCGTCTTAAGGGATGGACATACTTGCAAGTAGCTGCGAGATCATTGAAAAGAAACGCGGCGCCATTGCTTTTGCCGCACTCGACTGATTGAATTGCAATTCCTAAAAAGGAATGAACCTTCGCTCTGTCCAACAATTTCAAGCACGTGTGTGTACTCACGAACTCGGCGAAGGCGCGAGAAAATGACGGGGGCGCACTCGTGGGCCTGCGACGGCTTCCTGCAGTCACATCGTCAGTGCGAGGTGGACCGGTAGGCACAGGAAGCAGCGGCCGTCGTGAAACTCAGCATTCTTAAACGGAAATTTTCGTCTTGTTTAGAATGGCGTCATTGGTTTGCACGCTCATTCATGCGTGTGAAAGTATTTGCTGCTCTTTACGCAGAATCGCACGCAGCCGGCGGGATTCGAAACTACTTTCGAGTCAGACGCCTTAACCACTCGGCCACGGCTGCCCCGAACGCAGCGTTCTCCCGACACGTGCAAATTGAACCGTTTAAAGCACTGTGGTGTCAGAAAACGGCGTTGCTGCATTCTTTTCCGTAGTGTTTCCACCACTACCAGAGGAAACGCTACCAAATTATTAGAATTTCCGCCCGAACAGGGACTTGAACCCTGGACCCTTAGGTTAAAAGCCTAATGCTCTACCGACTGAGCTATCCGGGCTCACAACGCCTTATGAAACATCTCACGATGCACAACGACACATTGACTCATGTCCTTTACTGTTGTGCAATCGCTGCATGGAGCTGTTAGTAGTTAAACGTCGCCTGAATGCTGTCTGCAAACTTATCGCGCAAAGCTCGTAACAGACCATCGAACAATGTTGACACACGATGCAAAAACAAACTGCAGCAGTCGTTACGTCTCATACGTTGGAGTAGAGGATTTACGTGTTTTGTCGACACTCATCGGGCAATTGGAAAATTCACAAGCACTTCGAATGCAATGTTTCCCACGTTTTCGCTCATTTCACGGTTCCGCTGGAGACGTTCTTCACCTCCTGGCACAAAACAGGGAACGCAGTCGGTAGGACGTTTTTTTATTTTCTTACTTCTCAGAGAGTTGCCTACTGTGTTCCTCTTATGGCAAGCACTAGACAACCAGAACAGTTACAGAAGAGAGTCATGTCCGTTCTCGGCTCTAGTTACATTATCACAAAGTCAGAGCAATTCCATTGGCGTCGGCTGCAAAACGAAGCCGTGCCGAAACCCGGGATCGAACCAGGGACCTTTAGATCTTCAGTCTAACGCTCTCCCAACTGAGCTATTTCGGCTGACGTACAGCGCCCCTCTTTTGCACGTCTGCCCCGTTGTCAATTTCACAGTCATCTTCGTCTGAAAGAACACAGGGACGCCGAAAGGCGAACAGCAGATGCAGTAAAGTACCACACACATTTCTTCTGCTTCCATCGTCGTAACTAGCAAACATGTCGACTCGATTCATGTAATATTGACTTCGCTGATGCTAGAAAAGCTGTGCTATATCGATGCCACGTGCAACTAGTGTGCAGAGAACGAGGCAGAGGAAGGAGTGAGCCTCTCCAACGTGTGTGAGGCAGTATCTAGCAGATACACGCGGTAAAACGTTTGACTTGCGTTTGCTCATTAATTGCTACACGTCATCGTCTGCAAGCTAAAATAATCACATCTGCACTGCCCAGAGAGGCGACACTTGCACTGACACCTGGTGGACGGTTGTGAGACGAGGAGATGAGCTGTGGCTTCTGGGCACGACTGTAGCGCTGCACCCTGGAGCCAAGAACACTGCACCTTGCTGGCGGCCCACGTGTTTAGTAGTGACGCAACTGCTAGGATGCAGCTGAACGTCCATCTTCTGAGAGCGAGAAAATTTCCGCAGTCGGCAGGACTCGAACCTACGCTCCCAGAGGGAATCTGATTTCAAGTCAGACGCCTTAACCACTCGGCCACGACTGCACGTCTCAGAAGCGTCTCTCGACAACTGAAACTCCCACCTTTGCAAGCAATCTCATGGCAGAAGGCAGCATGGGCTCACTCTTTTCTGTAGTGATTCCACTGCCAGCACATTAGACGTTACGAAAGTGTATTAATTTTCGCCCCGACAGGGACTAGAACCCAGGACCCTTTGGTTGAAAACCTAACGCTCTACCGACTGAGCTATCCGCACCCACGCACGAGCATTGTCATACAGCTGCGTCGTGTGCGAGTGATTCGCATGTCGTAATTGCTGGCTTGTGGCTCCAATGGCGACTTCACCGACTTCCCACTGACGCGCCGCTGACGCTAGTTTTCTGGCGTCTTAAGGGATGGACATACTTGCAAGTAGCTGCGAGATCATTGAAAAGAAACGCGGCGCCATTGCTTTTGCCGCACTCGACTGATTGAATTGCAATTCCTAAAAAGGAATGAACCTTCGCTCTGTCCAACAATTTCAAGCACGTGTGTGTACTCACGAACTCGGCGAAGGCGCGAGAAAATGACGGGGGCGCACTCGTGGGCCTGCGACGGCTTCCTGCAGTCACATCGTCAGTGCGAGGTGGACCGGTAGGCACAGGAAGCAGCGGCCGTCGTGAAACTCAGCATTCTTAAACGGAAATTTTCGTCTTGTTTAGAATGGCGTCATTGGTTTGCACGCTCATTCATGCGTGTGAAAGTATTTGCTGCTCTTTACGCAGAATCGCACGCAGCCGGCGGGATTCGAAACTACTTTCGAGTCAGACGCCTTAACCACTCGGCCACGGCTGCCCCGAACGCAGCGTTCTCCCGACACGTGCAAATTGAACCGTTTAAAGCACTGTGGTGTCAGAAAACGGCGTTGCTGCATTCTTTTCCGTAGTGTTTCCACCACTACCAGAGGAAACGCTACCAAATTATTAGAATTTCCGCCCGAACAGGGACTTGAACCCTGGACCCTTAGGTTAAAAGCCTAATGCTCTACCGACTGAGCTATCCGGGCTCACAACGCCTTATGAAACATCTCACGATGCACAACGACACATTGACTCATGTCCTTTACTGTTGTGCAATCGCTGCATGGAGCTGTTAGTAGTTAAACGTCGCCTGAATGCTGTCTGCAAACTTATCGCGCAAAGCTCGTAACAGACCATCGAACAATGTTGACACACGATGCAAAAACAAACTGCAGCAGTCGTTACGTCTCATACGTTGGAGTAGAGGATTTACGTGTTTTGTCGACACTCATCGGGCAATTGGAAAATTCACAAGCACTTCGAATGCAATGTTTCCCACGTTTTCGCTCATTTCACGGTTCCGCTGGAGACGTTCTTCACCTCCTGGCACAAAACAGGGAACGCAGTCGGTAGGACGTTTTTTTATTTTCTTACTTCTCAGAGAGTTGCCTACTGTGTTCCTCTTATGGCAAGCACTAGACAACCAGAACAGTTACAGAAGAGAGTCATGTCCGTTCTCGGCTCTAGTTACATTATCACAAAGTCAGAGCAATTCCATTGGCGTCGGCTGCAAAACGAAGCCGTGCCGAAACCCGGGATCGAACCAGGGACCTTTAGATCTTCAGTCTAACGCTCTCCCAACTGAGCTATTTCGGCTGACGTACAGCGCCCCTCTTTTGCACGTCTGCCCCGTTGTCAATTTCACAGTCATCTTCGTCTGAAAGAACACAGGGACGCCGAAAGGCGAACAGCAGATGCAGTAAAGTACCACACACATTTCTTCTGCTTCCATCGTCGTAACTAGCAAACATGTCGACTCGATTCATGTAATATTGACTTCGCTGATGCTAGAAAAGCTGTGCTATATCGATGCCACGTGCAACTAGTGTGCAGAGAACGAGGCAGAGGAAGGAGTGAGCCTCTCCAACGTGTGTGAGGCAGTATCTAGCAGATACACGCGGTAAAACGTTTGACTTGCGTTTGCTCATTAATTGCTACACGTCATCGTCTGCAAGCTAAAATAATCACATCTGCACTGCCCAGAGAGGCGACACTTGCACTGACACCTGGTGGACGGTTGTGAGACGAGGAGATGAGCTGTGGCTTCTGGGCACGACTGTAGCGCTGCACCCTGGAGCCAAGAACACTGCACCTTGCTGGCGGCCCACGTGTTTAGTAGTGACGCAACTGCTAGGATGCAGCTGAACGTCCATCTTCTGAGAGCGAGAAAATTTCCGCAGTCGGCAGGACTCGAACCTACGCTCCCAGAGGGAATCTGATTTCAAGTCAGACGCCTTAACCACTCGGCCACGACTGCACGTCTCAGAAGCGTCTCTCGACAACTGAAACTCCCACCTTTGCAAGCAATCTCATGGCAGAAGGCAGCATGGGCTCACTCTTTTCTGTAGTGATTCCACTGCCAGCACATTAGACGTTACGAAAGTGTATTAATTTTCGCCCCGACAGGGACTAGAACCCAGGACCCTTTGGTTGAAAACCTAACGCTCTACCGACTGAGCTATCCGCACCCA
The DNA here is from genome assembly GCF_023897955.1 of Schistocerca gregaria. Classification (NCBI taxonomy): domain Eukaryota; kingdom Metazoa; phylum Arthropoda; class Insecta; order Orthoptera; family Acrididae; genus Schistocerca; species Schistocerca gregaria. The sequence goes on along the minus strand of NW_026061867.1, from coordinate 455,392 downwards.
CGCACGAGCATTGTCATACAGCTGCGTCGTGTGCGAGTGATTCGCATGTCGTAATTGCTGGCTTGTGGCTCCAATGGCGACTTCACCGACTTCCCACTGACGCGCCGCTGACGCTAGTTTTCTGGCGTCTTAAGGGATGGACATACTTGCAAGTAGCTGCGAGATCATTGAAAAGAAACGCGGCGCCATTGCTTTTGCCGCACTCGACTGATTGAATTGCAATTCCTAAAAAGGAATGAACCTTCGCTCTGTCCAACAATTTCAAGCACGTGTGTGTACTCACGAACTCGGCGAAGGCGCGAGAAAATGACGGGGGCGCACTCGTGGGCCTGCGACGGCTTCCTGCAGTCACATCGTCAGTGCGAGGTGGACCGGTAGGCACAGGAAGCAGCGGCCGTCGTGAAACTCAGCATTCTTAAACGGAAATTTTCGTCTTGTTTAGAATGGCGTCATTGGTTTGCACGCTCATTCATGCGTGTGAAAGTATTTGCTGCTCTTTACGCAGAATCGCACGCAGCCGGCGGGATTCGAAACTACTTTCGAGTCAGACGCCTTAACCACTCGGCCACGGCTGCCCCGAACGCAGCGTTCTCCCGACACGTGCAAATTGAACCGTTTAAAGCACTGTGGTGTCAGAAAACGGCGTTGCTGCATTCTTTTCCGTAGTGTTTCCACCACTACCAGAGGAAACGCTACCAAATTATTAGAATTTCCGCCCGAACAGGGACTTGAACCCTGGACCCTTAGGTTAAAAGCCTAATGCTCTACCGACTGAGCTATCCGGGCTCACAACGCCTTATGAAACATCTCACGATGCACAACGACACATTGACTCATGTCCTTTACTGTTGTGCAATCGCTGCATGGAGCTGTTAGTAGTTAAACGTCGCCTGAATGCTGTCTGCAAACTTATCGCGCAAAGCTCGTAACAGACCATCGAACAATGTTGACACACGATGCAAAAACAAACTGCAGCAGTCGTTACGTCTCATACGTTGGAGTAGAGGATTTACGTGTTTTGTCGACACTCATCGGGCAATTGGAAAATTCACAAGCACTTCGAATGCAATGTTTCCCACGTTTTCGCTCATTTCACGGTTCCGCTGGAGACGTTCTTCACCTCCTGGCACAAAACAGGGAACGCAGTCGGTAGGACGTTTTTTTATTTTCTTACTTCTCAGAGAGTTGCCTACTGTGTTCCTCTTATGGCAAGCACTAGACAACCAGAACAGTTACAGAAGAGAGTCATGTCCGTTCTCGGCTCTAGTTACATTATCACAAAGTCAGAGCAATTCCATTGGCGTCGGCTGCAAAACGAAGCCGTGCCGAAACCCGGGATCGAACCAGGGACCTTTAGATCTTCAGTCTAACGCTCTCCCAACTGAGCTATTTCGGCTGACGTACAGCGCCCCTCTTTTGCACGTCTGCCCCGTTGTCAATTTCACAGTCATCTTCGTCTGAAAGAACACAGGGACGCCGAAAGGCGAACAGCAGATGCAGTAAAGTACCACACACATTTCTTCTGCTTCCATCGTCGTAACTAGCAAACATGTCGACTCGATTCATGTAATATTGACTTCGCTGATGCTAGAAAAGCTGTGCTATATCGATGCCACGTGCAACTAGTGTGCAGAGAACGAGGCAGAGGAAGGAGTGAGCCTCTCCAACGTGTGTGAGGCAGTATCTAGCAGATACACGCGGTAAAACGTTTGACTTGCGTTTGCTCATTAATTGCTACACGTCATCGTCTGCAAGCTAAAATAATCACATCTGCACTGCCCAGAGAGGCGACACTTGCACTGACACCTGGTGGACGGTTGTGAGACGAGGAGATGAGCTGTGGCTTCTGGGCACGACTGTAGCGCTGCACCCTGGAGCCAAGAACACTGCACCTTGCTGGCGGCCCACGTGTTTAGTAGTGACGCAACTGCTAGGATGCAGCTGAACGTCCATCTTCTGAGAGCGAGAAAATTTCCGCAGTCGGCAGGACTCGAACCTACGCTCCCAGAGGGAATCTGATTTCAAGTCAGACGCCTTAACCACTCGGCCACGACTGCACGTCTCAGAAGCGTCTCTCGACAACTGAAACTCCCACCTTTGCAAGCAATCTCATGGCAGAAGGCAGCATGGGCTCACTCTTTTCTGTAGTGATTCCACTGCCAGCACATTAGACGTTACGAAAGTGTATTAATTTTCGCCCCGACAGGGACTAGAACCCAGGACCCTTTGGTTGAAAACCTAACGCTCTACCGACTGAGCTATCCGCACCCACGCACGAGCATTGTCATACAGCTGCGTCGTGTGCGAGTGATTCGCATGTCGTAATTGCTGGCTTGTGGCTCCAATGGCGACTTCACCGACTTCCCACTGACGCGCCGCTGACGCTAGTTTTCTGGCGTCTTAAGGGATGGACATACTTGCAAGTAGCTGCGAGATCATTGAAAAGAAACGCGGCGCCATTGCTTTTGCCGCACTCGACTGATTGAATTGCAATTCCTAAAAAGGAATGAACCTTCGCTCTGTCCAACAATTTCAAGCACGTGTGTGTACTCACGAACTCGGCGAAGGCGCGAGAAAATGACGGGGGCGCACTCGTGGGCCTGCGACGGCTTCCTGCAGTCACATCGTCAGTGCGAGGTGGACCGGTAGGCACAGGAAGCAGCGGCCGTCGTGAAACTCAGCATTCTTAAACGGAAATTTTCGTCTTGTTTAGAATGGCGTCATTGGTTTGCACGCTCATTCATGCGTGTGAAAGTATTTGCTGCTCTTTACGCAGAATCGCACGCAGCCGGCGGGATTCGAAACTACTTTCGAGTCAGACGCCTTAACCACTCGGCCACGGCTGCCCCGAACGCAGCGTTCTCCCGACACGTGCAAATTGAACCGTTTAAAGCACTGTGGTGTCAGAAAACGGCGTTGTTGCATTCTTTTCCGTAGTGTTTCCACCACTACCAGAGGAAACGCTACCAAATTATTAAAATTTCCGCCCGAACAGGGACTTGAACCCTGGACCCTTAGGTTAAAAGCCTAATGCTCTACCGACTGAGCTATCCGGGCTCACAACGCCTTATGAAACATCTCACGATGCACAACGACACATTGACTCATGTCCTTTACTGTTGTGCAATCGCTGCATGGAGCTGTTAGTAGTTAAACGTCGCCTGAATGCTGTCTGCAAACTTATCGCGCAAAGCTCGTAACAGACCATCGAACAATGTTGACACACGATGCAAAAACAAACTGCAGCAGTCGTTACGTCTCATACGTTGGAGTAGAGGATTTACGTGTTTTGTCGACACTCATCGGGCAATTGGAAAATTCACAAGCACTTCGAATGCAATGTTTCCCACGTTTTCGCTCATTTCACGGTTCCGCTGGAGACGTTCTTCACCTCCTGGCACAAAACAGGGAACGCAGTCGGTAGGACGTTTTTTTATTTTCTTACTTCTCAGAGAGTTGCCTACTGTGTTCCTCTTATGGCAAGCACTAGACAACCAGAACAGTTACAGAAGAGAGTCATGTCCGTTCTCGGCTCTAGTTACATTATCACAAAGTCAGAGCAATTCCATTGGCGTCGGCTGCAAAACGAAGCCGTGCCGAAACCCGGGATCGAACCAGGGACCTTTAGATCTTCAGTCTAACGCTCTCCCAACTGAGCTATTTCGGCTGACGTATAGCGCCCCTCTTTTGCACGTCTGCCCCGTTGTCAATTTCACAGTCATCTTCGTCTGAAAGAACACAGGGACGCCGAAAGGCGAACAGCAGATGCAGTAAAGTACCACACACATTTCTTCTGCTTCCATCGTCGTAACTAGCAAACATGTCGACTCGATTCATGTAATATTGACTTCGCTGATGCTAGAAAAGCTGTGCTATATCGATGCCACGTGCAACTAGTGTGCAGAGAACGAGGCAGAGGAAGGAGTGAGCCTCTCCAACGTGTGTGAGGCAGTATCTAGCAGATACACGCGGTAAAACGTTTGACTTGCGTTTGCTCATTAATTGCTACACGTCATCGTCTGCAAGCTAAAATAATCACATCTGCACTGCCCAGAGAGGCGACACTTGCACTGACACCTGGTGGACGGTTGTGAGACGAGGAGATGAGCTGTGGCTTCTGGGCACGACTGTAGCGCTGCACCCTGGAGCCAAGAACACTGCACCTTGCTGGCGGCCCACGTGTTTAGTAGTGACGCAACTGCTAGGATGCAGCTGAACGTCCATCTTCTGAGAGCGAGAAAATTTCCGCAGTCGGCAGGACTCGAACCTACGCTCCCAGAGGGAATCTGATTTCAAGTCAGACGCCTTAACCACTCGGCCACGACTGCACGTCTCAGAAGCGTCTCTCGACAACTGAAACTCCCACCTTTGCAAGCAATCTCATGGCAGAAGGCAGCATGGGCTCACTCTTTTCTGTAGTGATTCCACTGCCAGCACATTAGACGTTACGAAAGTGTATTAATTTTCGCCCCGACAGGGACTAGAACCCAGGACCCTTTGGTTGAAAACCTAACGCTCTACCGACTGAGCTATCCGCACCCACGCACGAGCATTGTCATACAGCTGCGTCGTGTGCGAGTGATTCGCATGTCGTAATTGCTGGCTTGTGGCTCCAATGGCGACTTCACCGACTTCCCACTGACGCGCCGCTGACGCTAGTTTTCTGGCGTCTTAAGGGATGGACATACTTGCAAGTAGCTGCGAGATCATTGAAAAGAAACGCGGCGCCATTGCTTTTGCCGCACTCGACTGATTGAATTGCAATTCCTAAAAAGGAATGAACCTTCGCTCTGTCCAACAATTTCAAGCACGTGTGTGTACTCACGAACTCGGCGAAGGCGCGAGAAAATGACGGGGGCGCACTCGTGGGCCTGCGACGGCTTCCTGCAGTCACATCGTCAGTGCGAGGTGGACCGGTAGGCACAGGAAGCAGCGGCCGTCGTGAAACTCAGCATTCTTAAACGGAAATTTTCGTCTTGTTTAGAATGGCGTCATTGGTTTGCACGCTCATTCATGCGTGTGAAAGTATTTGCTGCTCTTTACGCAGAATCGCACGCAGCCGGCGGGATTCGAAACTACTTTCGAGTCAGACGCCTTAACCACTCGGCCACGGCTGCCCCGAACGCAGCGTTCTCCCGACACGTGCAAATTGAACCGTTTAAAGCACTGTGGTGTCAGAAAACGGCGTTGCTGCATTCTTTTCCGTAGTGTTTCCACCACTACCAGAGGAAACGCTACCAAATTATTAAAATTTCCGCCCGAACAGGGACTTGAACCCTGGACCCTTAGGTTAAAAGCCTAATGCTCTACCGACTGAGCTATCCGGGCTCACAACGCCTTATGAAACATCTCACGATGCACAACGACACATTGACTCATGTCCTTTACTGTTGTGCAATCGCTGCATGGAGCTGTTAGTAGTTAAACGTCGCCTGAATGCTGTCTGCAAACTTATCGCGCAAAGCTCGTAACAGACCATCGAACAATGTTGACACACGATGCAAAAACAAACTGCAGCAGTCGTTACGTCTCATACGTTGGAGTAGAGGATTTACGTGTTTTGTCGACACTCATCGGGCAATTGGAAAATTCACAAGCACTTCGAATGCAATGTTTCCCACGTTTTCGCTCATTTCACGGTTCCGCTGGAGACGTTCTTCACCTCCTGGCACAAAACAGGGAACGCAGTCGGTAGGACGTTTTTTTATTTTCTTACTTCTCAGAGAGTTGCCTACTGTGTTCCTCTTATGGCAAGCACTAGACAACCAGAACAGTTACAGAAGAGAGTCATGTCCGTTCTCGGCTCTAGTTACATTATCACAAAGTCAGAGCAATTCCATTGGCGTCGGCTGCAAAACGAAGCCGTGCCGAAACCCGGGATCGAACCAGGGACCTTTAGATCTTCAGTCTAACGCTCTCCCAACTGAGCTATTTCGGCTGACGTACAGCGCCCCTCTTTTGCACGTCTGCCCCGTTGTCAATTTCACAGTCATCTTCGTCTGAAAGAACACAGGGACGCCGAAAGGCGAACAGCAGATGCAGTAAAGTACCACACACATTTCTTCTGCTTCCATCGTCGTAACTAGCAAACATGTCGACTCGATTCATGTAATATTGACTTCGCTGATGCTAGAAAAGCTGTGCTATATCGATGCCACGTGCAACTAGTGTGCAGAGAACGAGGCAGAGGAAGGAGTGAGCCTCTCCAACGTGTGTGAGGCAGTATCTAGCAGATACACGCGGTAAAACGTTTGACTTGCGTTTGCTCATTAATTGCTACACGTCATCGTCTGCAAGCTAAAATAATCACATCTGCACTGCCCAGAGAGGCGACACTTGCACTGACACCTGGTGGACGGTTGTGAGACGAGGAGATGAGCTGTGGCTTCTGGGCACGACTGTAGCGCTGCACCCTGGAGCCAAGAACACTGCACCTTGCTGGCGGCCCACGTGTTTAGTAGTGACGCAACTGCTAGGATGCAGCTGAACGTCCATCTTCTGAGAGCGAGAAAATTTCCGCAGTCGGCAGGACTCGAACCTACGCTCCCAGAGGGAATCTGATTTCAAGTCAGACGCCTTAACCACTCGGCCACGACTGCACGTCTCAGAAGCGTCTCTCGACAACTGAAACTCCCACCTTTGCAAGCAATCTCATGGCAGAAGGCAGCATGGGCTCACTCTTTTCTGTAGTGATTCCACTGCCAGCACATTAGACGTTACGAAAGTGTATTAATTTTCGCCCCGACAGGGACTAGAACCCAGGACCCTTTGGTTGAAAACCTAACGCTCTACCGACTGAGCTATCCGCACCCACGCACGAGCATTGTCATACAGCTGCGTCGTGTGCGAGTGATTCGCATGTCGTAATTGCTGGCTTGTGGCTCCAATGGCGACTTCACCGACTTCCCACTGACGCGCCGCTGACGCTAGTTTTCTGGCGTCTTAAGGGATGGACATACTTGCAAGTAGCTGCGAGATCATTGAAAAGAAACGCGGCGCCATTGCTTTTGCCGCACTCGACTGATTGAATTGCAATTCCTAAAAAGGAATGAACCTTCGCTCTGTCCAACAATTTCAAGCACGTGTGTGTACTCACGAACTCGGCGAAGGCGCGAGAAAATGACGGGGGCGCACTCGTGGGCCTGCGACGGCTTCCTGCAGTCACATCGTCAGTGCGAGGTGGACCGGTAGGCACAGGAAGCAGCGGCCGTCGTGAAACTCAGCATTCTTAAACGGAAATTTTCGTCTTGTTTAGAATGGCGTCATTGGTTTGCACGCTCATTCATGCGTGTGAAAGTATTTGCTGCTCTTTACGCAGAATCGCACGCAGCCGGCGGGATTCGAAACTACTTTCGAGTCAGACGCCTTAACCACTCGGCCACGGCTGCCCCGAACGCAGCGTTCTCCCGACACGTGCAAATTGAACCGTTTAAAGCACTGTGGTGTCAGAAAACGGCGTTGCTGCATTCTTTTCCGTAGTGTTTCCACCACTACCAGAGGAAACGCTACCAAATTATTAAAATTTCCGCCCGAACAGGGACTTGAACCCTGGACCCTTAGGTTAAAAGCCTAATGCTCTACCGACTGAGCTATCCGGGCTCACAACGCCTTATGAAACATCTCACGATGCACAACGACACATTGACTCATGTCCTTTACTGTTGTGCAATCGCTGCATGGAGCTGTTAGTAGTTAAACGTCGCCTGAATGCTGTCTGCAAACTTATCGCGCAAAGCTCGTAACAGACCATCGAACAATGTTGACACACGATGCAAAAACAAACTGCAGCAGTCGTTACGTCTCATACGTTGGAGTAGAGGATTTACGTGTTTTGTCGACACTCATCGGGCAATTGGAAAATTCACAAGCACTTCGAATGCAATGTTTCCCACGTTTTCGCTCATTTCACGGTTCCGCTGGAGACGTTCTTCACCTCCTGGCACAAAACAGGGAACGCAGTCGGTAGGACGTTTTTTTATTTTCTTACTTCTCAGAGAGTTGCCTACTGTGTTCCTCTTATGGCAAGCACTAGACAACCAGAACAGTTACAGAAGAGAGTCATGTCCGTTCTCGGCTCTAGTTACATTATCACAAAGTCAGAGCAATTCCATTGGCGTCGGCTGCAAAACGAAGCCGTGCCGAAACCCGGGATCGAACCAGGGACCTTTAGATCTTCAGTCTAACGCTCTCCCAACTGAACTATTTCGGCTGACGTATAGCGCCCCTCTTTTGCACGTCTGCCCCGTTGTCAATTTCACAGTCATCTTCGTCTGAAAGAACACAGGGACGCCGAAAGGCGAACAGCAGATGCAGTAAAGTACCACACACATTTCTTCTGCTTCCATCGTCGTAACTAGCAAACATGTCGACTCGATTCATGTAATATTGACTTCGCTGATGCTAGAAAAGCTGTGCTATATCGATGCCACGTGCAACTAGTGTGCAGAGAACGAGGCAGAGGAAGGAGTGAGCCTCTCCAACGTGTGTGAGGCAGTATCTAGCAGATACACGCGGTAAAACGTTTGACTTGCGTTTGCTCATTAATTGCTACACGTCATCGTCTGCAAGCTAAAATAATCACATCTGCACTGCCCAGAGAGGCGACACTTGCACTGACACCTGGTGGACGGTTGTGAGACGAGGAGATGAGCTGTGGCTTCTGGGCACGACTGTAGCGCTGCACCCTGGAGCCAAGAACACTGCACCTTGCTGGCGGCCCACGTGTTTAGTAGTGACGCAACTGCTAGGATGCAGCTGAACGTCCATCTTCTGAGAGCGAGAAAATTTCCGCAGTCGGCAGGACTCGAACCTACGCTCCCAGAGGGAATCTGATTTCAAGTCAGACGCCTTAACCACTCGGCCACGACTGCACGTCTCAGAAGCGTCTCTCGACAACTGAAACTCCCACCTTTGCAAGCAATCTCATGGCAGAAGGCAGCATGGGCTCACTCTTTTCTGTAGTGATTCCACTGCCAGCACATTAGACGTTACGAAAGTGTATTAATTCTCGCCCCGACAGGGACTAGAACCCAGGACCCTTTGGTTGAAAACCTAACGCTCTACCGACTGAGCTATCCGCACCCACGCACGAGCATTGTCATACAGCTGCGTCGTGTGCGAGTGATTCGCATGTCGTAATTGCTGGCTTGTGGCTCCAATGGCGACTTCACCGACTTCCCACTGACGCGCCGCTGACGCTAGTTTTCTGGCGTCTTAAGGGATGGACATACTTGCAAGTAGCTGCGAGATCATTGAAAAGAAACGCGGCGCCATTGCTTTTGCCGCACTCGACTGATTGAATTGCAATTCCTAAAAAGGAATGAACCTTCGCTCTGTCCAACAATTTCAAGCACGTGTGTGTACTCACGAACTCGGCGAAGGCGCGAGAAAATGACGGGGGCGCACTCGTGGGCCTGCGACGGCTTCCTGCAGTCACATCGTCAGTGCGAGGTGGACCGGTAGGCACAGGAAGCAGCGGCCGTCGTGAAACTCAGCATTCTTAAACGGAAATTTTCGTCTTGTTTAGAATGGCGTCATTGGTTTGCACGCTCATTCATGCGTGTGAAAGTATTTGCTGCTCTTTACGCAGAATCGCACGCAGCCGGCGGGATTCGAAACTACTTTCGAGTCAGACGCCTTAACCACTCGGCCACGGCTGCCCCGAACGCAGCGTTCTCCCGACACGTGCAAATTGAACCGTTTAAAGCACTGTGGTGTCAGAAAACGGCGTTGCTGCATTCTTTTCCGTAGTGTTTCCACCACTACCAGAGGAAACGCTACCAAATTATTAAAATTTCCGCCCGAACAGGGACTTGAACCCTGGACCCTTAGGTTAAAAGCCTAATGCTCTACCGACTGAGCTATCCGGGCTCACAACGCCTTATGAAACATCTCACGATGCACAACGACACATTGACTCATGTCCTTTACTGTTGTGCAATCGCTGCATGGAGCTGTTAGTAGTTAAACGTCGCCTGAATGCTGTCTGCAAACTTATCGCGCAAAGCTCGTAACAGACCATCGAACAATGTTGACACACGATGCAAAAACAAACTGCAGCAGTCGTTACGTCTCATACGTTGGAGTAGAGGATTTACGTGTTTTGTCGACACTCATCGGGCAATTGGAAAATTCACAAGCACTTCGAATGCAATGTTTCCCACGTTTTCGCTCATTTCACGGTTCCGCTGGAGACGTTCTTCACCTCCTGGCACAAAACAGGGAACGCAGTCGGTAGGACGTTTTTTTATTTTCTTACTTCTCAGAGAGTTGCCTACTGTGTTCCTCTTATGGCAAGCACTAGACAACCAGAACAGTTACAGAAGAGAGTCATGTCCGTTCTCGGCTCTAGTTACATTATCACAAAGTCAGAGCAATTCCATTGGCGTCGGCTGCAAAACGAAGCCGTGCCGAAACCCGGGATCGAACCAGGGACCTTTAGATCTTCAGTCTAACGCTCTCCCAACTGAGCTATTTCGGCTGACGTATAGCGCCCCTCTTTTGCACGTCTGCCCCGTTGTCAATTTCACAGTCATCTTCGTCTGAAAGAACACAGGGACGCCGAAAGGCGAACAGCAGATGCAGTAAAGTACCACACACATTTCTTCTGCTTCCATCGTCGTAACTAGCAAACATGTCGACTCGATTCATGTAATATTGACTTCGCTGATGCTAGAAAAGCTGTGCTATATCGATGCCACGTGCAACTAGTGTGCAGAGAACGAGGCAGAGGAAGGAGTGAGCCTCTCCAACGTGTGTGAGGCAGTATCTAGCAGATACACGCGGTAAAACGTTTGACTTGCGTTTGCTCATTAATTGCTACACGTCATCGTCTGCAAGCTAAAATAATCACATCTGCACTGCCCAGAGAGGCGACACTTGCACTGACACCTGGTGGACGGTTGTGAGACGAGGAGATGAGCTGTGGCTTCTGGGCACGACTGTAGCGCTGCACCCTGGAGCCAAGAACACTGCACCTTGCTGGCGGCCCACGTGTTTAGTAGTGACGCAACTGCTAGGATGCAGCTGAACGTCCATCTTCTGAGAGCGAGAAAATTTCCGCAGTCGGCAGGACTCGAACCTACGCTCCCAGAGGGAATCTGATTTCAAGTCAGACGCCTTAACCACTCGGCCACGACTGCACGTCTCAGAAGCGTCTCTCGACAACTGAAACTCCCACCTTTGCAAGCAATCTCATGGCAGAAGGCAGCATGGGCTCACTCTTTTCTGTAGTGATTCCACTGCCAGCACATTAGACGTTACGAAAGTGTATTAATTTTCGCCCCGACAGGGACTAGAACCCAGGACCCTTTGGTTGAAAACCTAACGCTCTACCGACTGAGCTATCCGCACCCACGCACGAGCATTGTCATACAGCTGCGTCGTGTGCGAGTGATTCGCATGTCGTAATTGCTGGCTTGTGGCTCCAATGGCGACTTCACCGACTTCCCACTGACGCGCCGCTGACGCTAGTTTTCTGGCGTCTTAAGGGATGGACATACTTGCAAGTAGCTGCGAGATCATTGAAAAGAAACGCGGCGCCATTGCTTTTGCCGCACTCGACTGATTGAATTGCAATTCCTAAAAAGGAATGAACCTTCGCTCTGTCCAACAATTTCAAGCACGTGTGTGTACTCACGAACTCGGCGAAGGCGCGAGAAAATGACGGGGGCGCACTCGTGGGCCTGCGACGGCTTCCTGCAGTCACATCGTCAGTGCGAGGTGGACCGGTAGGCACAGGAAGCAGCGGCCGTCGTGAAACTCAGCATTCTTAAACGGAAATTTTCGTCTTGTTTAGAATGGCGTCATTGGTTTGCACGCTCATTCATGCGTGTGAAAGTATTTGCTGCTCTTTACGCAGAATCGCACGCAGCCGGCGGGATTCGAAACTACTTTCGAGTCAGACGCCTTAACCACTCGGCCACGGCTGCCCCGAACGCAGCGTTCTCCCGACACGTGCAAATTGAACCGTTTAAAGCACTGTGGTGTCAGAAAACGGCGTTGCTGCATTCTTTTCCGTAGTGTTTCCACCACTACCAGAGGAAACGCTACCAAATTATTAAAATTTCCGCCCGAACAGGGACTTGAACCCTGGACCCTTAGGTTAAAAGCCTAATGCTCTACCGACTGAGCTATCCGGGCTCACAACGCCTTATGAAACATCTCACGATGCACAACGACACATTGACTCATGTCCTTTACTGTTGTGCAATCGCTGCATGGAGCTGTTAGTAGTTAAACGTCGCCTGAATGCTGTCTGCAAACTTATCGCGCAAAGCTCGTAACAGACCATCGAACAATGTTGACACACGATGCAAAAACAAACTGCAGCAGTCGTTACGTCTCATACGTTGGAGTAGAGGATTTACGTGTTTTGTCGACACTCATCGGGCAATTGGAAAATTCACAAGCACTTCGAATGCAATGTTTCCCACGTTTTCGCTCATTTCACGGTTCCGCTGGAGACGTTCTTCACCTCCTGGCACAAAACAGGGAACGCAGTCGGTAGGACGTTTTTTTATTTTCTTACTTCTCAGAGAGTTGCCTACTGTGTTCCTCTTATGGCAAGCACTAGACAACCAGAACAGTTACAGAAGAGAGTCATGTCCGTTCTCGGCTCTAGTTACATTATCACAAAGTCAGAGCAATTCCATTGGCGTCGGCTGCAAAACGAAGCCGTGCCGAAACCCGGGATCGAACCAGGGACCTTTAGATCTTCAGTCTAACGCTCTCCCAACTGAACTATTTCGGCTGACGTATAGCGCCCCTCTTTTGCACGTCTGCCCCGTTGTCAATTTCACAGTCATCTTCGTCTGAAAGAACACAGGGACGCCGAAAGGCGAACAGCAGATGCAGTAAAGTACCACACACATTTCTTCTGCTTCCATCGTCGTAACTAGCAAACATGTCGACTCGATTCATGTAATATTGACTTCGCTGATGCTAGAAAAGCTGTGCTATATCGATGCCACGTGCAACTAGTGTGCAGAGAACGAGGCAGAGGAAGGAGTGAGCCTCTCCAACGTGTGTGAGGCAGTATCTAGCAGATACACGCGGTAAAACGTTTGACTTGCGTTTGCTCATTAATTGCTACACGTCATCGTCTGCAAGCTAAAATAATCACATCTGCACTGCCCAGAGAGGCGACACTTGCACTGACACCTGGTGGACGGTTGTGAGACGAGGAGATGAGCTGTGGCTTCTGGGCACGACTGTAGCGCTGCACCCTGGAGCCAAGAACACTGCACCTTGCTGGCGGCCCACGTGTTTAGTAGTGACGCAACTGCTAGGATGCAGCTGAACGTCCATCTTCTGAGAGCGAGAAAATTTCCGCAGTCGGCAGGACTCGAACCTACGCTCCCAGAGGGAATCTGATTTCAAGTCAGACGCCTTAACCACTCGGCCACGACTGCACGTCTCAGAAGCGTCTCTCGACAACTGAAACTCCCACCTTTGCAAGCAATCTCATGGCAGAAGGCAGCATGGGCTCACTCTTTTCTGTAGTGATTCCACTGCCAGCACATTAGACGTTACGAAAGTGTATTAATTTTCGCCCCGACAGGGACTAGAACCCAGGACCCTTTGGTTGAAAACCTAACGCTCTACCGACTGAGCTATCCGCACCCACGCACGAGCATTGTCATACAGCTGCGTCGTGTGCGAGTGATTCGCATGTCGTAATTGCTGGCTTGTGGCTCCAATGGCGACTTCACCGACTTCCCACTGACGCGCCGCTGACGCTAGTTTTCTGGCGTCTTAAGGGATGGACATACTTGCAAGTAGCTGCGAGATCATTGAAAAGAAACGCGGCGCCATTGCTTTTGCCGCACTCGACTGATTGAATTGCAATTCCTAAAAAGGAATGAACCTTCGCTCTGTCCAACAATTTCAAGCACGTGTGTGTACTCACGAACTCGGCGAAGGCGCGAGAAAATGACGGGGGCGCACTCGTGGGCCTGCGACGGCTTCCTGCAGTCACATCGTCAGTGCGAGGTGGACCGGTAGGCACAGGAAGCAGCGGCCGTCGTGAAACTCAGCATTCTTAAACGGAAATTTTCGTCTTGTTTAGAATGGCGTCATTGGTTTGCACGCTCATTCATGCGTGTGAAAGTATTTGCTGCTCTTTACGCAGAATCGCACGCAGCCGGCGGGATTCGAAACTACTTTCGAGTCAGACGCCTTAACCACTCGGCCACGGCTGCCCCGAACGCAGCGTTCTCCCGACACGTGCAAATTGAACCGTTTAAAGCACTGTGGTGTCAGAAAACGGCGTTGCTGCATTCTTTTCCGTAGTGTTTCCACCACTACCAGAGGAAACGCTACCAAATTATTAAAATTTCCGCCCGAACAGGGACTTGAACCCTGGACCCTTAGGTTAAAAGCCTAATGCTCTACCGACTGAGCTATCCGGGCTCACAACGCCTTATGAAACATCTCACGATGCACAACGACACATTGACTCATGTCCTTTACTGTTGTGCAATCGCTGCATGGAGCTGTTAGTAGTTAAACGTCGCCTGAATGCTGTCTGCAAACTTATCGCGCAAAGCTCGTAACAGACCATCGAACAATGTTGACACACGATGCAAAAACAAACTGCAGCAGTCGTTACGTCTCATACGTTGGAGTAGAGGATTTACGTGTTTTGTCGACACTCATCGGGCAATTGGAAAATTCACAAGCACTTCGAATGCAATGTTTCCCACGTTTTCGCTCATTTCACGGTTCCGCTGGAGACGTTCTTCACCTCCTGGCACAAAACAGGGAACGCAGTCGGTAGGACGTTTTTTTATTTTCTTACTTCTCAGAGAGTTGCCTACTGTGTTCCTCTTATGGCAAGCACTAGACAACCAGAACAGTTACAGAAGAGAGTCATGTCCGTTCTCGGCTCTAGTTACATTATCACAAAGTCAGAGCAATTCCATTGGCGTCGGCTGCAAAACGAAGCCGTGCCGAAACCCGGGATCGAACCAGGGACCTTTAGATCTTCAGTCTAACGCTCTCCCAACTGAACTATTTCGGCTGACGTATAGCGCCCCTCTTTTGCACGTCTGCCCCGTTGTCAATTTCACAGTCATCTTCGTCTGAAAGAACACAGGGACGCCGAAAGGCGAACAGCAGATGCAGTAAAGTACCACACACATTTCTTCTGCTTCCATCGTCGTAACTAGCAAACATGTCGACTCGATTCATGTAATATTGACTTCGCTGATGCTAGAAAAGCTGTGCTATATCGATGCCACGTGCAACTAGTGTGCAGAGAACGAGGCAGAGGAAGGAGTGAGCCTCTCCAACGTGTGTGAGGCAGTATCTAGCAGATACACGCGGTAAAACGTTTGACTTGCGTTTGCTCATTAATTGCTACACGTCATCGTCTGCAAGCTAAAATAATCACATCTGCACTGCCCAGAGAGGCGACACTTGCACTGACACCTGGTGGACGGTTGTGAGACGAGGAGATGAGCTGTGGCTTCTGGGCACGACTGTAGCGCTGCACCCTGGAGCCAAGAACACTGCACCTTGCTGGCGGCCCACGTGTTTAGTAGTGACGCAACTGCTAGGATGCAGCTGAACGTCCATCTTCTGAGAGCGAGAAAATTTCCGCAGTCGGCAGGACTCGAACCTACGCTCCCAGAGGGAATCTGATTTCAAGTCAGACGCCTTAACCACTCGGCCACGACTGCACGTCTCAGAAGCGTCTCTCGACAACTGAAACTCCCACCTTTGCAAGCAATCTCATGGCAGAAGGCAGCATGGGCTCACTCTTTTCTGTAGTGATTCCACTGCCAGCACATTAGACGTTACGAAAGTGTATTAATTTTCGCCCCGACAGGGACTAGAACCCAGGACCCTTTGGTTGAAAACCTAACGCTCTACCGACTGAGCTATCCGCACCCACGCACGAGCATTGTCATACAGCTGCGTCGTGTGCGAGTGATTCGCATGTCGTAATTGCTGGCTTGTGGCTCCAATGGCGACTTCACCGACTTCCCACTGACGCGCCGCTGACGCTAGTTTTCTGGCGTCTTAAGGGATGGACATACTTGCAAGTAGCTGCGAGATCATTGAAAAGAAACGCGGCGCCATTGCTTTTGCCGCACTCGACTGATTGAATTGCAATTCCTAAAAAGGAATGAACCTTCGCTCTGTCCAACAATTTCAAGCACGTGTGTGTACTCACGAACTCGGCGAAGGCGCGAGAAAATGACGGGGGCGCACTCGTGGGCCTGCGACGGCTTCCTGCAGTCACATCGTCAGTGCGAGGTGGACCGGTAGGCACAGGAAGCAGCGGCCGTCGTGAAACTCAGCATTCTTAAACGGAAATTTTCGTCTTGTTTAGAATGGCGTCATTGGTTTGCACGCTCATTCATGCGTGTGAAAGTATTTGCTGCTCTTTACGCAGAATCGCACGCAGCCGGCGGGATTCGAAACTACTTTCGAGTCAGACGCCTTAACCACTCGGCCACGGCTGCCCCGAACGCAGCGTTCTCCCGACACGTGCAAATTGAACCGTTTAAAGCACTGTGGTGTCAGAAAACGGCGTTGCTGCATTCTTTTCCGTAGTGTTTCCACCACTACCAGAGGAAACGCTACCAAATTATTAAAATTTCCGCCCGAACAGGGACTTGAACCCTGGACCCTTAGGTTAAAAGCCTAATGCTCTACCGACTGAGCTATCCGGGCTCACAATGCCTTATGAAACATCTCACGATGCACAACGACACATTGACTCATGTCCTTTACTGTTGTGCAATCGCTGCATGGAGCTGTTAGTAGTTAAACGTCGCCTGAATGCTGTCTGCAAACTTATCGCGCAAAGCTCGTAACAGACCATCGAACAATGTTGACACACGATGCAAAAACAAACTGCAGCAGTCGTTACGTCTCATACGTTGGAGTAGAGGATTTACGTGTTTTGTCGACACTCATCGGGCAATTGGAAAATTCACAAGCACTTCGAATGCAATGTTTCTCACGTTTTCGCTCATTTCACGGTTCCGCTGGAGACGTTCTTCACCTCCTGGCACAAAACAGGGAACGCAGTCGGTAGGACGTTTTTTTATTTTCTTACTTCTCAGAGAGTTGCCTACTGTGTTCCTCTTATGGCAAGCACTAGACAACCAGAACAGTTACAGAAGAGAGTCATGTCCGTTCTCGGCTCTAGTTACATTATCACAAAGTCAGAGCAATTCCATTGGCGTCGGCTGCAAAACGAAGCCGTGCCGAAACCCGGGATCGAACCAGGGACCTTTAGATCTTCAGTCTAACGCTCTCCCAACTGAGCTATTTCGGCTGACGTATAGCGCCCTTCTTTTGCACGTCTGCCCTGTTGTCAATTTCACAGTCATCTTCGTCTGAAAGAACACAGGGACGCCGAAAGGCGAACAGCAGATGCAGTAAAGTACCACACACATTTCTTCTGCTTCCATCGTCGTAACTAGCAAACATGTCGACTCGATTCATGTAATATTGACTTCGCTGATGCTAGAAAAGCTGTGCTATATCGATGCCACGTGCAACTAGTGTGCAGAGAACGAGGCAGAGGAAGGAGTGAGCCTCTCCAACGTGTGTGAGGCAGTATCTAGCAGATACACGCGGTAAAACGTTTGACTTGCGTTTGCTCATTAATTGCTACACGTCATCGTCTGCAAGCTAAAATAATCACATCTGCACTGCCCAGAGAGGCGACACTTGCACTGACACCTGGTGGACGGTTGTGAGACGAGGAGATGAGCTGTGGCTTCTGGGCACGACTGTAGCGCTGCACCCTGGAGCCAAGAACACTGCACCTTGCTGGCGGCCCACGTGTTTAGTAGTGACGCAACTGCTAGGATGCAGCTGAACGTCCATCTTCTGAGAGCGAGAAAATTTCCGCAGTCGGCAGGACTCGAACCTACGCTCCCAGAGGGAATCTGATTTCAAGTCAGACGCCTTAACCACTTTTTTTTTTTTTGTTTTTTTTTTGTTTTTGTTTTTTTTTTTTTTTTTTTTTTTTTTTTTGATATATAAGCAGCTTTGAATTTGCGAGCTATCCCCGAATTCTCACTTCATCACACTGAATCTTGCAGCCCTCGACCAGATAATTGATTTGGCGCACTGCTGCTGCTGGGAGTGTCCACATTGCCGTTCTCCAAATCTCTCGACTGTTTCGCCCTTACGATCGGCGACGACCGTCAGGCCACCAAAAGTTTGCGGTCTGCAATTTCTTGTCCTAGTGCACAGCTTGTGGGATAACGTGGCTCGACTGCGAAATGCGCCTTTCGGCTCCACTCTCTGGCTACAGTTTGCTGTTGTTCACAGTGGCACTGGCGTTGCCCATGGGGCTTCATGTAAGGCGACTGCACGTCGCTCGGCCAACAGCGGCCTACTGCAGACCGACACTTAAGAGACACAAAATACAAATCGACATCGAGAGACAGGCCCTGTCATATGGCACTCGCGACGTATACGCTCAAATTGAATGTAAATAAAACGTCTTTTGTAGTGGGCGTCGCTCCACTGCAGTGTCACACATGGTGAATAAATAGGAAAACAGTAGAACGTCTGTGTAGGGCCATGATTTCACCTACAGTGCCACCTGCCTGAATGTGTATAAGCATCTGTGGCATCACTCCTTCGCAGCCAAATTGCCACACTAGCTGTGTATCTCTAACAAAGTTGATGTATGTCCTCACCTCGGTGACGGTTAAAACGATTTCGCCCCCGGGTGGGCTCGAACCACCAACCTTTCGGTTAACAGCCGAACGCGCTAGCCGATTGCGCCACTTTTTTTTTTTCTTTTTTTTATGAGACTTCCTTCTCAGTCATAAAATGAATGTATAAGAAAAACAATTTATCTTTAACCCTGCGATACTGGCTTTCGGCTTCGGCTTCTTCTGTGCAATAAACAAAATAGCCTTCTTTGCCAGCAGAGGATAAGTGATTCTAATATGAAACTGTAAAATTGTACTTCTCCCCAATTGTTTTTGTTTAAGCGTCGTTTCGCTTAAATAAACGATTTTTGTTTATCTCGTTGGCTTGTCAACCAATGCCCAGCCGCTCGAATACAATTTTAAGCATATTGCCGTAGTTTTTCTTGTGGTCTTTATATTTCAGGGCGTTATAAAAAGCACACTTCAAGTACATGTAAAAATCAGTGGAATTGTCATTTCCCAGGTGATTAATTACGTAATTCACATAGTGTCCCATTAACCAATGGACCGAGTTGTTTTTTGCTGCTGGAAAATAGCAAGTCTGAGGCCTGAGGAATGTAACAGGGGGAAAATTTTCCACCGAAGATCTCGTAAGAAAAGCCAGTTGTTCCCTAATCCAATTACAGAGTTGTAGATTGCCACCGCACGTGAATCTGTGCACTAACGTGTCGATCAATTTACATTTGAGACATAGGTTCGTGTCGCTAACGCCGATTGCATGTAACCTTTCATTGGTGCTTACGGTCTCATTCACTGTTTTATACCACGCTGACTTGACGTCCGATGGTAGACCACGCATATTAATATTTTTCCATATGGCGTCCCAATCAGTGTGTGGGTATTTACTTTCCAATTTGTTTCTCCCCTCCATTTTCTTTCGATGGGACAGAATATCGCGGGCCGTGATCCGTCGTGAGTTAATGATGACACCGCCTAGATAGCTGAATTCCACAAAATATACACGAACGTACTGGAGCCGGTTATTTATTTTTTGCACATTCACCGGCGCCTGTAAACTGGCAGGCCTGACAACTTCAAATAATTTAGTTGTAATGCTATCAGCGTGGTCGCTAAGGATAGTGGCGGTCCTTTTTATAAAAAGCGCAGACGCCTTATTTCTGATGTCAACTAACCCCAAACCTCCATTCCTGGGATCTAAGGTCGCAGTTTTTGCGTCGACTCTGAATATATCCCCTCTCCAAAGATAGCTGGCAATGGTAGACATTATCTTTTTTCCAATCATTTTCGGTAGTGGGAAGATCTGTGCTATAAAGTAACTCCTGGAGAGAATGCAGTGGTTAATGAAAATCACCCTCTGAACTTGGTTCATGTTACGGTGGAGGTTTTCTCTTGTTGTTCCAAGAAGTTGTCCCGACGTATTTCTCCAATTGATAGCTGCCATTTTTAACGGACAAGGTGTCAGTGTTATTCCTAGTGCTTTGCATTGGGTGACCATTGTGGCCCAGGCTAAGGTGGTATGTTGAAAACCCCGCAGGTTTAGGAGTTTGCTTTTGTTTGCGTTGACACCTGCTCCGGAGACTCTACAGTACTTTTTAATTAGCGTTTCCAATTTCAAAATGTCGTCGGGATTTCGCAGGACGACTCCGACATCATCGGCATAGGCGTTTATGACTGTTCGGTGACCAGATAATGTGATGCCAGTTAGAGTGGCATGAACACTGCGGAGGAAAGGTTCTAATGAAAGCACGAATAGGAACATGGAGAGGGGGCTTCCTTGAGGAACGCCGCGCCTGATCTGAATCTGCTTTGTCCTCTGGCAGTTAACTGATATACAAGCGCTGATGCCTGTTGCAACATTTCTGATCACACTTACGACTCGCTCATTAAAACCTATTTTGTTCAGTGTGGCACTAAGGAATCTATGATCCACACGATCAAATGCTTTCTGGAAGTCAATAAACATGATAGCACATTTTATGGTGGTCACAGCAGTGATTGCAATTATATCTCTATATTCAGCTATGCTTTTGAAAATGCTCTTGGTAGGCACACAGGACTGGTATGGACTTACTATCTTTTTGGCCAACTGTGAGAGTCTGTTGTTTAAAATTCTGCCGATGATTTTATAATCGGAGTTTAACAGGGAGATAGGAAGAAAGTTGTTGAGGTTTCTTTTTGCAGCATTTTTTGGGATTAGTACTATTGTGCTCTCTTTAAAAACAGCAGGTAAATGCTTTCCCTGAAGCACCTCGTTCGTCATTCGGGTAAACATGTCACCAATCAGTGGCCAGTATCGTTTATAAAATTCAACAGGCAAACCATCCGGTCCCGGCGATTTCCTCAGAGGAGATTTGCAGATGATTCTGTGGATATCTTCGTTAGTACACTCAACGAGAAGGTCTTCGTTTTCCTCGTCCGAGACCTGTGGAGCTATGAAACTAAGGAACTCATCGAAGGACTCTTCACATACCGGGTTGGCAGTGTATAGGTCTTCGTAATATTTGTGCACTGCATTGACGATGTCTCTCTGAGTCGTGAGTGTCTCGCCAGTTTCAGACTGAAGTCCATCAATGAAGGTGCGTCTCCTGTTTCTTTCGTGCTTCAGTAGATGGTACAAGGAAGCATGTTCATCCTCCACGACTGTCTTAGCCTTGGATTTTAATTTCAGACCCTCCATCTGCTGTCTTTTAAGACTGAGCAATTTGGCCTTAGTTTGCTTGATATCTGCCAGACGGACGTTGGAAGTGTTTGCCTGCTCATATAAATTTCGCAGCATGGTATAATAAAATTCTACGGAATTTTTCAAGTCTTTCGATCGTTGTACACTATACTGGATGAGAACTTTTCTCAGTTTAGGCTTTGCCCTGTTGCACCACCAGTCTAGTACTGAGACGTGTCTATCTGCAGAGCGGAGGCACAATGCCCACGCTTCTGTCAAACTTTCTTCTAATCCGTCGTCCTGCATCAGTGACGTATTAAGGTGCCATGAACTTCTAAAACGGCGAGTGGGTTGCGCAGTAAGGTTGATGGAAGCTAGCACGGAGCTATGATCAGAAAAGTAAACTGGAATCGTCTCTGCTTTAATGAAGGAGCTAACTAGACTTTGCGATATGTAGAGTCTGTCGATCCTGCTACGTGAGTGAGGACCTAGGAATGTAAATGCCACAAATGTGGGATACATTATTTCCCAAGCATCTTTAAGCTGTAAAACAGTGACGAAACGCTTCAGTTCAGTGCAGTTATTAAAATTCGGAACCTGGTCTTTCTTATTTATCACACAATTAAAATCACCGCCTATTATAAGATCTTTTGGGTTTTTCCGTAATAAATAAATGATTTCTTCTTTATAGAACTGTGCTCTTTCCATTCTATTGGATGTGCCAGAAGGGGCATACAGATTGATAAGGGTAGAACCAAAGACTTTTATACCTATCGCTCTGCCGGAGTCCAACCTCTCGATATCCGAGACAGGAATCCCCTCCCTGACTAAAATTGCTGTACCGACGTTGGTGTCAAGTGAGACATTTAAAATCGCCAAATATCCAGGCACTGTAAGATTAGTCAGCACTACTTCCTGTAGGAAAGCAATGTCCGTCCCTGACTCATATAAATAATCCTTGAGCGCTGTAACTTTAGTCACGGATGTAATCCTGTTAATATTGATAGTCGTAATTGTATATGCCTGGGACATTTAGTTTGCATAAAAAGTAAATAAGTGATTAAAAAGATAACAAAATATTAGTAAAAAAAAGAAAAGAGATGTGCAGCTTCTAGAAGGGAGAAACGACTCCGCTTAAACAAACATCTAAAAGAATAGTCAGTATTTGAAGCTCGGTAAACACTTCATCTGGTTCCTCTGAAATATGACTAAGACAGTAGTACAATTAGAAATGAAACTGGTTCAACAAAATCCTTTTTTTTTTTTCATCTTACAGCCTCATTTTGGTGCAGGATTCCGAACATCTCGGGTTTTAGTTTTACCGAGGGGCTTTGCATCACTAATGTCACTTGAAGGTACCTCCTTAGGTCTTTCCGTGATGATTTCATACAAGACGTTCTTGGCCGTCGCTTCCTCTTGTGCTGGTTGTTGTTTGCTTTGGTTACGGGAAGCTTTGAGAGTAGGTTGCGGTTTGAGTCGGCGTCTTCGGACATCTTGGTTCAACGCGCCGTCATTCGGATTGTCTATCTTTACCACCGTTGTGACCGAAGCTGCCTCAACAGCGTCCTTTTTACGAGTGCCATTTCCTTGTTCTTCCGTCACTAGCTCCAGAGCACTGACTGAGTCGGCGGTTTGTGGGTCTGTAAGTTCTTGAGTTGGGTTCCGCTCCGTCACCTCTTGTGCGTCGGAGTGCGCCTCTTCCGTCTCCGCGACAATCGTTACTGCGTCCCCTCCGTGGACCGTTTGTACCTGTTCAGCCGCCGACAGCGGCCGGGTTGCCTCAGCGGCTGTCGTCACGTCAAGACATGTACTGTTTGTTTCCTCGAGCACATCCGCATTACACTGCTTCTGCTTGCGGGTGGAAGGCGAATTACGGGCGGACTCGCCGTCCGATCCGTCATCGGTCGTTTCCAACGGTCGCTTCTTATTCTGGAGATCGCAATCGGGAACAGAAGGGTGTGATGTAATGACGCTCATGGGAGGGAACTCCGTAGTAGTTATGGCGGGCACTGCAGAAGTACATGCACCACTGTCGTTAACCGAAAGAAGGGAAGTGCTATTTGGTAAGACATCGCTGAGGGTCAGTTTTTGACGCTGTGTTAGATTGTTCCGAAGAACAAAAACACGGCGCGGACAATCTTGTCGGAAATGACCTGTCTCATTGCAAATATTGCACGTGCGCTCCTGACCAGAATACACAACATGTGCTTTATGGCCTGCAACGGATATATGGGACGGAATGTTGGCTTTCACCTCCATTTCAACGGATCTAATGCCATTAAAACACTGTATCTTGTATAGCTTCGACCATCTTTCGTTATAGATAGATTTAACTTCGCCATATTTAGATAGAGCGTCCTTGATCAACTGATTATCAATTTCAATTGGAACATTCAAAATCCTGACATTGGTGTACATGATATCAGCTTTTCGTACAGAGACATTACTTTTGGAACCGTCTCGATGAACAAATTCGACGGAATTACCCCATTTTGCAAGCAACTTATCGACTGTCACTGAGTTCAGAAATTTAACAAAAACACAGTATTTTTCAGCATCTAATTGCGTGGTATGAACAGAGTCAGAATTTATACCGATTACCTCAGTCAGCCAATCGTGGATTTCCAGCGCAGTGGGTTGGACCGGCCGTGTTTCTTTCTCGAACGAGAAGACTAAAGTATTCTTCCTGACGGTGTCAGACATGGTCGTCGGTTCCGACGAAATTCCGGCAACAACCGAAATTGCGGCGAAGCACGAAACGTGGAACGGACGAAAGCACTATAAAAACACTTATCAGAGACACCACTCAAAAAATAACAGCGAAAATGTACAGCTAACTTCACGTAAACACCAAACACCGGCGATAGCGCTAACGTACGCGGAGTAAACAACAAGCACGTCCGACCGCGGCGACGGCTAAAGCCAGAACGTCGGCCACGACTGCACGTCTCAGAAGCGTCTCTCGACAACTGAAACTCCCACCTTTGCAAGCAATCTCATGGCAGAAGGCAGCATGGGCTCACTCTTTTCTGTAGTGATTCCACTGCCAGCACATTAGACGTTACGAAAGTGTATTAATTCTCGCCCCGACAGGGACTAGAACCCAGGACCCTTTGGTTGAAAACCTAACGCTCTACCGACTGAGCTATCCGCACCCACGCACGAGCATTGTCATACAGCTGCGTCGTGTGCGAGTGATTCGCATGTCGTAATTGCTGGCTTGTGGCTCCAATGGCGACTTCACCGACTTCCCACTGACGCGCCGCTGACGCTAGTTTTCTGGCGTCTTAAGGGATGGACATACTTGCAAGTAGCTGCGAGATCATTGAAAAGAAACGCGGCGCCATTGCTTTTGCCGCACTCGACTGATTGAATTGCAATTCCTAAAAAGGAATGAACCTTCGCTCTGTCCAACAATTTCAAGCACGTGTGTGTACTCACGAACTCGGCGAAGGCGCGAGAAAATGACGGGGGCGCACTCGTGGGCCTGCGACGGCTTCCTGCAGTCACATCGTCAGTGCGAGGTGGACCGGTAGGCACAGGAAGCAGCGGCCGTCGTGAAACTCAGCATTCTTAAACGGAAATTTTCGTCTTGTTTAGAATGGCGTCATTGGTTTGCACGCTCATTCATGCGTGTGAAAGTATTTGCTGCTCTTTACGCAGAATCGCACGCAGCCGGCGGGATTCGAAACTACTTTCGAGTCAGACGCCTTAACCACTCGGCCACGGCTGCCCCGAACGCAGCGTTCTCCCAACACGTGCAAATTGAACCGTTTAAAGCACTGTGGTGTCAGAAAACGGCGTTGCTGCATTCTTTTCCGTAGTGTTTCCACCACTACCAGAGGAAACGCTACCAAATTATTAAAATTTCCGCCCGAACAGGGACTTGAACCCTGGACCCTTAGGTTAAAAGCCTAATGCTCTACCGACTGAGCTATCCGGGCTCACAATGCCTTATGAAACATCTCACGATGCACAACGACACATTGACTCATGTCCTTTACTGTTGTGCAATCGCTGCATGGAGCTGTTAGTAGTTAAACGTCGCCTGAATGCTGTCTGCAAACTTATCGCGCAAAGCTCGTAACAGACCATCGAACAATGTTGACACACGATGCAAAAACAAACTGCAGCAGTCGTTACGTCTCATACGTTGGAGTAGAGGATTTACGTGTTTTGTCGACACTCATCGGGCAATTGGAAAATTCACAAGCACTTCGAATGCAATGTTTCTCACGTTTTCGCTCATTTCACGGTTCCGCTGGAGACGTTCTTCACCTCCTGGCACAAAACAGGGAACGCAGTCGGTAGGACGTTTTTTTATTTTCTTACTTCTCAGAGAGTTGCCTACTGTGTTCCTCTTATGGCAAGCACTAGACAACCAGAACAGTTACAGAAGAGAGTCATGTCCGTTCTCGGCTCTAGTTACATTATCACAAAGTCAGAGCAATTCCATTGGCGTCGGGTGCAAAACGAAGCCGTGCCGAAACCCGGGATCGAACCAGGGACCTTTAGATCTTCAGTCTAACGCTCTCCCAACTGAGCTATTTCGGCTGACGTATAGCGCCCCTCTTTTGCACGTCTGCCCCGTTGTCAATTTCACAGTCATCTTCGTCTGAAAGAACACAGGGACGCCGAAAGGCGAACAGCAGATGCAGTAAAGTACCACACACATTTCTTCTGCTTCCATCGTCGTAACTAGCAAACATGTCGACTCGATTCATGTAATATTGACTTCGCTGATGCTAGAAAAGCTGTGCTATATCGATGCCACGTGCAACTAGTGTGCAGAGAACGAGGCAGAGGAAGGAGTGAGCCTCTCCAACGTGTGTGAGGCAGTATCTAGCAGATACACGCGGTAAAACGTTTGACTTGCGTTTGCTCATTAATTGCTACACGTCATCGTCTGCAAGCTAAAATAATCACATCTGCACTGCCCAGACAGGCGACACTTGCACTGACACCTGGTGGACGGTTGTGAGACGAGGAGATGAGCTGTGGCTTCTGGGCACGACTGTAGCGCTGCACCCTGGAGCCAAGAACACTGCACCTTGCTGGCGGCCCACGTGTTTAGTAGTGACGCAACTGCTAGGATGCAGCTGAACGTCCATCTTCTGAGAGCGAGAAAATTTCCGCAGTCGGCAGGACTCGAACCTACGCTCCCAGAGGGAATCTGATTTCAAGTCAGACGCCTTAACCACTCGGCCACGACTGCACGTCTCAGAAGCGTCTCTCGACAACTGAAACTCCCACCTTTGCAAGCAATCTCATGGCAGAAGGCAGCATGGGCTCACTCTTTTCTGTAGTGATTCCACTGCCAGCACATTAGACGTTACGAAAGTGTATTAATTTTCGCCCCGACAGGGACTAGAACCCAGGACCCTTTGGTTGAAAACCTAACGCTCTACCGACTGAGCTATCCGCACCCACGCACGAGCATTGTCATACAGCTGCGTCGTGTGCGAGTGATTCGCATGTCGTAATTGCTGGCTTGTGGCTCCAATGGCGACTTCACCGACTTCCCACTGACGCGCCGCTGACGCTAGTTTTCTGGCGTCTTAAGGGATGGACATACTTGCAAGTAGCTGCGAGATCATTGAAAAGAAACGCGGCGCCATTGCTTTTGCCGCACTCGACTGATTGAATTGCAATTCCTAAAAAGGAATGAACCTTCGCTCTGTCCAACAATTTCAAGCACGTGTGTGTACTCACGAACTCGGCGAAGGCGCGAGAAAATGACGGGGGCGCACTCGTGGGCCTGCGACGGCTTCCTGCAGTCACATCGTCAGTGCGAGGTGGACCGGTAGGCACAGGAAGCAGCGGCCGTCGTGAAACTCAGCATTCTTAAACGGAAATTTTCGTCTTGTTTAGAATGGCGTCATTGGTTTGCACGCTCATTCATGCGTGTGAAAGTATTTGCTGCTCTTTACGCAGAATCGCACGCAGCCGGCGGGATTCGAAACTACTTTCGAGTCAGACGCCTTAACCACTCGGCCACGGCTGCCCCGAACGCAGCGTTCTCCCGACACGTGCAAATTGAACCGTTTAAAGCACTGTGGTGTCAGAAAACGGCGTTGCTGCATTCTTTTCCGTAGTGTTTCCACCACTACCAGAGGAAACGCTACCAAATTATTAAAATTTCCGCCCGAACAGGGACTTGAACCCTGGACCCTTAGGTTAAAAGCCTAATGCTCTACCGACTGAGCTATCCGGGCTCACAACGCCTTATGAAACATCTCACGATGCACAACGACACATTGACTCATGTCCTTTACTGTTGTGCAATCGCTGCATGGAGCTGTTAGTAGTTAAACGTCGCCTGAATGCTGTCTGCAAACTTATCGCGCAAAGCTCGTAACAGACCATCGAACAATGTTGACACACGATGCAAAAACAAACTGCAGCAGTCGTTACGTCTCATACGTTGGAGTAGAGGATTTACGTGTTTTGTCGACACTCATCGGGCAATTGGAAAATTCACAAGCACTTCGAATGCAATGTTTCCCACGTTTTCGCTCATTTCACGGTTCCGCTGGAGACGTTCTTCACCTCCTGGCACAAAACAGGGAACGCAGTCGGTAGGACGTTTTTTTATTTTCTTACTTCTCAGAGAGTTGCCTACTGTGTTCCTCTTATGGCAAGCACTAGACAACCAGAACAGTTACAGAAGAGAGTCATGTCCGTTCTCGGCTCTAGTTACATTATCACAAAGTCAGAGCAATTCCATTGGCGTCGGCTGCAAAACGAAGCCGTGCCGAAACCCGGGATCGAACCAGGGACCTTTAGATCTTCAGTCTAACGCTCTCCCAACTGAGCTATTTCGGCTGACGTATAGCGCCCCTCTTTTGCACGTCTGCCCCGTTGTCAATTTCACAGTCATCTTCGTCTGAAAGAACACAGGGACGCCGAAAGGCGAACAGCAGATGCAGTAAAGTACCACACACATTTCTTCTGCTTCCATCGTCGTAACTAGCAAACATGTCGACTCGATTCATGTAATATTGACTTCGCTGATGCTAGAAAAGCTGTGCTATATCGATGCCACGTGCAACTAGTGTGCAGAGAACGAGGCAGAGGAAGGAGTGAGCCTCTCCAACGTGTGTGAGGCAGTATCTAGCAGATACACGCGGTAAAACGTTTGACTTGCGTTTGCTCATTAATTGCTACACGTCATCGTCTGCAAGCTAAAATAATCACATCTGCACTGCCCAGACAGGCGACACTTGCACTGACACCTGGTGGACGGTTGTGAGACGAGGAGATGAGCTGTGGCTTCTGGGCACGACTGTAGCGCTGCACCCTGGAGCCAAGAACACTGCACCTTGCTGGCGGCCCACGTGTTTAGTAGTGACGCAACTGCTAGGATGCAGCTGAACGTCCATCTTCTGAGAGCGAGAAAATTTCCGCAGTCGGCAGGACTCGAACCTACGCTCCCAGAGGGAATCTGATTTCAAGTCAGACGCCTTAACCACTCGGCCACGACTGCACGTCTCAGAAGCGTCTCTCGACAACTGAAACTCCCACCTTTGCAAGCAATCTCATGGCAGAAGGCAGCATGGGCTCACTCTTTTCTGTAGTGATTCCACTGCCAGCACATTAGACGTTACGAAAGTGTATTAATTTTCGCCCCGACAGGGACTAGAACCCAGGACCCTTTGGTTGAAAACCTAACGCTCTACCGACTGAGCTATCCGCACCCACGCACGAGCATTGTCATACAGCTGCGTCGTGTGCGAGTGATTCGCATGTCGTAATTGCTGGCTTGTGGCTCCAATGGCGACTTCACCGACTTCCCACTGACGCGCCGCTGACGCTAGTTTTCTGGCGTCTTAAGGGATGGACATACTTGCAAGTAGCTGCGAGATCATTGAAAAGAAACGCGGCGCCATTGCTTTTGCCGCACTCGACTGATTGAATTGCAATTCCTAAAAAGGAATGAACCTTCGCTCTGTCCAACAATTTCAAGCACGTGTGTGTACTCACGAACTCGGCGAAGGCGCGAGAAAATGACGGGGGCGCACTCGTGGGCCTGCGACGGCTTCCTGCAGTCACATCGTCAGTGCGAGGTGGACCGGTAGGCACAGGAAGCAGCGGCCGTCGTGAAACTCAGCATTCTTAAACGGAAATTTTCGTCTTGTTTAGAATGGCGTCATTGGTTTGCACGCTCATTCATGCGTGTGAAAGTATTTGCTGCTCTTTACGCAGAATCGCACGCAGCCGGCGGGATTCGAAACTACTTTCGAGTCAGACGCCTTAACCACTCGGCCACGGCTGCCCCGAACGCAGCGTTCTCCCGACACGTGCAAATTGAACCGTTTAAAGCACTGTGGTGTCAGAAAACGGCGTTGCTGCATTCTTTTCCGTAGTGTTTCCACCACTACCAGAGGAAACGCTACCAAATTATTAAAATTTCCGCCCGAACAGGGACTTGAACCCTGGACCCTTAGGTTAAAAGCCTAATGCTCTACCGACTGAGCTATCCGGGCTCACAACGCCTTATGAAACATCTCACGATGCACAACGACACATTGACTCATGTCCTTTACTGTTGTGCAATCGCTGCATGGAGCTGTTAGTAGTTAAACGTCGCCTGAATGCTGTCTGCAAACTTATCGCGCAAAGCTCGTAACAGACCATCGAACAATGTTGACACACGATGCAAAAACAAACTGCAGCAGTCGTTACGTCTCATACGTTGGAGTAGAGGATTTACGTGTTTTGTCGACACTCATCGGGCAATTGGAAAATTCACAAGCACTTCGAATGCAATGTTTCCCACGTTTTCGCTCATTTCACGGTTCCGCTGGAGACGTTCTTCACCTCCTGGCACAAAACAGGGAACGCAGTCGGTAGGACGTTTTTTTATTTTCTTACTTCTCAGAGAGTTGCCTACTGTGTTCCTCTTATGGCAAGCACTAGACAACCAGAACAGTTACAGAAGAGAGTCATGTCCGTTCTCGGCTCTAGTTACATTATCACAAAGTCAGAGCAATTCCATTGGCGTCGGCTGCAAAACGAAGCCGTGCCGAAACCCGGGATCGAACCAGGGACCTTTAGATCTTCAGTCTAACGCTCTCCCAACTGAGCTATTTCGGCTGACGTACAGCGCCCCTCTTTTGCACGTCTGCCCCGTTGTCAATTTCACAGTCATCTTCGTCTGAAAGAACACAGGGACGCCGAAAGGCGAACAGCAGATGCAGTAAAGTACCACACACATTTCTTCTGCTTCCATCGTCGTAACTAGCAAACATGTCGACTCGATTCATGTAATATTGACTTCGCTGATGCTAGAAAAGCTGTGCTATATCGATGCCACGTGCAACTAGTGTGCAGAGAACGAGGCAGAGGAAGGAGTGAGCCTCTCCAACGTGTGTGAGGCAGTATCTAGCAGATACACGCGGTAAAACGTTTGACTTGCGTTTGCTCATTAATTGCTACACGTCATCGTCTGCAAGCTAAAATAATCACATCTGCACTGCCCAGAGAGGCGACACTTGCACTGACACCTGGTGGACGGTTGTGAGACGAGGAGATGAGCTGTGGCTTCTGGGCACGACTGTAGCGCTGCACCCTGGAGCCAAGAACACTGCACCTTGCTGGCGTCCCACGTGTTTAGTAGTGACGCAACTGCTAGGATGCAGCTGAACGTCCATCTTCTGAGAGCGAGAAAATTTCCGCAGTCGGCAGGACTCGAACCTACGCTCCCAGAGGGAATCTGATTTCAAGTCAGACGCCTTAACCACTCGGCCACGACTGCACGTCTCAGAAGCGTCTCTCGACAACTGAAACTCCCACCTTTGCAAGCAATCTCATGGCAGAAGGCAGCATGGGCTCACTCTTTTCTGTAGTGATTCCACTGCCAGCACATTAGACGTTACGAAAGTGTATTAATTTTCGCCCCGACAGGGACTAGAACCCAGGACCCTTTGGTTGAAAACCTAACGCTCTACCGACTGAGCTATCCGCACCCACGCACGAGCATTGTCATACAGCTGCGTCGTGTGCGAGTGATTCGCATGTCGTAATTGCTGGCTTGTGGCTCCAATGGCGACTTCACCGACTTCCCACTGACGCGCCGCTGACGCTAGTTTTCTGGCGTCTTAAGGGATGGACATACTTGCAAGTAGCTGCGAGATCATTGAAAAGAAACGCGGCGCCATTGCTTTTGCCGCACTCGACTGATTGAATTGCAATTCCTAAAAAGGAATGAACCTTCGCTCTGTCCAACAATTTCAAGCACGTGTGTGTACTCACGAACTCGGCGAAGGCGCGAGAAAATGACGGGGGCGCACTCGTGGGCCTGCGACGGCTTCCTGCAGTCACATCGTCAGTGCGAGGTGGACCGGTAGGCACAGGAAGCAGCGGCCGTCGTGAAACTCAGCATTCTTAAACGGAAATTTTCGTCTTGTTTAGAATGGCGTCATTGGTTTGCACGCTCATTCATGCGTGTGAAAGTATTTGCTGCTCTTTACGCAGAATCGCACGCAGCCGGCGGGATTCGAAACTACTTTCGAGTCAGACGCCTTAACCACTCGGCCACGGCTGCCCCGAACGCAGCGTTCTCCCGACACGTGCAAATTGAACCGTTTAAAGCACTGTGGTGTCAGAAAACGGCGTTGCTGCATTCTTTTCCGTAGTGTTTCCACCACTACCAGAGGAAACGCTACCAAATTATTAAAATTTCCGCCCGAACAGGGACTTGAACCCTGGACCCTTAGGTTAAAAGCCTAATGCTCTACCGACTGAGCTATCCGGGCTCACAACGCCTTATGAAACATCTCACGATGCACAACGACACATTGACTCATGTCCTTTACTGTTGTGCAATCGCTGCATGGAGCTGTTAGTAGTTAAACGTCGCCTGAATGCTGTCTGCAAACTTATCGCGCAAAGCTCGTAACAGACCATCGAACAATGTTGACACACGATGCAAAAACAAACTGCAGCAGTCGTTACGTCTCATACGTTGGAGTAGAGGATTTACGTGTTTTGTCGACACTCATCGGGCAATTGGAAAATTCACAAGCACTTCGAATGCAATGTTTCCCACGTTTTCGCTCATTTCACGGTTCCGCTGGAGACGTTCTTCACCTCCTGGCACAAAACAGGGAACGCAGTCGGTAGGACGTTTTTTTATTTTCTTACTTCTCAGAGAGTTGCCTACTGTGTTCCTCTTATGGCAAGCACTAGACAACCAGAACAGTTACAGAAGAGAGTCATGTCCGTTCTCGGCTCTAGTTACATTATCACAAAGTCAGAGCAATTCCATTGGCGTCGGCTGCAAAACGAAGCCGTGCCGAAACCCGGGATCGAACCAGGGACCTTTAGATCTTCAGTCTAACGCTCTCCCAACTGAGCTATTTCGGCTGACGTACAGCGCCCCTCTTTTGCACGTCTGCCCCGTTGTCAATTTCACAGTCATCTTCGTCTGAAAGAACACAGGGACGCCGAAAGGCGAACAGCAGATGCAGTAAAGTACCACACACATTTCTTCTGCTTCCATCGTCGTAACTAGCAAACATGTCGACTCGATTCATGTAATATTGACTTCGCTGATGCTAGAAAAGCTGTGCTATATCGATGCCACGTGCAACTAGTGTGCAGAGAACGAGGCAGAGGAAGGAGTGAGCCTCTCCAACGTGTGTGAGGCAGTATCTAGCAGATACACGCGGTAAAACGTTTGACTTGCGTTTGCTCATTAATTGCTACACGTCATCGTCTGCAAGCTAAAATAATCACATCTGCACTGCCCAGAGAGGCGACACTTGCACTGACACCTGGTGGACGGTTGTGAGACGAGGAGATGAGCTGTGGCTTCTGGGCACGACTGTAGCGCTGCACCCTGGAGCCAAGAACACTGCACCTTGCTGGCGGCCCACGTGTTTAGTAGTGACGCAACTGCTAGGATGCAGCTGAACGTCCATCTTCTGAGAGCGAGAAAATTTCCGCAGTCGGCAGGACTCGAACCTACGCTCCCAGAGGGAATCTGATTTCAAGTCAGACGCCTTAACCACTCGGCCACGACTGCACGTCTCAGAAGCGTCTCTCGACAACTGAAACTCCCACCTTTGCAAGCAATCTCATGGCAGAAGGCAGCATGGGCTCACTCTTTTCTGTAGTGATTCCACTGCCAGCACATTAGACGTTACGAAAGTGTATTAATTTTCGCCCCGACAGGGACTAGAACCCAGGACCCTTTGGTTGAAAACCTAACGCTCTACCGACTGAGCTATCCGCACCCACGCACGAGCATTGTCATACAGCTGCGTCGTGTGCGAGTGATTCGCATGTCGTAATTGCTGGCTTGTGGCTCCAATGGCGACTTCACCGACTTCCCACTGACGCGCCGCTGACGCTAGTTTTCTGGCGTCTTAAGGGATGGACATACTTGCAAGTAGCTGCGAGATCATTGAAAAGAAACGCGGCGCCATTGCTTTTGCCGCACTCGACTGATTGAATTGCAATTCCTAAAAAGGAATGAACCTTCGCTCTGTCCAACAATTTCAAGCACGTGTGTGTACTCACGAACTCGGCGAAGGCGCGAGAAAATGACGGGGGCGCACTCGTGGGCCTGCGACGGCTTCCTGCAGTCACATCGTCAGTGCGAGGTGGACCGGTAGGCACAGGAAGCAGCGGCCGTCGTGAAACTCAGCATTCTTAAACGGAAATTTTCGTCTTGTTTAGAATGGCGTCATTGGTTTGCACGCTCATTCATGCGTGTGAAAGTATTTGCTGCTCTTTACGCAGAATCGCACGCAGCCGGCGGGATTCGAAACTACTTTCGAGTCAGACGCCTTAACCACTCGGCCACGGCTGCCCCGAACGCAGCGTTCTCCCGACACGTGCAAATTGAACCGTTTAAAGCACTGTGGTGTCAGAAAACGGCGTTGCTGCATTCTTTTCCGTAGTGTTTCCACCACTACCAGAGGAAACGCTACCAAATTATTAAAATTTCCGCCCGAACAGGGACTTGAACCCTGGACCCTTAGGTTAAAAGCCTAATGCTCTACCGACTGAGCTATCCGGGCTCACAACGCCTTATGAAACATCTCACGATGCACAACGACACATTGACTCATGTCCTTTACTGTTGTGCAATCGCTGCATGGAGCTGTTAGTAGTTAAACGTCGCCTGAATGCTGTCTGCAAACTTATCGCGCAAAGCTCGTAACAGACCATCGAACAATGTTGACACACGATGCAAAAACAAACTGCAGCAGTCGTTACGTCTCATACGTTGGAGTAGAGGATTTACGTGTTTTGTCGACACTCATCGGGCAATTGGAAAATTCACAAGCACTTCGAATGCAATGTTTCCCACGTTTTCGCTCATTTCACGGTTCCGCTGGAGACGTTCTTCACCTCCTGGCACAAAACAGGGAACGCAGTCGGTAGGACGTTTTTTTATTTTCTTACTTCTCAGAGAGTTGCCTACTGTGTTCCTCTTATGGCAAGCACTAGACAACCAGAACAGTTACAGAAGAGAGTCATGTCCGTTCTCGGCTCTAGTTACATTATCACAAAGTCAGAGCAATTCCATTGGCGTCGGCTGCAAAACGAAGCCGTGCCGAAACCCGGGATCGAACCAGGGACCTTTAGATCTTCAGTCTAACGCTCTCCCAACTGAACTATTTCGGCTGACGTATAGCGCCCCTCTTTTGCACGTCTGCCCCGTTGTCAATTTCACAGTCATCTTCGTCTGAAAGAACACAGGGACGCCGAAAGGCGAACAGCAGATGCAGTAAAGTACCACACACATTTCTTCTGCTTCCATCGTCGTAACTAGCAAACATGTCGACTCGATTCATGTAATATTGACTTCGCTGATGCTAGAAAAGCTGTGCTATATCGATGCCACGTGCAACTAGTGTGCAGAGAACGAGGCAGAGGAAGGAGTGAGCCTCTCCAACGTGTGTGAGGCAGTATCTAGCAGATACACGCGGTAAAACGTTTGACTTGCGTTTGCTCATTAATTGCTACACGTCATCGTCTGCAAGCTAAAATAATCACATCTGCACTGCCCAGAGAGGCGACACTTGCACTGACACCTGGTGGACGGTTGTGAGACGAGGAGATGAGCTGTGGCTTCTGGGCACGACTGTAGCGCTGCACCCTGGAGCCAAGAACACTGCACCTTGCTGGCGGCCCACGTGTTTAGTAGTGACGCAACTGCTAGGATGCAGCTGAACGTCCATCTTCTGAGAGCGAGAAAATTTCCGCAGTCGGCAGGACTCGAACCTACGCTCCCAGAGGGAATCTGATTTCAAGTCAGACGCCTTAACCACTCGGCCACGACTGCACGTCTCAGAAGCGTCTCTCGACAACTGAAACTCCCACCTTTGCAAGCAATCTCATGGCAGAAGGCAGCATGGGCTCACTCTTTTCTGTAGTGATTCCACTGCCAGCACATTAGACGTTACGAAAGTGTATTAATTTTCGCCCCGACAGGGACTAGAACCCAGGACCCTTTGGTTGAAAACCTAACGCTCTACCGACTGAGCTATCCGCACCCACGCACGAGCATTGTCATACAGCTGCGTCGTGTGCGAGTGATTCGCATGTCGTAATTGCTGGCTTGTGGCTCCAATGGCGACTTCACCGACTTCCCACTGACGCGCCGCTGACGCTAGTTTTCTGGCGTCTTAAGGGATGGACATACTTGCAAGTAGCTGCGAGATCATTGAAAAGAAACGCGGCGCCATTGCTTTTGCCGCACTCGACTGATTGAATTGCAATTCCTAAAAAGGAATGAACCTTCGCTCTGTCCAACAATTTCAAGCACGTGTGTGTACTCACGAACTCGGCGAAGGCGCGAGAAAATGACGGGGGCGCACTCGTGGGCCTGCGACGGCTTCCTGCAGTCACATCGTCAGTGCGAGGTGGACCGGTAGGCACAGGAAGCAGCGGCCGTCGTGAAACTCAGCATTCTTAAACGGAAATTTTCGTCTTGTTTAGAATGGCGTCATTGGTTTGCACGCTCATTCATGCGTGTGAAAGTATTTGCTGCTCTTTACGCAGAATCGCACGCAGCCGGCGGGATTCGAAACTACTTTCGAGTCAGACGCCTTAACCACTCGGCCACGGCTGCCCCGAACGCAGCGTTCTCCCGACACGTGCAAATTGAACCGTTTAAAGCACTGTGGTGTCAGAAAACGGCGTTGCTGCATTCTTTTCCGTAGTGTTTCCACCACTACTAGAGGAAACGCTACCAAATTATTAAAATTTCCGCCCGAACAGGGACTTGAACCCTGGACCCTTAGGTTAAAAGCCTAATGCTCTACCGACTGAGCTATCCGGGCTCACAATGCCTTATGAAACATCTCACGATGCACAACGACACATTGACTCATGTCCTTTACTGTTGTGCAATCGCTGCATGGAGCTGTTAGTAGTTAAACGTCGCCTGAATGCTGTCTGCAAACTTATCGCGCAAAGCTCGTAACAGACCATCGAACAATGTTGACACACGATGCAAAAACAAACTGCAGCAGTCGTTACGTCTCATACGTTGGAGTAGAGGATTTACGTGTTTTGTCGACACTCATCGGGCAATTGGAAAATTCACAAGCACTTCGAATGCAATGTTTCCCACGTTTTCGCTCATTTCACGGTTCCGCTGGAGACGTTCTTCACCTCCTGGCACAAAACAGGGAACGCAGTCGGTAGGACGTTTTTTTATTTTCTTACTTCTCAGAGAGTTGCCTACTGTGTTCCTCTTATGGCAAGCACTAGACAACCAGAACAGTTACAGAAGAGAGTCATGTCCGTTCTCGGCTCTAGTTACATTATCACAAAGTCAGAGCAATTCCATTGGCGTCGGCTGCAAAACGAAGCCGTGCCGAAACCCGGGATCGAACCAGGGACCTTTAGATCTTCAGTCTAACGCTCTCCCAACTGAGCTATTTCGGCTGACGTATAGCGCCCTTCTTTTGCACGTCTGCCCTGTTGTCAATTTCACAGTCATCTTCGTCTGAAAGAACACAGGGACGCCGAAAGGCGAACAGCAGATGCAGTAAAGTACCACACACATTTCTTCTGCTTCCATCGTCGTAACTAGCAAACATGTCGACTCGATTCATGTAATATTGACTTCGCTGATGCTAGAAAAGCTGTGCTATATCGATGCCACGTGCAACTAGTGTGCAGAGAACGAGGCAGAGGAAGGAGTGAGCCTCTCCAACGTGTGTGAGGCAGTATCTAGCAGATACACGCGGTAAAACGTTTGACTTGCGTTTGCTCATTAATTGCTACACGTCATCGTCTGCAAGCTAAAATAATCACATCTGCACTGCCCAGAGAGGCGACACTTGCACTGACACCTGGTGGACGGTTGTGAGACGAGGAGATGAGCTGTGGCTTCTGGGCACGACTGTAGCGCTGCACCCTGGAGCCAAGAACACTGCACCTTGCTGGCGGCCCACGTGTTTAGTAGTGACGCAACTGCTAGGATGCAGCTGAACGTCCATCTTCTGAGAGCGAGAAAATTTCCGCAGTCGGCAGGACTCGAACCTACGCTCCCAGAGGGAATCTGATTTCAAGTCAGACGCCTTAACCACTTTTTTTTTTTTTTGTTTTTTTTTTTTTTTTTTGATATATAAGCAGCTTTGAATTTGCGAGCTATCCCCGAATTCTCACTTCATCACACTGAATCTTGCAGCCCTCGACCAGATAATTGATTTGGCGCACTGCTGCTGCTGGGAGTGTCCACATTGCCGTTCTCCAAATCTCTCGACTGTTTCGCCCTTACGATCGGCGACGACCGTCAGGCCACCAAAAGTTTGCGGTCTGCAATTTCTTGTCCTAGTGCGCAGCTTGTGGGATAACGTGGCTCGACTGCGAAATGCGCCTTTCGGCTCCACTCTCTGGCTACAGTTTGCTGTTGTTCACAGTGGCACTGGCGTTGCCCATGGGGCTTCATGTAAGGCGACTGCACGTCGCTCGGCCAACAGCGGCCTACTGCAGACCGACACTTAAGAGACACAAAATACAAATCGACATCGAGAGACAGGCCCTGTCATATGGCACTCGCGACGTATACGCTCAAATTGAATGTAAATAAAACGTCTTTTGTAGTGGGCGTCGCTCCACTGCAGTGTCACACATGGTGAATAAATAGGAAAACAGTAGAACGTCTGTGTAGGGCCATGATTTCACCTACAGTGCCACCTGCCTGAATGTGTATAAGCATCTGTGGCATCACTCCTTCGCAGCCAAATTGCCACACTAGCTGTGTATCTCTAACAAAGTTGATGTATGTCCTCACCTCGGTGACGGTTAAAACGATTTCGCCCCCGGGTGGGCTCGAACCACCAACCTTTCGGTTAACAGCCGAACGCGCTAGCCGATTGCGCCACTTTTTTTTTTTTTTTTTTTTTTATGAGACTTCCTTCTCAGTCATAAAATGAATGTATAAGAAAAACAATTTATCTTTAACCCTGCGATACTGGCTTTCGGCTTCGGCTTCTTCTGTGCAATAAACAAAATAGCCTTCTTTGCCAGCAGAGGATAAGTGATTGTAATATGAAACTGTAAAATTGTACTTCTCCCCAATTGTTTTTGTTTAAGCGTCGTTTCGCTTAAATAAACGATTTTTGTTTATCTCGTTGGCTTGTCAACCAATGCCCAGCCGCTCGAATACAATTTTAAGCATATTGCCGTAGTTTTTCTTGTGGTCTTTATATTTCAGGGCGTTATAAAAAGCACACTTCAAGTACATGTAAAAATCAGTGGAATTGTCATTTCCCAGGTGATTAATTACGTAATTCACATAGTGTCCCATTAACCAATGGACCGAGTTGTTTTTTGCTGCTGGAAAATAGCAAGTCTGAGGCCTGAGGAATGTAACAGGGGGAAAATTTTCCACCGAAGATCTCGTAAGAAAAGCCAGTTGTTCCCTAATCCAATTACAGAGTTGTAGATTGCCACCGCACGTGAATCTGTGCACTAACGTGTCGATCAATTTACATTTGAGACATAGGTTCGTGTCGCTAACGCCGATTGCATGTAACCTTTCATTGGTGCTTACGGTCTCATTCACTGTTTTATACCACGCTGACTTGACGTCCGATGGTAGACCACGCATATTAATATTTTTCCATATGGCGTCCCAATCAGTGTGTGGGTATTTACTTTCCAATTTGTTTCTCCCCTCCATTTTCTTTCGATG
This sequence comes from Schistocerca gregaria, assembly GCF_023897955.1. NCBI lineage: Eukaryota > Metazoa > Arthropoda > Insecta > Orthoptera > Acrididae > Schistocerca > Schistocerca gregaria. The sequence goes on along the minus strand of NW_026061867.1, from coordinate 415,914 downwards.
GGACAGAATATCGCGGGCCGTGATCCGTCGTGAGTTAATGATGACACCGCCTAGATAGCTGAATTCCACAAAATATACACGAACGTACTGGAGCCGGTTATTTATTTTTTGCACATTCACCGGCGCCTGTAAACTGGCAGGCCTGACAACTTCAAATAATTTAGTTGTAATGCTATCAGCGTGGTCGCTAAGGATAGTGGCGGTCCTTTTTATAAAAAGCGCAGACGCCTTATTTCTGATGTCAACTAACCCCAAACCTCCATTCCTGGGATCTAAGGTCGCAGTTTTTGCGTCGACTCTGAATATATCCCCTCTCCAAAGATAGCTGGCAATGGTAGACATTATCTTTTTTCCAATCATTTTCGGTAGTGGGAAGATCTGTGCTATAAAGTAACTCCTGGAGAGAATGCAGTGGTTAATGAAAATCACCCTCTGAACTTGGTTCATGTTACGGTGGAGGTTTTCTCTTGTTGTTCCAAGAAGTTGTCCCGACGTATTTCTCCAATTGATAGCTGCCATTTTTAACGGACAAGGTGTCAGTGTTATTCCTAGTGCTTTGCATTGGGTGACCATTGTGGCCCAGGCTAAGGTGGTATGTTGAAAACCCCGCAGGTTTAGGAGTTTGCTTTTGTTTGCGTTGACACCTGCTCCGGAGACTCTACAGTACTTTTTAATTAGCGTTTCCAATTTCAAAATGTCGTCGGGATTTCGCAGGACGACTCCGACATCATCGGCATAGGCGTTTATGACTGTTCGGTGACCAGATAATGTGATGCCAGTTAGAGTGGCATGAACACTGCGGAGGAAAGGTTCTAATGAAAGCACGAATAGGAACATGGAGAGGGGGCTTCCTTGAGGAACGCCGCGCCTGATCTGAATCTGCTTTGTCCTCTGGCAGTTAACTGATATACAAGCGCTGATGCCTGTTGCAACATTTCTGATCACACTTACGACTCGCTCATTAAAACCTATTTTGTTCAGTGTGGCACTAAGGAATCTATGATCCACACGATCAAATGCTTTCTGGAAGTCAATAAACATGATAGCACATTTTATGGTGGTCACAGCAGTGATTGCAATTATATCTCTATATTCAGCTATGCTTTTGAAAATGCTCTTGGTAGGCACACAGGACTGGTATGGACTTACTATCTTTTTGGCCAACTGTGAGAGTCTGTTGTTTAAAATTCTGCCGATGATTTTATAATCGGAGTTTAACAGGGAGATAGGAAGAAAGTTGTTGAGGTTTCTTTTTGCAGCATTTTTTGGGATTAGTACTATTGTGCTCTCTTTAAAAACAGCAGGTAAATGCTTTCCCTGAAGCACCTCGTTCGTCATTCGGGTAAACATGTCACCAATCAGTGGCCAGTATCGTTTATAAAATTCAACAGGCAAACCATCCGGTCCCGGCGATTTCCTCAGAGGAGATTTGCAGATGATTCTGTGGATATCTTCGTTAGTACACTCAACGAGAAGGTCTTCGTTTTCCTCGTCCGAGACCTGTGGAGCTATGAAACTAAGGAACTCATCGAAGGACTCTTCACATACCGGGTTGGCAGTGTATAGGTCTTCGTAATATTTGTGCACTGCATTGACGATGTCTCTCTGAGTCGTGAGTGTCTCGCCAGTTTCAGACTGAAGTCCATCAATGAAGGTGCGTCTCCTGTTTCTTTCGTGCTTCAGTAGATGGTACAAGGAAGCATGTTCATCCTCCACGACTGTCTTAGCCTTGGATTTTAATTTCAGACCCTCCATCTGCTGTCTTTTAAGACTGAGCAATTTGGCCTTAGTTTGCTTGATATCTGCCAGACGGACGTTGGAAGTGTTTGCCTGCTCATATAAATTTCGCAGCATGGTATAATAAAATTCTACGGAATTTTTCAAGTCTTTCGATCGTTGTACACTATACTGGATGAGAACTTTTCTCAGTTTAGGCTTTGCCCTGTTGCACCACCAGTCTAGTACTGAGACGTGTCTATCTGCAGAGCGGAGGCACAATGCCCACGCTTCTGTCAAACTTTCTTCTAATCCGTCGTCCTGCATCAGTGACGTATTAAGGTGCCATGAACTTCTAAAACGGCGAGTGGGTTGCGCAGTAAGGTTGATGGAAGCTAGCACGGAGCTATGATCAGAAAAGTAAACTGGAATCGTCTCTGCTTTAATGAAGGAGCTAACTAGACTTTGCGATATGTAGAGTCTGTCGATCCTGCTACGTGAGTGAGGACCTAGGAATGTAAATGCCACAAATGTGGGATACATTATTTCCCAAGCATCTTTAAGCTGTAAAACAGTGACGAAACGCTTCAGTTCAGTGCAGTTATTAAAATTCGGAACCTGGTCTTTCTTATTTATCACACAATTAAAATCACCGCCTATTATAAGATCTTTTGGGTTTTTCCGTAATAAATAAATGATTTCTTCTTTATAGAACTGTGCTCTTTCCATTCTATTGGATGTGCCAGAAGGGGCATACAGATTGATAAGGGTAGAACCAAAGACTTTTATACCTATCGCTCTGCCGGAGTCCAACCTCTCGATATCCGAGACAGGAATCCCCTCCCTGACTAAAATTGCTGTACCGACGTTGGTGTCAAGTGAGACATTTAAAATCGCCAAATATCCAGGCACTGTAAGATTAGTCAGCACTACTTCCTGTAGGAAAGCAATGTCCGTCCCTGACTCATATAAATAATCCTTGAGCGCTGTAACTTTAGTCACGGATGTAATCCTGTTAATATTGATAGTCGTAATTGTATATGCCTGGGACATTTAGTTTGCATAAAAAGTAAATAAGTGATTAAAAAGATAACAAAATATTAGTAAAAAAAGAAAAGAGATGTGCAGCTTCTAGAAGGGAGAAACGACTCCGCTTAAACAAACATCTAAAAGAATAGTCAGTATTTGAAGCTCGGTAAACACTTCATCTGGTTCCTCTGAAATATGACTAAGACAGTAGTACAATTAGAAATGAAACTGGTTCAACAAAATCCTTTTTTTTTTTTCATCTTACAGCCTCATTTTGGTGCAGGATTCCGAACATCTCGGGTTTTAGTTTTACCGAGGGGCTTTGCATCACTAATGTCACTTGAAGGTACCTCCTTAGGTCTTTCCGTGATGATTTCATACAAGACGTTCTTGGCCGTCGCTTCCTCTTGTGCTGGTTGTTGTTTGCTTTGGTTACGGGAAGCTTTGAGAGTAGGTTGCGGTTTGAGTCGGCGTCTTCGGACATCTTGGTTCAACGCGCCGTCATTCGGATTGTCTATCTTTACCACCGTTGTGACCGAAGCTGCCTCAACAGCGTCCTTTTTACGAGTGCCATTTCCTTGTTCTTCCGTCACTAGCTCCAGAGCACTGACTGAGTCGGCGGTTTGTGGGTCTGTAAGTTCTTGAGTTGGGTTCCGCTCCGTCACCTCTTGTGCGTCGGAGTGCGCCTCTTCCGTCTCCGCGACAATCGTTACTGCGTCCCCTCCGTGGACCGTTTGTACCTGTTCAGCCGCCGACAGCGGCCGGGTTGCCTCAGCGGCTGTCGTCACGTCAATACATGTACTGTTTGTTTCCTCGAGCACATCCGCATTACACTGCTTCTGCTTGCGGGTGGAAGGCGAATTACGGGCGGACTCGCCGTCCGATCCGTCATCGGTCGTTTCCAACGGTCGCTTCTTATTCTGGAGATCGCAATCGGGAACAGAAGGGTGTGATGTAATGACGCTCAGGGGAGGGAACTCCGTAGTAGTTATGGCGGGCACTGCAGAAGTACATGCACCACTGTCGTTAACCGAAAGAAGGGAAGTGCTATTTGGTAAGACATCGCTGAGGGTCAGTTTTTGACGCTGTGTTAGATTGTTCCGAAGAACAAAAACACGGCGCGGACAATCTTGTCGGAAATGACCTGTCTCATTGCAAATATTGCACGTGCGCTCCTGACCAGAATACACAACATGTGCTTTATGGCCTGCAACGGATATATGGGACGGAATGTTGGCTTTCACCTCCATTTCAACGGATCTAATGCCATTAAAACACTGTATCTTGTATAGCTTCGACCATCTTTCGTTATAGATAGATTTAACTTCGCCATATTTAGATAGAGCGTCCTTGATCAACTGATTATCAATTTCAATTGGAACATTCAAAATCCTGACATTGGTGTACATGATATCAGCTTTTCGTACAGAGACATTACTTTTGGAACCGTCTCGATGAACAAATTCGACGGAATTACCCCATTTTGCAAGCAACTTATCGACTGTCACTGAGTTCAGAAATTTAACAAAAACACAGTATTTTTCAGCATCTAATTGCGTGGTATGAACAGAGTCAGAATTTATACCGATTACCTCAGTCAGCCAATCGTGGATTTCCAGCGCAGTGGGTTGGACCGGCCGTGTTTCTTTCTCGAACGAGAAGACTAAAGTATTCTTCCTGACGGTGTCAGACATGGTCGTCGGTTCCGACGAAATTCCGGCAACAACCGAAATTGCGGCGAAGCACGAAACGTGGAACGGACGAAAGCACTATAAAAACACTTATCAGAGACACCACTCAAAAAATAACAGCGAAAATGTACAGCTAACTTCACGTAAACACCAAACACCGGCGATAGCGCTAACGTACGCGGAGTAAACAACAAGCACGTCCGACCGCGGCGACGGCTAAAGCCAGAACGTCGGCCACGACTGCACGTCTCAGAAGCGTCTCTCGACAACTGAAACTCCCACCTTTGCAAGCAATCTCATGGCAGAAGGCAGCATGGGCTCACTCTTTTCTGTAGTGATTCCACTGCCAGCACATTAGACGTTACGAAAGTGTATTAATTCTCGCCCCGACAGGGACTAGAACCCAGGACCCTTTGGTTGAAAACCTAACGCTCTACCGACTGAGCTATCCGCACCCACGCACGAGCATTGTCATACAGCTGCGTCGTGTGCGAGTGATTCGCATGTCGTAATTGCTGGCTTGTGGCTCCAATGGCGACTTCACCGACTTCCCACTGACGCGCCGCTGACGCTAGTTTTCTGGCGTCTTAAGGGATGGACATACTTGCAAGTAGCTGCGAGATCATTGAAAAGAAACGCGGCGCCATTGCTTTTGCCGCACTCGACTGATTGAATTGCAATTCCTAAAAAGGAATGAACCTTCGCTCTGTCCAACAATTTCAAGCACGTGTGTGTACTCACGAACTCGGCGAAGGCGCGAGAAAATGACGGGGGCGCACTCGTGGGCCTGCGACGGCTTCCTGCAGTCACATCGTCAGTGCGAGGTGGACCGGTAGGCACAGGAAGCAGCGGCCGTCGTGAAACTCAGCATTCTTAAACGGAAATTTTCGTCTTGTTTAGAATGGCGTCATTGGTTTGCACGCTCATTCATGCGTGTGAAAGTATTTGCTGCTCTTTACGCAGAATCGCACGCAGCCGGCGGGATTCGAAACTACTTTCGAGTCAGACGCCTTAACCACTCGGCCACGGCTGCCCCGAACGCAGCGTTCTCCCGACACGTGCAAATTGAACCGTTTAAAGCACTGTGGTGTCAGAAAACGGCGTTGCTGCATTCTTTTCCGTAGTGTTTCCACCACTACCAGAGGAAACGCTACCAAATTATTAGAATTTCCGCCCGAACAGGGACTTGAACCCTGGACCCTTAGGTTAAAAGCCTAATGCTCTACCGACTGAGCTATCCGGGCTCACAACGCCTTATGAAACATCTCACGATGCACAACGACACATTGACTCATGTCCTTTACTGTTGTGCAATCGCTGCATGGAGCTGTTAGTAGTTAAACGTCGCCTGAATGCTGTCTGCAAACTTATCGCGCAAAGCTCGTAACAGACCATCGAACAATGTTGACACACGATGCAAAAACAAACTGCAGCAGTCGTTACGTCTCATACGTTGGAGTAGAGGATTTACGTGTTTTGTCGACACTCATCGGGCAATTGGAAAATTCACAAGCACTTCGAATGCAATGTTTCTCACGTTTTCGCTCATTTCACGGTTCCGCTGGAGACGTTCTTCACCTCCTGGCACAAAACAGGGAACGCAGTCGGTAGGACGTTTTTTTATTTTCTTACTTCTCAGAGAGTTGCCTACTGTGTTCCTCTTATGGCAAGCACTAGACAACCAGAACAGTTACAGAAGAGAGTCATGTCCGTTCTCGGCTCTAGTTACATTATCACAAAGTCAGAGCAATTCCATTGGCGTCGGCTGCAAAACGAAGCCGTGCCGAAACCCGGGATCGAACCAGGGACCTTTAGATCTTCAGTCTAACGCTCTCCCAACTGAGCTATTTCGGCTGACGTATAGCGCCCCTCTTTTGCACGTCTGCCCCGTTGTCAATTTCACAGTCATCTTCGTCTGAAAGAACACAGGGACGCCGAAAGGCGAACGGCAGATGCAGTAAAGTACCACACACATTTCTTCTGCTTCCATCGTCGTAACTAGCAAACATGTCGACTCGATTCATGTAATATTGACTTCGCTGATGCTAGAAAAGCTGTGCTATATCGATGCCACGTGCAACTAGTGTGCAGAGAACGAGGCAGAGGAAGGAGTGAGCCTCTCCAACGTGTGTGAGGCAGTATCTAGCAGATACACGCGGTAAAACGTTTGACTTGCGTTTGCTCATTAATTGCTACACGTCATCGTCTGCAAGCTAAAATAATCACATCTGCACTGCCCAGACAGGCGACACTTGCACTGACACCTGGTGGACGGTTGTGAGACGAGGAGATGAGCTGTGGCTTCTGGGCACGACTGTAGCGCTGCACCCTGGAGCCAAGAACACTGCACCTTGCTGGCGGCCCACGTGTTTAGTAGTGACGCAACTGCTAGGATGCAGCTGAACGTCCATCTTCTGAGAGCGAGAAAATTTCCGCAGTCGGCAGGACTCGAACCTACGCTCCCAGAAGGAATCTGATTTCAAGTCAGACGCCTTAACCACTCGGCCACGACTGCACGTCTCAGAAGCGTCTCTCGACAACTGAAACTCCCACCTTTGCAAGCAATCTCATGGCAGAAGGCAGCATGGGCTCACTCTTTTCTGTAGTGATTCCACTGCCAGCACATTAGACGTTACGAAAGTGTATTAATTTTCGCCCCGACAGGGACTAGAACCCAGGACCCTTTGGTTGAAAACCTAACGCTCTACCGACTGAGCTATCCGCACCCACGCACGAGCATTGTCATACAGCTGCGTCGTGTGCGAGTGATTCGCATGTCGTAATTGCTGGCTTGTGGCTCCAATGGCGACTTCACCGACTTCCCACTGACGCGCCGCTGACGCTAGTTTTCTGGCGTCTTAAGGGATGGACATACTTGCAAGTAGCTGCGAGATCATTGAAAAGAAACGCGGCGCCATTGCTTTTGCCGCACTCGACTGATTGAATTGCAATTCCTAAAAAGGAATGAACCTTCACTCTGTCTAACAATTTCAAGCACGTGTGTGTACTCACGAACTCGGCGAAGGCGCGAGAAAATGACGGGGGCGCACTCGTGGGCCTGCGACGGCTTCCTGCAGTCACATCGTCAGTGCGAGGTGGACCGGTAGGCACAGGAAGCAGCGGCCGTCGTGAAACTCAGCATTCTTAAACGGAAATTTTCGTCTTGTTTAGAATGGCGTCATTGGTTTGCACGCTCATTCATGCGTGTGAAAGTATTTGCTGCTCTTTACGCAGAATCGCACGCAGCCGGCGGGATTCGAAACTACTTTCGAGTCAGACGCCTTAACCACTCGGCCACGGCTGCCCCGAACGCAGCGTTCTCCCGACACGTGCAAATTGAACCGTTTAAAGCACTGTGGTGTCAGAAAACGGCGTTGCTGCATTCTTTTCCGTAGTGTTTCCACCACTACCAGAGGAAACGCTACCAAATTATTAAAATTTCCGCCCGAACAGGGACTTGAACCCTGGACCCTTAGGTTAAAAGCCTAATGCTCTACCGACTGAGCTATCCGGGCTCACAATGCCTTATGAAAAATCTCACGATGCACAACGACACATTGACTCATGTCCTTTACTGTTGTGCAATCGCTGCATGGAGCTGTTAGTAGTTAAACGTCGCCTGAATGCTGTCTGCAAACTTATCGCGCAAAGCTCGTAACAGACCATCGAACAATGTTGACACACGATGCAAAAACAAACTGCAGCAGTCGTTACGTCTCATACGTTGGAGTAGAGGATTTACGTGTTTTGTCGACACTCATCGGGCAATTGGAAAATTCACAAGCACTTCGAATGCAATGTTTCTCACGTTTTCGCTCATTTCACGGTTCCGCTGGAGACGTTCTTCACCTCCTGGCACAAAACAGGGAACGCAGTCGGTAGGACGTTTTTTTATTTTCTTACTTCTCAGAGAGTTGCCTACTGTGTTCCTCTTATGGCAAGCACTAGACAACCAGAACAGTTACAGAAGAGAGTCATGTCCGTTCTCGGCTCTAGTTACATTATCACAAAGTCAGAGCAATTCCATTGGCGTCGGCTGCAAAACGAAGCCGTGCCGAAACCCGGGATCGAACCAGGGACCTTTAGATCTTCAGTCTAACGCTCTCCCAACTGAGCTATTTCGGCTGACGTATAGCGCCCCTCTTTTGCACGTCTGCCCTGTTGTCAATTTCACAGTCATCTTCGTCTGAAAGAACACAGGGACGCCGAAAGGCGAACAGCAGGTGCAGTAAAGTACCACACACATTTCTTCTGCTTCCATCGTCGTAACTAGCAAACATGTCGACTCGATTCATGTAATATTGACTTCGCTGATGCTAGAAAAGCTGTGCTATATCGATGCCACGTGCAACTAGTGTGCAGAGAACGAGGCAGAGGAAGGAGTGAGCCTCTCCAACGTGTGTGAGGCAGTATCTAGCAGATACACGCGGTAAAACGTTTGACTTGCGTTTGCTCATTAATTGCTACACGTCATCGTCTGCAAGCTAAAATAATCACATCTGCACTGCCCAGAGAGGCGACACTTGCACTGACACCTGGTGGACGGTTGTGAGACGAGGAGATGAGCTGTGGCTTCTGGGCACGACCGTAGCGCTGCACCCTGGAGCCAAGAACACTGCACCTTGCTGGCGGCCCACGTGTTTAGTAGTGACGCAACTGCTAGGATGCAGCTGAACGTCCATCTTCTGAGAGCGAGAAAATTTCCGCAGTCGGCAGGACTCGAACCTACGCTCCCAGAGGGAATCTGATTTCAAGTCAGACGCCTTAACCACTCGGCCACGACTGCACGTCTCAGAAGCGTCTCTCGACAACTGAAACTCCCACCTTTGCAAGCAATCTCATGGCAGAAGGCAGCATGGGCTCACTCTTTTCTGTAGTGATTCCACTGCCAGCACATTAGACGTTACGAAAGTGTATTAATTTTCGCCCCGACAGGGACTAGAACCCAGGACCCTTTGGTTGAAAACCTAACGCTCTACCGACTGAGCTATCCGCACCCACGCACGAGCATTGTCATACAGCTGCGTCGTGTGCGAGTGATTCGCATGTCGTAATTGCTGGCTTGTGGCTCCAATGGCGACTTCACCGACTTCCCACTGACGCGCCGCTGACGCTAGTTTTCTGGCGTCTTAAGGGATGGACATACTTGCAAGTAGCTGCGAGATCATTGAAAAGAAACGCGGCGCCATTGCTTTTGCCGCACTCGACTGATTGAATTGCAATTCCTAAAAAGGAATGAACCTTTGCTCTGTCCAACAATTTCAAGCACGTGTGTGTACTCACGAACTCGGCGAAGGCGCGAGAAAATGACGGGGGCGCACTCGTGGGCCTGCGACGGCTTCCTGCAGTCACATCGTCAGTGCGAGGTGGACCGGTAGGCACAGGAAGCAGCGGCCGTCGTGAAACTCAGCATTCTTAAACGGAAATTTTCGTCTTGTTTAGAATGGCGTCATTGGTTTGCACGCTCATTCATGCGTGTGAAAGTATTTGCTGCTCTTTACGCAGAATCGCACGCAGCCGGCGGGATTCGAAACTACTTTCGAGTCAGACGCCTTAACCACTCGGCCACGGCTGCCCCGAACGCAGCGTTCTCCCGACACGTGCAAATTGAACCGTTTAAAGCACTGTGGTGTCAGAAAACGGCGTTGCTGCATTCTTTTCCGTAGTGTTTCCACCACTACCAGAGGAAACGCTACCAAATTATTAAAATTTCCGCCCGAACAGGGACTTGAACCCTGGACCCTTAGGTTAAAAGCCTAATGCTCTACCGACTGAGCTATCCGGGCTCACAATGCCTTATGAAACATCTCACGATGCACAACGACACATTGACTCATGTCCTTTACTGTTGTGCAATCGCTGCATGGAGCTGTTAGTAGTTAAACGTCGCCTGAATGCTGTCTGCAAACTTATCGCGCAAAGCTCGTAACAGACCATCGAACAATGTTGACACACGATGCAAAAACAAACTGCAGCAGTCGTTACGTCTCATACGTTGGAGTAGAGGATTTACGTGTTTTGTCGACACTCATCGGGCAATTGGAAAATTCACAAGCACTTCGAATGCAATGTTTCTCACGTTTTCGCTCATTTCACGGTTCCGCTGGAGACGTTCTTCACCTCCTGGCACAAAACAGGGAACGCAGTCGGTAGGACGTTTTTTTATTTTCTTACTTCTCAGAGAGTTGCCTACTGTGTTCCTCTTATGGCAAGCACTAGACAACCAGAACAGTTACAGAAGAGAGTCATGTCCGTTCTCGGCTCTAGTTACATTATCACAAAGTCAGAGCAATTCCATTGGCGTCGGCTGCAAAACGAAGCCGTGCCGAAACCCGGGATCGAACCAGGGACCTTTAGATCTTCAGTCTAACGCTCTCCCAACTGAGCTATTTCGGCTGACGTATAGCGCCCCTCTTTTGCACGTCTGCCCCGTTGTCAATTTCACAGTCATCTTCGTCTGAAAGAACACAGGGACGCCGAAAGGCGAACAGCAGATGCAGTAAAGTACCACACACATTTCTTCTGCTTCCATCGTCGTAACTAGCAAACATGTCGACTCGATTCATGTAATATTGACTTCGCTGATGCTAGAAAAGCTGTGCTATATCGATGCCACGTGCAACTAGTGTGCAGAGAACGAGGCAGAGGAAGGAGTGAGCCTCTCCAACGTGTGTGAGGCAGTATCTAGCAGATACACGCGGTAAAACGTTTGACTTGCGTTTGCTCATTAATTGCTACACGTCATCGTCTGCAAGCTAAAATAATCACATCTGCACTGCCCAGAGAGGCGACACTTGCACTGACACCTGGTGGACGGTTGTGAGACGAGGAGATGAGCTGTGGCTTCTGGGCACGACTGTAGCGCTGCACCCTGGAGCCAAGAACACTGCACCTTGCTGGCGGCCCACGTGTTTAGTAGTGACGCAACTGCTAGGATGCAGCTGAACGTCCATCTTCTGAGAGCGAGAAAATTTCCGCAGTCGGCAGGACTCGAACCTACGCTCCCAGAGGGAATCTGATTTCAAGTCAGACGCCTTAACCACTCGGCCACGACTGCACGTCTCAGAAGCGTCTCTCGACAACTGAAACTCCCACCTTTGCAAGCAATCTCATGGCAGAAGGCAGCATGGGCTCACTCTTTTCTGTAGTGATTCCACTGCCAGCACATTAGACGTTACGAAAGTGTATTAATTTTCGCCCCGACAGGGACTAGAACCCAGGACCCTTTGGTTGAAAACCTAACGCTCTACCGACTGAGCTATCCGCACCCACGCACGAGCATTGTCATACAGCTGCGTCGTGTGCGAGTGATTCGCATGTCGTAATTGCTGGCTTGTGGCTCCAATGGCGACTTCACCGACTTCCCACTGACGCGCCGCTGACGCTAGTTTTCTGGCGTCTTAAGGGATGGACATACTTGCAAGTAGCTGCGAGATCATTGAAAAGAAACGCGGCGCCATTGCTTTTGCCGCACTCGACTGATTGAATTGCAATTCCTAAAAAGGAATGAACCTTCGCTCTGTCCAACAATTTCAAGCACGTGTGTGTACTCACGAACTCGGCGAAGGCGCGAGAAAATGACGGGGGCGCACTCGTGGGCCTGCGACGGCTTCCTGCAGTCACATCGTCAGTGCGAGGTGGACCGGTAGGCACAGGAAGCAGCGGCCGTCGTGAAACTCAGCATTCTTAAACGGAAATTTTCGTCTTGTTTAGAATGGCGTCATTGGTTTGCACGCTCATTCATGCGTGTGAAAGTATTTGCTGCTCTTTACGCAGAATCGCACGCAGCCGGCGGGATTCGAAACTACTTTCGAGTCAGACGCCTTAACCACTCGGCCACGGCTGCCCCGAACGCAGCGTTCTCCCGACACGTGCAAATTGAACCGTTTAAAGCACTGTGGTGTCAGAAAACGGCGTTGCTGCATTCTTTTCCGTAGTGTTTCCACCACTACCAGAGGAAACGCTACCAAATTATTAAAATTTCCGCCCGAACAGGGACTTGAACCCTGGACCCTTAGGTTAAAAGCCTAATGCTCTACCGACTGAGCTATCCGGGCTCACAATGCCTTATGAAACATCTCACGATGCACAACGACACATTGACTCATGTCCTTTACTGTTGTGCAATCGCTGCATGGAGCTGTTAGTAGTTAAACGTCGCCTGAATGCTGTCTGCAAACTTATCGCGCAAAGCTCGTAACAGACCATCGAACAATGTTGACACACGATGCAAAAACAAACTGCAGCAGTCGTTACGTCTCATACGTTGGAGTAGAGGATTTACGTGTTTTGTCGACACTCATCGGGCAATTGGAAAATTCACAAGCACTTCGAATGCAATGTTTCTCACGTTTTCGCTCATTTCACGGTTCCGCTGGAGACGTTCTTCACCTCCTGGCACAAAACAGGGAACGCAGTCGGTAGGACGTTTTTTTATTTTCTTACTTCTCAGAGAGTTGCCTACTGTGTTCCTCTTATGGCAAGCACTAGACAACCAGAACAGTTACAGAAGAGAGTCATGTCCGTTCTCGGCTCTAGTTACATTATCACAAAGTCAGAGCAATTCCATTGGCGTCGGCTGCAAAACGAAGCCGTGCCGAAACCCGGGATCGAACCAGGGACCTTTAGATCTTCAGTCTAACGCTCTCCCAACTGAGCTATTTCGGCTGACGTATAGCGCCCCTCTTTTGCACGTCTGCCCCGTTGTCAATTTCACAGTCATCTTCGTCTGAAAGAACACAGGGACGCCGAAAGGCGAACAGCAGATGCAGTAAAGTACCACACACATTTCTTCTGCTTCCATCGTCGTAACTAGCAAACATGTCGACTCGATTCATGTAATATTGACTTCGCTGATGCTAGAAAAGCTGTGCTATATCGATGCCACGTGCAACTAGTGTGCAGAGAACGAGGCAGAGGAAGGAGTGAGCCTCTCCAACGTGTGTGAGGCAGTATCTAGCAGATACACGCGGTAAAACGTTTGACTTGCGTTTGCTCATTAATTGCTACACGTCATCGTCTGCAAGCTAAAATAATCACATCTGCACTGCCCAGACAGGCGACACTTGCACTGACACCTGGTGGACGGTTGTGAGACGAGGAGATGAGCTGTGGCTTCTGGGCACGACTGTAGCGCTGCACCCTGGAGCCAAGAACACTGCACCTTGCTGGCGGCCCACGTGTTTAGTAGTGACGCAACTGCTAGGATGCAGCTGAACGTCCATCTTCTGAGAGCGAGAAAATTTCCGCAGTCGGCAGGACTCGAACCTACGCTCCCAGAGGGAATCTGATTTCAAGTCAGACGCCTTAACCACTCGGCCACGACTGCACGTCTCACAAGCGTCTCTCGACAACTGAAACTCCCACCTTTGCAAGCAATCTCATGGCAGAAGGTAGCATGGGCTCACTCTTTTCTGTAGTGATTCCACTGCCAGCACATTAGACGTTACGAAAGTGTATTAATTTTCGCCCCGACAGGGACTAGAACCCAGGACCCTTTGGTTGAAAACCTAACGCTCTACCGACTGAGCTATCCGCACCCACGCACGAGCATTGTCATACAGCTGCGTCGTGTGCGAGTGATTCGCATGTCGTAATTGCTGGCTTGTGGCTCCAATGGCGACTTCACCGACTTCCCACTGACGCGCCGCTGACGCTAGTTTTCTGGCGTCTTAAGGGATGGACATACTTGCAAGTAGCTGCGAGATCATTGAAAAGAAACGCGGCGCCATTGCTTTTGCCGCACTCGACTGATTGAATTGCAATTCCTAAAAAGGAATGAACCTTCGCTCTGTCCAACAATTTCAAGCACGTGTGTGTACTCACGAACTCGGCGAAGGCGCGAGAAAATGACGGGGGCGCACTCGTGGGCCTGCGACGGCTTCCTGCAGTCACATCGTCAGTGCGAGGTGGACCGGTAGGCACAGGAAGCAGCGGCCGTCGTGAAACTCAGCATTCTTAAACGGAAATTTTCGTCTTGTTTAGAATGGCGTCATTGGTTTGCACGCTCATTCATGCGTGTGAAAGTATTTGCTGCTCTTTACGCAGAATCGCACGCAGCCGGCGGGATTCGAAACTACTTTCGAGTCAGACGCCTTAACCACTCGGCCACGGCTGCCCCGAACGCAGCGTTCTCCCGACACGTGCAAATTGAACCGTTTAAAGCACTGTGGTGTCAGAAAACGGCGTTGCTGCATTCTTTTCCGTAGTGTTTCCACCACTACCAGAGGAAACGCTACCAAATTATTAAAATTTCCGCCCGAACAGGGACTTGAACCCTGGACCCTTAGGTTAAAAGCCTAATGCTCTACCGACTGAGCTATCCGGGCTCACAATGCCTTATGAAACATCTCACGATGCACAACGACACATTGACTCATGTCCTTTACTGTTGTGCAATCGCTGCATGGAGCTGTTAGTAGTTAAACGTCGCCTGAATGCTGTCTGCAAACTTATCGCGCAAAGCTCGTAACAGACCATCGAACAATGTTGACACACGATGCAAAAACAAACTGCAGCAGTCGTTACGTCTCATACGTTGGAGTAGAGGATTTACGTGTTTTGTCGACACTCATCGGGCAATTGGAAAATTCACAAGCACTTCGAATGCAATGTTTCTCACGTTTTCGCTCATTTCACGGTTCCGCTGGAGACGTTCTTCACCTCCTGGCACAAAACAGGGAACGCAGTCGGTAGGACGTTTTTTTATTTTCTTACTTCTCAGAGAGTTGCCTACTGTGTTCCTCTTATGGCAAGCACTAGACAACCAGAACAGTTACAGAAGAGAGTCATGTCCGTTCTCGGCTCTAGTTACATTATCACAAAGTCAGAGCAATTCCATTGGCGTCGGCTGCAAAACGAAGCCGTGCCGAAACCCGGGATCGAACCAGGGACCTTTAGATCTTCAGTCTAACGCTCTCCCAACTGAGCTATTTCGGCTGACGTATAGCGCCCCTCTTTTGCACGTCTGCCCTGTTGTCAATTTCACAGTCATCTTCGTCTGAAAGAACACAGGGACGCCGAAAGGCGAACAGCAGATGCAGTAAAGTACCACACACATTTCTTCTGCTTCCATCGTCGTAACTAGCAAACATGTCGACTCGATTCATGTAATATTGACTTCGCTGATGCTAGAAAAGCTGTGCTATATCGATGCCACGTGCAACTAGTGTGCAGAGAACGAGGCAGAGGAAGGAGTGAGCCTCTCCAACGTGTGTGAGGCAGTATCTAGCAGATACACGCGGTAAAACGTTTGACTTGCGTTTGCTCATTAATTGCTACACGTCATCGTCTGCAAGCTAAAATAATCACATCTGCACTGCCCAGAGAGGCGACACTTGCACTGACACCTGGTGGACGGTTGTGAGACGAGGAGATGAGCTGTGGCTTCTGGGCACGACTGTAGCGCTGCACCCTGGAGCCAAGAACACTGCACCTTGCTGGCGGCCCACGTGTTTAGTAGTGACGCAACTGCTAGGATGCAGCTGAACGTCCATCTTCTGAGAGCGAGAAAATTTCCGCAGTCGGCAGGACTCGAACCTACGCTCCCAGAGGGAATCTGATTTCAAGTCAGACGCCTTAACCACTCGGCCACGACTGCACGTCTCAGAAGCGTCTCTCGACAACTGAAACTCCCACCTTTGCAAGCAATCTCATGGCAGAAGGCAGCATGGGCTCACTCTTTTCTGTAGTGATTCCACTGCCAGCACATTAGACGTTACGAAAGTGTATTAATTTTCGCCCCGACAGGGACTAGAACCCAGGACCCTTTGGTTGAAAACCTAACGCTCTACCGACTGAGCTATCCGCACCCACGCAAGAGCATTGTCATACAGCTGCGTCGTGTGCGAGTGATTCGCATGTCGTAATTGCTGGCTTGTGGCTCCAATGGCGACTTCACCGACTTCCCACTGACGCGCCGCTGACGCTAGTTTTCTGGCGTCTTAAGGGATGGACATACTTGCAAGTAGCTGCGAGATCATTGAAAAGAAACGCGGCGCCATTGCTTTTGCCGCACTCGACTGATTGAATTGCAATTCCTAAAAAGGAATGAACCTTCGCTCTGTCCAACAATTTCAAGCACGTGTGTGTACTCACGAACTCGGCGAAGGCGCGAGAAAATGACGGGGGCGCACTCGTGGGCCTGCGACGGCTTCCTGCAGTCACATCGTCAGTGCGAGGTGGACCGGTAGGCACAGGAAGCAGCGGCCGTCGTGAAACTCAGCATTCTTAAACGGAAATTTTCGTCTTGTTTAGAATGGCGTCATTGGTTTGCACGCTCATTCATGCGTGTGAAAGTATTTGCTGCTCTTTACGCAGAATCGCACGCAGCCGGCGGGATTCGAAACTACTTTCGAGTCAGACGCCTTAACCACTCGGCCACGGCTGCCCCGAACGCAGCGTTCTCCCGACACGTGCAAATTGAACCGTTTAAAGCACTGTGGTGTCAGAAAACGGCGTTGCTGCATTCTTTTCCGTAGTGTTTCCACCACTACCAGAGGAAACGCTACCAAATTATTAAAATTTCCGCCCGAACAGGGACTTGAACCCTGGACCCTTAGGTTAAAAGCCTAATGCTCTACCGACTGAGCTATCCGGGCTCACAATGCCTTATGAAACATCTCACGATGCACAACGACACATTGACTCATGTCCTTTACTGTTGTGCAATCGCTGCATGGAGCTGTTAGTAGTTAAACGTCGCCTGAATGCTGTCTGCAAACTTATCGCGCAAAGCTCGTAACAGACCATCGAACAATGTTGACACACGATGCAAAAACAAACTGCAGCAGTCGTTACGTCTCATACGTTGGAGTAGAGGATTTACGTGTTTTGTCGACACTCATCGGGCAATTGGAAAATTCACAAGCACTTCGAATGCAATGTTTCCCACATTTTCGCTCATTTCACGGTTCCGCTGGAGACGTTCTTCACCTCCTGGCACAAAACAGGGAACGCAGTCGGTAGGACGTTTTTTTATTTTCTTACTTCTCAGAGAGTTGCCTACTGTGTTCCTCTTATGGCAAGCACTAGACAACCAGAACAGTTACAGAAGAGAGTCATGTCCGTTCTCGGCTCTAGTTACATTATCACAAAGTCAGAGCAATTCCATTGGCGTCGGCTGCAAAACGAAGCCGTGCCGAAACCCGGGATCGAACCAGGGACCTTTAGATCTTCAGTCTAACGCTCTCCCAACTGAGCTATTTCGGCTGACGTATAGCGCCCCTCTTTTGCACGTCTGCCCCGTTGTCAATTTCACAGTCATCTTCGTCTGAAAGAACACAGGGACGCCGAAAGGCGAACAGCAGATGCAGTAAAGTACCACACACATTTCTTCTGCTTCCATCGTCGTAACTAGCAAACATGTCGACTCGATTCATGTAATATTGACTTCGCTGATGCTAGAAAAGCTGTGCTATATCGATGCCACGTGCAACTAGTGTGCAGAGAACGAGGCAGAGGAAGGAGTGAGCCTCTCCAACGTGTGTGAGGCAGTATCTAGCAGATACACGCGGTAAAACGTTTGACTTGCGTTTGCTCATTAATTGCTACACGTCATCGTCTGCAAGCTAAAATAATCACATCTGCACTGCCCAGAGAGGCGACACTTGCACTGACACCTGGTGGACGGTTGTGAGACGAGGAGATGAGCTGTGGCTTCTGGGCACGACTGTAGCGCTGCACCCTGGAGCCAAGAACACTGCACCTTGCTGGCGGCCCACGTGTTTAGTAGTGACGCAACTGCTAGGATGCAGCTGAACGTCCATCTTCTGAGAGCGAGAAAATTTCCGCAGTCGGCAGGACTCGAACCTACGCTCCCAGAGGGAATCTGATTTCAAGTCAGACGCCTTAACCACTCGGCCACGACTGCACGTCTCAGAAGCGTCTCTCGACAACTGAAACTCCCACCTTTGCAAGCAATCTCATGGCAGAAGGCAGCATGGGCTCACTCTTTTCTGTAGTGATTCCACTGCCAGCACATTAGACGTTACGAAAGTGTATTAATTTTCGCCCCGACAGGGACTAGAACCCAGGACCCTTTGGTTGAAAACCTAACGCTCTACCGACTGAGCTATCCGCACCCACGCACGAGCATTGTCATACAGCTGCGTCGTGTGCGAGTGATTCGCATGTCGTAATTGCTGGCTTGTGGCTCCAATGGCGACTTCACCGACTTCCCACTGACGCGCCGCTGACGCTAGTTTTCTGGCGTCTTAAGGGATGGACATACTTGCAAGTAGCTGCGAGATCATTGAAAAGAAACGCGGCGCCATTGCTTTTGCCGCACTCGACTGATTGAATTGCAATTCCTAAAAAGGAATGAACCTTCGCTCTGTCCAACAATTTCAAGCACGTGTGTGTACTCACGAACTCGGCGAAGGCGCGAGAAAATGACGGGGGCGCACTCGTGGGCCTGCGACGGCTTCCTGCAGTCACATCGTCAGTGCGAGGTGGACCGGTAGGCACAGGAAGCAGCGGCCGTCGTGAAACTCAGCATTCTTAAACGGAAATTTTCGTCTTGTTTAGAATGGCGTCATTGGTTTGCACGCTCATTCATGCGTGTGAAAGTATTTGCTGCTCTTTACGCAGAATCGCACGCAGCCGGCGGGATTCGAAACTACTTTCGAGTCAGACGCCTTAACCACTCGGCCACGGCTGCCCCGAACGCAGCGTTCTCCCGACACGTGCAAATTGAACCGTTTAAAGCACTGTGGTGTCAGAAAACGGCGTTGCTGCATTCTTTTCCGTAGTGTTTCCACCACTACCAGAGGAAACGCTACCAAATTATTAAAATTTCCGCCCGAACAGGGACTTGAACCCTGGACCCTTAGGTTAAAAGCCTAATGCTCTACCGACTGAGCTATCCGGGCTCACAATGCCTTATGAAACATCTCACGATGCACAACGACACATTGACTCATGTCCTTTACTGTTGTGCAATCGCTGCATGGAGCTGTTAGTAGTTAAACGTCGCCTGAATGCTGTCTGCAAACTTATCGCGCAAAGCTCGTAACAGACCATCGAACAATGTTGACACACGATGCAAAAACAAACTGCAGCAGTCGTTACGTCTCATACGTTGGAGTAGAGGATTTACGTGTTTTGTCGACACTCATCGGGCAATTGGAAAATTCACAAGCACTTCGAATGCAATGTTTCTCACGTTTTCGCTCATTTCACGGTTCCGCTGGAGACGTTCTTCACCTCCTGGCACAAAACAGGGAACGCAGTCGGTAGGACGTTTTTTTATTTTCTTACTTCTCAGAGAGTTGCCTACTGTGTTCCTCTTATGGCAAGCACTAGACAACCAGAACAGTTACAGAAGAGAGTCATGTCCGTTCTCGGCTCTAGTTACATTATCACAAAGTCAGAGCAATTCCATTGGCGTCGGCTGCAAAACGAAGCCGTGCCGAAACCCGGGATCGAACCAGGGACCTTTAGATCTTCAGTCTAACGCTCTCCCAACTGAGCTATTTCGGCTGACGTATAGCGCCCCTCTTTTGCACGTCTGCCCCGTTGTCAATTTCACAGTCATCTTCGTCTGAAAGAACACAGGGACGCCGAAAGGCGAACAGCAGATGCAGTAAAGTACCACACACATTTCTTCTGCTTCCATCGTCGTAACTAGCAAACATGTCGACTCGATTCATGTAATATTGACTTCGCTGATGCTAGAAAAGCTGTGCTATATCGATGCCACGTGCAACTAGTGTGCAGAGAACGAGGCAGAGGAAGGAGTGAGCCTCTCCAACGTGTGTGAGGCAGTATCTAGCAGATACACGCGGTAAAACGTTTGACTTGCGTTTGCTCATTAATTGCTACACGTCATCGTCTGCAAGCTAAAATAATCACATCTGCACTGCCCAGAGAGGCGACACTTGCACTGACACCTGGTGGACGGTTGTGAGACGAGGAGATGAGCTGTGGCTTCTGGGCACGACTGTAGCGCTGCACCCTGGAGCCAAGAACACTGCACCTTGCTGGCGGCCCACGTGTTTAGTAGTGACGCAACTGCTAGGATGCAGCTGAACGTCCATCTTCTGAGAGCGAGAAAATTTCCGCAGTCGGCAGGACTCGAACCTACGCTCCCAGAGGGAATCTGATTTCAAGTCAGACGCCTTAACCACTCGGCCACGACTGCACGTCTCAGAAGCGTCTCTCGACAACTGAAACTCCCACCTTTGCAAGCAATCTCATGGCAGAAGGCAGCATGGGCTCACTCTTTTCTGTAGTGATTCCACTGCCAGCACATTAGACGTTACGAAAGTGTATTAATTTTCGCCCCGACAGGGACTAGAACCCAGGACCCTTTGGTTGAAAACCTAACGCTCTACCGACTGAGCTATCCGCACCCACGCACGAGCATTGTCATACAGCTGCGTCGTGTGCGAGTGATTCGCATGTCGTAATTGCTGGCTTGTGGCTCCAATGGCGACTTCACCGACTTCCCACTGACGCGCCGCTGACGCTAGTTTTCTGGCGTCTTAAGGGATGGACATACTTGCAAGTAGCTGCGAGATCATTGAAAAGAAACGCGGCGCCATTGCTTTTGCCGCACTCGACTGATTGAATTGCAATTCCTAAAAAGGAATGAACCTTCGCTCTGTCCAACAATTTCAAGCACGTGTGTGTACTCACGAACTCGGCGAAGGCGCGAGAAAATGACGGGGGCGCACTCGTGGGCCTGCGACGGCTTCCTGCAGTCACATCGTCAGTGCGAGGTGGACCGGTAGGCACAGGAAGCAGCGGCCGTCGTGAAACTCAGCATTCTTAAACGGAAATTTTCGTCTTGTTTAGAATGGCGTCATTGGTTTGCACGCTCATTCATGCGTGTGAAAGTATTTGCTGCTCTTTACGCAGAATCGCACGCAGCCGGCGGGATTCGAAACTACTTTCGAGTCAGACGCCTTAACCACTCGGCCACGGCTGCCCCGAACGCAGCGTTCTCCCGACACGTGCAAATTGAACCGTTTAAAGCACTGTGGTGTCAGAAAACGGCGTTGCTGCATTCTTTTCCGTAGTGTTTCCACCACTACCAGAGGAAACGCTACCAAATTATTAAAATTTCCGCCCGAACAGGGACTTGAACCCTGGACCCTTAGGTTAAAAGCCTAATGCTCTACCGACTGAGCTATCCGGGCTCACAATGCCTTATGAAACATCTCACGATGCACAACGACACATTGACTCATGTCCTTTACTGTTGTGCAATCGCTGCATGGAGCTGTTAGTAGTTAAACGTCGCCTGAATGCTGTCTGCAAACTTATCGCGCAAAGCTCGTAACAGACCATCGAACAATGTTGACACACGATGCAAAAACAAACTGCAGCAGTCGTTACGTCTCATACGTTGGAGTAGAGGATTTACGTGTTTTGTCGACACTCATCGGGCAATTGGAAAATTCACAAGCACTTCGAATGCAATGTTTCTCACGTTTTCGCTCATTTCACGGTTCCGCTGGAGACGTTCTTCACCTCCTGGCACAAAACAGGGAACGCAGTCGGTAGGACGTTTTTTTATTTTCTTACTTCTCAGAGAGTTGCCTACTGTGTTCCTCTTATGGCAAGCACTAGACAACCAGAACAGTTACAGAAGAGAGTCATGTCCGTTCTCGGCTCTAGTTACATTATCACAAAGTCAGAGCAATTCCATTGGCGTCGGCTGCAAAACGAAGCCGTGCCGAAACCCGGGATCGAACCAGGGACCTTTAGATCTTCAGTCTAACGCTCTCCCAACTGAGCTATTTCGGCTGACGTATAGCGCCCCTCTTTTGCACGTCTGCCCCGTTGTCAATTTCACAGTCATCTTCGTCTGAAAGAACACAGGGACGCCGAAAGGCGAACAGCAGATGCAGTAAAGTACCACACACATTTCTTCTGCTTCCATCGTCGTAACTAGCAAACATGTCGACTCGATTCATGTAATATTGACTTCGCTGATGCTAGAAAAGCTGTGCTATATCGATGCCACGTGCAACTAGTGTGCAGAGAACGAGGCAGAGGAAGGAGTGAGCCTCTCCAACGTGTGTGAGGCAGTATCTAGCAGATACACGCGGTAAAACGTTTGACTTGCGTTTGCTCATTAATTGCTACACGTCATCGTCTGCAAGCTAAAATAATCACATCTGCACTGCCCAGAGAGGCGACACTTGCACTGACACCTGGTGGACGGTTGTGAGACGAGGAGATGAGCTGTGGCTTCTGGGCACGACTGTAGCGCTGCACCCTGGAGCCAAGAACACTGCACCTTGCTGGCGGCCCACGTGTTTAGTAGTGACGCAACTGCTAGGATGCAGCTGAACGTCCATCTTCTGAGAGCGAGAAAATTTCCGCAGTCGGCAGGACTCGAACCTACGCTCCCAGAGGGAATCTGATTTCAAGTCAGACGCCTTAACCACTCGGCCACGACTGCACGTCTCAGAAGCGTCTCTCGACAACTGAAACTCCCACCTTTGCAAGCAATCTCATGGCAGAAGGCAGCATGGGCTCACTCTTTTCTGTAGTGATTCCACTGCCAGCACATTAGACGTTACGAAAGTGTATTAATTTTCGCCCCGACAGGGACTAGAACCCAGGACCCTTTGGTTGAAAACCTAACGCTCTACCGACTGAGCTATCCGCACCCACGCACGAGCATTGTCATACAGCTGCGTCGTGTGCGAGTGATTCGCATGTCGTAATTGCTGGCTTGTGGCTCCAATGGCGACTTCACCGACTTCCCACTGACGCGCCGCTGACGCTAGTTTTCTGGCGTCTTAAGGGATGGACATACTTGCAAGTAGCTGCGAGATCATTGAAAAGAAACGCGGCGCCATTGCTTTTGCCGCACTCGACTGATTGAATTGCAATTCCTAAAAAGGAATGAACCTTCGCTCTGTCCAACAATTTCAAGCACGTGTGTGTACTCACGAACTCGGCGAAGGCGCGAGAAAATGACGGGGGCGCACTCGTGGGCCTGCGACGGCTTCCTGCAGTCACATCGTCAGTGCGAGGTGGACCGGTAGGCACAGGAAGCAGCGGCCGTCGTGAAACTCAGCATTCTTAAACGGAAATTTTCGTCTTGTTTAGAATGGCGTCATTGGTTTGCACGCTCATTCATGCGTGTGAAAGTATTTGCTGCTCTTTACGCAGAATCGCACGCAGCCGGCGGGATTCGAAACTACTTTCGAGTCAGACGCCTTAACCACTCGGCCACGGCTGCCCCGAACGCAGCGTTCTCCCGACACGTGCAAATTGAACCGTTTAAAGCACTGTGGTGTCAGAAAACGGCGTTGCTGCATTCTTTTCCGTAGTGTTTCCACCACTACCAGAGGAAACGCTACCAAATTATTAAAATTTCCGCCCGAACAGGGACTTGAACCCTGGACCCTTAGGTTAAAAGCCTAATGCTCTACCGACTGAGCTATCCGGGCTCACAATGCCTTATGAAACATCTCACGATGCACAACGACACATTGACTCATGTCCTTTACTGTTGTGCAATCGCTGCATGGAGCTGTTAGTAGTTAAACGTCGCCTGAATGCTGTCTGCAAACTTATCGCGCAAAGCTCGTAACAGACCATCGAACAATGTTGACACACGATGCAAAAACAAACTGCAGCAGTCGTTACGTCTCATACGTTGGAGTAGAGGATTTACGTGTTTTGTCGACACTCATCGGGCAATTGGAAAATTCACAAGCACTTCGAATGCAATGTTTCTCACGTTTTCGCTCATTTCACGGTTCCGCTGGAGACGTTCTTCACCTCCTGGCACAAAACAGGGAACGCAGTCGGTAGGACGTTTTTTTTATTTTCTTACTTCTCAGAGAGTTGCCTACTGTGTTCCTCTTATGGCAAGCACTAGACAACCAGAACAGTTACAGAAGAGAGTCATGTCCGTTCTCGGCTCTAGTTACATTATCACAAAGTCAGAGCAATTCCATTGGCGTCGGCTGCAAAACGAAGCCGTGCCGAAACCCGGGATCGAACCAGGGACCTTTAGATCTTCAGTCTAACGCTCTCCCAACTGAGCTATTTCGGCTGACGTATAGCGCCCCTCTTTTGCACGTCTGCCCCGTTGTCAATTTCACAGTCATCTTCGTCTGAAAGAACACAGGGACGCCGAAAGGCGAACAGCAGATGCAGTAAAGTACCACACACATTTCTTCTGCTTCCATCGTCGTAACTAGCAAACATGTCGACTCGATTCATGTAATATTGACTTCGCTGATGCTAGAAAAGCTGTGCTATATCGATGCCACGTGCAACTAGTGTGCAGAGAACGAGGCAGAGGAAGGAGTGAGCCTCTCCAACGTGTGTGAGGCAGTATCTAGCAGATACACGCGGTAAAACGTTTGACTTGCGTTTGCTCATTAATTGCTACACGTCATCGTCTGCAAGCTAAAATAATCACATCTGCACTGCCCAGAGAGGCGACACTTGCACTGACACCTGGTGGACGGTTGTGAGACGAGGAGATGAGCTGTGGCTTCTGGGCACGACTGTAGCGCTGCACCCTGGAGCCAAGAACACTGCACCTTGCTGGCGGCCCACGTGTTTAGTAGTGACGCAACTGCTAGGATGCAGCTGAACGTCCATCTTCTGAGAGCGAGAAAATTTCCGCAGTCGGCAGGACTCGAACCTACGCTCCCAGAGGGAATCTGATTTCAAGTCAGACGCCTTAACCACTCGGCCACGACTGCACGTCTCAGAAGCGTCTCTCGACAACTGAAACTCCCACCTTTGCAAGCAATCTCATGGCAGAAGGCAGCATGGGCTCACTCTTTTCTGTAGTGATTCCACTGCCAGCACATTAGACGTTACGAAAGTGTATTAATTTTCGCCCCGACAGGGACTAGAACCCAGGACCCTTTGGTTGAAAACCTAACGCTCTACCGACTGAGCTATCCGCACCCACGCACGAGCATTGTCATACAGCTGCGTCGTGTGCGAGTGATTCGCATGTCGTAATTGCTGGCTTGTGGCTCCAATGGCGACTTCACCGACTTCCCACTGACGCGCCGCTGACGCTAGTTTTCTGGCGTCTTAAGGGATGGACATACTTGCAAGTAGCTGCGAGATCATTGAAAAGAAACGCGGCGCCATTGCTTTTGCCGCACTCGACTGATTGAATTGCAATTCCTAAAAAGGAATGAACCTTCGCTCTGTCCAACAATTTCAAGCACGTGTGTGTACTCACGAACTCGGCGAAGGCGCGAGAAAATGACGGGGGCGCACTCGTGGGCCTGCGACGGCTTCCTGCAGTCACATCGTCAGTGCGAGGTGGACCGGTAGGCACAGGAAGCAGCGGCCGTCGTGAAACTCAGCATTCTTAAACGGAAATTTTCGTCTTGTTTAGAATGGCGTCATTGGTTTGCACGCTCATTCATGCGTGTGAAAGTATTTGCTGCTCTTTACGCAGAATCGCACGCAGCCGGCGGGATTCGAAACTACTTTCGAGTCAGACGCCTTAACCACTCGGCCACGGCTGCCCCGAACGCAGCGTTCTCCCGACACGTGCAAATTGAACCGTTTAAAGCACTGTGGTGTCAGAAAACGGCGTTGCTGCATTCTTTTCCGTAGTGTTTGCACCACTACCAGAGGAAACGCTACCAAATTATTAAAATTTCCGCCTGAACAGGGACTTGAACCCTGGACCCTTAGGTTAAAAGCCTAATGCTCTACCGACTGAGCTATCCGGGCTCACAACGCCTTATGAAACATCTCACGATGCACAACGACACATTGACTCATGTCCTTTACTGTTGTGCAATCGCTGCATGGAGCTGTTAGTAGTTAAACGTCGCCTGAATGCTGTCTGCAAACTTATCGCGCAAAGCTCGTAACAGACCATCGAACAATGTTGACACACGATGCAAAAACAAACTGCAGCAGTCGTTACGTCTCATACGTTGGAGTAGAGGATTTACGTGTTTTGTCGACACTCATCGGGCAATTGGAAAATTCACAAGCACTTCGAATGCAATGTTTCTCACGTTTTCGCTCATTTCACGGTTCCGCTGGAGACGTTCTTCACCTCCTGGCACAAAACAGGGAACGCAGTCGGTAGGACGTTTTTTTATTTTCTTACTTCTCAGAGAGTTGCCTACTGTGTTCCTCTTATGGCAAGCACTAGACAACCAGAACAGTTACAGAAGAGAGTCATGTCCGTTCTCGGCTCTAGTTACATTATCACAAAGTCAGAGCAATTCCATTGGCGTCGGCTGCAAAACGAAGCCGTGCCGAAACCCGGGATCGAACCAGGGACCTTTAGATCTTCAGTCTAACGCTCTCCCAACTGAGCTATTTCGGCTGACGTATAGCGCCCCTCTTTTGCACGTCTGCCCTGTTGTCAATTTCACAGTCATCTTCGTCTGAAAGAACACAGGGACGCCGAAAGGCGAACAGCAGATGCAGTAAAGTACCACACACATTTCTTCTGCTTCCATCGTCGTAACTAGCAAACATGTCGACTCGATTCATGTAATATTGACTTCGCTGATGCTAGAAAAGCTGTGCTATATCGATGCCACGTGCAACTAGTGTGCAGAGAACGAGGCAGAGGAAGGAGTGAGCCTCTCCAACGTGTGTGAGGCAGTATCTAGCAGATACACGCGGTAAAACGTTTGACTTGCGTTTGCTCATTAATTGCTACACGTCATCGTCTGCAAGCTAAAATAATCACATCTGCACTGCCCAGAGAGGCGACACTTGCACTGACACCTGGTGGACGGTTGTGAGACGAGGAGATGAGCTGTGGCTTCTGGGCACGACTGTAGCGCTGCACCCTGGAGCCAAGAACACTGCACCTTGCTGGCGGCCCACGTGTTTAGTAGTGACGCAACTGCTAGGATGCAGCTGAACGTCCATCTTCTGAGAGCGAGAAAATTTCCGCAGTCGGCAGGACTCGAACCTACGCTCCCAGAGGGAATCTGATTTCAAGTCAGACGCCTTAACCACTCGGCCACGACTGCACGTCTCAGAAGCGTCTCTCGACAACTGAAACTCCCACCTTTGCAAGCAATCTCATGGCAGAAGGCAGCATGGGCTCACTCTTTTCTGTAGTGATTCCACTGCCAGCACATTAGACGTTACGAAAGTGTATTAATTCTCGCCCCGACAGGGACTAGATCCCAGGACCCTTTGGTTGAAAACCTAACGCTCTACCGACTGAGCTATCCGCACCCACGCACGAGCATTGTCATACAGCTGCGTCGTGTGCGAGTGATTCGCATGTCGTAATTGCTGGCTTGTGGCTCCAATGGCGACTTCACCGACTTCCCACTGACGCGCCGCTGACGCTAGTTTTCTGGCGTCTTAAGGGATGGACATACTTGCAAGTAGCTGCGAGATCATTGAAAAGAAACGCGGCGCCATTGCTTTTGCCGCACTCGACTGATTGAATTGCAATTCCTAAAAAGGAATGAACCTTCGCTCTGTCCAACAATTTCAAGCACGTGTGTGTACTCACGAACTCGGCGAAGGCGCGAGAAAATGACGGGGGCGCACTCGTGGGCCTGCGACGGCTTCCTGCAGTCACATCGTCAGTGCGAGGTGGACCGGTAGGCACAGGAAGCAGCGGCCGTCGTGAAACTCAGCATTCTTAAACGGAAATTTTCGTCTTGTTTAGAATGGCGTCATTGGTTTGCACGCTCATTCATGCGTGTGAAAGTATTTGCTGCTCTTTACGCAGAATCGCACGCAGCCGGCGGGATTCGAAACTACTTTCGAGTCAGACGCCTTAACCACTCGGCCACGGCTGCCCCGAACGCAGCGTTCTCCCGACACGTGCAAATTGAACCGTTTAAAGCACTGTGGTGTCAGAAAAC
Organism: Schistocerca gregaria; assembly: GCF_023897955.1. Taxonomy (NCBI): domain Eukaryota; kingdom Metazoa; phylum Arthropoda; class Insecta; order Orthoptera; family Acrididae; genus Schistocerca; species Schistocerca gregaria. Next base: position 387,668 of record NW_026061867.1, on the reverse strand, counting down.
GGCGTTGCTGCATTCTTTTCCGTAGTGTTTCCACCACTACCAGAGGAAACGCTACCAAATTATTAAAATTTCCGCCCGAACAGGGACTTGAACCCTGGACCCTTAGGTTAAAAGCCTAATGCTCTACCGACTGAGCTATCCGGGCTCACAATGCCTTATGAAACATCTCACGATGCACAACGACACATTGACTCATGTCCTTTACTGTTGTGCAATCGCTGCATGGAGCTGTTAGTAGTTAAACGTCGCCTGAATGCTGTCTGCAAACTTATCGCGCAAAGCTCGTAACAGACCATCGAACAATGTTGACACACGATGCAAAAACAAACTGCAGCAGTCGTTACGTCTCATACGTTGGAGTAGAGGATTTACGTGTTTTGTCGACACTCATCGGGCAATTGGAAAATTCACAAGCACTTCGAATGCAATGTTTCTCACGTTTTCGCTCATTTCACGGTTCCGCTGGAGACGTTCTTCACCTCCTGGCACAAAACAGGGAACGCAGTCGGTAGGACGTTTTTTTATTTTCTTACTTCTCAGAGAGTTGCCTACTGTGTTCCTCTTATGGCAAGCACTAGACAACCAGAACAGTTACAGAAGAGAGTCATGTCCGTTCTCGGCTCTAGTTACATTATTACAAAGTCAGAGCAATTCCATTGGCGTCGGCTGCAAAACGAAGCCGTGCCGAAACCCGGGATCGAACCAGGGACCTTTAGATCTTCAGTCTAACGCTCTCCCAACTGAGCTATTTCGGCTGGCGTATAGCGCCCCTCTTTTGCACGTCTGCCCCGTTGTCAATTTCACAGTCATCTTCGTCTGAAAGAACACAGGGACGCCGAAAGGCGAACAGCAGATGCAGTAAAGTACCACACACATTTCTTCTGCTTCCATCGTCGTAACTAGCAAACATGTCGACTCGATTCATGTAATATTGACTTCGCTGATGCTAGAAAAGCTGTGCTATATCGATGCCACGTGCAACTAGTGTGCAGAGAACGAGGCAGAGGAAGGAGTGAGCCTCTCCAACGTGTGTGAGGCAGTATCTAGCAGATACACGCGGTAAAACGTTTGACTTGCGTTTGCTCATTAATTGCTACACGTCATCGTCTGCAAGCTAAAATAATCACATCTGCACTGCCCAGAGAGGCGACACTTGCACTGACACCTGGTGGACGGTTGTGAGACGAGGAGATGAGCTGTGGCTTCTGGGCACGACTGTAGCGCTGCACCCTGGAGCCAAGAACACTGCACCTTGCTGGCGGCCCACGTGTTTAGTAGTGACGCAACTGCTAGGATGCAGCTGAACGTCCATCTTCTGAGAGCGAGAAAATTTCCGCAGTCGGCAGGACTCGAACCTACGCTCCCAGAGGGAATCTGATTTCAAGTCAGACGCCTTAACCACTCGGCCACGACTGCACGTCTCAGAAGCGTCTCTCGACAACTGAAACTCCCACCTTTGCAAGCAATCTCATGGCAGAAGGCAGCATGGGCTCACTCTTTTCTGTAGTGATTCCACTGCCAGCACATTAGACGTTACGAAAGTGTATTAATTCTCGCCCCGACAGGGACTAGATCCCAGGACCCTTTGGTTGAAAACCTAACGCTCTACCGACTGAGCTATCCGCACCCACGCACGAGCATTGTCATACAGCTGCGTCGTGTGCGAGTGATTCGCATGTCGTAATTGCTGGCTTGTGGCTCCAATGGCGACTTCACCGACTTCCCACTGACGCGCCGCTGACGCTAGTTTTCTGGCGTCTTAAGGGATGGACATACTTGCAAGTAGCTGCGAGATCATTGAAAAGAAACGCGGCGCCATTGCTTTTGCCGCACTCGACTGATTGAATTGCAATTCCTAAAAAGGAATGAACCTTCGCTCTGTCCAACAATTTCAAGCACGTGTGTGTACTCACGAACTCGGCGAAGGCGCGAGAAAATGACGGGGGCGCACTCGTGGGCCTGCGACGGCTTCCTGCAGTCACATCGTCAGTGCGAGGTGGACCGGTAGGCACAGGAAGCAGCGGCCGTCGTGAAACTCAGCATTCTTAAACGGAAATTTTCGTCTTGTTTAGAATGGCGTCATTGGTTTGCACGCTCATTCATGCGTGTGAAAGTATTTGCTGCTCTTTACGCAGAATCGCACGCAGCCGGCGGGATTCGAAACTACTTTCGAGTCAGACGCCTTAACCACTCGGCCACGGCTGCCCCGAACGCAGCGTTCTCCCGACACGTGCAAATTGAACCGTTTAAAGCACTGTGGTGTCAGAAAACGGCGTTGCTGCATTCTTTTCCGTAGTGTTTCCACCACTACCAGAGGAAACGCTACCAAATTATTAAAATTTCCGCCCGAACAGGGACTTGAACCCTGGACCCTTAGGTTAAAAGCCTAATGCTCTACCGACTGAGCTATCCGGGCTCACAATGCCTTATGAAACATCTCACGATGCACAACGACACATTGACTCATGTCCTTTACTGTTGTGCAATCGCTGCATGGAGCTGTTAGTAGTTAAACGTCGCCTGAATGCTGTCTGCAAACTTATCGCGCAAAGCTCGTAACAGACCATCGAACAATGTTGACACACGATGCAAAAACAAACTGCAGCAGTCGTTACGTCTCATACGTTGGAGTAGAGGATTTACGTGTTTTGTCGACACTCATCGGGCAATTGGAAAATTCACAAGCACTTCGAATGCAATGTTTCTCACGTTTTCGCTCATTTCACGGTTCCGCTGGAGACGTTCTTCACCTCCTGGCACAAAACAGGGAACACAGTCGGTAGGACGTTTTTTTATTTTCTTACTTCTCAGAGAGTTGCCTACTGTGTTCCTCTTATGGCAAGCACTAGACAACCAGAACAGTTACAGAAGAGAGTCATGTCCGTTCTCGGCTCTAGTTACATTATCACAAAGTCAGAGCAATTCCATTGGCGTCGGCTGCAAAACGAAGCCGTGCCGAAACCCGGGATCGAAACAGGGACCTTTAGATCTTCAGTCTAACGCTCTCCCAACTGAGCTATTTCGGCTGACGTATAGCGCCCCTCTTTTGCACGTCTGCCCCGTTGTCAATTTCACAGTCATCTTCGTCTGAAAGAACACAGGGACGCCGAAAGGCGAACAGCAGATGCAGTAAAGTACCACACACATTTCTTCTGCTTCCATCGTCGTAACTAGCAAACATGTCGACTCGATTCATGTAATATTGACTTCGCTGATGCTAGAAAAGCTGTGCTATATCGATGCCACGTGCAACTAGTGTGCAGAGAACGAGGCAGAGGAAGGAGTGAGCCTCTCCAACGTGTGTGAGGCAGTATCTAGCAGATACACGCGGTAAAACGTTTGACTTGCGTTTGCTCATTAATTGCTACACGTCATCGTCTGCAAGCTAAAATAATCACATCTGCACTGCCCAGAGAGGCGACACTTGCACTGACACCTGGTGGACGGTTGTGAGACGAGGAGATGAGCTGTGGCTTCTGGGCACGACTGTAGCGCTGCACCCTGGAGCCAAGAACACTGCACCTTGCTGGCGGCCCACGTGTTTAGTAGTGACGCAACTGCTAGGATGCAGCTGAACGTCCATCTTCTGAGAGCGAGAAAATTTCCGCAGTCGGCAGGACTCGAACCTACGCTCCCAGAGGGAATCTGATTTCAATTCAGACGCCTTAACCACTCGGCCACGACTGCACGTCTCAGAAGCGTCTCTCGACAACTGAAACTCCCACCTTTGCAAGCAATCTCATGGCAGAAGGCAGCATGGGCTCACTCTTTTCTGTAGTGATTCCACTGCCAGCACATTAGACGTTACGAAAGTGTATTAATTCTCGCCCCGACAGGGACTAGAACCCAGGACCCTTTGGTTGAAAACCTAACGCTCTACCGACTGAGCTATCCGCACCCACGCACGAGCATTGTCATACAGCTGCGTCGTGTGCGAGTGATTCGCATGTCGTAATTGCTGGCTTGTGGCTCCAATGGCGACTTCACCGACTTCCCACTGACGCGCCGCTGACGCTAGTTTTCTGGCGTCTTAAGGGATGGACATACTTGCAAGTAGCTGCGAGATCATTGAAAAGAAACGCGGCGCCATTGCTTTTGCCGCACTCGACTGATTGAATTGCAATTCCTAAAAAGGAATGAACCTTCGCTCTGTCCAACAATTTCAAGCACGTGTGTGTACTCACGAACTCGGCGAAGGCGCGAGAAAATGACGGGGGCGCACTCGTGGGCCTGCGACGGCTTCCTGCAGTCACATCGTCAGTGCGAGGTGGACCGGTAGGCACAGGAAGCAGCGGCCGTCGTGAAACTCAGCATTCTTAAACGGAAATTTTCGTCTTGTTTAGAATGGCGTCATTGGTTTGCACGCTCATTCATGCGTGTGAAAGTATTTGCTGCTCTTTACGCAGAATCGCACGCAGCCGGCGGGATTCGAAACTACTTTCGAGTCAGACGCCTTAACCACTCGGCCACGGCTGCCCCGAACGCAGCGTTCTCCCGACACGTGCAAATTGAACCGTTTAAAGCACTGTGGTGTCAGAAAACGGCGTTGCTGCATTCTTTTCCGTAGTGTTTCCACCACTACCAGAGGAAACGCTACCAAATTATTAAAATTTCCGCCCGAACAGGGACTTGAACCCTGGACCCTTAGGTTAAAAGCCTAATGCTCTACCGACTGAGCTATCCAGGCTCACAATGCCTTATGAAACATCTCACGATGCACAACGACACATTGACTCATGTCCTTTACTGTTGTGCAATCGCTGCATGGAGCTGTTAGTAGTTAAACGTCGCCTGAATGCTGTCTGCAAACTTATCGCGCAAAGCTCGTAACAGACCATCGAACAATGTTGACACACGATGCAAAAACAAACTGCAGCAGTCGTTACGTCTCATACGTTGGAGTAGAGGATTTACGTGTTTTGTCGACACTCATCGGGCAATTGGAAAATTCACAAGCACTTCGAATGCAATGTTTCTCACGTTTTCGCTCATTTCACGGTTCCGCTGGAGACGTTCTTCACCTCCTGGCACAAAACAGGGAACGCAGTCGGTAGGACGTTTTTTTATTTTCTTACTTCTCAGAGAGTTGCCTACTGTGTTCCTCTTATGGCAAGCACTAGACAACCAGAACAGTTACAGAAGAGAGTCATGTCCGTTCTCGGCTCTAGTTACATTATCACAAAGTCAGAGCAATTCCATTGGCGTCGGCTGCAAAACGAAGCCGTGCCGAAACCCGGGATCGAAACAGGGACCTTTAGATCTTCAGTCTAACGCTCTCCCAACTGAGCTATTTCGGCTGACGTATAGCGCCCCTCTTTTGCACGTCTGCCCCGTTGTCAATTTCACAGTCATCTTCGTCTGAAAGAACACAGGGACGCCGAAAGGCGAACAGCAGATGCAGTAAAGTACCACACACATTTCTTCTGCTTCCATCGTCGTAACTAGCAAACATGTCGACTCGATTCATGTAATATTGACTTCGCTGATGCTAGAAAAGCTGTGCTATATCGATGCCACGTGCAACTAGTGTGCAGAGAACGAGGCAGAGGAAGGAGTGAGCCTCTCCAACGTGTGTGAGGCAGTATCTAGCAGATACACGCGGTAAAACGTTTGACTTGCGTTTGCTCATTAATTGCTACACGTCATCGTCTGCAAGCTAAAATAATCACATCTGCACTGCCCAGAGAGGCGACACTTGCACTGACACCTGGTGGACGGTTGTGAGACGAGGAGATGAGCTGTGGCTTCTGGGCACGACTGTAGCGCTGCACCCTGGAGCCAAGAACACTGCACCTTGCTGGCGGCCCACGTGTTTAGTAGTGACGCAACTGCTAGGATGCAGCTGAACGTCCATCTTCTGAGAGCGAGAAAATTTCCGCAGTCGGCAGGACTCGAACCTACGCTCCCAGAGGGAATCTGATTTCAAGTCAGACGCCTTAACCACTCGGCCACGACTGCACGTCTCAGAAGCGTCTCTCGACAACTGAAACTCCCACCTTTGCAAGCAATCTCATGGCAGAAGGCAGCATGGGCTCACTCTTTTCTGTAGTGATTCCACTGCCAGCACATTAGACGTTACGAAAGTGTATTAATTCTCGCCCCGACAGGGACTAGAACCCAGGACCCTTTGGTTGAAAACCTAACGCTCTACCGACTGAGCTATCCGCACCCACGCACGAGCATTGTCATACAGCTGCGTCGTGTGCGAGTGATTCGCATGTCGTAATTGCTGGCTTGTGGCTCCAATGGCGACTTCACCGACTTCCCACTGACGCGCCGCTGACGCTAGTTTTCTGGCGTCTTAAGGGATGGACATACTTGCAAGTAGCTGCGAGATCATTGAAAAGAAACGCGGCGCCATTGCTTTTGCCGCACTCGACTGATTGAATTGCAATTCCTAAAAAGGAATGAACCTTCGCTCTGTCCAACAATTTCAAGCACGTGTGTGTACTCACGAACTCGGCGAAGGCGCGAGAAAATGACGGGGGCGCACTCGTGGGCCTGCGACGGCTTCCTGCAGTCACATCGTCAGTGCGAGGTGGACCGGTAGGCACAGGAAGCAGCGGCCGTCGTGAAACTCAGCATTCTTAAACGGAAATTTTCGTCTTGTTTAGAATGGCGTCATTGGTTTGCACGCTCATTCATGCGTGTGAAAGTATTTGCTGCTCTTTACGCAGAATCGCACGCAGCCGGCGGGATTCGAAACTACTTTCGAGTCAGACGCCTTAACCACTCGGCCACGGCTGCCCCGAACGCAGCGTTCTCCCGACACGTGCAAATTGAACCGTTTAAAGCACTGTGGTGTCAGAAAACGGCGTTGCTGCATTCTTTTCCGTAGTGTTTCCACCACTACCAGAGGAAACGCTACCAAATTATTAAAATTTCCGCCTGAACAGGGACTTGAACCCTGGACCCTTAGGTTAAAAGCCTAATGCTCTACCGACTGAGCTATCCGGGCTCACAACGCCTTATGAAACATCTCACGATGCACAACGACACATTGACTCATGTCCTTTACTGTTGTGCAATCGCTGCATGGAGCTGTTAGTAGTTAAACGTCGCCTGAATGCTGTCTGCAAACTTATCGCGCAAAGCTCGTAACAGACCATCGAACAATGTTGACACACGATGCAAAAACAAACTGCAGCAGTCGTTACGTCTCATACGTTGGAGTAGAGGATTTACGTGTTTTGTCGACACTCATCGGGCAATTGGAAAATTCACAAGCACTTCGAATGCAATGTTTCTCACGTTTTCGCTCATTTCACGGTTCCGCTGGAGACGTTCTTCACCTCCTGGCACAAAACAGGGAACGCAGTCGGTAGGACGTTTTTTTATTTTCTTACTTCTCAGAGAGTTGCCTACTGTGTTCCTCTTATGGCAAGCACTAGACAACCAGAACAGTTACAGAAGAGAGTCATGTCCGTTCTCGGCTCTAGTTACATTATCACAAAGTCAGAGCAATTCCATTGGCGTCGGCTGCAAAACGAAGCCGTGCCGAAACCCGGGATCGAACCAGGGACCTTTAGATCTTCAGTCTAACGCTCTCCCAACTGAGCTATTTCGGCTGACGTATAGCGCCCCTCTTTTGCACGTCTGCCCTGTTGTCAATTTCACAGTCATCTTCGTCTGAAAGAACACAGGGACGCCGAAAGGCGAACAGCAGATGCAGTAAAGTACCACACACATTTCTTCTGCTTCCATCGTCGTAACTAGCAAACATGTCGACTCGATTCATGTAATATTGACTTCGCTGATGCTAGAAAAGCTGTGCTATATCGATGCCACGTGCAACTAGTGTGCAGAGAACGAGGCAGAGGAAGGAGTGAGCCTCTCCAACGTGTGTGAGGCAGTATCTAGCAGATACACGCGGTAAAACGTTTGACTTGCGTTTGCTCATTAATTGCTACACGTCATCGTCTGCAAGCTAAAATAATCACATCTGCACTGCCCAGAGAGGCGACACTTGCACTGACACCTGGTGGACGGTTGTGAGACGAGGAGATGAGCTGTGGCTTCTGGGCACGACTGTAGCGCTGCACCCTGGAGCCAAGAACACTGCACCTTGCTGGCGGCCCACGTGTTTAGTAGTGACGCAACTGCTAGGATGCAGCTGAACGTCCATCTTCTGAGAGCGAGAAAATTTCCGCAGTCGGCAGGACTCGAACCTACGCTCCCAGAGGGAATCTGATTTCAAGTCAGACGCCTTAACCACTCGGCCACGACTGCACGTCTCAGAAGCGTCTCTCGACAACTGAAACTCCCACCTTTGCAAGCAATCTCATGGCAGAAGACAGCATGGGCTCACTCTTTTCTGTAGTGATTCCACTGCCAGCACATTAGACGTTACGAAAGTGTATTAATTTTCGCCCCGACAGGGACTAGAACCCAGGACCCTTTGGTTGAAAACCTAACGCTCTACCGACTGAGCTATCCGCACCCACGCACGAGCATTGTCATACAGCTGCGTCGTGTGCGAGTGATTCGCATGTCGTAATTGCTGGCTTGTGGCTCCAATGGCGACTTCACCGACTTCCCACTGACGCGCCGCTGACGCTAGTTTTCTGGCGTCTTAAGGGATGGACATACTTGCAAGTAGCTGCGAGATCATTGAAAAGAAACGCGGCGCCATTGCTTTTGCCGCACTCGACTGATTGAATTGCAATTCCTAAAAAGGAATGAACCTTCGCTCTGTCCAACAATTTCAAGCACGTGTGTGTACTCACGAACTCGGCGAAGGCGCGAGAAAATGACGGGGGCGCACTCGTGGGCCTGCGACGGCTTCCTGCAGTCACATCGTCAGTGCGAGGTGGACCGGTAGGCACAGGAAGCAGCGGCCGTCGTGAAACTCAGCATTCTTAAACGGAAATTTTCGTCTTGTTTAGAATGGCGTCATTGGTTTGCACGCTCATTCATGCGTGTGAAAGTATTTGCTGCTCTTTACGCAGAATCGCACGCAGCCGGCGGGATTCGAAACTACTTTCGAGTCAGACGCCTTAACCACTCGGCCACGGCTGCCCCGAACGCAGCGTTCTCCCGACACGTGCAAATTGAACCGTTTAAAGCACTGTGGTGTCAGAAAACGGCGTTGCTGCATTCTTTTCCGTAGTGTTTCCACCACTACCAGAGGAAACGCTACCAAATTATTAAAATTTCCGCCCGAACAGGGACTTGAACCCTGGACCCTTAGGTTAAAAGCCTAATGCTCTACCGACTGAGCTATCCGGGCTCACAATGCCTTATGAAACATCTCACGATGCACAACGACACATTGACTCATGTCCTTTACTGTTGTGCAATTGCTGCATGGAGCTGTTAGTAGTTAAACGTCGCCTGAATGCTGTCTGCAAACTTATCGCGCAAAGCTCGTAACAGACCATCGAACAATGTTGACACACGATGCAAAAACAAACTGCAGCAGTCGTTACGTCTCATACGTTGGAGTAGAGAATTTACGTGTTTTGTCGACACTCATCGGGCAATTGGAAAATTCACAAGCACTTCGAATGCAATGTTTCTCACGTTTTCGCTCATTTCACGGTTCCGCTGGAGACGTTCTTCACCTCCTGGCACAAAACAGGGAACGCAGTCGGTAGGACGTTTTTTTATTTTCTTACTTCTCAGAGAGTTGCCTACTGTGTTCCTCTTATGGCAAGCACTAGACAACCAGAACAGTTACAGAAGAGAGTCATGTCCGTTCTCGGCTCTAGTTACATTATCACAAAGTCAGAGCAATTCCATTGGCGTCGGCTGCAAAACGAAGCCGTGCCGAAACCCGGGATCGAACCAGGGACCTTTAGATCTTCAGTCTAACGCTCTCCCAACTGAGCTATTTCGGCTGACGTATAGCACCCCTCTTTTGCACGTCTGCCCCGTTGTCAATTTCACAGTCATCTTCGTCTGAAAGAACACAGGGACGCCGAAAGGCGAACAGCAGATGCAGTAAAGTACCACACACATTTCTTCTGCTTCCATCGTCGTAACTAGCAAACATGTCGACTCGATTCATGTAATATTGACTTCGCTGATGCTAGAAAAGCTGTGCTATATCGATGCCACGTGCAACTAGTGTGCAGAGAACGAGGCAGAGGAAGGAGTGAGCCTCTCCAACGTGTGTGAGGCAGTATCTAGCAGATACACGCGGTAAAACGTTTGACTTGCGCTTGCTCATTAATTGCTACACGTCATCGTCTGCAAGCTAAAATAATCACATCTGCACTGCCCAGAGAGGCGACACTTGCACTGACACCTGGTGGACGGTTGTGAGACGAGGAGATGAGCTGTGGCTTCTGGGCACGACTGTAGCGCTGCACCCTGGAGCCAAGAACACTGCACCTTGCTGGCGGCCCACGTGTTTAGTAGTGACGCAACTGCTAGGATGCAGCTGAACGTCCATCTTCTGAGAGCGAGAAAATTTCCGCAGTCGGCAGGACTCGAACCTACGCTCCCAGAGGGAATCTGATTTCAAGTCAGACGCCTTAACCTTCGGCCACGACTGCACGTCTCAGAAGCGTCTCTCGACAACTGAAACTCCCACCTTTGCAAGCAATCTCATGGCAGAAGGCAGCATGGGCTCACTCTTTTCTGTAGTGATTCCACTGCCAGCACATTAGACGTTACGAAAGTGTATTAATTTTCGCCCCGACAGGGACTAGAACCCAGGACCCTTTGGTTGAAAACCTAACGCTCTACCGACTGAGCTATCCGCACCCACGCACGAGCATTGTCATACAGCTGCGTCGTGTGCGAGTGATTCGCATGTCGTAATTGCTGGCTTGTGGCTCCAATGGCGACTTCACCGACTTCCCACTGACGCGCCGCTGACGCTAGTTTTCTGGCGTCTTAAGGGATGGACATACTTGCAAGTAGCTGCGAGATCATTGAAAAGAAACGCGGCGCCATTGCTTTTGCCGCACTCGACTGATTGAATTGCAATTCCTAAAAAGGAATGAACCTTCGCTCTGTCCAACAATTTCAAGCACGTGTGTGTACTCACGAACTCGGCGAAGGCGCGAGAAAATGACGGGGGCGCACTCGTGGGCCTGCGACGGCTTCCTGCAGTCACATCGTCAGTGCGAGGTGGACCGGTAGGCACAGGAAGCAGCGGCCGTCGTGAAACTCAGCATTCTTAAACGGAAATTTTCGTCTTGTTTAGAATGGCGTCATTGGTTTGCACGCTCATTCATGCGTGTGAAAGTATTTGCTGCTCTTTACGCAGAATCGCACGCAGCCGGCGGGATTCGAAACTACTTTCGAGTCAGACGCCTTAACCACTCGGCCACGGCTGCCCCGAACGCAGCGTTCTCCCGACACGTGCAAATTGAACCGTTTAAAGCACTGTGGTGTCAGAAAACGGCGTTGCTGCATTCTTTTCCGTAGTGTTTCCACCACTACCAGAGGAAACGCTACCAAATTATTAAAATTTCCGCCCGAACAGTGACTTGAACCCTGGACCCTTAGGTTAAAAGCCTAATGCTCTAACGACTGAGCTATCCGGGCTCACAACGCCTTATGAAACATCTCACGATGCACAACGACACATTGACTCATGTCCTTTACTGTTGTGCAATCGCTGCATGGAGCTGTTAGTAGTTAAACGTCGCCTGAATGCTGTCTGCAAACTTATCGCGCAAAGCTCGTAACAGACCATCGAACAATGTTGACACACGATGCAAAAACAAACTGCAGCAGTCGTTACGTCTCATACGTTGGAGTAGAGGATTTACGTGTTTTGTCGACACTCATCGGGCAATTGGAAAATTCACAAGCACTTCGAATGCAATGTTTCTCACGTTTTCGCTCATTTCACGGTTCCGCTGGAGACGTTCTTCACCTCCTGGCACAAAACAGGGAACGCAGTCGGTAGGACGTTTTTTTATTTTCTTACTTCTCAGAGAGTTGCCTACTGTGTTCCTCTTATGGCAAGCACTAGACAACCAGAACAGTTACAGAAGAGAGTCATGTCCGTTCTCGGCTCTAGTTACATTATCACAAAGTCAGAGCAATTCCATTGGCGTCGGCTGCAAAACGAAGCCGTGCCGAAACCCGGGATCGAACCAGGGACCTTTAGATCTTCAGTCTAACGCTCTCCCAACTGAGCTATTTCGGCTGACGTATAGCGCCCCTCTTTTGCACGTCTGCCCTGTTGTCAATTTCACAGTCATCTTCGTCTGAAAGAACACAGGGACGCCGAAAGGCGAACAGCAGATGCAGTAAAGTACCACACACATTTCTTCTGCTTCCATCGTCGTAACTAGCAAACATGTCGACTCGATTCATGTAATATTGACTTCGCTGATGCTAGAAAAGCTGTGCTATATCGATGCCACGTGCAACTAGTGTGCAGAGAACGAGGCAGAGGAAGGAGTGAGCCTCTCCAACGTGTGTGAGGCAGTATCTAGCAGATACACGCGGTAAAACGTTTGACTTGCGTTTGCTCATTAATTGCTACACGTCATCGTCTGCAAGCTAAAATAATCACATCTGCACTGCCCAGAGAGGCGACACTTGCACTGACACCTGGTGGACGGTTGTGAGACGAGGAGATGAGCTGTGGCTTCTGGGCACGACTGTAGCGCTGCACCCTGGAGCCAAGAACACTGCACCTTGCTGGCGGCCCACGTGTTTAGTAGTGACGCAACTGCTAGGATGCAGCTGAACGTCCATCTTCTGAGAGCGAGAAAATTTCCGCAGTCGGCAGGACTCGAACCTACGCTCCCAGAGGGAATCTGATTTCAAGTCAGACGCCTTAACCACTCGGCCACGACTGCACGTCTCAGACGCGTCTCTCGACAACTGAAACTCCCACCTTTGCAAGCAATCTCATGGCAGAAGGCAGCATGGGCTCACTCTTTTCTGTAGTGATTCCACTGCCAGCACATTAGACGTTACGAAAGTGTATTAATTCTCGCCCCGACAGGGACTAGAACCCAGGACCCTTTGGTTGAAAACCTAACGCTCTACCGACTGAGCTATCCGCACCCACGCACGAGCATTGTCATACAGCTGCGTCGTGTGCGAGTGATTCGCATGTCGTAATTGCTGGCTTGTGGCTCCAATGGCGACTTCACCGACTTCCCACTGACGCGCCGCTGACGCTAGTTTTCTGGCGTCTTAAGGGATGGACATACTTGCAAGTAGCTGCGAGATCATTGAAAAGAAACGCGGCGCCATTGCTTTTGCCGCACTCGACTGATTGAATTGCAATTCCTAAAAAGGAATGAACCTTCGCTCTGTCCAACAATTTCAAGCACGTGTGTGTACTCACGAACTCGGCGAAGGCGCGAGAAAATGACGGGGGCGCACTCGTGGGCCTGCGACGGCTTCCTGCAGTCACATCGTCAGTGCGAGGTGGACCGGTAGTCACAGGAAGCAGCGGCCGTCGTGAAACTCAGCATTCTTAAACGGAAATTTTCGTCTTGTTTAGAATGGCGTCATTGGTTTGCACGCTCATTCATGCGTGTGAAAGTATTTGCTGCTCTTTACGCAGAATCGCACGCAGCCGGCGGGATTCGAAACTACTTTCGAGTCAGACGCCTTAACCACTCGGCCACGGCTGCCCCGAACGCAGCGTTCTCCCGACACGTGCAAATTGAACCGTTTAAAGCACTGTGGTGTCAGAAAACGGCGTTGCTGCATTCTTTTCCGTAGTGTTTCCACCACTACCAGAGGAAACGCTACCAAATTATTAAAATTTCCGACCGAACAGGGACTTGAACCCTGGACCCTTAGGTTAAAAGCCTAATGCTCTACCGACTGAGCTATCCGGGCTCACAATGCCTTATGAAACATCTCACGATGCACAACGACACATTGACTCATGTCCTTTACTGTTGTGCAATTGCTGCATGGAGCTGTTAGTAGTTAAACGTCGCCTGAATGCTGTCTGCAAACTTATCGCGCAAAGCTCGTAACAGACCATCGAACAATGTTGACACACGATGCAAAAACAAACTGCAGCAGTCGTTACGTCTCATACGTTGGAGTAGAGGATTTACGTGTTTTGTCGACACTCATCGGGCAATTGGAAAATTCACAAGCACTTCGAATGCAATGTTTCTCACGTTTTCGCTCATTTCACGGTTCCGCTGGAGACGTTCTTCACCTCCTGGCACAAAACAGGGAACGCAGTCGGTAGGACGTTTTTTTATTTTCTTACTTCTCAGAGAGTTGCCTACTGTGTTCCTCTTATGGCAAGCACTAGACAACCAGAACAGTTACAGAAGAGAGTCATGTCCGTTCTCGGCTCTAGTTACATTATCACAAAGTCAGAGCAATTCCATTGGCGTCGGCTGCAAAACGAAGCCGTGCCGAAACCCGGGATCGAACCAGGGACCTTTAGATCTTCAGTCTAACGCTCTCCCAACTGAGCTATTTCGGCTGACGTATAGCACCCCTCTTTTGCACGTCTGCCCCGTTGTCAATTTCACAGTCATCTTCGTCTGAAAGAACACAGGGACGCCGAAAGGCGAACAGCAGATGCAGTAAAGTACCACACACATTTCTTCTGCTTCCATCGTCGTAACTAGCAAACATGTCGACTCGATTCATGTAATATTGACTTCGCTGATGCTAGAAAAGCTGTGCTATATCGATGCCACGTGCAACTAGTGTGCAGAGAACGAGGCAGAGGAAGGAGTGAGCCTCTCCAACGTGTGTGAGGCAGTATCTAGCAGATACACGCGGTAAAACGTTTGACTTGCGTTTGCTCATTAATTGCTACACGTCATCGTCTGCAAGCTAAAATAATCACATCTGCACTGCCCAGAGAGGCGACACTTGCACTGACACCTGGTGGACGGTTGTGAGACGAGGAGATGAGCTGTGGCTTCTGGGCACGACTGTAGCGCTGCACCCTGGAGCCAAGAACACTGCACCTTGCTGGCGGCCCACGTGTTTAGTAGTGACGCAACTGCTAGGATGCAGCTGAACGTCCATCTTCTGAGAGCGAGAAAATTTCCGCAGTCGGCAGGACTCGAACCTACGCTCCCAGAGGGAATCTGATTTCAAGTGAGACGCCTTAACCACTCGGCCACGACTGCACGTCTCAGAAGCGTCTCTCGACAACTGAAACTCCCACCTTTGCAAGCAATCTCATGGCAGAAGGCAGCATGGGCTCACTCTTTTCTGTAGTGATTCCACTGCCAGCACATTAGACGTTACGAAAGTGTATTAATTCTCGCCCCGACAGGGACTAGAACCCAGGACCCTTTGGTTGAAAACCTAACGCTCTACCGACTGAGCTATCCGCACCCACGCACGAGCATTGTCATACAGCTGCGTCGTGTGCGAGTGATTCGCATGTCGTAATTGCTGGCTTGTGGCTCCAATGGCGACTTCACCGACTTCCCACTGACGCGCCGCTGACGCTAGTTTTCTGGCGTCTTAAGGGATGGACATACTTGCAAGTAGCTGCGAGATCATTGAAAAGAAACGCGGCGCCATTGCTTTTGCCGCACTCGACTGATTGAATTGCAATTCCTAAAAAGGAATGAACCTTCGCTCTGTCCAACAATTTCAAGCACGTGTGTGTACTCACGAACTCGGCGAAGGCGCGAGAAAATGACGGGGGCGCACTCGTGGGCCTGCGACGGCTTCCTGCAGTCACATCGTCAGTGCGAGGTGGACCGGTAGGCACAGGAAGCAGCGGCCGTCGTGAAACTCAGCATTCTTAAACGGAAATTTTCGTCTTGTTTAGAATGGCGTCATTGGTTTGCACGCTCATTCATGCGTGTGAAAGTATTTGCTGCTCTTTACGCAGAATCGCACGCAGCCGGCGGGATTCGAAACTACTTTCGAGTCAGACGCCTTAACCACCCGGACACGGCTGCCCCGAACGCAGCGTTCTCCCGACACGTGCAAATTGAACCGTTTAAAGCACTGTGGTGTCAGAAAACGGCGTTGCTGCATTCTTTTCCGTAGTGTTTGCACCACTACCAGAGGAAACGCTACCAAATTATTAAAATTTCCGCCTGAACAGGGACTTGAACCCTGGACCCTTAGGTTAAAAGCCTAATGCTCTACCGACTGAGCTATCCGGGCTCACAACGCCTTATGAAACATCTCACGATGCACAACGACACATTGACTCATGTCCTTTACTGTTGTGCAATCGCTGCATGGAGCTGTTAGTAGTTAAACGTCGCCTGAATGCTGTCTGCAAACTTATCGCGCAAAGCTCGTAACAGACCATCGAACAATGTTGACACACGATGCAAAAACAAACTGCAGCAGTCGTTACGTCTCATACGTTGGAGTAGAGGATTTACGTGTTTTGTCGACACTCATCGGGCAATTGGAAAATTCACAAGCACTTCGAATGCAATGTTTCTCACGTTTTCGCTCATTTCACGGTTCCGCTGGAGAAGTTCTTCACCTCCTGGCACAAAACAGGGAACGCAGTCGGTAGGACGTTTTTTTATTTTCTTACTTCTCAGAGAGTTGCCTACTGTGTTCCTCTTATGGCAAGCACTAGACAACCAGAACAGTTACAGAAGAGAGTCATGTCCGTTCTCGGCTCTAGTTACATTATCACAAAGTCAGAGCAATTCCATTGGCGTCGGCTGCAAAACGAAGCCGTGCCGAAACCCGGGATCGAACCAGGGACCTTTAGATCTTCAGTCTAACGCTCTCCCAACTGAGCTATTTCGGCTGACGTATAGCGCCCCTCTTTTGCACGTCTGCCCTGTTGTCAATTTCACAGTCATCTTCGTCTGAAAGAACACAGGGACGCCGAAAGGCGAACAGCAGATGCAGTAAAGTACCACACACATTTCTTCTGCTTCCATCGTCGTAACTAGCAAACATGTCGACTCGATTCATGTAATATTGACTTCGCTGATGCTAGAAAAGCTGTGCTATATCGATGCCACGTGCAACTAGTGTGCAGAGAACGAGGCAGAGGAAGGAGTGAGCCTCTCCAACGTGTGTGAGGCAGTATCTAGCAGATACACGCGGTAAAACGTTTGACTTGCGTTTGCTCATTAATTGCTACACGTCATCGTCTGCAAGCTAAAATAATCACATCTGCACTGCCCAGAGAGGCGACACTTGCACTGACACCTGGTGGACGGTTGTGAGACGAGGAGATGAGCTGTGGCTTCTGGGCACGACTGTAGCGCTGCACCCTGGAGCCAAGAACACTGCACCTTGCTGGCGGCCCACGTGTTTAGTAGTGACGCAACTGCTAGGATGCAGCTGAACGTCCATCTTCTGAGAGCGAGAAAATTTCCGCAGTCGGCAGGACTCGAACCTACGCTCCCAGAGGGAATCTGATTTCAAGTCAGACGCCTTAACCACTCGGCCACGACTGCACGTCTCAGAAGCGTCTCTCGACAACTGAAACTCCCACCTTTGCAAGCAATCTCATGGCAGAAGGCAGCATGGGCTCACTCTTTTCTGTAGTGATTCCACTGCCAGCACATTAGACGTTACGAAAGTGTATTAATTCTCGCCCCGACAGGGACTAGAACCCAGGACCCTTTGGTTGAAAACCTAACGCTCTACCGACTGAGCTATCCGCACCCACGCACGAGCATTGTCATACAGCTGCGTCGTGTGCGAGTGATTCGCATGTCGTAATTGCTGGCTTGTGGCTCCAATGGCGACTTCACCGACTTCCCACTGACGCGCCGCTGACGCTAGTTTTCTGGCGTCTTAAGGGATGGACATACTTGCAAGTAGCTGCGAGATCATTGAAAAGAAACGCGGCGCCATTGCTTTTGCCGCACTCGACTGATTGAATTGCAATTCCTAAAAAGGAATGAACCTTCGCTCTGTCCAACAATTTCAAGCACGTGTGTGTACTCACGAACTCGGCGAAGGCGCGAGAAAATGACGGGGGCGCACTCGTGGGCCTGCGACGGCTTCCTGCAGTCACATCGTCAGTGCGAGGTGGACCGGTAGGCACAGGAAGCAGCGGCCGTCGTGAAACTCAGCATTCTTAAACGGAAATTTTCGTCTTGTTTAGAATGGCGTCATTGGTTTGCACGCTCATTCATGCGTGTGAAAGTATTTGCTGCTCTTTACGCAGAATCGCACGCAGCCGGCGGGATTCGAAACTACTTTCGAGTCAGACGCCTTAACCACTCGGCCACGGCTGCCCCGAACGCAGCGTTCTCCCGACACGTGCAAATTGAACCGTTTAAAGCACTGTGGTGTCAGAAAACGGCGTTGCTGCATTCTTTTCCGTAGTGTTTGCACCACTACCAGAGGAAACGCTACCAAATTATTAAAATTTCCGCCCGAACAGGGACTTGAACCCTGGACCCTTAGGTTAAAAGCCTAATGCTCTACCGACTGAGCTATCCGGGCTCACAACGCCTTATGAAACATCTCACGATGCACAACGACACATTGACTCATGTCCTTTACTGTTGTGCAATCGCTGCATGGAGCTGTTAGTAGTTAAACGTCGCCTGAATGCTGTCTGCAAACTTATCGCGCAAAGCTCGTAACAGACCATCGAACAATGTTGACACACGATGCAAAAACAAACTGCAGCAGTCGTTACGTCTCATACGTTGGAGTAGAGGATTTACGTGTTTTGTCGACACTCATCGGGCAATTGGAAAATTCACAAGCACTTCGAATGCAATGTTTCCCACGTTTTCGCTCATTTCACGGTTCCGCTGGAGACGTTCTTCACCTCCTGGCACAAAACAGGGAACGCAGTCGGTAGGACGTTTTTTTATTTTCTTACTTCTCAGAGAGTTGCCTACTGTGTTCCTCTTATGGCAAGCACTAGACAACCAGAACAGTTACAGAAGAGAGTCATGTCCGTTCTCGGCTCTAGTTACATTATCACAAAGTCAGAGCAATTCCATTGGCGTCGGCTGCAAAACGAAGCCGTGCCGAAACCCGGGATCGAACCAGGGACCTTTAGATCTTCAGTCTAACGCTCTCCCAACTGAGCTATTTCGGCTGACGTATAGCGCCCCTCTTTTGCACGTCTGCCCTGTTGTCAATTTCACAGTCATCTTCGTCTGAAAGAACACAGGGACGCCGAAAGGCGAACAGCAGGTGCAGTAAAGTACCACACACATTTCTTCTGCTTCCATCGTCGTAACTAGCAAACATGTCGACTCGATTCATGTAATATTGACTTCGCTGATGCTAGAAAAGCTGTGCTATATCGATGCCACGTGCAACTAGTGTGCAGAGAACGAGGCAGAGGAAGGAGTGAGCCTCTCCAACGTGTGTGAGGCAGTATCGAGCAGATACACGCGGTAAAACGTTTGACTTGCGTTTGCTCATTAATTGCTACACGTCATCGTCTGCAAGCTAAAATAATCACATCTGCACTGCCCAGAGAGGCGACACTTGCACTGACACCTGGTGGACGGTTGTGAGACGAGGAGATGAGCTGTGGCTTCTGGGCACGACTGTAGCGCTGCACCCTGGAGCCAAGAACACTGCACCTTGCTGGCGGCCCACGTGTTTAGTAGTGACGCAACTGCTAGGATGCAGCTGAACGTCCATCTTCTGAGAGCGAGAAAATTTCCGCAGTCGGCAGGACTCGAACCTACGCTCCCAGAGGGAATCTGATTTCAAGTGAGACGCCTTAACCACTCGGCCACGACTGCACGTCTCAGAAGCGTCTCTCGACAACTGAAACTCCCACCTTTGCAAGCAATCTCATGGCAGAAGGCAGCATGGGCTCACTCTTTTCTGTAGTGATTCCACTGCCAGCACATTAGACGTTACGAAAGTGTATTAATTCTCGCCCCGACAGGGACTAGAACCCAGGACCCTTTGGTTGAAAACCTAACGCTCTACCGACTGAGCTATCCGCACCCACGCACGAGCATTGTCATACAGCTGCGTCGTGTGCGAGTGATTCGCATGTCGTAATTGCTGGCTTGTGGCTCCAATGGCGACTTCACCGACTTCCCACTGACGCGCCGCTGACGCTAGTTTTCTGGCGTCTTAAGGGATGGACATACTTGCAAGTAGCTGCGAGATCATTGAAAAGAAACGCGGCGCCATTGCTTTTGCCGCACTCGACTGATTGAATTGCAATTCCTAAAAAGGAATGAACCTTCGCTCTGTCCAACAATTTCAAGCACGTGTGTGTACTCAGGAACTCGGCGAAGGCGCGAGAAAATGACGGGGGCGCACTCGTGGGCCTGCGACGGCTTCCTGCAGTCACATCGTCAGTGCGAGGTGGACCGGTAGGCACAGGAAGCAGCGGCCGTCGTGAAACTCAGCATTCTTAAACGGAAATTTTCGTCTTGTTTAGAATGGCGTCATTGGTTTGCACGCTCATTCATGCGTGTGAAAGTATTTGCTGCTCTTTACGCAGAATCGCACGCAGCCGGCGGGATTCGAAACTACTTTCGAGTCAGACGCCTTAACCACTCGGCCACGGCTGCCCCGAACGCAGCGTTCTCCCGACACGTGCAAATTGAACCGTTTAAAGCACTGTGGTGTCAGAAAACGGCGTTGCTGCATTCTTTTCCGTAGTGTTTCCACCACTACCAGAGGAAACGCTACCAAATTATTAAAATTTCCGCCCGAACAGGGACTTGAACCCTGGACCCTTAGGTTAAAAGCCTAATGCTCTACCGACTGAGCTATCCGGGCTCACAACGCCTTATGAAACATCTCACGATGCACAACGACACATTGACTCATGTCCTTTACTGTTGTGCAATCGCTGCATGGAGCTGTTAGTAGTTAAACGTCGCCTGAATGCTGTCTGCAAACTTATCGCGCAAAGCTCGTAACAGACCATCGAACAATGTTGACACACGATGCAAAAACAAACTGCAGCAGTCGTTACGTCTCATACGTTGGAGTAGAGGATTTACGTGTTTTGTCGACACTCATCGGGCAATTGGAAAATTCACAAGCACTTCGAATGCAATGTTTCCCACGTTTTCGCTCATTTCACGGTTCCGCTGGAGACGTTCTTCACCTCCTGGCACAAAACAGGGAACGCAGTCGGTAGGACGTTTTTTTATTTTCTTACTTCTCAGAGAGTTGCCTACTGTGTTCCTCTTATGGCAAGCACTAGACAACCAGAACAGTTACAGAAGAGAGTCATGTCCGTTCTCGGCTCTAGTTACATTATCACAAAGTCAGAGCAATTCCATTGGCGTCGGCTGCAAAACGAAGCCGTGCCGAAACCCGGGATCGAACCAGGGACCTTTAGATCTTCAGTCTAACGCTCTCCCAACTGAGCTATTTCGGCTGACGTATAGCGCCCCTCTTTTGCACGTCTGCCCTGTTGTCAATTTCACAGTCATCTTCGTCTGAAAGAACACAGGGACGCCGAAAGGCGAACAGCAGGTGCAGTAAAGTACCACACACATTTCTTCTGCTTCCATCGTCGTAACTAGCAAACATGTCGACTCGATTCATGTAATATTGACTTCGCTGATGCTAGAAAAGCTGTGCTATATCGATGCCACGTGCAACTAGTGTGCAGAGAACGAGGCAGAGGAAGGAGTGAGCCTCTCCAACGTGTGTGAGGCAGTATCGAGCAGATACACGCGGTAAAACGTTTGACTTGCGTTTGCTCATTAATTGCTACACGTCATCGTCTGCAAGCTAAAATAATCACATCTGCACTGCCCAGAGAGGCGACACTTGCACTGACACCTGGTGGACGGTTGTGAGACGAGGAGATGAGCTGTGGCTTCTGGGCACGACTGTAGCGCTGCACCCTGGAGCCAAGAACACTGCACCTTGCTGGCGGCCCACGTGTTTAGTAGTGACGCAACTGCTAGGATGCAGCTGAACGTCCATCTTCTGAGAGCGAGAAAATTTCCGCAGTCGGCAGGACTCGAACCTACGCTCCCAGAGGGAATCTGATTTCAAGTGAGACGCCTTAACCACTCGGCCACGACTGCACGTCTCAGAAGCGTCTCTCGACAACTGAAACTCCCACCTTTGCAAGCAATCTCATGGCAGAAGGCAGCATGGGCTCACTCTTTTCTGTAGTGATTCCACTGCCAGCACATTAGACGTTACGAAAGTGTATTAATTCTCGCCCCGACAGGGACTAGAACCCAGGACCCTTTGGTTGAAAACCTAACGCTCTACCGACTGAGCTATCCGCACCCACGCACGAGCATTGTCATACAGCTGCGTCGTGTGCGAGTGATTCGCATGTCGTAATTGCTGGCTTGTGGCTCCAATGGCGACTTCACCGACTTCCCACTGACGCGCCGCTGACGCTAGTTTTCTGGCGTCTTAAGGGATGGACATACTTGCAAGTAGCTGCGAGATCATTGAAAAGAAACGCGGCGCCATTGCTTTTGCCGCACTCGACTGATTGAATTGCAATTCCTAAAAAGGAATGAACCTTCGCTCTGTCCAACAATTTCAAGCACGTGTGTGTACTCACGAACTCGGCGAAGGCGCGAGAAAATGACGGGGGCGCACTCGTGGGCCTGCGACGGCTTCCTGCAGTCACATCGTCAGTGCGAGGTGGACCGGTAGGCACAGGAAGCAGCGGCCGTCGTGAAACTCAGCATTCTTAAACGGAAATTTTCGTCTTGTTTAGAATGGCGTCATTGGTTTGCACGCTCATTCATGCGTGTGAAAGTATTTGCTGCTCTTTACGCAGAATCGCACGCAGCCGGCGGGATTCGAAACTACTTTCGAGTCAGACGCCTTAACCACTCGGCCACGGCTGCCCCGAACGCAGCGTTCTCCCGACACGTGCAAATTGAACCGTTTAAAGCACTGTGGTGTCAGAAAACGGCGTTGCTGCATTCTTTTCCGTAGTGTTTGCACCACTACCAGAGGAAACGCTACCAAATTATTAAAATTTCCGCCCGAACAGGGACTTGAACCCTGGACCCTTAGGTTAAAAGCCTAATGCTCTACCGACTGAGCTATCCGGGCTCACAACGCCTTATGAAACATCTCACGATGCACAACGACACATTGACTCATGTCCTTTACTGTTGTGCAATCGCTGCATGGAGCTGTTAGTAGTTAAACGTCGCCTGAATGCTGTCTGCAAACTTATCGCGCAAAGCTCGTAACAGACCATCGAACAATGTTGACACACGATGCAAAAACAAACTGCAGCAGTCGTTACGTCTCATACGTTGGAGTAGAGGATTTACGTGTTTTGTCGACACTCATCGGGCAATTGGAAAATTCACAAGCACTTCGAATGCAATGTTTCCCACGTTTTCGCTCATTTCACGGTTCCGCTGGAGACGTTCTTCACCTCCTGGCACAAAACAGGGAACGCAGTCGGTAGGACGTTTTTTTATTTTCTTACTTCTCAGAGAGTTGCCTACTGTGTTCCTCTTATGGCAAGCACTAGACAACCAGAACAGTTACAGAAGAGAGTCATGTCCGTTCTCGGCTCTAGTTACATTATCACAAAGTCAGAGCAATTCCATTGGCGTCGGCTGCAAAACGAAGCCGTGCCGAAACCCGGGATCGAACCAGGGACCTTTAGATCTTCAGTCTAACGCTCTCCCAACTGAGCTATTTCGGCTGACGTATAGCGCCCCTCTTTTGCACGTCTGCCCTGTTGTCAATTTCACAGTCATCTTCGTCTGAAAGAACACAGGGACGCCGAAAGGCGAACAGCAGGTGCAGTAAAGTACCACACACATTTCTTCTGCTTCCATCGTCGTAACTAGCAAACATGTCGACTCGATTCATGTAATATTGACTTCGCTGATGCTAGAAAAGCTGTGCTATATCGATGCCACGTGCAACTAGTGTGCAGAGAACGAGGCAGAGGAAGGAGTGAGCCTCTCCAACGTGTGTGAGGCAGTATCGAGCAGATACACGCGGTAAAACGTTTGACTTGCGTTTGCTCATTAATTGCTACACGTCATCGTCTGCAAGCTAAAATAATCACATCTGCACTGCCCAGAGAGGCGACACTTGCACTGACACCTGGTGGACGGTTGTGAGACGAGGAGATGAGCTGTGGCTTCTGGGCACGACTGTAGCGCTGCACCCTGGAGCCAAGAACACTGCACCTTGCTGGCGGCCCACGTGTTTAGTAGTGACGCAACTGCTAGGATGCAGCTGAACGTCCATCTTCTGAGAGCGAGAAAATTTCCGCAGTCGGCAGGACTCGAACCTACGCTCCCAGAGGGAATCTGATTTCAAGTGAGACGCCTTAACCACTCGGCCACGACTGCACGTCTCAGAAGCGTCTCTCGACAACTGAAACTCCCACCTTTGCAAGCAATCTCATGGCAGAAGGCAGCATGGGCTCACTCTTTTCTGTAGTGATTCCACTGCCAGCACATTAGACGTTACGAAAGTGTATTAATTCTCGCCCCGACAGGGACTAGAACCCAGGACCCTTTGGTTGAAAACCTAACGCTCTACCGACTGAGCTATCCGCACCCACGCACGAGCATTGTCATACAGCTGCGTCGTGTGCGAGTGATTCGCATGTCGTAATTGCTGGCTTGTGGCTCCAATGGCGACTTCACCGACTTCCCACTGACGCGCCGCTGACGCTAGTTTTCTGGCGTCTTAAGGGATGGACATACTTGCAAGTAGCTGCGAGATCATTGAAAAGAAACGCGGCGCCATTGCTTTTGCCGCACTCGACTGATTGAATTGCAATTCCTAAAAAGGAATGAACCTTCGCTCTGTCCAACAATTTCAAGCACGTGTGTGTACTCACGAACTCGGCGAAGGCGCGAGAAAATGACGGGGGCGCACTCGTGGGCCTGCGACGGCTTCCTGCAGTCACATCGTCAGTGCGAGGTGGACCGGTAGGCACAGGAAGCAGCGGCCGTCGTGAAACTCAGCATTCTTAAACGGAAATTTTCGTCTTGTTTAGAATGGCGTCATTGGTTTGCACGCTCATTCATGCGTGTGAAAGTATTTGCTGCTCTTTACGCAGAATCGCACGCAGCCGGCGGGATTCGAAACTACTTTCGAGTCAGACGCCTTAACCACTCGGCCACGGCTGCCCCGAACGCAGCGTTCTCCCGACACGTGCAAATTGAACCGTTTAAAGCACTGTGGTGTCAGAAAACGGCGTTGCTGCATTCTTTTCCGTAGTGTTTCCACCACTACCAGAGGAAACGCTACCAAATTATTAAAATTTCCGCCCGAACAGGGACTTGAACCCTGGACCCTTAGGTTAAAAGCCTAATGCTCTACCGACTGAGCTATCCGGGCTCACAACGCCTTATGAAACATCTCACGATGCACAACGACACATTGACTCATGTCCTTTACTGTTGTGCAATCGCTGCATGGAGCTGTTAGTAGTTAAACGTCGCCTGAATGCTGTCTGCAAACTTATCGCGCAAAGCTCGTAACAGACCATCGAACAATGTTGACACACGATGCAAAAACAAACTGCAGCAGTCGTTACGTCTCATACGTTGGAGTAGAGGATTTACGTGTTTTGTCGACACTCATCGGGCAATTGGAAAATTCACAAGCACTTCGAATGCAATGTTTCCCACGTTTTCGCTCATTTCACGGTTCCGCTGGAGACGTTCTTCACCTCCTGGCACAAAACAGGGAACGCAGTCGGTAGGACGTTTTTTTATTTTCTTACTTCTCAGAGAGTTGCCTACTGTGTTCCTCTTATGGCAAGCACTAGACAACCAGAACAGTTACAGAAGAGAGTCATGTCCGTTCTCGGCTCTAGTTACATTATCACAAAGTCAGAGCAATTCCATTGGCGTCGGCTGCAAAACGAAGCCGTGCCGAAACCCGGGATCGAACCAGGGACCTTTAGATCTTCAGTCTAACGCTCTCCCAACTGAGCTATTTCGGCTGACGTATAGCGCCCCTCTTTTGCACGTCTGCCCTGTTGTCAATTTCACAGTCATCTTCGTCTGAAAGAACACAGGGACGCCGAAAGGCGAACAGCAGGTGCAGTAAAGTACCACACACATTTCTTCTGCTTCCATCGTCGTAACTAGCAAACATGTCGACTCGATTCATGTAATATTGACTTCGCTGATGCTAGAAAAGCTGTGCTATATCGATGCCACGTGCAACTAGTGTGCAGAGAACGAGGCAGAGGAAGGAGTGAGCCTCTCCAACGTGTGTGAGGCAGTATCTAGCAGATACACGCGGTAAAACGTTTGACTTGCGTTTGCTCATTAATTGCTACACGTCATCGTCTGCAAGCTAAAATAATCACATCTACACTGCCCAGAGAGGCGACACTTGCACTGACACCTGGTGGACGGTTGTGAGACGAGGAGATGAGCTGTGGCTTCTGGGCACGACTGTAGCGCTGCACCCTGGAGCCAAGAACACTGCACCTTGCTGGCGGCCCACGTGTTTAGTAGTGACGCAACTGCTAGGATGCAGCTGAACGTCCATCTTCTGAGAGCGAGAAAATTTCCGCAGTCGGCAGGACTCGAACCTACGCTCCCAGAGGGAATCTGATTTCAAGTCAGACGCCTTAACCACTCGGCCACGATTGCACGTCTCAGAAGCGTCTCTCGACAACTGAAACTCCCACCTTTGCAAGCAATCTCATGGCAGAAGGCAGCATGGGCTCACTCTTTTCTGTAGTGATTCCACTGCCAGCACATTAGACGTTACGAAAGTGTATTAATTTTCGCCCCGACAGGGACTAGAACCCAGGACCCTTTGGTTGAAAACCTAACGCTCTACCGACTGAGCTATCCGCACCCACGCACGAGCATTGTCATACAGCTGCGTCGTGTGCGAGTGATTCGCATGTCGTAATTGCTGGCTTGTGGCTCCAATGGCGACTTCACCGACTTCCCACTGACGCGCCGCTGACGCTAGTTTTCTGGCGTCTTAAGGGATGGACATACTTGCAAGTAGCTGCGAGATCATTGAAAAGAAACGCGGCGCCATTGCTTTTGCCGCACTCGACTGATTGAATTGCAATTCCTAAAAAGGAATGAACCTTCGCTCTGTCCAACAATTTCAAGCACGTGTGTGTACTCACGAACTCGGCGAAGGCGCGAGAAAATGACGGGGGCGCACTCGTGGGCCTGCGACGGCTTCCTGCAGTCACATCGTCAGTGCGAGGTGGACCGGTAGGCACAGGAAGCAGCGGCCGTCGTGAAACTCAGCATTCTTAAACGGAAATTTTCGTCTTGTTTAGAATGGCGTCATTGGTTTGCACGCTCATTCATGCGTGTGAAAGTATTTGCTGCTCTTTACGCAGAATCGCACGCAGCCGGCGGGATTCGAAACTACTTTCGAGTCAGACGCCTTAACCACTCGGCCACGGCTGCCCCGAACGCAGCGTTCTCCCGACACGTGCAAATTGAACCGTTTAAAGCACTGTGGTGTCAGAAAACGGCGTTGCTGCATTCTTTTCCGTAGTGTTTCCACCACTACCAGAGGAAACGCTACCAAATTATTAAAATTTCCGCCCGAACAGGGACTTGAACCCTGGACCCTTAGGTTAAAAGCCTAATGCTCTACCGACTGAGCTATCCGGGCTCACAACGCCTTATGAAACATCTCACGATGCACAACGACACATTGACTCATGTCCTTTACTGTTGTGCAATCGCTGCATGGAGCTGTTAGTAGTTAAACGTCGCCTGAATGCTGTCTGCAAACTTATCGCGCAAAGCTCGTAACAGACCATCGAACAATGTTGACACACGATGCAAAAACAAACTGCAGCAGTCGTTACGTCTCATACGTTGGAGTAGAGGATTTACGTGTTTTGTCGACACTCATCGGGCAATTGGAAAATTCACAAGCACTTCGAATGCAATGTTTCCCACGTTTTCGCTCATTTCACGGTTCCGCTGGAGACGTTCTTCACCTCCTGGCACAAAACAGGGAACGCAGTCGGTAGGACGTTTTTTTATTTTCTTACTTCTCAGAGAGTTGCCTACTGTGTTCCTCTTATGGCAAGCACTAGACAACCAGAACAGTTACAGAAGAGAGTCATGTCCGTTCTCGGCTCTAGTTACATTATCACAAAGTCAGAGCAATTCCATTGGCGTCGGCTGCAAAACGAAGCCGTGCCGAAACCCGGGATCGAACCAGGGACCTTTAGATCTTCAGTCTAACGCTCTCCCAACTGAGCTATTTCGGCTGACGTATAGCGCCCCTCTTTTGCACGTCTGCCCTGTTGTCAATTTCACAGTCATCTTCGTCTGAAAGAACACAGGGACGCCGAAAGGCGAACAGCAGGTGCAGTAAAGTACCACACACATTTCTTCTGCTTCCATCGTCGTAACTAGCAAACATGTCGACTCGATTCATGTAATATTGACTTCGCTGATGCTAGAAAAGCTGTGCTATATCGATGCCACGTGCAACTAGTGTGCAGAGAACGAGGCAGAGGAAGGAGTGAGCCTCTCCAACGTGTGTGAGGCAGTATCTAGCAGATACACGCGGTAAAACGTTTGAATTGCGTTTGCTCATTAATTGCTACACGTCATCGTCTGCAAGCTAAAATAATCACATCTACACTGCCCAGAGAGGCGACACTTGCACTGACACCTGGTGGACGGTTGTGAGACGAGGAGATGAGCTGTGGCTTCTGGGCACGACTGTAGCGCTGCACCCTGGAGCCAAGAACACTGCACCTTGCTGGCGGCCCACGTGTTTAGTAGTGACGCAACTGCTAGGATGCAGCTGAACGTCCATCTTCTGAGAGCGAGAAAATTTCCGCAGTCGGCAGGACTCGAACCTACGCTCCCAGAGGGAATCTGATTTCAAGTCAGACGCCTTAACCACTCGGCCACGACTGCACGTCTCAGAAGCGTCTCTCGACAACTGAAACTCCCACCTTTGCAAGCAATCTCATGGCAGAAGGCAGCATGGGCTCACTCTTTTCTGTAGTGATTCCACTGCCAGCACATTAGACGTTACGAAAGTGTATTAATTTTCGCCCCGACAGGGACTAGAACCCAGGACCCTTTGGTTGAAAACCTAACGCTCTACCGACTGAGCTATCCGCACCCACGCACGAGCATTGTCATACAGCTGCGTCGTGTGCGAGTGATTCGCATGTCGTAATTGCTGGCTTGTGGCTCCAATGGCGACTTCACCGACTTCCCACTGACGCGCCGCTGACGCTAGTTTTCTGGCGTCTTAAGGGATGGACATACTTGCAAGTAGCTGCGAGATCATTGAAAAGAAACGCGGCGCCATTGCTTTTGCCGCACTCGACTGATTGAATTGCAATTCCTAAAAAGGAATGAACCTTCGCTCTGTCCAACAATTTCAAGCACGTGTGTGTACTCACGAACTCGGCGAAGGCGCGAGAAAATGACGGGGGCGCACTCGTGGGCCTGCGACGGCTTCCTGCAGTCACATCGTCAGTGCGAGGTGGACCGGTAGGCACAGGAAGCAGCGGCCGTCGTGAAACTCAGCATTCTTAAACGGAAATTTTCGTCTTGTTTAGAATGGCGTCATTGGTTTGCACGCTCATTCATGCGTGTGAAAGTATTTGCTGCTCTTTACGCAGAATCGCACGCAGCCGGCGGGATTCGAAACTACTTTCGAGTCAGACGCCTTAACCACTCGGCCACGGCTGCCCCGAACGCAGCGTTCTCCCGACACGTGCAAATTGAACCGTTTAAAGCACTGTGGTGTCAGAAAACGGCGTTGCTGCATTCTTTTCCGTAGTGTTTCCACCACTACCAGAGGAAACGCTACCAAATTATTAAAATTTCCGCCCGAACAGGGACTTGAACCCTGGACCCTTAGGTTAAAAGCCTAATGCTCTACCGACTGAGCTATCCGGGCTCACAACGCCTTATGAAACATCTCACGATGCACAACGACACATTGACTCATGTCCTTTACTGTTGTGCAATCGCTGCATGGAGCTGTTAGTAGTTAAACGTCGCCTGAATGCTGTCTGCAAACTTATCGCGCAAAGCTCGTAACAGACCATCGAACAATGTTGACACACGATGCAAAAACAAACTGCAGCAGTCGTTACGTCTCATACGTTGGAGTAGAGGATTTACGTGTTTTGTCGACACTCATCGGGCAATTGGAAAATTCACAAGCACTTCGAATGCAATGTTTCCCACGTTTTCGCTCATTTCACGGTTCCGCTGGAGACGTTCTTCACCTCCTGGCACAAAACAGGGAACGCAGTCGGTAGGACGTTTTTTTATTTTCTTACTTCTCAGAGAGTTGCCTACTGTGTTCCTCTTATGGCAAGCACTAGACAACCAGAACAGTTACAGAAGAGAGTCATGTCCGTTCTCGGCTCTAGTTACATTATCACAAAGTCAGAGCAATTCCATTGGCGTCGGCTGCAAAACGAAGCCGTGCCGAAACCCGGGATCGAACCAGGGACCTTTAGATCTTCAGTCTAACGCTCTCCCAACTGAGCTATTTCGGCTGACGTATAGCGCCCCTCTTTTGCACGTCTGCCCTGTTGTCAATTTCACAGTCATCTTCGTCTGAAAGAACACAGGGACGCCGAAAGGCGAACAGCAGGTGCAGTAAAGTACCACACACATTTCTTCTGCTTCCATCGTCGTAACTAGCAAACATGTCGACTCGATTCATGTAATATTGACTTCGCTGATGCTAGAAAAGCTGTGCTATATCGATGCCACGTGCAACTAGTGTGCAGAGAACGAGGCAGAGGAAGGAGTGAGCCTCTCCAACGTGTGTGAGGCAGTATCTAGCAGATACACGCGGTAAAACGTTTGACTTGCGTTTGCTCATTAATTGCTACACGTCATCGTCTGCAAGCTAAAATAATCACATCTACACTGCCCAGAGAGGCGACACTTGCACTGACACCTGGTGGACGGTTGTGAGACGAGGAGATGAGCTGTGGCTTCTGGGCACGACTGTAGCGCTGCACCCTGGAGCCAAGAACACTGCACCTTGCTGGCGGCCCACGTGTTTAGTAGTGACGCAACTGCTAGGATGCAGCTGAACGTCCATCTTCTGAGAGCGAGAAAATTTCCGCAGTCGGCAGGACTCGAACCTACGCTCCCAGAGGGAATCTGATTTCAAGTCAGACGCCTTAACCACTCGGCCACGACTGCACGTCTCAGAAGCGTCTCTCGACAACTGAAACTCCCACCTTTGCAAGCAATCTCATGGCAGAAGGCAGCATGGGCTCACTCTTTTCTGTAGTGATTCCACTGCCAGCACATTAGACGTTACGAAAGTGTATTAATTTTCGCCCCGACAGGGACTAGAACCCAGGACCCTTTGGTTGAAAACCTAACGCTCTACCGACTGAGCTATCCGCACCCACGCACGAGCATTGTCATACAGCTGCGTCGTGTGCGAGTGATTCGCATGTCGTAATTGCTGGCTTGTGGCTCCAATGGCGACTTCACCGACTTCCCACTGACGCGCCGCTGACGCTAGTTTTCTGGCGTCTTAAGGGATGGACATACTTGCAAGTAGCTGCGAGATCATTGAAAAGAAACGCGGCGCCATTGCTTTTGCCGCACTCGACTGATTGAATTGCAATTCCTAAAAAGGAATGAACCTTCGCTCTGTCCAACAATTTCAAGCACGTGTGTGTACTCACGAACTCGGCGAAGGCGCGAGAAAATGACGGGGGCGCACTCGTGGGCCTGCGACGGCTTCCTGCAGTCACATCGTCAGTGCGAGGTGGACCGGTAGGCACAGGAAGCAGCGGCCGTCGTGAAACTCAGCATTCTTAAACGGAAATTTTCGTCTTGTTTAGAATGGCGTCATTGGTTTGCACGCTCATTCATGCGTGTGAAAGTATTTGCTGCTCTTTACGCAGAATCGCACGCAGCCGGCGGGATTCGAAACTACTTTCGAGTCAGACGCCTTAACCACTCGGCCACGGCTGCCCCGAACGCAGCGTTCTCCCGACACGTGCAAATTGAACCGTTTAAAGCACTGTGGTGTCAGAAAACGGCGTTGCTGCATTCTTTTCCGTAGTGTTTCCACCACTACCAGAGGAAACGCTACCAAATTATTAGAATTTCCGCCCGAACAGGGACTTGAACCCTGGACCCTTAGGTTAAAAGCCTAATGCTCTACCGACTGAGCTATCCGGGCTCACAACGCCTTATGAAACATCTCACGATGCACAACGACACATTGACTCATGTCCTTTACTGTTGTGCAATCGCTGCATGGAGCTGTTAGTAGTTAAACGTCGCCTGAATGCTGTCTGCAAACTTATCGCGCAAAGCTCGTAACAGACCATCGAACAATGTTGACACACGATGCAAAAACAAACTGCAGCAGTCGTTACGTCTCATACGTTGGAGTAGAGGATTTACGTGTTTTGTCGACACTCATCGGGCAATTGGAAAATTCACAAGCACTTCGAATGCAATGTTTCCCACGTTTTCGCTCATTTCACGGTTCCGCTGGAGACGTTCTTCACCTCCTGGCACAAAACAGGGAACGCAGTCGGTAGGACGTTTTTTTATTTTCTTACTTCTCAGAGAGTTGCCTACTGTGTTCCTCTTATGGCAAGCACTAGACAACCAGAACAGTTACAGAAGAGAGTCATGTCCGTTCTCGGCTCTAGTTACATTATCACAAAGTCAGAGCAATTCCATTGGCGTCGGCTGCAAAACGAAGCCGTGCCGAAACCCGGGATCGAACCAGGGACCTTTAGATCTTCAGTCTAACGCTCTCCCAACTGAGCTATTTCGGCTGACGTATAGCGCCCCTCTTTTGCACGTCTGCCCTGTTGTCAATTTCACAGTCATCTTCGTCTGAAAGAACACAGGGACGCCGAAAGGCGAACAGCAGGTGCAGTAAAGTACCACACACATTTCTTCTGCTTCCATCGTCGTAACTAGCAAACATGTCGACTCGATTCATGTAATATTGACTTCGCTGATGCTAGAAAAGCTGTGCTATATCGATGCCACGTGCAACTAGTGTGCAGAGAACGAGGCAGAGGAAGGAGTGAGCCTCTCCAACGTGTGTGAGGCAGTATCTAGCAGATACACGCGGTAAAACGTTTGACTTGCGTTTGCTCATTAATTGCTACACGTCATCGTCTGCAAGCTAAAATAATCACATCTACACTGCCCAGAGAGGCGACACTTGCACTGACACCTGGTGGACGGTTGTGAGACGAGGAGATGAGCTGTGGCTTCTGGGCACGACTGTAGCGCTGCACCCTGGAGCCAAGAACACTGCACCTTGCTGGCGGCCCACGTGTTTAGTAGTGACGCAACTGCTAGGATGCAGCTGAACGTCCATCTTCTGAGAGCGAGAAAATTTCCGCAGTCGGCAGGACTCGAACCTACGCTCCCAGAGGGAATCTGATTTCAAGTCAGACGCCTTAACCACTCGGCCACGACTGCACGTCTCAGAAGCGTCTCTCGACAACTGAAACTCCCACCTTTGCAAGCAATCTCATGGCAGAAGGCAGCATGGGCTCACTCTTTTCTGTAGTGATTCCACTGCCAGCACATTAGACGTTACGAAAGTGTATTAATTCTCGCCCCGACAGGGACTAGAACCCAGGACCCTTTGGTTGAAAACCTAACGCTCTACCGACTGAGCTATCCGCACCCACGCACGAGCATTGTCATACAGCTGCGTCGTGTGCGAGTGATTCGCATGTCGTAATTGCTGGCTTGTGGCTCCAATGGCGACTTCACCGACTTCCCACTGACGCGCCGCTGACGCTAGTTTTCTGGCGTCTTAAGGGATGGACATACTTGCAAGTAGCTGCGAGATCATTGAAAAGAAACGCGGCGCCATTGCTTTTGCCGCACTCGACTGATTGAATTGCAATTCCTAAAAAGGAATGAACCTTCGCTCTGTCCAACAATTTCAAGCACGTGTGTGTACTCACGAACTCGGCGAAGGCGCGAGAAAATGACGGGGGCGCACTCGTGGGCCTGCGACGGCTTCCTGCAGTCACATCGTCAGTGCGAGGTGGACCGGTAGGCACAGGAAGCAGCGGCCGTCGTGAAACTCAGCATTCTTAAACGGAAATTTTCGTCTTGTTTAGAATGGCGTCATTGGTTTGCACGCTCATTCATGCGTGTGAAAGTATTTGCTGCTCTTTACGCAGAATCGCACGCAGCCGGCGGGATTCGAAACTACTTTCGAGTCAGACGCCTTAACCACTCGGCCACGGCTGCCCCGAACGCAGCGTTCTCCCGACACGTGCAAATTGAACCGTTTAAAGCACTGTGGTGTCAGAAAACGGCGTTGCTGCATTCTTTTCCGTAGTGTTTCCACCACTACCAGAGGAAACGCTACCAAATTATTAAAATTTCCGCCCGAACAGGGACTTGAACCCTGGAC
The DNA here is from genome assembly GCF_023897955.1 of Schistocerca gregaria. Lineage (NCBI taxonomy): Eukaryota > Metazoa > Arthropoda > Insecta > Orthoptera > Acrididae > Schistocerca > Schistocerca gregaria. The sequence goes on along the minus strand of NW_026061867.1, from coordinate 353,504 downwards.
CCTTAGGTTAAAAGCCTAATGCTCTACCGACTGAGCTATCCGGGCTCACAACGCCTTATGAAACATCTCACGATGCACAACGACACATTGACTCATGTCCTTTACTGTTGTGCAATCGCTGCATGGAGCTGTTAGTAGTTAAACGTCGCCTGAATGCTGTCTGCAAACTTATCGCGCAAAGCTCGTAACAGACCATCGAACAATGTTGACACACGATGCAAAAACAAACTGCAGCAGTCGTTACGTCTCATACGTTGGAGTAGAGGATTTACGTGTTTTGTCGACACTCATCGGGCAATTGGAAAATTCACAAGCACTTCGAATGCAATGTTTCCCACGTTTTCGCTCATTTCACGGTTCCGCTGGAGACGTTCTTCACCTCCTGGCACAAAACAGGGAACGCAGTCGGTAGGACGTTTTTTTATTTTCTTACTTCTCAGAGAGTTGCCTACTGTGTTCCTCTTATGGCAAGCACTAGACAACCAGAACAGTTACAGAAGAGAGTCATGTCCGTTCTCGGCTCTAGTTACATTATCACAAAGTCAGAGCAATTCCATTGGCGTCGGCTGCAAAACGAAGCCGTGCCGAAACCCGGGATCGAACCAGGGACCTTTAGATCTTCAGTCTAACGCTCTCCCAACTGAGCTATTTCGGCTGACGTATAGCGCCCCTCTTTTGCACGTCTGCCCTGTTGTCAATTTCACAGTCATCTTCGTCTGAAAGAACACAGGGACGCCGAAAGGCGAACAGCAGGTGCAGTAAAGTACCACACACATTTCTTCTGCTTCCATCGTCGTAACTAGCAAACATGTCGACTCGATTCATGTAATATTGACTTCGCTGATGCTAGAAAAGCTGTGCTATATCGATGCCACGTGCAACTAGTGTGCAGAGAACGAGGCAGAGGAAGGAGTGAGCCTCTCCAACGTGTGTGAGGCAGTATCTAGCAGATACACGCGGTAAAACGTTTGACTTGCGTTTGCTCATTAATTGCTACACGTCATCGTCTGCAAGCTAAAATAATCACATCTGCACTGCCCAGAGAGGCGACACTTGCACTGACACCTGGTGGACGGTTGTGAGACGAGGAGATGAGCTGTGGCTTCTGGGCACGACTGTAGCGCTGCACCCTGGAGCCAAGAACACTGCACCTTGCTGGCGGCCCACGTGTTTAGTAGTGACGCAACTGCTAGGATGCAGCTGAACGTCCATCTTCTGAGAGCGAGAAAATTTCCGCAGTCGGCAGGACTCGAACCTACGCTCCCAGAGGGAATCTGATTTCAAGTGAGACGCCTTAACCACTCGGCCACGACTGCACGTCTCAGAAGCGTCTCTCGACAACTGAAACTCCCACCTTTGCAAGCAATCTCATGGCAGAAGGCAGCATGGGCTCACTCTTTTCTGTAGTGATTCCACTGCCAGCACATTAGACGTTACGAAAGTGTATTAATTTTCGCCCCGACAGGGACTAGAACCCAGGACCCTTTGGCTGAAAACCTAACGCTCTACCGACTGAGCTATCCGCACCCACGCACGAGCATTGTCATACAGCTGCGTCGTGTGCGAGTGATTCGCATGTCGTAATTGCTGGCTTGTGGCTCCAATGGCGACTTCACCGACTTCCCACTGACGCGCCGCTGACGCTAGTTTTCTGGCGTCTTAAGGGATGGACATACTTGCAAGTAGCTGCGAGATCATTGAAAAGAAACGCGGCGCCATTGCTTTTGCCGCACTCGACTGATTGAATTGCAATTCCTAAAAAGGAATGAACCTTCGCTCTGTCCAACAATTTCAAGCACGTGTGTGTACTCACGAACTCGGCGAAGGCGCGAGAAAATGACGGGGGCGCACTCGTGGGCCTGCGACGGCTTCCTGCAGTCACATCGTCAGTGCGAGGTGGACCGGTAGGCACAGGAAGCAGCGGCCGTCGTGAAACTCAGCATTCTTAAACGGAAATTTTCGTCTTGTTTAGAATGGCGTCATTGGTTTGCACGCTCATTCATGCGTGTGAAAGTATTTGCTGCTCTTTACGCAGAATCGCACGCAGCCGGCGGGATTCGAAACTACTTTCGAGTCAGACGCCTTAACCACTCGGCCACGGCTGCCCCGAACGCAGCGTTCTCCCGACACGTGCAAATTGAACCGTTTAAAGCACTGTGGTGTCAGAAAACGGCGTTGCTGCATTCTTTTCCGTAGTGTTTCCACCACTACCAGAGGAAACGCTACCAAATTATTAAAATTTCCGCCCGAACAGGGACTTGAACCCTGGACCCTTAGGTTAAAAGCCTAATGCTCTACCGACTGAGCTATCCGGGCTCACAACGCCTTATGAAACATCTCACGATGCACAACGACACATTGACTCATGTCCTTTACTGTTGTGCAATCGCTGCATGGAGCTGTTAGTAGTTAAACGTCGCCTGAATGCTGTCTGCAAACTTATCGCGCAAAGCTCGTAACAGACCATCGAACAATGTTGACACACGATGCAAAAACAAACTGCAGCAGTCGTTACGTCTCATACGTTGGAGTAGAGGATTTACGTGTTTTGTCGACACTCATCGGGCAATTGGAAAATTCACAAGCACTTCGAATGCAATGTTTCCCACGTTTTCGCTCATTTCACGGTTCCGCTGGAGACGTTCTTCACCTCCTGGCACAAAACAGGGAACGCAGTCGGTAGGACGTTTTTTTATTTTCTTACTTCTCAGAGAGTTGCCTACTGTGTTCCTCTTATGGCAAGCACTAGACAACCAGAACAGTTACAGAAGAGAGTCATGTCCGTTCTCGGCTCTAGTTACATTATCACAAAGTCAGAGCAATTCCATTGGCGTCGGCTGCAAAACGAAGCCGTGCCGAAACCCGGGATCGAACCAGGGACCTTTAGATCTTCAGTCTAACGCTCTCCCAACTGAGCTATTTCGGCTGACGTATAGCGCCCCTCTTTTGCACGTCTGCCCTGTTGTCAATTTCACAGTCATCTTCGTCTGAAAGAACACAGGGACGCCGAAAGGCGAACAGCAGGTGCAGTAAAGTACCACACACATTTCTTCTGCTTCCATCGTCGTAACTAGCAAACATGTCGACTCGATTCATGTAATATTGACTTCGCTGATGCTAGAAAAGCTGTGCTATATCGATGCCACGTGCAACTAGTGTGCAGAGAACGAGGCAGAGGAAGGAGTGAGCCTCTCCAACGTGTGTGAGGCAGTATCTAGCAGATACACGCGGTAAAACGTTTGACTTGCGTTTGCTCATTAATTGCTACACGTCATCGTCTGCAAGCTAAAATAATCACATCTGCACTGCCCAGAGAGGCGACACTTGCACTGACACCTGGTGGACGGTTGTGAGACGAGGAGATGAGCTGTGGCTTCTGGGCACGACTGTAGCGCTGCACCCTGGAGCCAAGAACACTGCACCTTGCTGGCGGCCCACGTGTTTAGTAGTGACGCAACTGCTAGGATGCAGCTGAACGTCCATCTTCTGAGAGCGAGAAAATTTCCGCAGTCGGCAGGACTCGAACCTACGCTCCCAGAGGGAATCTGATTTCAAGTGAGACGCCTTAACCACTCGGCCACGACTGCACGTCTCAGAAGCGTCTCTCGACAACTGAAACTCCCACCTTTGCAAGCAATCTCATGGCAGAAGGCAGCATGGGCTCACTCTTTTCTGTAGTGATTCCACTGCCAGCACATTAGACGTTACGAAAGTGTATTAATTTTCGCCCCGACAGGGACTAGAACCCAGGACCCTTTGGCTGAAAACCTAACGCTCTACCGACTGAGCTATCCGCACCCACGCACGAGCATTGTCATACAGCTGCGTCGTGTGCGAGTGATTCGCATGTCGTAATTGCTGGCTTGTGGCTCCAATGGCGACTTCACCGACTTCCCACTGACGCGCCGCTGACGCTAGTTTTCTGGCGTCTTAAGGGATGGACATACTTGCAAGTAGCTGCGAGATCATTGAAAAGAAACGCGGCGCCATTGCTTTTGCCGCACTCGACTGATTGAATTGCAATTCCTAAAAAGGAATGAACCTTCGCTCTGTCCAACAATTTCAAGCACGTGTGTGTACTCACGAACTCGGCGAAGGCGCGAGAAAATGACGGGGGCGCACTCGTGGGCCTGCGACGGCTTCCTGCAGTCACATCGTCAGTGCGAGGTGGACCGGTAGGCACAGGAAGCAGCGGCCGTCGTGAAACTCAGCATTCTTAAACGGAAATTTTCGTCTTGTTTAGAATGGCGTCATTGGTTTGCACGCTCATTCATGCGTGTGAAAGTATTTGCTGCTCTTTACGCAGAATCGCACGCAGCCGGCGGGATTCGAAACTACTTTCGAGTCAGACGCCTTAACCACTCGGCCACGGCTGCCCCGAACGCAGCGTTCTCCCGACACGTGCAAATTGAACCGTTTAAAGCACTGTGGTGTCAGAAAACGGCGTTGCTGCATTCTTTTCCGTAGTGTTTCCACCACTACCAGAGGAAACGCTACCAAATTATTAAAATTTCCGCCCGAACAGGGACTTGAACCCTGGACCCTTAGGTTAAAAGCCTAATGCTCTACCGACTGAGCTATCCGGGCTCACAACGCCTTATGAAACATCTCACGATGCACAACGACACATTGACTCATGTCCTTTACTGTTGTGCAATCGCTGCATGGAGCTGTTAGTAGTTAAACGTCGCCTGAATGCTGTCTGCAAACTTATCGCGCAAAGCTCGTAACAGACCATCGAACAATGTTGACACACGATGCAAAAACAAACTGCAGCAGTCGTTACGTCTCATACGTTGGAGTAGAGGATTTACGTGTTTTGTCGACACTCATCGGGCAATTGGAAAATTCACAAGCACTTCGAATGCAATGTTTCCCACGTTTTCGCTCATTTCACGGTTCCGCTGGAGACGTTCTTCACCTCCTGGCACAAAACAGGGAACGCAGTCGGTAGGACGTTTTTTTATTTTCTTACTTCTCAGAGAGTTGCCTACTGTGTTCCTCTTATGGCAAGCACTAGACAACCAGAACAGTTACAGAAGAGAGTCATGTCCGTTCTCGGCTCTAGTTACATTATCACAAAGTCAGAGCAATTCCATTGGCGTCGGCTGCAAAACGAAGCCGTGCCGAAACCCGGGATCGAACCAGGGACCTTTAGATCTTCAGTCTAACGCTCTCCCAACTGAGCTATTTCGGCTGACGTATAGCGCCCCTCTTTTGCACGTCTGCCCTGTTGTCAATTTCACAGTCATCTTCGTCTGAAAGAACACAGGGACGCCGAAAGGCGAACAGCAGGTGCAGTAAAGTACCACACACATTTCTTCTGCTTCCATCGTCGTAACTAGCAAACATGTCGACTCGATTCATGTAATATTGACTTCGCTGATGCTAGAAAAGCTGTGCTATATCGATGCCACGTGCAACTAGTGTGCAGAGAACGAGGCAGAGGAAGGAGTGAGCCTCTCCAACGTGTGTGAGGCAGTATCTAGCAGATACACGCGGTAAAACGTTTGACTTGCGTTTGCTCATTAATTGCTACACGTCATCGTCTGCAAGCTAAAATAATCACATCTGCACTGCCCAGAGAGGCGACACTTGCACTGACACCTGGTGGACGGTTGTGAGACGAGGAGATGAGCTGTGGCTTCTGGGCACGACTGTAGCGCTGCACCCTGGAGCCAAGAACACTGCACCTTGCTGGCGGCCCACGTGTTTAGTAGTGACGCAACTGCTAGGATGCAGCTGAACGTCCATCTTCTGAGAGCGATAAAATTTCCGCAGTCGGCAGGACTCGAACCTACGCTCCCAGAGGGAATCTGATTTCAAGCCAGACGCCTTAACCACTCGGCCACGACTGCACGTCTCAGAAGCGTCTCTCGACAACTGAAACTCCCACCTTTGCAAGCAATCTCATGGCAGAAGACAGCATGGGCTCACTCTTTTCTGTAGTGATTCCACTGCCAGCACATTAGACGTTACGAAAGTGTATTAATTTTCGCCCCGACAGGGACTAGAACCCAGGACCCTTTGGTTGAAAACCTAACGCTCTACCGACTGAGCTATCCGCACCCACGCACGAGCATTGTCATACAGCTGCGTCGTGTGCGAGTGATTCGCATGTCGTAATTGCTGGCTTGTGGCTCCAATGGCGACTTCACCGACTTCCCACTGACGCGCCGCTGACGCTAGTTTTCTGGCGTCTTAAGGGATGGACATACTTGCAAGTAGCTGCGAGATCATTGAAAAGAAACGCGGCGCCATTGCTTTTGCCGCACTCGACTGATTGAATTGCAATTCCTAAAAAGGAATGAACCTTCGCTCTGTCCAACAATTTCAAGCACGTGTGTGTACTCACGAACTCGGCGAAGGCGCGAGAAAATGACGGGGGCGCACTCGTGGGCCTGCGACGGCTTCCTGCAGTCACATCGTCAGTGCGAGGTGGACCGGTAGGCACAGGAAGCAGCGGCCGTCGTGAAACTCAGCATTCTTAAACGGAAATTTTCGTCTTGTTTAGAATGGCGTCATTGGTTTGCACGCTCATTCATGCGTGTGAAAGTATTTGCTGCTCTTTACGCAGAATCGCACGCAGCCGGCGGGATTCGAAACTACTTTCGAGTCAGACGCCTTAACCACTCGGCCACGGCTGCCCCGAACGCAGCGTTCTCCCGACACGTGCAAATTGAACCGTTTAAAGCACTGTGGTGTCAGAAAACGGCGTTGCTGCATTCTTTTCCGTAGTGTTTCCACCACTACCAGAGGAAACGCTACCAAATTATTAGAATTTCCGCCCGAACAGGGACTTGAACCCTGGACCCTTAGGTTAAAAGCCTAATGCTCTACCGACTGAGCTATCCGGGCTCACAACGCCTTATGAAACATCTCACGATGCACAACGACACATTGACTCATGTCCTTTACTGTTGTGCAATCGCTGCATGGAGCTGTTAGTAGTTAAACGTCGCCTGAATGCTGTCTGCAAACTTATCGCGCAAAGCTCGTAACAGACCATCGAACAATGTTGACACACGATGCAAAAACAAACTGCAGCAGTCGTTACGTCTCATACGTTGGAGTAGAGGATTTACGTGTTTTGTCGACACTCATCGGGCAATTGGAAAATTCACAAGCACTTCGAATGCAATGTTTCTCACGTTTTCGCTCATTTCACGGTTCCGCTGGAGACGTTCTTCACCTCCTGGCACAAAACAGGGAACGCAGTCGGTAGGACGTTTTTTTATTTTCTTACTTCTCAGAGAGTTGCCTACTGTGTTCCTCTTATGGCAAGCACTAGACAACCAGAACAGTTACAGAAGAGAGTCATGTCCGTTCTCGGCTCTAGTTACATTATCACAAAGTCAGAGCAATTCCATTGGCGTCGGCTGCAAAACGAAGCCGTGCCGAAACCCGGGATCGAACCAGGGACCTTTAGATCTTCAGTCTAACGCTCTCCCAACTGAGCTATTTCGGCTGACGTACAGCGCCCCTCTTTTGCACGTCTGCCCCGTTGTCAATTTCACAGTCATCTTCGTCTGAAAGAACACAGGGACGCCGAAAGGCGAACAGCAGATGCAGTAAAGTACCACACACATTTCTTCTGCTTCCATCGTCGTAACTAGCAAACATGTCGACTCGATTCATGTAATATTGACTTCGCTGATGCTAGAAAAGCTGTGCTATATCGATGCCACGTGCAACTAGTGTGCAGAGAACGAGGCAGAGGAAGGAGTGAGCCTCTCCAACGTGTGTGAGGTAGTATCTAGCAGATACACGCGGTAAGACGTTTGACTTGCGTTTGCTCATTAATTGCTACACGTCATCGTCTGCAAGCTAAAATAATCACATCTGCACTGCCCAGAGAGGCGACACCTGCACTGACACCTGGTGGACGGTTGTGAGACGAGGAGATGAGCTGTGGCTTCTGGGCACGACTGTAGCGCTGCACCCTGGAGCCAAGAACACTGCACCTTGCTGGCGGCCCACGTGTTTAGTAGTGACGCAACTGCTAGGATGCAGCTGAACGTCCATCTTCTGAGAGCGAGAAAATTTCCGCAGTCGGCAGGACTCGAACCTACGCTCCCAGAGGGAATCTGATTTCAAGTGAGACGCCTTAACCACTCGGCCACGACTGCACGTCTCAGAAGCGTCTCTCGACAACTGAAACTCCCACCTTTGCAAGCAATCTCATGGCAGAAGGCAGCATGGGCTCACTCTTTTCTGTAGTGATTCCACTGCCAGCACATTAGACGTTACGAAAGTGTATTAATTTTCGCCCCGACAGGGACTAGAACCCAGGACCCTTTGGTTGAAAACCTAACGCTCTACCGACTGAGCTATCCGCACCCACGCACGAGCATTGTCATACAGCTGCGTCGTGTGCGAGTGATTCGCATGTCGTAATTGCTGGCTTGTGGCTCCAATGGCGACTTCACCGACTTCCCACTGACGCGCCGCTGACGCTAGTTTTCTGGCGTCTTAAGGGATGGACATACTTGCAAGTAGCTGCGAGATCATTGAAAAGAAACGCGGCGCCATTGCTTTTGCCGCACTCGACTGATTGAATTGCAATTCCTAAAAAGGAATGAACCTTCGCTCTGTCCAACAATTTCAAGCACGTGTGTGTACTCACGAACTCGGCGAAGGCGCGAGAAAATGACGGGGGCGCACTCGTGGGCCTGCGACGGCTTCCTGCAGTTACATCGTCAGTGCGAGGTGGACCGGTAGGCACAGGAAGCAGCGGCCGTCGTGAAACTCAGCATTCTTAAACGGAAATTTTCGTCTTGTTTAGAATGGCGTCATTGGTTTGCACGCTCATTCATGCGTGTGAAAGTATTTGCTGCTCTTTACGCAGAATCGCACGCAGCCGGCGGGATTCGAAACTACTTTCGAGTCAGACGCCTTAACCACTCGGCCACGGCTGCCCCGAACGCAGCGTTCTCCCGACACGTGCAAATTGAACCGTTTAAAGCACTGTGGTGTCAGAAAACGGCGTTGCTGCATTCTTTTCCGTAGTGTTTCCACCACTACCAGAGGAAACGCTACCAAATTATTAAAATTTCCGCCCGAACAGGGACTTGAACCCTGGACCCTTAGGTTAAAAGCCTAATGCTCTACCGACTGAGCTATCCGGGCTCACAACGCCTTATGAAACATCTCACGATGCACAACGACACATTGACTCATGTCCTTTACTGTTGTGCAATCGCTGCATGGAGCTGTTAGTAGTTAAACGTCGCCTGAATGCTGTCTGCAAACTTATCGCGCAAAGCTCGTAACAGACCATCGAACAATGTTGACACACGATGCAAAAACAAACTGCAGCAGTCGTTACGTCTCATACGTTGGAGTAGAGGATTTACGTGTTTTGTCGACACTCATCGGGCAATTGGAAAATTCACAAGCACTTCGAATGCAATGTTTCCCACGTTTTCGCTCATTTCACGGTTCCGCTGGAGACGTTCTTCACCTCCTGGCACAAAACAGGGAACGCAGTCGGTAGGACGTTTTTTTATTTTCTTACTTCTCAGAGAGTTGCCTACTGTGTTCCTCTTATGGCAAGCACTAGACAACCAGAACAGTTACAGAAGAGAGTCATGTCCGTTCTCGGCTCTAGTTACATTATCACAAAGTCAGAGCAATTCCATTGGCGTCGGCTGCAAAACGAAGCCGTGCCGAAACCCGGGATCGAACCAGGGACCTTTAGATCTTCAGTCTAACGCTCTCCCAACTGAGCTATTTCGGCTGACGTACAGCGCCCCTCTTTTGCACGTCTGCCCCGTTGTCAATTTCACAGTCATCTTCGTCTGAAAGAACACAGGGACGCCGAAAGGCGAACAGCAGATGCAGTAAAGTACCACACACATTTCTTCTGCTTCCATCGTCGTAACTAGCAAACATGTCGACTCGATTCATGTAATATTGACTTCGCTGATGCTAGAAAAGCTGTGCTATATCGATGCCACGTGCAACTAGTGTGCAGAGAACGAGGCAGAGGAAGGAGTGAGCCTCTCCAACGTGTGTGAGGTAGTATCTAGCAGATACACGCGGTAAAACGTTTGACTTGCGTTTGCTCATTAATTGCTACACGTCATCGTCTGCAAGCTAAAATAATCACATCTGCACTGCCCAGAGAGGCGACACTTGCACTGACACCTGGTGGACGGTTGTGAGACGAGGAGATGAGCTGTGGCTTCTGGGCACGACTGTAGCGCTGCACCCTGGAGCCAAGAACACTGCACCTTGCTGGCGGCCCACGTGTTTAGTAGTGACGCAACTGCTAGGATGCAGCTGAACGTCCATCTTCTGAGAGCGAGAAAATTTCCGCAGTCGGCAGGACTCGAACCTACGCTCCCAGAGGGAATCTGATTTCAAGTCAGACGCCTTAACCACTCGGCCACGACTGCACGTCTCAGAAGCGTCTCTCGACAACTGAAACTCCCACCTTTGCAAGCAATCTCATGGCAGAAGGCAGCATGGGCTCACTCTTTTCTGTAGTGATTCCACTGCCAGCACATTAGACGTTACGAAAGTGTATTAATTTTCGCCCCGACAGGGACTAGAACCCAGGACCCTTTGGTTGAAAACCTAACGCTCTACCGACTGAGCTATCCGCACCCACGCACGAGCATTGTCATACAGCTGCGTCGTGTGCGAGTGATTCGCATGTCGTAATTGCTGGCTTGTGGCTCCAATGGCGACTTCACCGACTTCCCACTGACGCGCCGCTGACGCTAGTTTTCTGGCGTCTTAAGGGATGGACATACTTGCAAGTAGCTGCGAGATCATTGAAAAGAAACGCGGCGCCATTGCTTTTGCCGCACTCGACTGATTGAATTGCAATTCCTAAAAAGGAATGAACCTTCGCTCTGTCCAACAATTTCAAGCACGTGTGTGTACTCACGAACTCGGCGAAGGCGCGAGAAAATGACGGGGGCGCACTCGTGGGCCTGCGACGGCTTCCTGCAGTCACATCGTCAGTGCGAGGTGGACCGGTAGGCACAGGAAGCAGCGGCCGTCGTGAAACTCAGCATTCTTAAACGGAAATTTTCGTCTTGTTTAGAATGGCGTCATTGGTTTGCACGCTCATTCATGCGTGTGAAAGTATTTGCTGCTCTTTACGCAGAATCGCACGCAGCCGGCGGGATTCGAAACTACTTTCGAGTCAGACGCCTTAACCACTCGGCCACGGCTGCCCCGAACGCAGCGTTCTCCCGACACGTGCAAATTGAACCGTTTAAAGCACTGTGGTGTCAGAAAACGGCGTTGCTGCATTCTTTTCCGTAGTGTTTCCACCACTACCAGAGGAAACGCTACCAAATTATTAAAATTTCCGCCCGAACAGGGACTTGAACCCTGGACCCTTAGGTTAAAAGCCTAATGCTCTACCGACTGAGCTATCCGGGCTCACAACGCCTTATGAAACACCTCACGATGCACAACGACACATTGACTCATGTCCTTTACTGTTGTGCAATCGCTGCATGGAGCTGTTAGTAGTTAAACGTCGCCTGAATGCTGTCTGCAAACTTATCGCGCAAAGCTCGTAACAGACCATCGAACAATGTTGACACACGATGCAAAAACAAACTGCAGCAGTCGTTACGTCTCATACGTTGGAGTAGAGGATTTACGTGTTTTGTCGACACTCATCGGGCAATTGGAAAATTCACAAGCACTTCGAATGCAATGTTTCCCACGTTTTCGCTCATTTCACGGTTCCGCTGGAGACGTTCTTCACCTCCTGGCACAAAACAGGGAACGCAGTCGGTAGGACGTTTTTTTATTTTCTTACTTCTCAGAGAGTTGCCTACTGTGTTCCTCTTATGGCAAGCACTAGACAACCAGAACAGTTACAGAAGAGAGTCATGTCCGTTCTCGGCTCTAGTTACATTATCACAAAGTCAGAGCAATTCCATTGGCGTCGGCTGCAAAACGAAGCCGTGCCGAAACCCGGGATCGAACCAGGGACCTTTAGATCTTCAGTCTAACGCTCTCCCAACTGAGCTATTTCGGCTGACGTACAGCGCCCCTCTTTTGCACGTCTGCCCCGTTGTCAATTTCACAGTCATCTTCGTCTGAAAGAACACAGGGACGCCGAAAGGCGAACAGCAGATGCAGTAAAGTACCACACACATTTCTTCTGCTTCCATCGTCGTAACTAGCAAACATGTCGACTCGATTCATGTAATATTGACTTCGCTGATGCTAGAAAAGCTGTGCTATATCGATGCCACGTGCAACTAGTGTGCAGAGAACGAGGCAGAGGAAGGAGTGAGCCTCTCCAACGTGTGTGAGGTAGTATCTAGCAGATACACGCGGTAAAACGTTTGACTTGCGTTTGCTCATTAATTGCTACACGTCATCGTCTGCAAGCTAAAATAATCACATCTGCACTGCCCAGAGAGGCGACACTTGCACTGACACCTGGTGGACGGTTGTGAGACGAGGAGATGAGCTGTGGCTTCTGGGCACGACTGTAGCGCTGCACCCTGGAGCCAAGAACACTGCACCTTGCTGGCGGCCCACGTGTTTAGTAGTGACGCAACTGCTAGGATGCAGCTGAACGTCCATCTTCTGAGAGCGAGAAAATTTCCGCAGTCGGCAGGACTCGAACCTACGCTCCCAGAGGGAATCTGATTTCAAGTCAGACGCCTTAACCACTCGGCCACGACTGCACGTCTCAGAAGCGTCTCTCGACAACTGAAACTCCCACCTTTGCAAGCAATCTCATGGCAGAAGGCAGCATGGGCTCACTCTTTTCTGTAGTGATTCCACTGCCAGCACATTAGACGTTACGAAAGTGTATTAATTTTCGCCCCGACAGGGACTAGAACCCAGGACCCTTTGGTTGAAAACCTAACGCTCTACCGACTGAGCTATCCGCACCCACGCACGAGCATTGTCATACAGCTGCGTCGTGTGCGAGTGATTCGCATGTCGTAATTGCTGGCTTGTGGCTCCAATGGCGACTTCACCGACTTCCCACTGACGCGCCGCTGACGCTAGTTTTCTGGCGTCTTAAGGGATGGACATACTTGCAAGTAGCTGCGAGATCATTGAAAAGAAACGCGGCGCCATTGCTTTTGCCGCACTCGACTGATTGAATTGCAATTCCTAAAAAGGAATGAACCTTCGCTCTGTCCAACAATTTCAAGCACGTGTGTGTACTCACGAACTCGGCGAAGGCGCGAGAAAATGACGGGGGCGCACTCGTGGGCCTGCGACGGCTTCCTGCAGTCACATCGTCAGTGCGAGGTGGACCGGTAGGCACAGGAAGCAGCGGCCGTCGTGAAACTCAGCATTCTTAAACGGAAATTTTCGTCTTGTTTAGAATGGCGTCATTGGTTTGCACGCTCATTCATGCGTGTGAAAGTATTTGCTGCTCTTTACGCAGAATCGCACGCAGCCGGCGGGATTCGAAACTACTTTCGAGTCAGACGCCTTAACCACTCGGCCACGGCTGCCCCGAACGCAGCGTTCTCCCGACACGTGCAAATTGAACCGTTTAAAGCACTGTGGTGTCAGAAAACGGCGTTGCTGCATTCTTTTCCGTAGTGTTTCCACCACTACCAGAGGAAACGCTACCAAATTATTAAAATTTCCGCCCGAACAGGGACTTGAACCCTGGACCCTTAGGTTAAAAGCCTAATGCTCTACCGACTGAGCTATCCGGGCTCACAACGCCTTATGAAACATCTCACGATGCACAACGACACATTGACTCATGTCCTTTACTGTTGTGCAATCGCTGCATGGAGCTGTTAGTAGTTAAACGTCGCCTGAATGCTGTCTGCAAACTTATCGCGCAAAGCTCGTAACAGACCATCGAACAATGTTGACACACGATGCAAAAACAAACTGCAGCAGTCGTTACGTCTCATACGTTGGAGTAGAGGATTTACGTGTTTTGTCGACACTCATCGGGCAATTGGAAAATTCACAAGCACTTCGAATGCAATGTTTCCCACGTTTTCGCTCATTTCACGGTTCCGCTGGAGACGTTCTTCACCTCCTGGCACAAAACAGGGAACGCAGTCGGTAGGACGTTTTTTTATTTTCTTACTTCTCAGAGAGTTGCCTACTGTGTTCCTCTTATGGCAAGCACTAGACAACCAGAACAGTTACAGGAGAGTCATGTCCGTTCTCGGCTCTAGTTACATTATCACAAAGTCAGAGCAATTCCATTGGCGTCGGCTTCAAAACGAAGCCGTGCCGAAACCCGGGATCGAACCAGGGACCTTTAGATCTTCAGTCTAACGCTCTCCCAACTGAGCTATTTCGGCTGACGTACAGCGCCCCTCTTTTGCACGTCTGCCCTGTTGTCAATTTCACAGTCATCTTCGTCTGAAAGAACACAGGGACGCCGAAAGGCGAACAGCAGATGCAGTAAAGTACCACACACATTTCTTCTGCTTCCATCGTCGTAACTAGCAAACATGTCGACTCGATTCATGTAATATTGACTTCGCTGATGCTAGAAAAGCTGTGCTATATCGATGCCACGTGCAACTAGTGTGCAGAGAACGAGGCAGAGGAAGGAGTGAGCCTCTCCAACGTGTGTGAGGTAGTATCTAGCAGATACACGCGGTAAAACGTTTGACTTGCATTTGCTCATTAATTGCTACACGTCATCGTCTGCAAGCTAAAATAATCACATCTGCACTGCCCAGAGAGGCGACACTTGCACTGACACCTGGTGGACGGTTGTGAGACGAGGAGATGAGCTGTGGCTTCTGGGCACGACTGTAGCGCTGCACCCTGGAGCCAAGAACACTGCACCTTGCTGGCGGCCCACGTGTTTAGTAGTGACGCAACTGCTAGGATGCAGCTGAACGTCCATCTTCTGAGAGCGAGAAAATTTCCGCAGTCGGCAGGACTCGAACCTACGCTCCCAGAGGGAATCTGATTTCAAGTCAGACGCCTTAACCACTCGGCCACGACTGCACGTCTCAGAAGCGTCTCTCGACAACTGAAACTCCCACCTTTGCAAGCAATCTCATGGCAGAAGGCAGCATGGGCTCACTCTTTTCTGTAGTGATTCCACTGCCAGCACATTAGACGTTACGAAAGTGTATTAATTTTCGCCCCGACAGGGACTAGAACCCAGGACCCTTTGGTTGAAAACCTAACGCTCTACCGACTGAGCTATCCGCACCCACGCACGAGCATTGTCATACAGCTGCGTCGTGTGCGAGTGATTCGCATGTCGTAATTGCTGGCTTGTGGCTCCAATGGCGACTTCACCGACTTCCCACTGACGCGCCGCTGACGCTAGTTTTCTGGCGTCTTAAGGGATGGACATACTTGCAAGTAGCTGCGAGATCATTGAAAAGAAACGCGGCGCCATTGCTTTTGCCGCACTCGACTGATTGAATTGCAATTCCTAAAAAGGAATGAACCTTCGCTCTGTCCAACAATTTCAAGCACGTGTGTGTACTCACGAACTCGGCGAAGGCGCGAGAAAATGACGGGGGCGCACTCGTGGGCCTGCGACGGCTTCCTGCAGTCACATCGTCAGTGCGAGGTGGACCGGTAGGCACAGGAAGCAGCGGCCGTCGTGAAACTCAGCATTCTTAAACGGAAATTTTCGTCTTGTTTAGAATGGCGTCATTGGTTTGCACGCTCATTCATGCGTGTGAAAGTATTTGCTGCTCTTTACGCAGAATCGCACGCAGCCGGCGGGATTCGAAACTACTTTCGAGTCAGACGCCTTAACCACTCGGCCACGGCTGCCCCGAACGCAGCGTTCTCCCGACACGTGCAAATTGAACCGTTTAAAGCACTGTGGTGTCAGAAAACGGCGTTGCTGCATTCTTTTCCGTAGTGTTTCCACCACTACCAGAGGAAACGCTACCAAATTATTAAAATTTCCGCCCGAACAGGGACTTGAACCCTGGACCCTTAGGTTAAAAGCCTAATGCTCTACCGACTGAGCTATCCGGGCTCACAACGCCTTATGAAACATCTCACGATGCACAACGACACATTGACTCATGTCCTTTACTGTTGTGCAATCGCTGCATGGAGCTGTTAGTAGTTAAACGTCGCCTGAATGCTGTCTGCAAACTTATCGCGCAAAGCTCGTAACAGACCATCGAACAATGTTGACACACGATGCAAAAACAAACTGCAGCAGTCGTTACGTCTCATACGTTGGAGTAGAGGATTTACGTGTTTTGTCGACACTCATCGGGCAATTGGAAAATTCACAAGCACTTCGAATGCAATGTTTCCCACGTTTTCGCTCATTTCACGGTTCCGCTGGAGACGTTCTTCACCTCCTGGCACAAAACAGGGAACGCAGTCGGTAGGACGTTTTTTTATTTTCTTACTTCTCAGAGAGTTGCCTACTGTGTTCCTCTTATGGCAAGCACTAGACAACCAGAACAGTTACAGGAGAGTCATGTCCGTTCTCGGCTCTAGTTACATTATCACAAAGTCAGAGCAATTCCATTGGCGTCGGCTTCGAAACGAAGCCGTGCCGAAACCCGGGATCGAACCAGGGACCTTTAGATCTTCAGTCTAACGCTCTCCCAACTGAGCTATTTCGGCTGACGTACAGCGCCCCTCTTTTGCACGTCTGCCCCGTTGTCAATTTCACAGTCATCTTCGTCTGAAAGAACACAGGGACGCCGAAAGGCGAACAGCAGATGCAGTAAAGTACCACACACATTTCTTCTGCTTCCATCGTCGTAACTAGCAAACATGTCGACTCGATTCATGTAATATTGACTTCGCTGACGCTAGAAAAGCTGTGCTATATCGATGCCACGTGCAACTAGTGTGCAGAGAACGAGGCAGAGGAAGGAGTGAGCCTCTCCAACGTGTGTGAGGCAGTATCTAGCAGATACACGCGGTAAAACGTTTGACTTGCGTTTGCTCATTAATTGCTACACGTCATCGTCTGCAAGCTAAAATAATCACATCTGCACTGCCCAAAGAGGCGACACTTGCACTGACACCTGGTGGACGGTTGTGAGACGAGGAGATGAGCTGTGGCTTCTGGGCACGACTGTAGCGCTGCACCCTGGAGCCAAGAACACTGCACCTTGCTGGCGGCCCACGTGTTTAGTAGTGACGCAACTGCTAGGATGCAGCTGAACGTCCATCTTCTGAGAGCGAGAAAATTTCCGCAGTCGGCAGGACTCGAACCTACGCTCCCAGAGGGAATCTGATTTCAAGTCAGACGCCTTAACCACTCGGCCACGACTGCACGTCTCAGAAGCGTCTCTCGACAACTGAAACTCCCACCTTTGCAAGCAATCTCATGGCAGAAGGCAGCATGGGCTCACTCTTTTCTGTAGTGATTCCACTGCCAGCACATTAGACGTTACGAAAGTGTATTAATTTTCGCCCCGACAGGGACTAGAACCCAGGACCCTTTGGTTGAAAACCTAACGCTCTACCGACTGAGCTATCCGCACCCACGCACGAGCATTGTCATACAGCTGCGTCGTGTGCGAGTGATTCGCATGTCGTAATTGCTGGCTTGTGGCTCCAATGGCGACTTCACCGACTTCCCACTGACGCGCCGCTGACGCTAGTTTTCTGGCGTCTTAAGGGATGGACATACTTGCAAGTAGCTGCGAGATCATTGAAAAGAAACGCGGCGCCATTGCTTTTGCCGCACTCGACTGATTGAATTGCAATTCCTAAAAAGGAATGAACCTTCGCTCTGTCCAACAATTTCAAGCACGTGTGTGTACTCACGAACTCGGCGAAGGCGCGAGAAAATGACGGGGGCGCACTCGTGGGCCTGCGACGGCTTCCTGCAGTCACATCGTCAGTGCGAGGTGGACCGGTAGGCACAGGAAGCAGCGGCCGTCGTGAAACTCAGCATTCTTAAACGGAAATTTTCGTCTTGTTTAGAATGGCGTCATTGGTTTGCACGCTCATTCATGCGTGTGAAAGTATTTGCTGCTCTTTACGCAGAATCGCACGCAGCCGGCGGGATTCGAAACTACTTTCGAGTCAGACGCCTTAACCACTCGGCCACGGCTGCCCCGAACGCAGCGTTCTCCCGACACGTGCAAATTGAACCGTTTAAAGCACTGTGGTGTCAGAAAACGGCGTTGCTGCATTCTTTTCCGTAGTGTTTCCACCACTACCAGAGGAAACGCTACCAAATTATTAAAATTTCCGCCCGAACAGGGACTTGAACCCTGGACCCTTAGGTTAAAAGCCTAATGCTCTACCGACTGAGCTATCCGGGCTCACAACGCCTTATGAAACATCTCACGATGCACAACGACACATTGACTCATGTCCTTTACTGTTGTGCAATCGCTGCATGGAGCTGTTAGTAGTTAAACGTCGCCTGAATGCTGTCTGCAAACTTATCGCGCAAAGCTCGTAACAGACCATC
This sequence comes from Schistocerca gregaria, assembly GCF_023897955.1. NCBI lineage: Eukaryota > Metazoa > Arthropoda > Insecta > Orthoptera > Acrididae > Schistocerca > Schistocerca gregaria. The sequence goes on along the minus strand of NW_026061867.1, from coordinate 335,143 downwards.
GAACAATGTTGACACACGATGCAAAAACAAACTGCAGCAGTCGTTACGTCTCATACGTTGGAGTAGAGGATTTACGTGTTTTGTCGACACTCATCGGGCAATTGGAAAATTCACAAGCACTTCGAATGCAATGTTTCCCACGTTTTCGCTCATTTCACGGTTCCGCTGGAGACGTTCTTCACCTCCTGGCACAAAACAGGGAACGCAGTCGGTAGGACGTTTTTTTATTTTCTTACTTCTCAGAGAGTTGCCTACTGTGTTCCTCTTATGGCAAGCACTAGACAACCAGAACAGTTACAGGAGAGTCATGTCCGTTCTCGGCTCTAGTTACATTATCACAAAGTCAGAGCAATTCCATTGGCGTCGGCTTCGAAACGAAGCCGTGCCGAAACCCGGGATCGAACCAGGGACCTTTAGATCTTCAGTCTAACGCTCTCCCAACTGAGCTATTTCGGCTGACGTACAGCGCCCCTCTTTTGCACGTCTGCCCCGTTGTCAATTTCACAGTCATCTTCGTCTGAAAGAACACAGGGACGCCGAAAGGCGAACAGCAGATGCAGTAAAGTACCACACACATTTCTTCTGCTTCCATCGTCGTAACTAGCAAACATGTCGACTCGATTCATGTAATATTGACTTCGCTGACGCTAGAAAAGCTGTGCTATATCGATGCCACGTGCAACTAGTGTGCAGAGAACGAGGCAGAGGAAGGAGTGAGCCTCTCCAACGTGTGTGAGGCAGTATCTAGCAGATACACGCGGTAAAACGTTTGACTTGCGTTTGCTCATTAATTGCTACACGTCATCGTCTGCAAGCTAAAATAATCACATCTGCACTGCCCAAAGAGGCGACACTTGCACTGACACCTGGTGGACGGTTGTGAGACGAGGAGATGAGCTGTGGCTTCTGGGCACGACTGTAGCGCTGCACCCTGGAGCCAAGAACACTGCACCTTGCTGGCGGCCCACGTGTTTAGTAGTGACGCAACTGCTAGGATGCAGCTGAACGTCCATCTTCTGAGAGCGAGAAAATTTCCGCAGTCGGCAGGACTCGAACCTACGCTCCCAGAGGGAATCTGATTTCAAGTCAGACGCCTTAACCACTCGGCCACGACTGCACGTCTCAGAAGCGTCTCTCGACAACTGAAACTCCCACCTTTGCAAGCAATCTCATGGCAGAAGGCAGCATGGGCTCACTCTTTTCTGTAGTGATTCCACTGCCAGCACATTAGACGTTACGAAAGTGTATTAATTTTCGCCCCGACAGGGACTAGAACCCAGGACCCTTTGGTTGAAAACCTAACGCTCTACCGACTGAGCTATCCGCACCCACGCACGAGCATTGTCATACAGCTGCGTCGTGTGCGAGTGATTCGCATGTCGTAATTGCTGGCTTGTGGCTCCAATGGCGACTTCACCGACTTCCCACTGACGCGCCGCTGACGCTAGTTTTCTGGCGTCTTAAGGGATGGACATACTTGCAAGTAGCTGCGAGATCATTGAAAAGAAACGCGGCGCCATTGCTTTTGCCGCACTCGACTGATTGAATTGCAATTCCTAAAAAGGAATGAACCTTCGCTCTGTCCAACAATTTCAAGCACGTGTGTGTACTCACGAACTCGGCGAAGGCGCGAGAAAATGACGGGGGCGCACTCGTGGGCCTGCGACGGCTTCCTGCAGTCACATCGTCAGTGCGAGGTGGACCGGTAGGCACAGGAAGCAGCGGCCGTCGTGAAACTCAGCATTCTTAAACGGAAATTTTCGTCTTGTTTAGAATGGCGTCATTGGTTTGCACGCTCATTCATGCGTGTGAAAGTATTTGCTGCTCTTTACGCAGAATCGCACGCAGCCGGCGGGATTCGAAACTACTTTCGAGTCAGACGCCTTAACCACTCGGCCACGGCTGCCCCGAACGCAGCGTTCTCCCGACACGTGCAAATTGAACCGTTTAAAGCACTGTGGTGTCAGAAAACGGCGTTGCTGCATTCTTTTCCGTAGTGTTTCCACCACTACCAGAGGAAACGCTACCAAATTATTAAAATTTCCGCCCGAACAGGGACTTGAACCCTGGACCCTTAGGTTAAAAGCCTAATGCTCTACCGACTGAGCTATCCGGGCTCACAACGCCTTATGAAACATCTCACGATGCACAACGACACATTGACTCATGTCCTTTACTGTTGTGCAATCGCTGCATGGAGCTGTTAGTAGTTAAACGTCGCCTGAATGCTGTCTGCAAACTTATCGCGCAAAGCTCGTAACAGACCATCGAACAATGTTGACACACGATGCAAAAACAAACTGCAGCAGTCGTTACGTCTCATACGTTGGAGTAGAGGATTTACGTGTTTTGTCGACACTCATCGGGCAATTGGAAAATTCACAAGCACTTCGAATGCAATGTTTCCCACGTTTTCGCTCATTTCACGGTTCCGCTGGAGACGTTCTTCACCTCCTGGCACAAAACAGGGAACGCAGTCGGTAGGACGTTTTTTTATTTTCTTACTTCTCAGAGAGTTGCCTACTGTGTTCCTCTTATGGCAAGCACTAGACAACCAGAACAGTTACAGGAGAGTCATGTCCGTTCTCGGCTCTAGTTACATTATCACAAAGTCAGAGCAATTCCATTGGCGTCGGCTTCGAAACGAAGCCGTGCCGAAACCCGGGATCGAACCAGGGACCTTTAGATCTTCAGTCTAACGCTCTCCCAACTGAGCTATTTCGGCTGACGTACAGCGCCCCTCTTTTGCACGTCTGCCCCGTTGTCAATTTCACAGTCATCTTCGTCTGAAAGAACACAGGGACGCCGAAAGGCGAACAGCAGATGCAGTAAAGTACCACACACATTTCTTCTGCTTCCATCGTCGTAACTAGCAAACATGTCGACTCGATTCATGTAATATTGACTTCGCTGATGCTAGAAAAGCTGTGCTATATCGATGCCACGTGCAACTAGTGTGCAGAGAACGAGGCAGAGGAAGGAGTGAGCCTCTCCAACGTGTGTGAGGTAGTATCTAGCAGATACACGCGGTAAAACGTTTGACTTGCGTTTGCTCATTAATTGCTACACGTCATCGTCTGCAAGCTAAAATAATCACATCTGCACTGCCCAGAGAGGCGACACTTGCACTGACACCTGGTGGACGGTTGTGAGACGAGGAGATGAGCTGTGGCTTCTGGGCACGACTGTAGCGCTGCACCCTGGAGCCAAGAACACTGCACCTTGCTGGCGGCCCACGTGTTTAGTAGTGACGCAACTGCTAGGATGCAGCTGAACGTCCATCTTCTGAGAGCGAGAAAATTTCCGCAGTCGGCAGGACTCGAACCTACGCTCCCAGAGGGAATCTGATTTCAAGTCAGACGCCTTAACCACTCGGCCACGACTGCACGCCTCAGAAGCGTCTCTCGACAACTGAAACTCCCACCTTTGCAAGCAATCTCATGGCAGAAGGCAGCATGGGCTCACTCTTTTCTGTAGTGATTCCACTGCCAGCACATTAGACGTTACGAAAGTGTATTAATTTTCGCCCCGACAGGGACTAGAACCCAGGACCCTTTGGTTGAAAACCTAACGCTCTACCGACTGAGCTATCCGCACCCACGCACGAGCATTGTCATACAGCTGCGTCGTGTGCGAGTGATTCGCATGTCGTAATTGCTGGCTTGTGGCTCCAATGGCGACTTCACCGACTTCCCACTGACGCGCCGCTGACGCTAGTTTTCTGGCGTCTTAAGGGATGGACATACTTGCAAGTAGCTGCGAGATCATTGAAAAGAAACGCGGCGCCATTGCTTTTGCCGCACTCGACTGATTGAATTGCAATTCCTAAAAAGGAATGAACCTTCGCTCTGTCCAACAATTTCAAGCACGTGTGTGTACTCACGAACTCGGCGAAGGCGCGAGAAAATGACGGGGGCGCACTCGTGGGCCTGCGACGGCTTCCTGCAGTCACATCGTCAGTGCGAGGTGGACCGGTAGGCACAGGAAGCAGCGGCCGTCGTGAAACTCAGCATTCTTAAACGGAAATTTTCGTCTTGTTTAGAATGGCGTCATTGGTTTGCACGCTCATTCATGCGTGTGAAAGTATTTGCTGCTCTTTACGCAGAATCGCACGCAGCCGGCGGGATTCGAAACTACTTTCGAGTCAGACGCCTTAACCACTCGGCCACGGCTGCCCCGAACGCAGCGTTCTCCCGACACGTGCAAATTGAACCGTTTAAAGCACTGTGGTGTCAGAAAACGGCGTTGCTGCATTCTTTTCCGTAGTGTTTCCACCACTACCAGAGGAAACGCTACCAAATTATTAAAATTTCCGCCCGAACAGGGACTTGAACCCTGGACCCTTAGGTTAAAAGCCTAATGCTCTACCGACTGAGCTATCCGGGCTCACAACGCCTTATGAAACATCTCACGATGCACAACGACACATTGACTCATGTCCTTTACTGTTGTGCAATCGCTGCATGGAGCTGTTAGTAGTTAAACGTCGCCTGAATGCTGTCTGCAAACTTATCGCGCAAAGCTCGTAACAGACCATCGAACAATGTTGACACACGATGCAAAAACAAACTGCAGCAGTCGTTACGTCTCATACGTTGGAGTAGAGGATTTACGTGTTTTGTCGACACTCATCGGGCAATTGGAAAATTCACAAGCACTTCGAATGCAATGTTTCCCACGTTTTCGCTCATTTCACGGTTCCGCTGGAGACGTTCTTCACCTCCTGGCACAAAACAGGGAACGCAGTCGGTAGGACGTTTTTTTATTTTCTTACTTCTCAGAGAGTTGCCTACTGTGTTCCTCTTATGGCAAGCACTAGACAACCAGAACAGTTACAGGAGAGTCATGTCCGTTCTCGGCTCTAGTTACATTATCACAAAGTCAGAGCAATTCCATTGGCGTCGGCTTCGAAACGAAGCCGTGCCGAAACCCGGGATCGAACCAGGGACCTTTAGATCTTCAGTCTAACGCTCTCCCAACTGAGCTATTTCGGCTGACGTACAGCGCCCCTCTTTTGCACGTCTGCCCCGTTGTCAATTTCACAGTCATCTTCGTCTGAAAGAACACAGGGACGCCGAAAGGCGAACAGCAGATGCAGTAAAGTACCACACACATTTCTTCTGCTTCCATCGTCGTAACTAGCAAACATGTCGACTCGATTCATGTAATATTGACTTCGCTGATGCTAGAAAAGCTGTGCTATATCGATGCCACGTGCAACTAGTGTGCAGAGAACGAGGCAGAGGAAGGAGTGAGCCTCTCCAACGTGTGTGAGGTAGTATCTAGCAGATACACGCGGTAAAACGTTTGACTTGCGTTTGCTCATTAATTGCTACACGTCATCGTCTGCAAGCTAAAATAATCACATCTGCACTGCCCAGAGAGGCGACACTTGCACTGACACCTGGTGGACGGTTGTGAGACGAGGAGATGAGCTGTGGCTTCTGGGCACGACTGTAGCGCTGCACCCTGGAGCCAAGAACACTGCACCTTGCTGGCGGCCCACGTGTTTAGTAGTGACGCAACTGCTAGGATGCAGCTGAACGTCCATCTTCTGAGAGCGAGAAAATTTCCGCAGTCGGCAGGACTCGAACCTACGCTCCCAGAGGGAATCTGATTTCAAGTCAGACGCCTTAACCACTCGGCCACGACTGCACGTCTCAGAAGCGTCTCTCGACAACTGAAACTCCCACCTTTGCAAGCAATCTCATGGCAGAAGGCAGCATGGGCTCACTCTTTTCTGTAGTGATTCCACTGCCAGCACATTAGACGTTACGAAAGTGTATTAATTTTCGCCCCGACAGGGACTAGAACCCAGGACCCTTTGGTTGAAAACCTAACGCTCTACCGACTGAGCTATCCGCACCCACGCACGAGCATTGTCATACAGCTGCGTCGTGTGCGAGTGATTCGCATGTCGTAATTGCTGGCTTGTGGCTCCAATGGCGACTTCACCGACTTCCCACTGACGCGCCGCTGACGCTAGTTTTCTGGCGTCTTAAGGGATGGACATACTTGCAAGTAGCTGCGAGATCATTGAAAAGAAACGCGGCGCCATTGCTTTTGCCGCACTCGACTGATTGAATTGCAATTCCTAAAAAGGAATGAACCTTCGCTCTGTCCAACAATTTCAAGCACGTGTGTGTACTCACGAACTCGGCGAAGGCGCGAGAAAATGACGGGGGCGCACTCGTGGGCCTGCGACGGCTTCCTGCAGTCACATCGTCAGTGCGAGGTGGACCGGTAGGCACAGGAAGCAGCGGCCGTCGTGAAACTCAGCATTCTTAAACGGAAATTTTCGTCTTGTTTAGAATGGCGTCATTGGTTTGCACGCTCATTCATGCGTGTGAAAGTATTTGCTGCTCTTTACGCAGAATCGCACGCAGCCGGCGGGATTCGAAACTACTTTCGAGTCAGACGCCTTAACCACTCGGCCACGGCTGCCCCGAACGCAGCGTTCTCCCGACACGTGCAAATTGAACCGTTTAAAGCACTGTGGTGTCAGAAAACGGCGTTGCTGCATTCTTTTCCGTAGTGTTTCCACCACTACCAGAGGAAACGCTACCAAATTATTAAAATTTCCGCCCGAACAGGGACTTGAACCCTGGACCCTTAGGTTAAAAGCCTAATGCTCTACCGACTGAGCTATCCGGGCTCACAACGCCTTATGAAACATCTCACGATGCACAACGACACATTGACTCATGTCCTTTACTGTTGTGCAATCGCTGCATGGAGCTGTTAGTAGTTAAACGTCGCCTGAATGCTGTCTGCAAACTTATCGCGCAAAGCTCGTAACAGACCATCGAACAATGTTGACACACGATGCAAAAACAAACTGCAGCAGTCGTTACGTCTCATACGTTGGAGTAGAGGATTTACGTGTTTTGTCGACACTCATCGGGCAATTGGAAAATTCACAAGCACTTCGAATGCAATGTTTCCCACGTTTTCGCTCATTTCACGGTTCCGCTGGAGACGTTCTTCACCTCCTGGCACAAAACAGGGAACGCAGTCGGTAGGACGTTTTTTTATTTTCTTACTTCTCAGAGAGTTGCCTACTGTGTTCCTCTTATGGCAAGCACTAGACAACCAGAACAGTTACAGGAGAGTCATGTCCGTTCTCGGCTCTAGTTACATTATCACAAAGTCAGAGCAATTCCATTGGCGTCGGCTTCGAAACGAAGCCGTGCCGAAACCCGGGATCGAACCAGGGACCTTTAGATCTTCAGTCTAACGCTCTCCCAACTGAGCTATTTCGGCTGACGTACAGCGCCCCTCTTTTGCACGTCTGCCCCGTTGTCAATTTCACAGTCATCTTCGTCTGAAAGAACACAGGGACGCCGAAAGGCGAACAGCAGATGCAGTAAAGTACCACACACATTTCTTCTGCTTCCATCGTCGTAACTAGCAAACATGTCGACTCGATTCATGTAATATTGACTTCGCTGATGCTAGAAAAGCTGTGCTATATCGATGCCACGTGCAACTAGTGTGCAGAGAACGAGGCAGAGGAAGGAGTGAGCCTCTCCAACGTGTGTGAGGTAGTATCTAGCAGATACACGCGGTAAAACGTTTGACTTGCGTTTGCTCATTAATTGCTACACGTCATCGTCTGCAAGCTAAAATAATCACATCTGCACTGCCCAGAGAGGCGACACTTGCACTGACACCTGGTGGACGGTTGTGAGACGAGGAGATGAGCTGTGGCTTCTGGGCACGACTGTAGCGCTGCACCCTGGAGCCAAGAACACTGCACCTTGCTGGCGGCCCACGTGTTTAGTAGTGACGCAACTGCTAGGATGCAGCTGAACGTCCATCTTCTGAGAGCGAGAAAATTTCCGCAGTCGGCAGGACTCGAACCTACGCTCCCAGAGGGAATCTGATTTCAAGTCAGACGCCTTAACCACTCGGCCACGACTGCACGTCTCAGAAGCGTCTCTCGACAACTGAAACTCCCACCTTTGCAAGCAATCTCATGGCAGAAGGCAGCATGGGCTCACTCTTTTCTGTAGTGATTCCACTGCCAGCACATTAGACGTTACGAAAGTGTATTAATTTTCGCCCCGACAGGGACTAGAACCCAGGACCCTTTGGTTGAAAACCTAACGCTCTACCGACTGAGCTATCCGCACCCACGCACGAGCATTGTCATACAGCTGCGTCGTGTGCGAGTGATTCGCATGTCGTAATTGCTGGCTTGTGGCTCCAATGGCGACTTCACCGACTTCCCACTGACGCGCCGCTGACGCTAGTTTTCTGGCGTCTTAAGGGATGGACATACTTGCAAGTAGCTGCGAGATCATTGAAAAGAAACGCGGCGCCATTGCTTTTGCCGCACTCGACTGATTGAATTGCAATTCCTAAAAAGGAATGAACCTTCGCTCTGTCCAACAATTTCAAGCACGTGTGTGTACTCACGAACTCGGCGAAGGCGCGAGAAAATGACGGGGGCGCACTCGTGGGCCTGCGACGGCTTCCTGCAGTCACATCGTCAGTGCGAGGTGGACCGGTAGGCACAGGAAGCAGCGGCCGTCGTGAAACTCAGCATTCTTAAACGGAAATTTTCGTCTTGTTTAGAATGGCGTCATTGGTTTGCACGCTCATTCATGCGTGTGAAAGTATTTGCTGCTCTTTACGCAGAATCGCACGCAGCCGGCGGGATTCGAAACTACTTTCGAGTCAGACGCCTTAACCACTCGGCCACGGCTGCCCCGAACGCAGCGTTCTCCCGACACGTGCAAATTGAACCGTTTAAAGCACTGTGGTGTCAGAAAACGGCGTTGCTGCATTCTTTTCCGTAGTGTTTCCACCACTACCAGAGGAAACGCTACCAAATTATTAAAATTTCCGCCCGAACAGGGACTTGAACCCTGGACCCTTAGGTTAAAAGCCTAATGCTCTACCGACTGAGCTATCCGGGCTCACAACGCCTTATGAAACATCTCACGATGCACAACGACACATTGACTCATGTCCTTTACTGTTGTGCAATCGCTGCATGGAGCTGTTAGTAGTTAAACGTCGCCTGAATGCTGTCTGCAAACTTATCGCGCAAAGCTCGTAACAGACCATCGAACAATGTTGACACACGATGCAAAAACAAACTGCAGCAGTCGTTACGTCTCATACGTTGGAGTAGAGGATTTACGTGTTTTGTCGACACTCATCGGGCAATTGGAAAATTCACAAGCACTTCGAATGCAATGTTTCCCACGTTTTCGCTCATTTCACGGTTCCGCTGGAGACGTTCTTCACCTCCTGGCACAAAACAGGGAACGCAGTCGGTAGGACGTTTTTTTATTTTCTTACTTCTCAGAGAGTTGCCTACTGTGTTCCTCTTATGGCAAGCACTAGACAACCAGAACAGTTACAGGAGAGTCATGTCCGTTCTCGGCTCTAGTTACATTATCACAAAGTCAGAGCAATTCCATTGGCGTCGGCTTCGAAACGAAGCCGTGCCGAAACCCGGGATCGAACCAGGGACCTTTAGATCTTCAGTCTAACGCTCTCCCAACTGAGCTATTTCGGCTGACGTACAGCGCCCCTCTTTTGCACGTCTGCCCCGTTGTCAATTTCACAGTCATCTTCGTCTGAAAGAACACAGGGACGCCGAAAGGCGAACAGCAGATGCAGTAAAGTACCACACACATTTCTTCTGCTTCCATCGTCGTAACTAGCAAACATGTCGACTCGATTCATGTAATATTGACTTCGCTGATGCTAGAAAAGCTGTGCTATATCGATGCCACGTGCAACTAGTGTGCAGAGAACGAGGCAGAGGAAGGAGTGAGCCTCTCCAACGTGTGTGAGGTAGTATCTAGCAGATACACGCGGTAAAACGTTTGACTTGCGTTTGCTCATTAATTGCTACACGTCATCGTCTGCAAGCTAAAATAATCACATCTGCACTGCCCAGAGAGGCGACACTTGCACTGACACCTGGTGGACGGTTGTGAGACGAGGAGATGAGCTGTGGCTTCTGGGCACGACTGTAGCGCTGCACCCTGGAGCCAAGAACACTGCACCTTGCTGGCGGCCCACGTGTTTAGTAGTGACGCAACTGCTAGGATGCAGCTGAACGTCCATCTTCTGAGAGCGAGAAAATTTCCGCAGTCGGCAGGACTCGAACCTACGCTCCCAGAGGGAATCTGATTTCAAGTCAGACGCCTTAACCACTCGGCCACGACTGCACGTCTCAGAAGCGTCTCTCGACAACTGAAACTCCCACCTTTGCAAGCAATCTCATGGCAGAAGGCAGCATGGGCTCACTCTTTTCTGTAGTGATTCCACTGCCAGCACATTAGACGTTACGAAAGTGTATTAATTTTCGCCCCGACAGGGACTAGAACCCAGGACCCTTTGGTTGAAAACCTAACGCTCTACCGACTGAGCTATCCGCACCCACGCACGAGCATTGTCATACAGCTGCGTCGTGTGCGAGTGATTCGCATGTCGTAATTGCTGGCTTGTGGCTCCAATGGCGACTTCACCGACTTCCCACTGACGCGCCGCTGACGCTAGTTTTCTGGCGTCTTAAGGGATGGACATACTTGCAAGTAGCTGCGAGATCATTGAAAAGAAACGCGGCGCCATTGCTTTTGCCGCACTCGACTGATTGAATTGCAATTCCTAAAAAGGAATGAACCTTCGCTCTGTCCAACAATTTCAAGCACGTGTGTGTACTCACGAACTCGGCGAAGGCGCGAGAAAATGACGGGGGCGCACTCGTGGGCCTGCGACGGCTTCCTGCAGTCACATCGTCAGTGCGAGGTGGACCGGTAGGCACAGGAAGCAGCGGCCGTCGTGAAACTCAGCATTCTTAAACGGAAATTTTCGTCTTGTTTAGAATGGCGTCATTGGTTTGCACGCTCATTCATGCGTGTGAAAGTATTTGCTGCTCTTTACGCAGAATCGCACGCAGCCGGCGGGATTCGAAACTACTTTCGAGTCAGACGCCTTAACCACTCGGCCACGGCTGCCCCGAACGCAGCGTTCTCCCGACACGTGCAAATTGAACCGTTTAAAGCACTGTGGTGTCAGAAAACGGCGTTGCTGCATTCTTTTCCGTAGTGTTTCCACCACTACCAGAGGAAACGCTACCAAATTATTAAAATTTCCGCCCGAACAGGGACTTGAACCCTGGACCCTTAGGTTAAAAGCCTAATGCTCTACCGACTGAGCTATCCGGGCTCACAACGCCTTATGAAACATCTCACGATGCACAACGACACATTGACTCATGTCCTTTACTGTTGTGCAATCGCTGCATGGAGCTGTTAGTAGTTAAACGTCGCCTGAATGCTGTCTGCAAACTTATCGCGCAAAGCTCGTAACAGACCATCGAACAATGTTGACACACGATGCAAAAACAAACTGCAGCAGTCGTTACGTCTCATACGTTGGAGTAGAGGATTTACGTGTTTTGTCGACACTCATCGGGCAATTGGAAAATTCACAAGCACTTCGAATGCAATGTTTCCCACGTTTTCGCTCATTTCACGGTTCCGCTGGAGACGTTCTTCACCTCCTGGCACAAAACAGGGAACGCAGTCGGTAGGACGTTTTTTTATTTTCTTACTTCTCAGAGAGTTGCCTACTGTGTTCCTCTTATGGCAAGCACTAGACAACCAGAACAGTTACAGGAGAGTCATGTCCGTTCTCGGCTCTAGTTACATTATCACAAAGTCAGAGCAATTCCAATGGCGTCGGCTTCGAAACGAAGCCGTGCCGAAACCCGGGATCGAACCAGGGACCTTTAGATCTTCAGTCTAACGCTCTCCCAACTGAGCTATTTCGGCTGACGTACAGCGCCCCTCTTTTGCACGTCTGCCCCGTTGTCAATTTCACAGTCATCTTCGTCTGAAAGAACACAGGGACGCCGAAAGGCGAACAGCAGATGCAGTAAAGTACCACACACATTTCTTCTGCTTCCATCGTCGTAACTAGCAAACATGTCGACTCGATTCATGTAATATTGACTTCGCTGATGCTAGAAAAGCTGTGCTATATCGATGCCACGTGCAACTAGTGTGCAGAGAACGAGGCAGAGGAAGGAGTGAGCCTCTCCAACGTGTGTGAGGTAGTATCTAGCAGATACACGCGGTAAAACGTTTGACTTGCGTTTGCTCATTAATTGCTACACGTCATCGTCTGCAAGCTAAAATAATCACATCTGCACTGCCCAGAGAGGCGACACTTGCACTGACACCTGGTGGACGGTTGTGAGACGAGGAGATGAGCTGTGGCTTCTGGGCACGACTGTAGCGCTGCACCCTGGAGCCAAGAACACTGCACCTTGCTGGCGGCCCACGTGTTTAGTAGTGACGCAACTGCTAGGATGCAGCTGAACGTCCATCTTCTGAGAGCGAGAAAATTTCCGCAGTCGGCAGGACTCGAACCTACGCTCCCAGAGGGAATCTGATTTCAAGTCAGACGCCTTAACCACTCGGCCACGACTGCACGTCTCAGAAGCGTCTCTCGACAACTGAAACTCCCACCTTTGCAAGCAATCTCATGGCAGAAGGCAGCATGGGCTCACTCTTTTCTGTAGTGATTCCACTGCCAGCACATTAGACGTTACGAAAGTGTATTAATTTTCGCCCCGACAGGGACTAGAACCCAGGACCCTTTGGTTGAAAACCTAACGCTCTACCGACTGAGCTATCCGCACCCACGCACGAGCATTGTCATACAGCTGCGTCGTGTGCGAGTGATTCGCATGTCGTAATTGCTGGCTTGTGGCTCCAATGGCGACTTCACCGACTTCCCACTGACGCGCCGCTGACGCTAGTTTTCTGGCGTCTTAAGGGATGGACATACTTGCAAGTAGCTGCGAGATCATTGAAAAGAAACGCGGCGCCATTGCTTTTGCCGCACTCGACTGATTGAATTGCAATTCCTAAAAAGGAATGAACCTTCGCTCTGTCCAACAATTTCAAGCACGTGTGTGTACTCACGAACTCGGCGAAGGCGCGAGAAAATGACGGGGGCGCACTCGTGGGCCTGCGACGGCTTCCTGCAGTCACATCGTCAGTGCGAGGTGGACCGGTAGGCACAGGAAGCAGCGGCCGTCGTGAAACTCAGCATTCTTAAACGGAAATTTTCGTCTTGTTTAGAATGGCGTCATTGGTTTGCACGCTCATTCATGCGTGTGAAAGTATTTGCTGCTCTTTACGCAGAATCGCACGCAGCCGGCGGGATTCGAAACTACTTTCGAGTCAGACGCCTTAACCACTCGGCCACGGCTGCCCCGAACGCAGCGTTCTCCCGACACGTGCAAATTGAACCGTTTAAAGCACTGTGGTGTCAGAAAACGGCGTTGCTGCATTCTTTTCCGTAGTGTTTCCACCACTACCAGAGGAAACGCTACCAAATTATTAAAATTTCCGCCCGAACAGGGACTTGAACCCTGGACCCTTAGGTTAAAAGCCTAATGCTCTACCGACTGAGCTATCCGGGCTCACAACGCCTTATGAAACATCTCACGATGCACAACGACACATTGACTCATGTCCTTTACTGTTGTGCAATCGCTGCATGGAGCTGTTAGTAGTTAAACGTCGCCTGAATGCTGTCTGCAAACTTATCGCGCAAAGCTCGTAACAGACCATCGAACAATGTTGACACACGATGCAAAAACAAACTGCAGCAGTCGTTACGTCTCATACGTTGGAGTAGAGGATTTACGTGTTTTGTCGACACTCATCGGGCAATTGGAAAATTCACAAGCACTTCGAATGCAATGTTTCCCACGTTTTCGCTCATTTCACGGTTCCGCTGGAGACGTTCTTCACCTCCTGGCACAAAACAGGGAACGCAGTCGGTAGGACGTTTTTTTATTTTCTTACTTCTCAGAGAGTTGCCTACTGTGTTCCTCTTATGGCAAGCACTAGACAACCAGAACAGTTACAGGAGAGTCATGTCCGTTCTCGGCTCTAGTTACATTATCACAAAGTCAGAGCAATTCCATTGGCGTCGGCTTCGAAACGAAGCCGTGCCGAAACCCGGGATCGAACCAGGGACCTTTAGATCTTCAGTCTAACGCTCTCCCAACTGAGCTATTTCGGCTGACGTACAGCGCCCCTCTTTTGCACGTCTGCCCCGTTGTCAATTTCACAGTCATCTTCGTCTGAAAGAACACAGGGACGCCGAAAGGCGAACAGCAGATGCAGTAAAGTACCACACACATTTCTTCTGCTTCCATCGTCGTAACTAGCAAACATGTCGACTCGATTCATGTAATATTGACTTCGCTGATGCTAGAAAAGCTGTGCTATATCGATGCCACGTGCAACTAGTGTGCAGAGAACGAGGCAGAGGAAGGAGTGAGCCTCTCCAACGTGTGTGAGGTAGTATCTAGCAGATACACGCGGTAAAACGTTTGACTTGCGTTTGCTCATTAATTGCTACACGTCATCGTCTGCAAGCTAAAATAATCACATCTGCACTGCCCAGAGAGGCGACACTTGCACTGACACCTGGTGGACGGTTGTGAGACGAGGAGATGAGCTGTGGCTTCTGGGCACGACTGTAGCGCTGCACCCTGGAGCCAAGAACACTGCACCTTGCTGGCGGCCCACGTGTTTAGTAGTGACGCAACTGCTAGGATGCAGCTGAACGTCCATCTTCTGAGAGCGAGAAAATTTCCGCAGTCGGCAGGACTCGAACCTACGCTCCCAGAGGAAATCTGATTTCAAGTCAGACGCCTTAACCACTCGGCCACGACTGCACGTCTCAGAAGCGTCTCTCGACAACTGAAACTACCACCTTTGCAAGCAATCTCATGGCAGAAGGCAGCATGGGCTCACTCTTTTCTGTAGTGATTCCACTGCCAGCACATTAGACGTTACGAAAGTGTATTAATTTTCGCCCCGACAGGGACTAGAACCCAGGACCCTTTGGTTGAAAACCTAACGCTCTACCGACTGAGCTATCCGCACCCACGCACGAGCATTGTCATACAGCTGCGTCGTGTGCGAGTGATTCGCATGTCGTAATTGCTGGCTTGTGGCTCCAATGGCGACTTCACCGACTTCCCACTGACGCGCCGCTGACGCTAGTTTTCTGGCGTCTTAAGGGATGGACATACTTGCAAGTAGCTGCGAGATCATTGAAAAGAAACGCGGCGCCATTGCTTTTGCCGCACTCGACTGATTGAATTGCAATTCCTAAAAAGGAATGAACCTTCGCTCTGTCCAACAATTTCAAGCACGTGTGTGTACTCACGAACTCGGCGAAGGCGCGAGAAAATGACGGGGGCGCACTCGTGGGCCTGCGACGGCTTCCTGCAGTCACATCGTCAGTGCGAGGTGGACCGGTAGGCACAGGAAGCAGCGGCCGTCGTGAAACTCAGCATTCTTAAACGGAAATTTTCGTCTTGTTTAGAATGGCGTCATTGGTTTGCACGCTCATTCATGCGTGTGAAAGTATTTGCTGCTCTTTACGCAGAATCGCACGCAGCCGGCGGGATTCGAAACTACTTTCGAGTCAGACGCCTTAACCACTCGGCCACGGCTGCCCCGAACGCAGCGTTCTCCCGACACGTGCAAATTGAACCGTTTAAAGCACTGTGGTGTCAGAAAACGGCGTTGCTACATTCTTTTCCGTAGTGTTTCCACCACTACCAGAGGAAACGCTACCAAATTATTAAAATTTCCGCCCGAACAGGGACTTGAACCCTGGACCCTTAGGTTAAAAGCCTAATGCTCTACCGACTGAGCTATCCGGGCTCACAACGCCTTATGATACATCTCACGATGCACAACGACACATTGACTCATGTCCTTTACTGTTGTGCAATCGCTGCATGGAGCTGTTAGTAGTTAAACGTCGCCTGAATGCTGTCTGCAAACTTATCGCGCAAAGCTCGTAACAGACCATCGAACAATGTTGACACACGATGCAAAAACAAACTGCAGCAGTCGTTACGTCTCATACGTTGGAGTAGAGGATTTACGTGTTTTGTCGACACTCATCGGGCAATTGGAAAATTCACAAGCACTTCGAATGCAATGTTTCCCACGTTTTCGCTCATTTCACGGTTCCGCTGGAGACGTTCTTCACCTCCTGGCACAAAACAGGGAACGCAGTCGGTAGGACGTTTTTTTATTTTCTTACTTCTCAGAGAGTTGCCTACTGTGTTCCTCTTATAGCAAGCACTAGACAACCAGAACAGTTACAGGAGAGTCATGTCCGTTCTCGGCTCTAGTTACATTATCACAAAGTCAGAGCAATTCCATTGGCGTCGGCTTCGAAACGAAGCCGTGCCGAAACCCGGGATCGAACCAGGGACCTTTAGATCTTCAGTCTAACGCTCTCCCAACTGAGCTATTTCGGCTGACGTACAGCGCCCCTCTTTTGCACGTCTGCCCCGTTGTCAATTTCACAGTCATCTTCGTCTGAAAGAACACAGGGACGCCGAAAGGCGAACAGCAGATGCAGTAAAGTACCACACACATTTCTTCTGCTTCCATCGTCGTAACTAGCAAACATGTCGACTCGATTCATGTAATATTGACTTCGCTGATGCTAGAAAAGCTGTGCTATATCGATGCCACGTGCAACTAGTGTGCAGAGAACGAGGCAGAGGAAGGAGTGAGCCTCTCCAACGTGTGTGAGGTAGTATCTAGCAGATACACGCGGTAAAACGTTTGACTTGCGTTTGCTCATTAATTGCTACACGTCATCGTCTGCAAGCTAAAATAATCACATCTGCACTGCCCAGAGAGGCGACACTTGCACTGACACCTGGTGGACGGTTGTGAGACGAGGAGATGAGCTGTGGCTTCTGGGCACGACTGTAGCGCTGCACCCTGGAGCCAAGAACACTGCACCTTGCTGGCGGCCCACGTGTTTAGTAGTGACGCAACTGCTAGGATGCAGCTGAACGTCCATCTTCTGAGAGCGAGAAAATTTCCGCAGTCGGCAGGACTCGAACCTACGCTCCCAGAGGGAATCTGATTTCAAGTCAGACGCCTTAACCACTCGGCCACGACTGCACGTCTCAGAAGCGTCTCTCGACAACTGAAACTCCCACCTTTGCAAGCAATCTCATGGCAGAAGGCAGCATGGGCTCACTCTTTTCTGTAGTGATTCCACTGCCAGCACATTAGACGTTACGAAAGTGTATTAATTTTCGCCCCGACAGGGACTAGAACCCAGGACCCTTTGGTTGAAAACCTAACGCTCTACCGACTGAGCTATCCGCACCCACGCACGAGCATTGTCATACAGCTGCGTCGTGTGCGAGTGATTCGCATGTCGTAATTGCTGGCTTGTGGCTCCAATGGCGACTTCACCGACTTCCCACTGACGCGCCGCTGACGCTAGTTTTCTGGCGTCTTAAGGGATGGACATACTTGCAAGTAGCTGCGAGATCATTGAAAAGAAACGCGGCGCCATTGCTTTTGCCGCACTCGACTGATTGAATTGCAATTCCTAAAAAGGAATGAACCTTCGCTCTGTCCAACAATTTCAAGCACGTGTGTGTACTCACGAACTCGGCGAAGGCGCGAGAAAATGACGGGGGCGCACTCGTGGGCCTGCGACGGCTTCCTGCAGTCACATCGTCAGTGCGAGGTGGACCGGTAGGCACAGGAAGCAGCGGCCGTCGTGAAACTCAGCATTCTTAAACGGAAATTTTCGTCTTGTTTAGAATGGCGTCATTGGTTTGCACGCTCATTCATGCGTGTGAAAGTATTTGGTGCTCTTTACGCAGAATCGCACGCAGCCGGCGGGATTCGAAACTACTTTCGAGTCAGACGCCTTAACCACTCGGCCACGGCTGCCCCGAACGCAGCGTTCTCCCGACACGTGCAAATTGAACCGTTTAAAGCACTGTGGTGTCAGAAAACGGCGTTGCTGCATTCTTTTCCGTAGTGTTTCCACCACTACCAGAGGAAACGCTACCAAATTATTAAAATTTCCGCCCGAACAGGGACTTGAACCCTGGACCCTTAGGTTAAAAGCCTAATGCTCTACCGACTGAGCTATCCGGGCTCACAACGCCTTATGAAACATCTCACGATGCACAACGACACATTGACTCATGTCCTTTACTGTTGTGCAATCGCTGCATGGAGCTGTTAGTAGTTAAACGTCGCCTGAATGCTGTCTGCAAACTTATCGCGCAAAGCTCGTAACAGACCATCGAACAATGTTGACACACGATGCAAAAACAAACTGCAGCAGTCGTTACGTCTCATACGTTGGAGTAGAGGATTTACGTGTTTTGTCGACACTCATCGGGCAATTGGAAAATTCACAAGCACTTCGAATGCAATGTTTCCCACGTTTTCGCTCATTTCACGGTTCCGCTGGAGACGTTCTTCACCTCCTGGCACAAAACAGGGAACGCAGTCGGTAGGACGTTTTTTTATTTTCTTACTTCTCAGAGAGTTGCCTACTGTGTTCCTCTTATGGCAAGCACTAGACAACCAGAACAGTTACAGGAGAGTCATGTCCGTTCTCGGCTCTAGTTACATTATCACAAAGTCAGAGCAATTCCATTGGCGTCGGCTTCGAAACGAAGCCGTGCCGAAACCCGGGATCGAACCAGGGACCTTTAGATCTTCAGTCTAACGCTCTCCCAACTGAGCTATTTCGGCTGACGTACAGCGCCCCTCTTTTGCACGTCTGCCCCGTTGTCAATTTCACAGTCATCTTCGTCTGAAAGAACACAGGGACGCCGAAAGGCGAACAGCAGATGCAGTAAAGTACCACACACATTTCTTCTGCTTCCATCGTCGTAACTAGCAAACATGTCGACTCGATTCATGTAATATTGACTTCGCTGATGCTAGAAAAGCTGTGCTATATCGATGCCACGTGCAACTAGTGTGCAGAGAACGAGGCAGAGGAAGGAGTGAGCCTCTCCAACGTGTGTGAGGTAGTATCTAGCAGATACACGCGGTAAAACGTTTGACTTGCGTTTGCTCATTAATTGCTACACGTCATCGTCTGCAAGCTAAAATAATCACATCTGCACTGCCCAGAGAGGCGACACTTGCACTGACACCTGGTGGACGGTTGTGAGACGAGGAGATGAGCTGTGGCTTCTGGGCACGACTGTAGCGCTGCACCCTGGAGCCAAGAACACTGCACCTTGCTGGCGGCCCACGTGTTTAGTAGTGACGCAACTGCTAGGATGCAGCTGAACGTCCATCTTCTGAGAGCGAGAAAATTTCCGCAGTCGGCAGGACTCGAACCTACGCTCCCAGAGGAAATCTGATTTCAAGTCAGACGCCTTAACCACTCGGCCACGACTGCACGTCTCAGAAGCGTCTCTCGACAACTGAAACTACCACCTTTGCAAGCAATCTCATGGCAGAAGGCAGCATGGGCTCACTCTTTTCTGTAGTGATTCCACTGCCAGCACATTAGACGTTACGAAAGTGTATTAATTTTCGCCCCGACAGGGACTAGAACCCAGGACCCTTTGGTTGAAAACCTAACGCTCTACCGACTGAGCTATCCGCACCCACGCACGAGCATTGTCATACAGCTGCGTCGTGTGCGAGTGATTCGCATGTCGTAATTGCTGGCTTGTGGCTCCAATGGCGACTTCACCGACTTCCCACTGACGCGCCGCTGACGCTAGTTTTCTGGCGTCTTAAGGGATGGACATACTTGCAAGTAGCTGCGAGATCATTGAAAAGAAACGCGGCGCCATTGCTTTTGCCGCACTCGACTGATTGAATTGCAATTCCTAAAAAGGAATGAACCTTCGCTCTGTCCAACAATTTCAAGCACGTGTGTGTACTCACGAACTCGGCGAAGGCGCGAGAAAATGACGGGGGCGCACTCGTGGGCCTGCGACGGCTTCCTGCAGTCACATCGTCAGTGCGAGGTGGACCGGTAGGCACAGGAAGCAGCGGCCGTCGTGAAACTCAGCATTCTTAAACGGAAATTTTCGTCTTGTTTAGAATGGCGTCATTGGTTTGCACGCTCATTCATGCGTGTGAAAGTATTTGCTGCTCTTTACGCAGAATCGCACGCAGCCGGCGGGATTCGAAACTACTTTCGAGTCAGACGCCTTAACCACTCGGCCACGGCTGCCCCGAACGCAGCGTTCTCCCGACACGTGCAAATTGAACCGTTTAAAGCACTGTGGTGTCAGAAAACGGCGTTGCTACATTCTTTTCCGTAGTGTTTCCACCACTACCAGAGGAAACGCTACCAAATTATTAAAATTTCCGCCCGAACAGGGACTTGAACCCTGGACCCTTAGGTTAAAAGCCTAATGCTCTACCGACTGAGCTATCCGGGCTCACAACGCCTTATGATACATCTCACGATGCACAACGACACATTGACTCATGTCCTTTACTGTTGTGCAATCGCTGCATGGAGCTGTTAGTAGTTAAACGTCGCCTGAATGCTGTCTGCAAACTTATCGCGCAAAGCTCGTAACAGACCATCGAACAATGTTGACACACGATGCAAAAACAAACTGCAGCAGTCGTTACGTCTCATACGTTGGAGTAGAGGATTTACGTGTTTTGTCGACACTCATCGGGCAATTGGAAAATTCACAAGCACTTCGAATGCAATGTTTCCCACGTTTTCGCTCATTTCACGGTTCCGCTGGAGACGTTCTTCACCTCCTGGCACAAAACAGGGAACGCAGTCGGTAGGACGTTTTTTTATTTTCTTACTTCTCAGAGAGTTGCCTACTGTGTTCCTCTTATAGCAAGCACTAGACAACCAGAACAGTTACAGGAGAGTCATGTCCGTTCTCGGCTCTAGTTACATTATCACAAAGTCAGAGCAAATCCATTGGCGTCGGCTTCGAAACGAAGCCGTGCCGAAACCCGGGATCGAACCAGGGACCTTTAGATCTTCAGTCTAACGCTCTCCCAACTGAGCTATTTCGGCTGACGTACAGCGCCCCTCTTTTGCACGTCTGCCCCGTTGTCAATTTCACAGTCATCTTCGTCTGAAAGAACACAGGGACGCCGAAAGGCGAACAGCAGATGCAGTAAAGTACCACACACATTTCTTCTGCTTCCATCGTCGTAACTAGCAAACATGTCGACTCGATTCATGTAATATTGACTTCGCTGATGCTAGAAAAGCTGTGCTATATCGATGCCACGTGCAACTAGTGTGCAGAGAACGAGGCAGAGGAAGGAGTGAGCCTCTCCAACGTGTGTGAGGTAGTATCTAGCAGATACACGCGGTAAAACGTTTGACTTGCGTTTGCTCATTAATTGCTACACGTCATCGTCTGCAAGCTAAAATAATCACATCTGCACTGCCCAGAGAGGCGACACTTGCACTGACACCTGGTGGACGGTTGTGAGACGAGGAGATGAGCTGTGGCTTCTGGGCACGACTGTAGCGCTGCACCCTGGAGCCAAGAACACTGCACCTTGCTGGCGGCCCACGTGTTTAGTAGTGACGCAACTGCTAGGATGCAGCTGAACGTCCATCTTCTGAGAGCGAGAAAATTTCCGCAGTCGGCAGGACTCGAACCTACGCTCCCAGAGGGAATCTGATTTCAAGTCAGACGCCTTAACCACTCGGCCACGACTGCACGTCTCAGAAGCGTCTCTCGACAACTGAAACTCCCACCTTTGCAAGCAATCTCATGGCAGAAGGCAGCATGGGCTCACTCTTTTCTGTAGTGATTCCACTGCCAGCACATTAGACGTTACGAAAGTGTATTAATTTTCGCCCCGACAGGGACTAGAACCCAGGACCCTTTGGTTGAAAACCTAACGCTCTACCGACTGAGCTATCCGCACCCACGCACGAGCATTGTCATACAGCTGCGTCGTGTGCGAGTGATTCGCATGTCGTAATTGCTGGCTTGTGGCTCCAATGGCGACTTCACCGACTTCCCACTGACGCGCCGCTGACGCTAGTTTTCTGGCGTCTTAAGGGATGGACATACTTGCAAGTAGCTGCGAGATCATTGAAAAGAAACGCGGCGCCATTGCTTTTGCCGCACTCGACTGATTGAATTGCAATTCCTAAAAAGGAATGAACCTTCGCTCTGTCCAACAATTTCAAGCACGTGTGTGTACTCACGAACTCGGCGAAGGCGCGAGAAAATGACGGGGGCGCACTCGTGGGCCTGCGACGGCTTCCTGCAGTCACATCGTCAGTGCGAGGTGGACCGGTAGGCACAGGAAGCAGCGGCCGTCGTGAAACTCAGCATTCTTAAACGGAAATTTTCGTCTTGTTTAGAATGGCGTCATTGGTTTGCACGCTCATTCATGCGTGTGAAAGTATTTGCTGCTCTTTACGCAGAATCGCACGCAGCCGGCGGGATTCGAAACTACTTTCGAGTCAGACGCCTTAACCACTCGGCCACGGCTGCCCCGAACGCAGCGTTCTCCCGACACGTGCAAATTGAACCGTTTAAAGCACTGTGGTGTCAGAAAACGGCGTTGCTGCATTCTTTTCCGTAGTGTTTCCACCACTACCAGAGGAAACGCTACCAAATTATTAAAATTTCCGCCCGAACAGGGACTTGAACCCTGGACCCTTAGGTTAAAAGCCTAATGCTCTACCGACTGAGCTATCCGGGCTCACAACGCCTTATGAAACATCTCACGATGCACAACGACACATTGACTCATGTCCTTTACTGTTGTGCAATCGCTGCATGGAGCTGTTAGTAGTTAAACGTCGCCTGAATGCTGTCTGCAAACTTATCGCGCAAAGCTCGTAACAGACCATCGAACAATGTTGACACACGATGCAAAAACAAACTGCAGCAGTCGTTACGTCTCATACGTTGGAGTAGAGGATTTACGTGTTTTGTCGACACTCATCGGGCAATTGGAAAATTCACAAGCACTTCGAATGCAATGTTTCCCACGTTTTCGCTCATTTCACGGTTCCGCTGGAGACGTTCTTCACCTCCTGGCACAAAACAGGGAACGCAGTCGGTAGGACGTTTTTTTATTTTCTTACTTCTCAGAGAGTTGCCTACTGTGTTCCTCTTATGGCAAGCACTAGACAACCAGAACAGTTACAGAAGAGAGTCATGTCCGTTCTCGGCTCTAGTTACATTATCACAAAGTCAGAGCAATTCCATTGGCGTCGGCTGCAAAACGAAGCCATGCCGAAACCCGGGATCGAACCAGGGACCTTTAGAACTTCAGTCTAACGCTCTCCCAACTGAGCTATTTCGGCTGACGTACAGCGCCCCTCTTTTGCACGTCTGCCCCGTTGTCAATTTCACAGTCATCTTCGTCTGAAAGAACACAGGGACGCCGAAAGGCGAACAGCAGATGCAGTAAAGTACCACACACATTTCTTCTGCTTCCATCGTCGTAACTAGCAAACATGTCGACTCGATTCATGTAATATTGACTTCGCTGACGCTAGAAAAGCTGTGCTATATCGATGCCACGTGCAACTAGTGTGCAGAGAACGAGGCAGAGGAAGGAGTGAGCCTCTCCAACGTGTGTGAGGCAGTATCTAGCAGATACACGCGGTAAAACGTTTGACTTGCGTTTGCTCATTAATTGCTACACGTCATCGTCTGCAAGCTAAAATAATCACATCTGCACTGCCCAGAGAGGCGACACTTGCACTGACACCTGGTGGACGGTTGTGAGACGAGGAGATGAGCTGTGGCTTCTGGGCACGACTGTAGCGCTGCACCCTGGAGCCAAGAACACTGCACCTTGCTGGCGGCCCACGTGTTTAGTAGTGACGCAACTGCTAGGATGCAGCTGAACGTCCATCTTCTGAGAGCGAGAAAATTTCCGCAGTCGGCAGGACTCGAACCTACGCTCCCAGAGGGAATCTGATTTCAAGTCAGACGCCTTAACCACTCGGCCACGACTGCACGTCTCAGAAGCGTCTCTCGACAACTGAAACTACCACCTTTGCAAGCAATCTCATGGCAGAAGGCAGCATGGGCTCACTCTTTTCTGTAGTGATTCCACTGCCAGCACATTAGACGTTACGAAAGTGTATTAATTTTCGCCCCGACAGGGACTAGAACCCAGGACCCTTTGGTTGAAAACCTAACGCTCTACCGACTGAGCTATCCGCACCCACGCACGAGCATTGTCATACAGCTGCGTCGTGTGCGAGTGATTCGCATGTCGTAATTGCTGGCTTGTGGCTCCAATGGCGACTTCACCGACTTCCCACTGACGCGCCGCTGACGCTAGTTTTCTGGCGTCTTAAGGGATGGACATACTTGCAAGTAGCTGCGAGATCATTGAAAAGAAACGCGGCGCCATTGCTTTTGCCGCACTCGACTGATTGAATTGCAATTCCTAAAAAGGAATGAACCTTCACTCTGTCTAACA
Organism: Schistocerca gregaria; assembly: GCF_023897955.1. Lineage (NCBI taxonomy): Eukaryota > Metazoa > Arthropoda > Insecta > Orthoptera > Acrididae > Schistocerca > Schistocerca gregaria. The sequence continues at coordinate 310,862 of NW_026061867.1, read as the reverse complement.
ATTTCAAGCACGTGTGTGTACTCACGAACTCGGCGAAGGCGCGAGAAAATGACGGGGGCGCACTCGTGGGCCTGCGACGGCTTCCTGCAGTCACATCGTCAGTGCGAGGTGGACCGGTAGGCACAGGAAGCAGCGGCCGTCGTGAAACTCAGCATTCTTAAACGGAAATTTTCGTCTTGTTTAGAATGGCGTCATTGGTTTGCACGCTCATTCATGCGTGTGAAAGTATTTGCTGCTCTTTACGCAGAATCGCACGCAGCCGGCGGGATTCGAAACTACTTTCGAGTCAGACGCCTTAACCACTCGGCCACGGCTGCCCCGAACGCAGCGTTCTCCCGACACGTGCAAATTGAACCGTTTAAAGCACTGTGGTGTCAGAAAACGGCGTTGCTGCATTCTTTTCCGTAGTGTTTCCACCACTACCAGAGGAAACGCTACCAAATTATTAAAATTTCCGCCCGAACAGGGACTTGAACCCTGGACCCTTAGGTTAAAAGCCTAATGCTCTACCGACTGAGCTATCCGGGCTCACAACGCCTTATGAAACATCTCACGATGCACAACGACACATTGACTCATGTCCTTTACTGTTGTGCAATCGCTGCATGGAGCTGTTAGTAGTTAAACGTCGCCTGAATGCTGTCTGCAAACTTATCGCGCAAAGCTCGTAACAGACCATCGAACAATGTTGACACACGATGCAAAAACAAACTGCAGCAGTCGTTACGTCTCATACGTTGGAGTAGAGGATTTACGTGTTTTGTCGACACTCATCGGGCAATTGGAAAATTCACAAGCACTTCGAATGCAATGTTTCCCACGTTTTCGCTCATTTCACGGTTCCGCTGGAGACGTTCTTCACCTCCTGGCACAAAACAGGGAACGCAGTCGGTAGGACGTTTTTTTATTTTCTTACTTCTCAGAGAGTTGCCTACTGTGTTCCTCTTATGGCAAGCACTAGACAACCAGAACAGTTACAGAAGAGAGTCATGTCCGTTCTCGGCTCTAGTTACATTATCACAAAGTCAGAGCAATTCCATTGGCGTCGGCTGCAAAACGAAGCCATGCCGAAACCCGGGATCGAACCAGGGACCTTTAGATCTTCAGTCTAACGCTCTCCCAACTGAGCTATTTCGGCTGACGTACAGCGCCCCTCTTTTGCACGTCTGCCCCGTTGTCAATTTCACAGTCATCTTCGTCTGAAAGAACACAGGGACGCCGAAAGGCGAACAGCAGATGCAGTAAAGTACCACACACATTTCTTCTGCTTCCATCGTCGTAACTAGCAAACATGTCGACTCGATTCATGTAATATTGACTTCGCTGATGCTAGAAAAGCTGTGCTATATCGATGCCACGTGCAACTAGTGTGCAGAGAACGAGGCAGAGGAAGGAGTGAGCCTCTCCAACGTGTGTGAGGTAGTATCTAGCAGATACACGCGGTAAGACGTTTGACTTGCGTTTGCTCATTAATTGCTACACGTCATCGTCTGCAAGCTAAAATAATCACATCTGCACTGCCCAGAGAGGCGACACTTGCACTGACACCTGGTGGACGGTTGTGAGACGAGGAGATGAGCTGTGGCTTCTGGGCACGACTGTAGCGCTGCACCCTGGAGCCAAGAACACTGCACCTTGCTGGCGGCCCACGTGTTTAGTAGTGACGCAACTGCTAGGATGCAGCTGAACGTCCATCTTCTGAGAGCGAGAAAATTTCCGCAGTCGGCAGGACTCGAACCTACGCTCCCAGAGGGAATCTGATTTCAAGTCAGACGCCTTAACCACTCGGCCACGACTGCACGTCTCAGAAGCGTCTCTCGACAACTGAAACTCCCACCTTTGCAAGCAATCTCATGGCAGAAGGCAGCATGGGCTCACTCTTTTCTGTAGTGATTCCACTGCCAGCACATTAGACGTTACGAAAGTGTATTAATTTTCGCCCCGACAGGGACTAGAACCCAGGACCCTTTGGTTGAAAACCTAACGCTCTACCGACTGAGCTATCCGCACCCACGCACGAGCATTGTCATACAGCTGCGTCGTGTGCGAGTGATTCGCATGTCGTAATTGCTGGCTTGTGGCTCCAATGGCGACTTCACCGACTTCCCACTGACGCGCCGCTGACGCTAGTTTTCTGGCGTCTTAAGGGATGGACATACTTGCAAGTAGCTGCGAGATCATTGAAAAGAAACGCGGCGCCATTGCTTTTGCCGCACTCGACTGATTGAATTGCAATTCCTAAAAAGGAATGAACCTTCGCTCTGTCCAACAATTTCAAGCACGTGTGTGTACTCACGAACTCGGCGAAGGCGCGAGAAAATGACGGGGGCGCACTCGTGGGCCTGCGACGGCTTCCTGCAGTCACATCGTCAGTGCGAGGTGGACCGGTAGGCACAGGAAGCAGCGGCCGTCGTGAAACTCAGCATTCTTAAACGGAAATTTTCGTCTTGTTTAGAATGGCGTCATTGGTTTGCACGCTCATTCATGCGTGTGAAAGTATTTGCTGCTCTTTACGCAGAATCGCACGCAGCCGGCGGGATTCGAAACTACTTTCGAGTCAGACGCCTTAACCACTCGGCCACGGCTGCCCCGAACGCAGCGTTCTCCCGACACGTGCAAATTGAACCGTTTAAAGCACTGTGGTGTCAGAAAACGGCGTTGCTGCATTCTTTTCCGTAGTGTTTGCACCACTACCAGAGGAAACGCTACCAAATTATTAAAATTTCCGCCCGAACAGGGACTTGAACCCTGGACCCTTAGGTTAAAAGCCTAATGCTCTACCGACTGAGCTATCCGGGCTCACAACGCCTTATGAAACATCTCACGATGCACAACGACACATTGACTCATGTCCTTTACTGTTGTGCAATCGCTGCATGGAGCTGTTAGTAGTTAAACGTCGCCTGAATGCTGTCTGCAAACTTATCGCGCAAAGCTCGTAACAGACCATCGAACAATGTTGACACACGATGCAAAAACAAACTGCAGCAGTCGTTACGTCTCATACGTTGGAGTAGAGGATTTACGTGTTTTGTCGACACTCATCGGGCAATTGGAAAATTCACAAGCACTTCGAATGCAATGTTTCCCACGTTTTCGCTCATTTCACGGTTCCGCTGGAGACGTTCTTCACCTCCTGGCACAAAACAGGGAACGCAGTCGGTAGGACGTTTTTTTATTTTCTTACTTCTCAGAGAGTTGCCTACTGTGTTCCTCTTATGGCAAGCACTAGACAACCAGAACAGTTACAGAAGAGAGTCATGTCCGTTCTCGGCTCTAGGTACATTATCACAAAGTCAGAGCAATTCCATTGGCGTCGGCTGCAAAACGAAGCCATGCCGAAACCCGGGATCGAACCAGGGACCTTTAGATCTTCAGTCTAACGCTCTCCCAACTGAGCTATTTCGGCTGACGTACAGCGCCCCTCTTTTGCACGTCTGCCCCGTTGTCAATTTCACAGTCATCTTCGTCTGAAAGAACACAGGGACGCCGAAAGGCGAACAGCAGATGCAGTAAAGTACCACACACATTTCTTCTGCTTCCATCGTCGTAACTAGCAAACATGTCGACTCGATTCATGTAATATTGACTTCGCTGATGCTAGAAAAGCTGTGCTATATCGATGCCACGTGCAACTAGTGTGCAGAGAACGAGGCAGAGGAAGGAGTGAGCCTCTCCAACGTGTGTGAGGTAGTATCTAGCAGATACACGCGGTAAGACGTTTGACTTGCGTTTGCTCATTAATTGCTACACGTCATCGTCTGCAAGCTAAAATAATCACATCTGCACTGCCCAGAGAGGCGACACTTGCACTGACACCTGGTGGACGGTTGTGAGACGAGGAGATGAGCTGTGGCTTCTGGGCACGACTGTAGCGCTGCACCCTGGAGCCAAGAACACTGCACCTTGCTGGCGGCCCACGTGTTTAGTAGTGACGCAACTGCTAGGATGCAGCTGAACGTCCATCTTCTGAGAGCGAGAAAATTTCCGCAGTCGGCAGGACTCGAACCTACGCTCCCAGAGGGAATCTGATTTCAAGTCAGACGCCTTAACCACTCGGCCACGACTGCACGTCTCAGAAGCGTCTCTCGACAACTGAAACTCCCACCTTTGCAAGCAATCTCATGGCAGAAGGCAGCATGGGCTCACTCTTTTCTGTAGTGATTCCACTGCCAGCACATTAGACGTTACGAAAGTGTATTAATTTTCGCCCCGACAGGGACTAGAACCCAGGACCCTTTGGTTGAAAACCTAACGCTCTACCGACTGAGCTATCCGCACCCACGCACGAGCATTGTCATACAGCTGCGTCGTGTGCGAGTGATTCGCATGTCGTAATTGCTGGCTTGTGGCTCCAATGGCGACTTCACCGACTTCCCACTGACGCGCCGCTGACGCTAGTTTTCTGGCGTCTTAAGGGATGGACATACTTGCAAGTAGCTGCGAGATCATTGAAAAGAAACGCGGCGCCATTGCTTTTGCCGCACTCGACTGATTGAATTGCAATTCCTAAAAAGGAATGAACCTTCGCTCTGTCCAACAATTTCAAGCACGTGTGTGTACTCACGAACTCGGCGAAGGCGCGAGAAAATGACGGGGGCGCACTCGTGGGCCTGCGACGGCTTCCTGCAGTCACATCGTCAGTGCGAGGTGGACCGGTAGGCACAGGAAGCAGCGGCCGTCGTGAAACTCAGCATTCTTAAACGGAAATTTTCGTCTTGTTTAGAATGGCGTCATTGGTTTGCACGCTCATTCATGCGTGTGAAAGTATTTGCTGCTCTTTACGCAGAATCGCACGCAGCCGGCGGGATTCGAAACTACTTTCGAGTCAGACGCCTTAACCACTCGGCCACGGCTGCCCCGAACGCAGCGTTCTCCCGACACGTGCAAATTGAACCGTTTAAAGCACTGTGGTGTCAGAAAACGGCGTTGCTGCATTCTTTTCCGTAGTGTTTCCACCACTACCAGAGGAAACGCTACCAAATTATTAAAATTTCCGCCCGAACAGGGACTTGAACCCTGGACCCTTAGGTTAAAAGCCTAATGCTCTACCGACTGAGCTATCCGGGCTCACAACGCCTTATGAAACATCTCACGATGCACAACGACACATTGACTCATGTCCTTTACTGTTGTGCAATCGCTGCATGGAGCTGTTAGTAGTTAAACGTCGCCTGAATGCTGTCTGCAAACTTATCGCGCAAAGCTCGTAACAGACCATCGAACAATGTTGACACACGATGCAAAAACAAACTGCAGCAGTCGTTACGTCTCATACGTTGGAGTAGAGGATTTACGTGTTTTGTCGACACTCATCGGGCAATTGGAAAATTCACAAGCACTTCGAATGCAATGTTTCCCACGTTTTCGCTCATTTCACGGTTCCGCTGGAGACGTTCTTCACCTCCTGGCACAAAACAGGGAACGCAGTCGGTAGGACGTTTTTTTATTTTCTTACTTCTCAGAGAGTTGCCTACTGTGTTCCTCTTATGGCAAGCACTAGACAACCAGAACAGTTACAGAAGAGAGTCATGTCCGTTCTCGGCTCTAGTTACATTATCACAAAGTCAGAGCAATTCCATTGGCGTCGGCTGCAAAACGAAGCCATGCCGAAACCCGGGATCGAACCAGGGACCTTTAGATCTTCAGTCTAACGCTCTCCCAACTGAGCTATTTCGGCTGACGTACAGCGCCCCTCTTTTGCACGTCTGCCCCGTTGTCAATTTCACAGTCATCTTCGTCTGAAAGAACACAGGGACGCCGAAAGGCGAACAGCAGATGCAGTAAAGTACCACACACATTTCTTCTGCTTCCATCGTCGTAACTAGCAAACATGTCGACTCGATTCATGTAATATTGACTTCGCTGACGCTAGAAAAGCTGTGCTATATCGATGCCACGTGCAACTAGTGTGCAGAGAACGAGGCAGAGGAAGGAGTGAGCCTCTCCAACGTGTGTGAGGCAGTATCTAGCAGATACACGCGGTAAAACGTTTGACTTGCGTTTGCTCATTAATTGCTACACGTCATCGTCTGCAAGCTAAAATAATCACATCTGCACTGCCCAGAGAGGCGACACTTGCACTGACACCTGGTGGACGGTTGTGAGACGAGGAGATGAGCTGTGGCTTCTGGGCACGACTGTAGCGCTGCACCCTGGAGCCAAGAACGCTGCACCTTGCTGGCGGCCCACGTGTTTAGTAGTGACGCAACTGCTAGGATGCAGCTGAACGTCCATCTTCTGAGAGCGAGAAAATTTCCGCAGTCGGCAGGACTCGAACCTACGCTCCCAGAGGGAATCTGATTTCAAGTCAGACGCCTTAACCACTCGGCCACGACTGCACGTCTCAGAAGCGTCTCTCGACAACTGAAACTACCACCTTTGCAAGCAATCTCATGGCAGAAGGCAGCATGAGCTCACTCTTTTCTGTAGTGATTCCACTGCCAGCACATTAGACGTTACGAAAGTGTATTAATTTTCGCCCCGACAGGGACTAGAACCCAGGACCCTTTGGTTGAAAACCTAACGCTCTACCGACTGAGCTATCCGCACCCACGCACGAGCATTGTCATACAGCTGCGTCGTGTGCGAGTGATTCGCATGTCGTAATTGCTGGCTTGTGGCTCCAATGGCGACTTCACCGACTTCCCACTGACGCGCCGCTGACGCTAGTTTTCTGGCGTCTTAAGGGATGGACATACTTGCAAGTAGCTGCGAGATCATTGAAAAGAAACGCGGCGCCATTGCTTTTGCCGCACTCGACTGATTGAATTGCAATTCCTAAAAAGGAATGAACCTTCACTCTGTCTAACAATTTCAAGCACGTGTGTGTACTCACGAACTCGGCGAAGGCGCGAGAAAATGACGGGGGCGCACTCGTGGGCCTGCGACGGCTTCCTGCAGTCACATCGTCAGTGCGAGGTGGACCGGTAGGCACAGGAAGCAGCGGCCGTCGTGAAACTCAGCATTCTTAAACGGAAATTTTCGTCTTGTTTAGAATGGCGTCATTGGTTTGCACGCTCATTCATGCGTGTGAAAGTATTTGCTGCTCTTTACGCAGAATCGCACGCAGCCGGCGGGATTCGAAACTACTTTCGAGTCAGACGCCTTAACCACTCGGCCACGGCTGCCCCGAACGCAGCGTTCTCCCGACACGTGCAAATTGAACCGTTTAAAGCACTGTGGTGTCAGAAAACGGCGTTGCTGCATTCTTTTCCGTAGTGTTTCCACCACTACCAGAGGAAACGCTACCAAATTATTAAAATTTCCGCCCGAACAGGGACTTGAACCCTGGACCCTTAGGTTAAAAGCCTAATGCTCTACCGACTGAGCTATCCGGGCTCACAACGCCTTATGAAACATCTCACGATGCACAACGACACATTGACTCATGTCCTTTACTGTTGTGCAATCGCTGCATGGAGCTGTTAGTAGTTAAACGTCGCCTGAATGCTGTCTGCAAACTTATCGCGCAAAGCTCGTAACAGACCATCGAACAATGTTGACACACGATGCAAAAACAAACTGCAGCAGTCGTTACGTCTCATACGTTGGAGTAGAGGATTTACGTGTTTTGTCGACACTCATCGGGCAATTGGAAAATTCACAAGCACTTCGAATGCAATGTTTCCCACGTTTTCGCTCATTTCACGGTTCCGCTGGAGACGTTCTTCACCTCCTGGCACAAAACAGGGAACGCAGTCGGTAGGACGTTTTTTTATTTTCTTACTTCTCAGAGAGTTGCCTACTGTGTTCCTCTTATGGCAAGCACTAGACAACCAGAACAGTTACAGAAGAGAGTCATGTCCGTTCTCGGCTCTAGTTACATTATCACAAAGTCAGAGCAATTCCATTGGCGTCGGCTGCAAAACGAAGCCATGCCGAAACCCGGGATCGAACCAGGGACCTTTAGATCTTCAGTCTAACGCTCTCCCAACTGAGCTATTTCGGCTGACGTACAGCGCCCCTCTTTTGCACGTCTGCCCCGTTGTCAATTTCACAGTCATCTTCGTCTGAAAGAACACAGGGACGCCGAAAGGCGAACAGCAGATGCAGTAAAGTACCACACACATTTCTTCTGCTTCCATCGTCGTAACTAGCAAACATGTCGACTCGATTCATGTAATATTGACTTCGCTGATGCTAGAAAAGCTGTGCTATATCGATGCCACGTGCAACTAGTGTGCAGAGAACGAGGCAGAGGAAGGAGTGAGCCTCTCCAACGTGTGTGAGGTAGTATCTAGCAGATACACGCGGTAAGACGTTTGACTTGCGTTTGCTCATTAATTGCTACACGTCATCGTCTGCAAGCTAAAATAATCACATCTGCACTGCCCAGAGAGGCGACACTTGCACTGACACCTGGTGGACGGTTGTGAGACGAGGAGATGAGCTGTGGCTTCTGGGCACGACTGTAGCGCTGCACCCTGGAGCCAAGAACACTGCACCTTGCTGGCGGCCCACGTGTTTAGTAGTGACGCAACTGCTAGGATGCAGCTGAACGTCCATCTTCTGAGAGCGAGAAAATTTCCGCAGTCGGCAGGACTCGAACCTACGCTCCCAGAGGGAATCTGATTTCAAGTCAGACGCCTTAACCACTCGGCCACGACTGCACGTCTCAGAAGCGTCTCTCGACAACTGAAACTCCCACCTTTGCAAGCAATCTCATGGCAGAAGGCAGCATGGGCTCACTCTTTTCTGTAGTGATTCCACTGCCAGCACATTAGACGTTACGAAAGTGTATTAATTTTCGCCCCGACAGGGACTAGAACCCAGGACCCTTTGGTTGAAAACCTAACGCTCTACCGACTGAGCTATCCGCACCCACGCACGAGCATTGTCATACAGCTGCGTCGTGTGCGAGTGATTCGCATGTCGTAATTGCTGGCTTGTGGCTCCAATGGCGACTTCACCGACTTCCCACTGACGCGCCGCTGACGCTAGTTTTCTGGCGTCTTAAGGGATGGACATACTTGCAAGTAGCTGCGAGATCATTGAAAAGAAACGCGGCGCCATTGCTTTTGCCGCACTCGACTGATTGAATTGCAATTCCTAAAAAGGAATGAACCTTCGCTCTGTCCAACAATTTCAAGCACGTGTGTGTACTCACGAACTCGGCGAAGGCGCGAGAAAATGACGGGGGCGCACTCGTGGGCCTGCGACGGCTTCCTGCAGTCACATCGTCAGTGCGAGGTGGACCGGTAGGCACAGGAAGCAGCGGCCGTCGTGAAACTCAGCATTCTTAAACGGAAATTTTCGTCTTGTTTAGAATGGCGTCATTGGTTTGCACGCTCATTCATGCGTGTGAAAGTATTTGCTGCTCTTTACGCAGAATCGCACGCAGCCGGCGGGATTCGAAACTACTTTCGAGTCAGACGCCTTAACCACTCGGCCACGGCTGCCCCGAACGCAGCGTTCTCCCGACACGTGCAAATTGAACCGTTTAAAGCACTGTGGTGTCAGAAAACGGCGTTGCTGCATTCTTTTCCGTAGTGTTTGCACCACTACCAGAGGAAACGCTACCAAATTATTAAAATTTCCGCCCGAACAGGGACTTGAACCCTGGACCCTTAGGTTAAAAGCCTAATGCTCTACCGACTGAGCTATCCGGGCTCACAACGCCTTATGAAACATCTCACGATGCACAACGACACATTGACTCATGTCCTTTACTGTTGTGCAATCGCTGCATGGAGCTGTTAGTAGTTAAACGTCGCCTGAATGCTGTCTGCAAACTTATCGCGCAAAGCTCGTAACAGACCATCGAACAATGTTGACACACGATGCAAAAACAAACTGCAGCAGTCGTTACGTCTCATACGTTGGAGTAGAGGATTTACGTGTTTTGTCGACACTCATCGGGCAATTGGAAAATTCACAAGCACTTCGAATGCAATGTTTCCCACGTTTTCGCTCATTTCACGGTTCCGCTGGAGACGTTCTTCACCTCCTGGCACAAAACAGGGAACGCAGTCGGTAGGACGTTTTTTTATTTTCTTACTTCTCAGAGAGTTGCCTACTGTGTTCCTCTTATGGCAAGCACTAGACAACCAGAACAGTTACAGAAGAGAGTCATGTCCGTTCTCGGCTCTAGGTACATTATCACAAAGTCAGAGCAATTCCATTGGCGTCGGCTGCAAAACGAAGCCATGCCGAAACCCGGGATCGAACCAGGGACCTTTAGATCTTCAGTCTAACGCTCTCCCAACTGAGCTATTTCGGCTGACGTACAGCGCCCCTCTTTTGCACGTCTGCCCCGTTGTCAATTTCACAGTCATCTTCGTCTGAAAGAACACAGGGACGCCGAAAGGCGAACAGCAGATGCAGTAAAGTACCACACACATTTCTTCTGCTTCCATCGTCGTAACTAGCAAACATGTCGACTCGATTCATGTAATATTGACTTCGCTGACGCTAGAAAAGCTGTGCTATATCGATGCCACGTGCAACTAGTGTGCAGAGAACGAGGCAGAGGAAGGAGTGAGCCTCTCCAACGTGTGTGAGGCAGTATCTAGCAGATACACGCGGTAAAACGTTTGACTTGCGTTTGCTCATTAATTGCTACACGTCATCGTCTGCAAGCTAAAATAATCACATCTGCACTGCCCAGAGAGGCGACACTTGCACTGACACCTGGTGGACGGTTGTGAGACGAGGAGATGAGCTGTGGCTTCTGGGCACGACTGTAGCGCTGCACCCTGGAGCCAAGAACACTGCACCTTGCTGGCGGCCCACGTGTTTAGTAGTGACGCAACTGCTAGGATGCAGCTGAACGTCCATCTTCTGAGAGCGAGAAAATTTCCGCAGTCGGCAGGACTCGAACCTACGCTCCCAGAGGGAATCTGATTTCAAGTCAGACGCCTTAACCACTCGGCCACGACTGCACGTCTCAGAAGCGTCTCTCGACAACTGAAACTCCCACCTTTGCAAGCAATCTCATGGCAGAAGGCAGCATGGGCTCACTCTTTTCTGTAGTGATTCCACTGCCAGCACATTAGACGTTACGAAAGTGTATTAATTTTCGCCCCGACAGGGACTAGAACCCAGGACCCTTTGGTTGAAAACCTAACGCTCTACCGACTGAGCTATCCGCACCCACGCACGAGCATTGTCATACAGCTGCGTCGTGTGCGAGTGATTCGCATGTCGTAATTGCTGGCTTGTGGCTCCAATGGCGACTTCACCGACTTCCCACTGACGCGCCGCTGACGCTAGTTTTCTGGCGTCTTAAGGGATGGACATACTTGCAAGTAGCTGCGAGATCATTGAAAAGAAACGCGGCGCCATTGCTTTTGCCGCACTCGACTGATTGAATTGCAATTCCTAAAAAGGAATGAACCTTCACTCTGTCTAACAATTTCAAGCACGTGTGTGTACTCACGAACTCGGCGAAGGCGCGAGAAAATGACGGGGGCGCACTCGTGGGCCTGCGACGGCTTCCTGCAGTCACATCGTCAGTGCGAGGTGGACCGGTAGGCACAGGAAGCAGCGGCCGTCGTGAAACTCAGCATTCTTAAACGGAAATTTTCGTCTTGTTTAGAATGGCGTCATTGGTTTGCACGCTCATTCATGCGTGTGAAAGTATTTGCTGCTCTTTACGCAGAATCGCACGCAGCCGGCGGGATTCGAAACTACTTTCGAGTCAGACGCCTTAACCACTCGGCCACGGCTGCCCCGAACGCAGCGTTCTCCCGACACGTGCAAATTGAACCGTTTAAAGCACTGTGGTGTCAGAAAACGGCGTTGCTGCATTCTTTTCCGTAGTGTTTCCACCACTACCAGAGGAAACGCTACCAAATTATTAAAATTTCCGCCCGAACAGGGACTTGAACCCTGGACCCTTAGGTTAAAAGCCTAATGCTCTACCGACTGAGCTATCCGGGCTCACAACGCCTTATGAAACATCTCACGATGCACAACGACACATTGACTCATGTCCTTTACTGTTGTGCAATCGCTGCATGGAGCTGTTAGTAGTTAAACGTCGCCTGAATGCTGTCTGCAAACTTATCGCGCAAAGCTCGTAACAGACCATCGAACAATGTTGACACACGATGCAAAAACAAACTGCAGCAGTCGTTACGTCTCATACGTTGGAGTAGAGGATTTACGTGTTTTGTCGACACTCATCGGGCAATTGGAAAATTCACAAGCACTTCGAATGCAATGTTTCCCACGTTTTCGCTCATTTCACGGTTCCGCTGGAGACGTTCTTCACCTCCTGGCACAAAACAGGGAACGCAGTCGGTAGGACGTTTTTTTATTTTCTTACTTCTCAGAGAGTTGCCTACTGTGTTCCTCTTATGGCAAGCACTAGACAACCAGAACAGTTACAGAAGAGAGTCATGTCCGTTCTCGGCTCTAGGTACATTATCACAAAGTCAGAGCAATTCCATTGGCGTCGGCTGCAAAACGAAGCCATGCCGAAACCCGGGATCGAACCAGGGACCTTTAGATCTTCAGTCTAACGCTCTCCCAACTGAGCTATTTCGGCTGACGTACAGCGCCCCTCTTTTGCACGTCTGCCCCGTTGTCAATTTCACAGTCATCTTCGTCTGAAAGAACACAGGGACGCCGAAAGGCGAACAGCAGATGCAGTAAAGTACCACACACATTTCTTCTGCTTCCATCGTCGTAACTAGCAAACATGTCGACTCGATTCATGTAATATTGACTTCGCTGACGCTAGAAAAGCTGTGCTATATCGATGCCACGTGCAACTAGTGTGCAGAGAACGAGGCAGAGGAAGGAGTGAGCCTCTCCAACGTGTGTGAGGCAGTATCTAGCAGATACACGCGGTAAAACGTTTGACTTGCGTTTGCTCATTAATTGCTACACGTCATCGTCTGCAAGCTAAAATAATCACATCTGCACTGCCCAGAGAGGCGACACTTGCACTGACACCTGGTGGACGGTTGTGAGACGAGGAGATGAGCTGTGGCTTCTGGGCACGACTGTAGCGCTGCACCCTGGAGCCAAGAACACTGCACCTTGCTGGCGGCCCACGTGTTTAGTAGTGACGCAACTGCTAGGATGCAGCTGAACGTCCATCTTCTGAGAGCGAGAAAATTTCCGCAGTCGGCAGGACTCGAACCTACGCTCCCAGAGGGAATCTGATTTCAAGTCAGACGCCTTAACCACTCGGCCACGACTGCACGTCTCAGAAGCGTCTCTCGACAACTGAAACTCCCACCTTTGCAAGCAATCTCATGGCAGAAGGCAGCATGGGCTCACTCTTTTCTGTAGTGATTCCACTGCCAGCACATTAGACGTTACGAAAGTGTATTAATTTTCGCCCCGACAGGGACTAGAACCCAGGACCCTTTGGTTGAAAACCTAACGCTCTACCGACTGAGCTATCCGCACCCACGCACGAGCATTGTCATACAGCTGCGTCGTGTGCGAGTGATTCGCATGTCGTAATTGCTGGCTTGTGGCTCCAATGGCGACTTCACCGACTTCCCACTGACGCGCCGCTGACGCTAGTTTTCTGGCGTCTTAAGGGATGGACATACTTGCAAGTAGCTGCGAGATCATTGAAAAGAAACGCGGCGCCATTGCTTTTGCCGCACTCGACTGATTGAATTGCAATTCCTAAAAAGGAATGAACCTTCACTCTGTCTAACAATTTCAAGCACGTGTGTGTACTCACGAACTCGGCGAAGGCGCGAGAAAATGACGGGGGCGCACTCGTGGGCCTGCGACGGCTTCCTGCAGTCACATCGTCAGTGCGAGGTGGACCGGTAGGCACAGGAAGCAGCGGCCGTCGTGAAACTCAGCATTCTTAAACGGAAATTTTCGTCTTGTTTAGAATGGCGTCATTGGTTTGCACGCTCATTCATGCGTGTGAAAGTATTTGCTGCTCTTTACGCAGAATCGCACGCAGCCGGCGGGATTCGAAACTACTTTCGAGTCAGACGCCTTAACCACTCGGCCACGGCTGCCCCGAACGCAGCGTTCTCCCGACACGTGCAAATTGAACCGTTTAAAGCACTGTGGTGTCAGAAAACGGCGTTGCTGCATTCTTTTCCGTAGTGTTTCCACCACTACCAGAGGAAACGCTACCAAATTATTAAAATTTCCGCCCGAACAGGGACTTGAACCCTGGACCCTTAGGTTAAAAGCCTAATGCTCTACCGACTGAGCTATCCGGGCTCACAACGCCTTATGAAACATCTCACGATGCACAACGACACATTGACTCATGTCCTTTACTGTTGTGCAATCGCTGCATGGAGCTGTTAGTAGTTAAACGTCGCCTGAATGCTGTCTGCAAACTTATCGCGCAAAGCTCGTAACAGACCATCGAACAATGTTGACACACGATGCAAAAACAAACTGCAGCAGTCGTTACGTCTCATACGTTGGAGTAGAGGATTTACGTGTTTTGTCGACACTCATCGGGCAATTGGAAAATTCACAAGCACTTCGAATGCAATGTTTCCCACGTTTTCGCTCATTTCACGGTTCCGCTGGAGACGTTCTTCACCTCCTGGCACAAAACAGGGAACGCAGTCGGTAGGACGTTTTTTTATTTTCTTACTTCTCAGAGAGTTGCCTACTGTGTTCCTCTTATGGCAAGCACTAGACAACCAGAACAGTTACAGAAGAGAGTCATGTCCGTTCTCGGCTCTAGTTACATTATCACAAAGTCAGAGCAATTCCATTGGCGTCGGCTGCAAAACGAAGCCATGCCGAAACCCGGGATCGAACCAGGGACCTTTAGATCTTCAGTCTAACGCTCTCCCAACTGAGCTATTTCGGCTGACGTACAGCGCCCCTCTTTTGCACGTCTGCCCCGTTGTCAATTTCACAGTCATCTTCGTCTGAAAGAACACAGGGACGCCGAAAGGCGAACAGCAGATGCAGTAAAGTACCACACACATTTCTTCTGCTTCCATCGTCGTAACTAGCAAACATGTCGACTCGATTCATGTAATATTGACTTCGCTGACGCTAGAAAAGCTGTGCTATATCGATGCCACGTGCAACTAGTGTGCAGAGAACGAGGCAGAGGAAGGAGTGAGCCTCTCCAACGTGTGTGAGGCAGTATCTAGCAGATACACGCGGTAAAACGTTTGACTTGCGTTTGCTCATTAATTGCTACACGTCATCGTCTGCAAGCTAAAATAATCACATCTGCACTGCCCAAAGAGGCGACACTTGCACTGACACCTGGTGGACGGTTGTGAGACGAGGAGATGAGCTGTGGCTTCTGGGCACGACTGTAGCGCTGCACCCTGGAGCCAAGAACACTGCACCTTGCTGGCGGCCCACGTGTTTAGTAGTGACGCAACTGCTAGGATGCAGCTGAACGTCCATCTTCTGAGAGCGAGAAAATTTCCGCAGTCGGCAGGACTCGAACCTACGCTCCCAGAGGGAATCTGATTTCAAGTCAGACGCCTTAACCACTCGGCCACGACTGCACGTCTCAGAAGCGTCTCTCGACAACTGAAACTACCACCTTTGCAAGCAATCTCATGGCAGAAGGCAGCATGGGCTCACTCTTTTCTGTAGTGATTCCACTGCCAGCACATTAGACGTTACGAAAGTGTATTAATTTTCGCCCCGACAGGGACTAGAACCCAGGACCCTTTGGTTGAAAACCTAACGCTCTACCGACTGAGCTATCCGCACCCACGCACGAGCATTGTCATACAGCTGCGTCGTGTGCGAGTGATTCGCATGTCGTAATTGCTGGCTTGTGGCTCCAATGGCGACTTCACCGACTTCCCACTGACGCGCCGCTGACGCTAGTTTTCTGGCGTCTTAAGGGATGGACATACTTGCAAGTAGCTGCGAGATCATTGAAAAGAAACGCGGCGCCATTGCTTTTGCCGCACTCGACTGATTGAATTGCAATTCCTAAAAAGGAATGAACCTTCACTCTGTCTAACAATTTCAAGCACGTGTGTGTACTCACGAACTCGGCGAAGGCGCGAGAAAATGACGGGGGCGCACTCGTGGGCCTGCGACGGCTTCCTGCAGTCACATCGTCAGTGCGAGGTGGACCGGTAGGCACAGGAAGCAGCGGCCGTCGTGAAACTCAGCATTCTTAAACGGAAATTTTCGTCTTGTTTAGAATGGCGTCATTGGTTTGCACGCTCATTCATGCGTGTGAAAGTATTTGCTGCTCTTTACGCAGAATCGCACGCAGCCGGCGGGATTCGAAACTACTTTCGAGTCAGACGCCTTAACCACTCGGCCACGGCTGCCCCGAACGCAGCGTTCTCCCGACACGTGCAAATTGAACCGTTTAAAGCACTGTGGTGTCAGAAAACGGCGTTGCTGCATTCTTTTCCGTAGTGTTTCCACCACTACCAGAGGAAACGCTACCAAATTATTAAAATTTCCGCCCGAACAGGGACTTGAACCCTGGACCCTTAGGTTAAAAGCCTAATGCTCTACCGACTGAGCTATCCGGGCTCACAACGCCTTATGAAACATCTCACGATGCACAACGACACATTGACTCATGTCCTTTACTGTTGTGCAATCGCTGCATGGAGCTGTTAGTAGTTAAACGTCGCCTGAATGCTGTCTGCAAACTTATCGCGCAAAGCTCGTAACAGACCATCGAACAATGTTGACACACGATGCAAAAACAAACTGCAGCAGTCGTTACGTCTCATACGTTGGAGTAGAGGATTTACGTGTTTTGTCGACACTCATCGGGCAATTGGAAAATTCACAAGCACTTCGAATGCAATGTTTCCCACGTTTTCGCTCATTTCACGGTTCCGCTGGAGACGTTCTTCACCTCCTGGCACAAAACAGGGAACGCAGTCGGTAGGACGTTTTTTTATTTTCTTACTTCTCAGAGAGTTGCCTACTGTGTTCCTCTTATGGCAAGCACTAGACAACCAGAACAGTTACAGAAGAGAGTCATGTCCGTTCTCGGCTCTAGTTACATTATCACAAAGTCAGAGCAATTCCATTGGCGTCGGCTGCAAAACGAAGCCATGCCGAAACCCGGGATCGAACCAGGGACCTTTAGATCTTCAGTCTAACGCTCTCCCAACTGAGCTATTTCGGCTGACGTACAGCGCCGCTCTTTTGCACGTCTGCCCCGTTGTCAATTTCACAGTCATCTTCGTCTGAAAGAACACAGGGACGCCGAAAGGCGAACAGCAGATGCAGTAAAGTACCACACACATTTCTTCTGCTTCCATCGTCGTAACTAGCAAACATGTCGACTCGATTCATGTAATATTGACTTCGCTGACGCTAGAAAAGCTGTGCTATATCGATGCCACGTGCAACTAGTGTGCAGAGAACGAGGCAGAGGAAGGAGTGAGCCTCTCCAACGTGTGTGAGGCAGTATCTAGCAGATACACGCGGTAAAACGTTTGACTTGCGTTTGCTCATTAATTGCTACACGTCATCGTCTGCAAGCTAAAATAATCACATCTGCACTGCCCAGAGAGGCGACACTTGCACTGACACCTGGTGGACGGTTGTGAGACGAGGAGATGAGCTGTGGCTTCTGGGCACGACTGTAGCGCTGCACCCTGGAGCCAAGAACACTGCACCTTGCTGGCGGCCCACGTGTTTAGTAGTGACGCAACTGCTAGGATGCAGCTGAACGTCCATCTTCTGAGAGCGAGAAAATTTCCGCAGTCGGCATGACTCGAACCTACGCTCCCAGAGGGAATCTGATTTCAAGTCAGACGCCTTAACCACTCGGCCACGACTGCACGTCTCAGAAGCGTCTCTCGACAACTGAAACTACCACCTTTGCAAGCAATCTCATGGCAGAAGGCAGCATGGGCTCACTCTTTTCTGTAGTGATTCCACTGCCAGCACATTAGACGTTACGAAAGTGTATTAATTTTCGCCCCGACAGGGACTAGAACCCAGGACCCTTTGGTTGAAAACCTAACGCTCTACCGACTGAGCTATCCGCACCCACGCACGAGCATTGTCATACAGCTGCGTCGTGTGCGAGTGATTCGCATGTCGTAATTGCTGGCTTGTGGCTCCAATGGCGACTTCACCGACTTCCCACTGACGCGCCGCTGACGCTAGTTTTCTGGCGTCTTAAGGGATGGACATACTTGCAAGTAGCTGCGAGATCATTGAAAAGAAACGCGGCGCCATTGCTTTTGCCGCACTCGACTGATTGAATTGCAATTCCTAAAAAGGAATGAACCTTCACTCTGTCTAACAATTTCAAGCACGTGTGTGTACTCACGAACTCGGCGAAGGCGCGAGAAAATGACGGGGGCGCACTCGTGGGCCTGCGACGGCTTCCTGCAGTCACATCGTCAGTGCGAGGTGGACCGGTAGGCACAGGAAGCAGCGGCCGTCGTGAAACTCAGCATTCTTAAACGGAAATTTTCGTCTTGTTTAGAATGGCGTCATTGGTTTGCACGCTCATTCATGCGTGTGAAAGTATTTGCTGCTCTTTACGCAGAATCGCACGCAGCCGGCGGGATTCGAAACTACTTTCGAGTCAGACGCCTTAACCACTCGGCCACGGCTGCCCCGAACGCAGCGTTCTCCCGACACGTGCAAATTGAACCGTTTAAAGCACTGTGGTGTCAGAAAACGGCGTTGCTGCATTCTTTTCCGTAGTGTTTCCACCACTACCAGAGGAAACGCTACCAAATTATTAAAATTTCCGCCCGAACAGGGACTTGAACCCTGGACCCTTAGGTTAAAAGCCTAATGCTCTACCGACTGAGCTATCCGGGCTCACAACGCCTTATGAAACATCTCACGATGCACAACGACACATTGACTCATGTCCTTTACTGTTGTGCAATCGCTGCATGGAGCTGTTAGTAGTTAAACGTCGCCTGAATGCTGTCTGCAAACTTATCGCGCAAAGCTCGTAACAGACCATCGAACAATGTTGACACACGATGCAAAAACAAACTGCAGCAGTCGTTACGTCTCATACGTTGGAGTAGAGGATTTACGTGTTTTGTCGACACTCATCGGGCAATTGGAAAATTCACAAGCACTTCGAATGCAATGTTTCCCACGTTTTCGCTCATTTCACGGTTCCGCTGGAGACGTTCTTCACCTCCTGGCACAAAACAGGGAACGCAGTCGGTAGGACGTTTTTTTTATTTTCTTACTTCTCAGAGAGTTGCCTACTGTGTTCCTCTTATGGCAAGCACTAGACAACCAGAACAGTTACAGAAGAGAGTCATGTCCGTTCTCGGCTCTAGTTACATTATCACAAAGTCAGAGCAATTCCATTGGCGTCGGCTGCAAAACGAAGCCATGCCGAAACCCGGGATCGAACCAGGGACCTTTAGATCTTCAGTCTAACGCTCTCCCAACTGAGCTATTTCGGCTGACGTACAGCGCCCCTCTTTTGCACGTCTGCCCCGTTGTCAATTTCACAGTCATCTTCGTCTGAAAGAACACAGGGACGCCGAAAGGCGAACAGCAGATGCAGTAAAGTACCACACACATTTCTTCTGCTTCCATCGTCGTAACTAGCAAACATGTCGACTCGATTCATGTAATATTGACTTCGCTGACGCTAGAAAAGCTGTGCTATATCGATGCCACGTGCAACTAGTGTGCAGAGAACGAGGCAGAGGAAGGAGTGAGCCTCTCCAACGTGTGTGAGGCAGTATCTAGCAGATACACGCGGTAAAACGTTTGACTTGCGTTTGCTCATTAATTGCTACACGTCATCGTCTGCAAGCTAAAATAATCACATCTGCACTGCCCAAAGAGGCGACACTTGCACTGACACCTGGTGGACGGTTGTGAGACGAGGAGATGAGCTGTGGCTTCTGGGCACGACTGTAGCGCTGCACCCTGGAGCCAAGAACACTGCACCTTGCTGGCGGCCCACGTGTTTAGTAGTGACGCAACTGCTAGGATGCAGCTGAACGTCCATCTTCTGAGAGCGAGAAAATTTCCGCAGTCGGCAGGACTCGAACCTACGCTCCCAGAGGGAATCTGATTTCAAGTCAGACGCCTTAACCACTCGGCCACGACTGCACGTCTCAGAAGCGTCTCTCGACAACTGAAACTACCACCTTTGCAAGCAATCTCATGGCAGAAGGCAGCATGGGCTCACTCTTTTCTGTAGTGATTCCACTGCCAGCACATTAGACGTTACGAAAGTGTATTAATTTTCGCCCCGACAGGGACTAGAACCCAGGACCCTTTGGTTGAAAACCTAACGCTCTACCGACTGAGCTATCCGCACCCACGCACGAGCATTGTCATACAGCTGCGTCGTGTGCGAGTGATTCGCATGTCGTAATTGCTGGCTTGTGGCTCCAATGGCGACTTCACCGACTTCCCACTGACGCGCCGCTGACGCTAGTTTTCTGGCGTCTTAAGGGATGGACATACTTGCAAGTAGCTGCGAGATCATTGAAAAGAAACGCGGCGCCATTGCTTTTGCCGCACTCGACTGATTGAATTGCA
Source organism: Schistocerca gregaria (assembly GCF_023897955.1). Lineage (NCBI taxonomy): Eukaryota > Metazoa > Arthropoda > Insecta > Orthoptera > Acrididae > Schistocerca > Schistocerca gregaria. Next base: position 290,459 of record NW_026061867.1, on the reverse strand, counting down.
ATTCCTAAAAAGGAATGAACCTTCACTCTGTCTAACAATTTCAAGCACGTGTGTGTACTCACGAACTCGGCGAAGGCGCGAGAAAATGACGGGGGCGCACTCGTGGGCCTGCGACGGCTTCCTGCAGTCACATCGTCAGTGCGAGGTGGACCGGTAGGCACAGGAAGCAGCGGCCGTCGTGAAACTCAGCATTCTTAAACGGAAATTTTCGTCTTGTTTAGAATGGCGTCATTGGTTTGCACGCTCATTCATGCGTGTGAAAGTATTTGCTGCTCTTTACGCAGAATCGCACGCAGCCGGCGGGATTCGAAACTACTTTCGAGTCAGACGCCTTAACCACTCGGCCACGGCTGCCCCGAACGCAGCGTTCTCCCGACACGTGCAAATTGAACCGTTTAAAGCACTGTGGTGTCAGAAAACGGCGTTGCTGCATTCTTTTCCGTAGTGTTTCCACCACTACCAGAGGAAACGCTACCAAATTATTAAAATTTCCGCCCGAACAGGGACTTGAACCCTGGACCCTTAGGTTAAAAGCCTAATGCTCTACCGACTGAGCTATCCGGGCTCACAACGCCTTATGAAACATCTCACGATGCACAACGACACATTGACTCATGTCCTTTACTGTTGTGCAATCGCTGCATGGAGCTGTTAGTAGTTAAACGTCGCCTGAATGCTGTCTGCAAACTTATCGCGCAAAGCTCGTAACAGACCATCGAACAATGTTGACACACGATGCAAAAACAAACTGCAGCAGTCGTTACGTCTCATACGTTGGAGTAGAGGATTTACGTGTTTTGTCGACACTCATCGGGCAATTGGAAAATTCACAAGCACTTCGAATGCAATGTTTCCCACGTTTTCGCTCATTTCACGGTTCCGCTGGAGACGTTCTTCACCTCCTGGCACAAAACAGGGAACGCAGTCGGTAGGACGTTTTTTTTATTTTCTTACTTCTCAGAGAGTTGCCTACTGTGTTCCTCTTATGGCAAGCACTAGACAACCAGAACAGTTACAGAAGAGAGTCATGTCCGTTCTCGGCTCTAGTTACATTATCACAAAGTCAGAGCAATTCCATTGGCGTCGGCTGCAAAACGAAGCCATGCCGAAACCCGGGATCGAACCAGGGACCTTTAGATCTTCAGTCTAACGCTCTCCCAACTGAGCTATTTCGGCTGACGTACAGCGCCCCTCTTTTGCACGTCTGCCCCGTTGTCAATTTCACAGTCATCTTCGTCTGAAAGAACACAGGGACGCCGAAAGGCGAACAGCAGATGCAGTAAAGTACCACACACATTTCTTCTGCTTCCATCGTCGTAACTAGCAAACATGTCGACTCGATTCATGTAATATTGACTTCGCTGACGCTAGAAAAGCTGTGCTATATCGATGCCACGTGCAACTAGTGTGCAGAGAACGAGGCAGAGGAAGGAGTGAGCCTCTCCAACGTGTGTGAGGCAGTATCTAGCAGATACACGCGGTAAAACGTTTGACTTGCGTTTGCTCATTAATTGCTACACGTCATCGTCTGCAAGCTAAAATAATCACATCTGCACTGCCCAAAGAGGCGACACTTGCACTGACACCTGGTGGACGGTTGTGAGACGAGGAGATGAGCTGTGGCTTCTGGGCACGACTGTAGCGCTGCACCCTGGAGCCAAGAACACTGCACCTTGCTGGCGGCCCACGTGTTTAGTAGTGACGCAACTGCTAGGATGCAGCTGAACGTCCATCTTCTGAGAGCGAGAAAATTTCCGCAGTCGGCAGGACTCGAACCTACGCTCCCAGAGGGAATCTGATTTCAAGTCAGACGCCTTAACCACTCGGCCACGACTGCACGTCTCAGAAGCGTCTCTCGACAACTGAAACTACCACCTTTGCAAGCAATCTCATGGCAGAAGGCAGCATGGGCTCACTCTTTTCTGTAGTGATTCCACTGCCAGCACATTAGACGTTACGAAAGTGTATTAATTTTCGCCCCGACAGGGACTAGAACCCAGGACCCTTTGGTTGAAAACCTAACGCTCTACCGACTGAGCTATCCGCACCCACGCACGAGCATTGTCATACAGCTGCGTCGTGTGCGAGTGATTCGCATGTCGTAATTGCTGGCTTGTGGCTCCAATGGCGACTTCACCGACTTCCCACTGACGCGCCGCTGACGCTAGTTTTCTGGCGTCTTAAGGGATGGACATACTTGCAAGTAGCTGAGAGATCATTGAAAAGAAACGCGGCGCCATTGCTTTTGCCGCACTCGACTGATTGAATTGCAATTCCTAAAAAGGAATGAACCTTCGCTCTGTCCAACAATTTCAAGCACGTGTGTGTACTCACGAACTCGGCGAAGGCGCGAGAAAATGACGGGGGCGCACTCGTGGGCCTGCGACGGCTTCCTGCAGTCACATCGTCAGTGCGAGGTGGACCGGTAGGCACAGGAAGCAGCGGCCGTCGTGAAACTCAGCATTCTTAAACGGAAATTTTCGTCTTGTTTAGAATGGCGTCATTGGTTTGCACGCTCATTCATGCGTGTGAAAGTATTTGCTGCTCTTTACGCAGAATCGCACGCAGCCGGCGGGATTCGAAACTACTTTCGAGTCAGACGCCTTAACCACTCGGCCACGGCTGCCCCGAACGCAGCGTTCTCCCGACACGTGCAAATTGAACCGTTTAAAGCACTGTGGTGTCAGAAAACGGCGTTGCTGCATTCTTTTCCGTAGTGTTTCCACCACTACCAGAGGAAACGCTACCAAATTATTAAAATTTCCGCCCGAACAGGGACTTGAACCCTGGACCCTTAGGTTAAAAGCCTAATGCTCTACCGACTGAGCTATCCGGGCTCACAACGCCTTATGAAACATCTCACGATGCACAACGACACATTGACTCATGTCCTTTACTGTTGTGCAATCGCTGCATGGAGCTGTTAGTAGTTAAACGTCGCCTGAATGCTGTCTGCAAACTTATCGCGCAAAGCTCGTAACAGACCATCGAACAATGTTGACACACGATGCAAAAACAAACTGCAGCAGTCGTTACGTCTCATACGTTGGAGTAGAGGATTTACGTGTTTTGTCGACACTCATCGGGCAATTGGAAAATTCACAAGCACTTCGAATGCAATGTTTCCCACGTTTTCGCTCATTTCACGGTTCCGCTGGAGACGTTCTTCACCTCCTGGCACAAAACAGGGAACGCAGTCGGTAGGACGTTTTTTTATTTTCTTACTTCTCAGAGAGTTGCCTACTGTGTTCCTCTTATGGCAAGCACTAGACAACCAGAACAGTTACAGAAGAGAGTCATGTCCGTTCTCGGCTCTAGTTACATTATCACAAAGTCAGAGCAATTCCATTGGCGTCGGCTGCAAAACGAAGCCATGCCGAAACCCGGGATCGAACCAGGGACCTTTAGATCTTCAGTCTAACGCTCTCCCAACTGAGCTATTTCGGCTGACGTACAGCGCGCCCTCTTTTGCACGTCTGCCCCGTTGTCAATTTCACAGTCATCTTCGTCTGAAAGAACACAGGGACGCCGAAAGGCGAACAGCAGATGCAGTAAAGTACCACACACATTTCTTCTGCTTCCATCGTCGTAACTAGCAAACATGTCGACTCGATTCATGTAATATTGACTTCGCTGACGCTAGAAAAGCTGTGCTATATCGATGCCACGTGCAACTAGTGTGCAGAGAACGAGGCAGAGGAAGGAGTGAGCCTCTCCAACGTGTGTGAGGCAGTATCTAGCAGATACACGCGGTAAAACGTTTGACTTGCGTTTGCTCATTAATTGCTACACGTCATCGTCTGCAAGCTAAAATAATCACATCTGCACTGCCCAAAGAGGCGACACTTGCACTGACACCTGGTGGACGGTTGTGAGACGAGGAGATGAGCTGTGGCTTCTGGGCACGACTGTAGCGCTGCACCCTGGAGCCAAGAACACTGCACCTTGCTGGCGGCCCACGTGTTTAGTAGTGACGCAACTGCTAGGATGCAGCTGAACGTCCATCTTCTGAGAGCGAGAAAATTTCCGCAGTCGGCAGGACTCGAACCTACGCTCCCAGAGGGAATCTGATTTCAAGTCAGACGCCTTAACCACTCGGCCACGACTGCACGTCTCAGAAGCGTCTCTCGACAACTGAAACTCCCACCTTTGCAAGCAATCTCATGGCAGAAGGCAGCATGGGCTCACTCTTTTCTGTAGTGATTCCACTGCCAGCACATTAGACGTTACGAAAGTGTATTAATTTTCGCCCCGACAGGGACTAGAACCCAGGACCCTTTGGTTGAAAACCTAACGCTCTACCGACTGAGCTATCCGCACCCACGCACGAGCATTGTCATACAGCTGCGTCGTGTGCGAGTGATTCGCATGTCGTAATTGCTGGCTTGTGGCTCCAATGGCGACTTCACCGACTTCCCACTGACGCGCCGCTGACGCTAGTTTTCTGGCGTCTTAAGGGATGGACATACTTGCAAGTAGCTGCGAGATCATTGAAAAGAAACGCGGCGCCATTGCTTTTGCCGCACTCGACTGATTGAATTGCAATTCCTAAAAAGGAATGAACCTTCGCTCTGTCCAACAATTTCAAGCACGTGTGTGTACTCACGAACTCGGCGAAGGCGCGAGAAAATGACGGGGGCGCACTCGTGGGCCTGCGACGGCTTCCTGCAGTCACATCGTCAGTGCGAGGTGGACCGGTAGGCACAGGAAGCAGCGGCCGTCGTGAAACTCAGCATTCTTAAACGGAAATTTTCGTCTTGTTTAGAATGGCGTCATTGGTTTGCACGCTCATTCATGCGTGTGAAAGTATTTGCTGCTCTTTACGCAGAATCGCACGCAGCCGGCGGGATTCGAAACTACTTTCGAGTCAGACGCCTTAACCACTCGGCCACGGCTGCCCCGAACGCAGCGTTCTCCCGACACGTGCAAATTGAACCGTTTAAAGCACTGTGGTGTCAGAAAACGGCGTTGCTGCATTCTTTTCCGTAGTGTTTCCACCACTACCAGAGGAAACGCTACCAAATTATTAAAATTTCCGCCCGAACAGGGACTTGAACCCTGGACCCTTAGGTTAAAAGCCTAATGCTCTACCGACTGAGCTATCCGGGCTCACAACGCCTTATGAAACATCTCACGATGCACAACGACACATTGACTCATGTCCTTTACTGTTGTGCAATCGCTGCATGGAGCTGTTAGTAGTTAAACGTCGCCTGAATGCTGTCTGCAAACTTATCGCGCAAAGCTCGTAACAGACCATCGAACAATGTTGACACACGATGCAAAAACAAACTGCAGCAGTCGTTACGTCTCATACGTTGGAGTAGAGGATTTACGTGTTTTGTCGACACTCATCGGGCAATTGGAAAATTCACAAGCACTTCGAATGCAATGTTTCCCACGTTTTCGCTCATTTCACGGTTCCGCTGGAGACGTTCTTCACCTCCTGGCACAAAACAGGGAACGCAGTCGGTAGGACGTTTTTTTATTTTCTTACTTCTCAGAGAGTTGCCTACTGTGTTCCTCTTATGGCAAGCACTAGACAACCAGAACAGTTACAGAAGAGAGTCATGTCCGTTCTCGGCTCTAGTTACATTATCACAAAGTCAGAGCAATTCCATTGGCGTCGGCTGCAAAACGAAGCCATGCCGAAACCCGGGATCGAACCAGGGACCTTTAGATCTTCAGTCTAACGCTCTCCCAACTGAGCTATTTCGGCTGACGTACAGCGCCCCTCTTTTGCACGTCTGCCCCGTTGTCAATTTCACAGTCATCTTCGTCTGAAAGAACACAGGGACGCCGAAAGGCGAACAGCAGATGCAGTAAAGTACCACACACATTTCTTCTGCTTCCATCGTCGTAACTAGCAAACATGTCGACTCGATTCATGTAATATTGACTTCGCTGACGCTAGAAAAGCTGTGCTATATCGATGCCACGTGCAACTAGTGTGCAGAGAACGAGGCAGAGGAAGGAGTGAGCCTCTCCAACGTGTGTGAGGCAGTATCTAGCAGATACACGCGGTAAAACGTTTGACTTGCGTTTGCTCATTAATTGCTACACGTCATCGTCTGCAAGCTAAAATAATCACATCTGCACTGCCCAGAGAGGCGACACTTGCACTGACACCTGGTGGACGGTTGTGAGACGAGGAGATGAGCTGTGGCTTCTGGGCACGACTGTAGCGCTGCACCCTGGAGCCAAGAACACTGCACCTTGCTGGCGGCCCACGTGTTTAGTAGTGACGCAACTGCTAGGATGCAGCTGAACGTCCATCTTCTGAGAGCGAGAAAATTTCCGCAGTCGGCAGGACTCGAACCTACGCTCCCAGAGGGAATCTGATTTCAAGTCAGACGCCTTAACCACTCGGCCACGACTGCACGTCTCAGAAGCGTCTCTCGACAACTGAAACTACCACCTTTGCAAGCAATCTCATGGCAGAAGGCAGCATGGGCTCACTCTTTTCTGTAGTGATTCCACTGCCAGCACATTAGACGTTACGAAAGTGTATTAATTTTCGCCCCGACAGGGACTAGAACCCAGGACCCTTTGGTTGAAAACCTAACGCTCTACCGACTGAGCTATCCGCACCCACGCATGAGCATTGTCATACAGCTGCGTCGTGTGCGAGTGATTCGCATGTCGTAATTGCTGGCTTGTGGCTCCAATGGCGACTTCACCGACTTCCCACTGACGCGCCGCTGACGCTAGTTTTCTGGCGTCTTAAGGGATGGACATACTTGCAAGTAGCTGAGAGATCATTGAAAAGAAACGCGGTGCCATTGCTTTTGCCGCACTCGACTGATTGAATTGCAATTCCTAAAAAGGAATGAACCTTCGCTCTGTCCAACAATTTCAAGCACGTGTGTGTACTCACGAACTCGGCGAAGGCGCGAGAAAATGACGGGGGCGCACTCGTGGGCCTGCGACGGCTTCCTGCAGTCACATCGTCAGTGCGAGGTGGACCGGTAGGCACAGGAAGCAGCGGCCGTCGTGAAACTCAGCATTCTTAAACGGAAATTTTCGTCTTGTTTAGAATGGCGTCATTGGTTTGCACGCTCATTCATGCGTGTGAAAGTATTTGCTGCTCTTTACGCAGAATCGCACGCAGCCGGCGGGATTCGAAACTACTTTCGAGTCAGACGCCTTAACCACTCGGCCACGGCTGCCCCGAACGCAGCGTTCTCCCGACACGTGCAAATTGAACCGTTTAAAGCACTGTGGTGTCAGAAAACGGCGTTGCTGCATTCTTTTCCGTAGTGTTTCCACCACTACCAGAGGAAACGCTACCAAATTATTAAAATTTCCGCCCGAACAGGGACTTGAACCCTGGACCCTTAGGTTAAAAGCCTAATGCTCTACCGACTGAGCTATCCGGGCTCACAACGCCTTATGAAACATCTCACGATGCACAACGACACATTGACTCATGTCCTTTACTGTTGTGCAATCGCTGCATGGAGCTGTTAGTAGTTAAACGTCGCCTGAATGCTGTCTGCAAACTTATCGCGCAAAGCTCGTAACAGACCATCGAACAATGTTGACACACGATGCAAAAACAAACTGCAGCAGTCGTTACGTCTCATACGTTGGAGTAGAGGATTTACGTGTTTTGTCGACACTCATCGGGCAATTGGAAAATTCACAAGCACTTCGAATGCAATGTTTCCCACGTTTTCGCTCATTTCACGGTTCCGCTGGAGACGTTCTTCACCTCCTGGCACAAAACAGGGAACGCAGTCGGTAGGACGTTTTTTTATTTTCTTACTTCTCAGAGAGTTGCCTACTGTGTTCCTCTTATGGCAAGCACTAGACAACCAGAACAGTTACAGAAGAGAGTCATGTCCGTTCTCGGCTCTAGTTACATTATCACAAAGTCAGAGCAATTCCATTGGCGTCGGCTGCAAAACGAAGCCATGCCGAAACCCGGGATCGAACCAGGGACCTTTAGATCTTCAGTCTAACGCTCTCCCAACTGAGCTATTTCGGCTGACGTACAGCGCCCCTCTTTTGCACGTCTGCCCCGTTGTCAATTTCACAGTCATCTTCGTCTGAAAGAACACAGGGACGCCGAAAGGCGAACAGCAGATGCAGTAAAGTACCACACACATTTCTTCTGCTTCCATCGTCGTAACTAGCAAACATGTCGACTCGATTCATGTAATATTGACTTCGCTGACGCTAGAAAAGCTGTGCTATATCGATGCCACGTGCAACTAGTGTGCAGAGAACGAGGCAGAGGAAGGAGTGAGCCTCTCCAACGTGTGTGAGGCAGTATCTAGCAGATACACGCGGTAAAACGTTTGACTTGCGTTTGCTCATTAATTGCTACACGTCATCGTCTGCAAGCTAAAATAATCACATCTGCACTGCCCAGAGAGGCGACACTTGCACTGACACCTGGTGGACGGTTGTGAGACGAGGAGATGAGCTGTGGCTTCTGGGCACGACTGTAGCGCTGCACCCTGGAGCCAAGAACACTGCACCTTGCTGGCGGCCCACGTGTTTAGTAGTGACGCAACTGCTAGGATGCAGCTGAACGTCCATCTTCTGAGAGCGAGAAAATTTCCGCAGTCGGCAGGACTCGAACCTACGCTCCCAGAGGGAATCTGATTTCAAGTCAGACGCCTTAACCACTCGGCCACGACTGCACGTCTCAGAAGCGTCTCTCGACAACTGAAACTCCCACCTTTGCAAGCAATCTCATGGCAGAAGGCAGCATGGGCTCACTCTTTTCTGTAGTGATTCCACTGCCAGCACATTAGACGTTACGAAAGTGTATTAATTTTCGCCCCGACAGGGACTAGAACCCAGGACCCTTTGGTTGAAAACCTAACGCTCTACCGACTGAGCTATCCGCACCCACGCACGAGCATTGTCATACAGCTGCGTCGTGTGCGAGTGATTCGCATGTCGTAATTGCTGGCTTGTGGCTCCAATGGCGACTTCACCGACTTCCCACTGACGCGCCGCTGACGCTAGTTTTCTGGCGTCTTAAGGGATGGACATACTTGCAAGTAGCTGAGAGATCATTGAAAAGAAACGCGGCGCCATTGCTTTTGCCGCACTCGACTGATTGAATTGCAATTCCTAAAAAGGAATGAACCTTCGCTCTGTCCAACAATTTCAAGCACGTGTGTGTACTCACGAACTCGGCGAAGGCGCGAGAAAATGACGGGGGCGCACTCGTGGGCCTGCGACGGCTTCCTGCAGTCACATCGTCAGTGCGAGGTGGACCGGTAGGCACAGGAAGCAGCGGCCGTCGTGGAACTCAGCATTCTTAAACGGAAATTTTCGTCTTGTTTAGAATGGCGTCATTGGTTTGCACGCTCATTCATGCGTGTGAAAGTATTTGCTGCTCTTTACGCAGAATCGCACGCAGCCGGCGGGATTCGAAACTACTTTCGAGTCAGACGCCTTAACCACTCGGCCACGGCTGCCCCGAACGCAGCGTTCTCCCGACACGTGCAAATTGAACCGTTTAAAGCACTGTGGTGTCAGAAAACGGCGTTGCTGCATTCTTTTCCGTAGTGTTTCCACCACTACCAGAGGAAACGCTACCAAATTATTAAAATTTCCGCCCGAACAGGGACTTGAACCCTGGACCCTTAGGTTAAAAGCCTAATGCTCTACCGACTGAGCTATCCGGGCTCACAACGCCTTATGAAACATCTCACGATGCACAACGACACATTGACTCATGTCCTTTACTGTTGTGCAATCGCTGCATGGAGCTGTTAGTAGTTAAACGTCGCCTGAATGCTGTCTGCAAACTTATCGCGCAAAGCTCGTAACAGACCATCGAACAATGTTGACACACGATGCAAAAACAAACTGCAGCAGTCGTTACGTCTCATACGTTGGAGTAGAGGATTTACGTGTTTTGTCGACACTCATCGGGCAATTGGAAAATTCACAAGCACTTCGAATGCAATGTTTCCCACGTTTTCGCTCATTTCACGGTTCCGCTGGAGACGTTCTTCACCTCCTGGCACAAAACAGGGAACGCAGTCGGTAGGACGTTTTTTTATTTTCTTACTTCTCAGAGAGTTGCCTACTGTGTTCCTCTTATGGCAAGCACTAGACAACCAGAACAGTTACAGAAGAGAGTCATGTCCGTTCTCGGCTCTAGTTACATTATCACAAAGTCAGAGCAATTCCATTGGCGTCGGCTGCAAAACGAAGCCATGCCGAAACCCGGGATCGAACCAGGGACCTTTAGATCTTCAGTCTAACGCTCTCCCAACTGAGCTATTTCGGCTGACGTACAGCGCCCCTCTTTTGCACGTCTGCCCCGTTGTCAATTTCACAGTCATCTTCGTCTGAAAGAACACAGGGACGCCGAAAGGCGAACAGCAGATGCAGTAAAGTACCACACACATTTCTTCTGCTTCCATCGTCGTAACTAGCAAACATGTCGACTCGATTCATGTAATATTGACTTCGCTGACGCTAGAAAAGCTGTGCTATATCGATGCCACGTGCAACTAGTGTGCAGAGAACGAGGCAGAGGAAGGAGTGAGCCTCTCCAACGTGTGTGAGGCAGTATCTAGCAGATACACGCGGTAAAACGTTTGACTTGCGTTTGCTCATTAATTGCTACACGTCATCGTCTGCAAGCTAAAATAATCACATCTGCACTGCCCAAAGAGGCGACACTTGCACTGACACCTGGTGGACGGTTGTGAGACGAGGAGATGAGCTGTGGCTTCTGGGCACGACTGTAGCGCTGCACCCTGGAGCCAAGAACACTGCACCTTGCTGGCGGCCCACGTGTTTAGTAGTGACGCAACTGCTAGGATGCAGCTGAACGTCCATCTTCTGAGAGCGAGAAAATTTCCGCAGTCGGCAGGACTCGAACCTACGCTCCCAGAGGGAATCTGATTTCAAGTCAGACGCCTTAACCACTCGGCCACGACTGCACGTCTCAGAAGCGTCTCTCGACAACTGAAACTACCACCTTTGCAAGCAATCTCATGGCAGAAGGCAGCATGGGCTCACTCTTTTCTGTAGTGATTCCACTGCCAGCACATTAGACGTTACGAAAGTGTATTAATTTTCGCCCCGACAGGGACTAGAACCCAGGACCCTTTGGTTGAAAACCTAACGCTCTACCGACTGAGCTATCCGCACCCACGCACGAGCATTGTCATACAGCTGCGTCGTGTGCGAGTGATTCGCATGTCGTAATTGCTGGCTTGTGGCTCCAATGGCGACTTCACCGACTTCCCACTGACGCGCCGCTGACGCTAGTTTTCTGGCGTCTTAAGGGATGGACATACTTGCAAGTAGCTGCGAGATCATTGAAAAGAAACGCGGCGCCATTGCTTTTGCCGCACTCGACTGATTGAATTGCAATTCCTAAAAAGGAATGAACCTTCGCTCTGTCCAACAATTTCAAGCACGTGTGTGTACTCACGAACTCGGCGAAGGCGCGAGAAAATGACGGGGGCGCACTCGTGGGCCTGCGACGGCTTCCTGCAGTCACATCGTCAGTGCGAGGTGGACCGGTAGGCACAGGAAGCAGCGGCCGTCGTGAAACTCAGCATTCTTAAACGGAAATTTTCGTCTTGTTTAGAATGGCGTCATTGGTTTGCACGCTCATTCATGCGTGTGAAAGTATTTGCTGCTCTTTACGCAGAATCGCACGCAGCCGGCGGGATTCGAAACTACTTTCGAGTCAGACGCCTTAACCACTCGGCCACGGCTGCCCCGAACGCAGCGTTCTCCCGACACGTGCAAATTGAACCGTTTAAAGCACTGTGGTGTCAGAAAACGGCGTTGCTGCATTCTTTTCCGTAGTGTTTCCACCACTACCAGAGGAAACGCTACCAAATTATTAAAATTTCCGCCCGAACAGGGACTTGAACCCTGGACCCTTAGGTTAAAAGCCTAATGCTCTACCGACTGAGCTATCCGGGCTCACAACGCCTTATGAAACATCTCACGATGCACAACGACACATTGACTCATGTCCTTTACTGTTGTGCAATCGCTGCATGGAGCTGTTAGTAGTTAAACGTCGCCTGAATGCTGTCTGCAAACTTATCGCGCAAAGCTCGTAACAGACCATCGAACAATGTTGACACACGATGCAAAAACAAACTGCAGCAGTCGTTACGTCTCATACGTTGGAGTAGAGGATTTACGTGTTTTGTCGACACTCATCGGGCAATTGGAAAATTCACAAGCACTTCGAATGCAATGTTTCCCACGTTTTCGCTCATTTCACGGTTCCGCTGGAGACGTTCTTCACCTCCTGGCACAAAACAGGGAACGCAGTCGGTAGGACGTTTTTTTATTTTCTTACTTCTCAGAGAGTTGCCTACTGTGTTCCTCTTATGGCAAGCACTAGACAACCAGAACAGTTACAGAAGAGAGTCATGTCCGTTCTCGGCTCTAGTTACATTATCACAAAGTCAGAGCAATTCCATTGGCGTCGGCTGCAAAACGAAGCCATGCCGAAACCCGGGATCGAACCAGGGACCTTTAGATCTTCAGTCTAACGCTCTCCCAACTGAGCTATTTCGGCTGACGTACAGCGCCCCTCTTTTGCACGTCTGCCCCGTTGTCAATTTCACAGTCATCTTCGTCTGAAAGAACACAGGGACGCCGAAAGGCGAACAGCAGATGCAGTAAAGTACCACACACATTTCTTCTGCTTCCATCGTCGTAACTAGCAAACATGTCGACTCGATTCATGTAATATTGACTTCGCTGACGCTAGAAAAGCTGTGCTATATCGATGCCACGTGCATCTAGTGTGCAGAGAACGAGGCAGAGGAAGGAGTGAGCCTCTCCAACGTGTGTGAGGCAGTATCTAGCAGATACACGCGGTAAAACGTTTGACTTGCGTTTGCTCATTAATTGCTACACGTCATCGTCTGCAAGCTAAAATAATCACATCTGCACTGCCCAGAGAGGCGACACTTGCACTGACACCTGGTGGACGGTTGTGAGACGAGGAGATGAGCTGTGGCTTCTGGGCACGACTGTAGCGCTGCACCCTGGAGCCAAGAACACTGCACCTTGCTGGCGGCCCACGTGTTTAGTAGTGACGCAACTGCTAGGATGCAGCTGAACGTCCATCTTCTGAGAGCGAGAAAATTTCCGCAGTCGGCAGGACTCGAACCTACGCTCCCAGAGGGAATCTGATTTCAAGTCAGACGCCTTAACCACTCGGCCACGACTGCACGTCTCAGAAGCGTCTCTCGACAACTGAAACTCCCACCTTTGCAAGCAATCTCATGGCAGAAGGCAGCATGGGCTCACTCTTTTCTGTAGTGATTCCACTGCCAGCACATTAGACGTTACGAAAGTGTATTAATTTTCGCCCCGACAGGGACTAGAACCCAGGACCCTTTGGTTGAAAACCTAACGCTCTACCGACTGAGCTATCCGCACCCACGCACGAGCATTGTCATACAGCTGCGTCGTGTGCGAGTGATTCGCATGTCGTAATTGCTGGCTTGTGGCTCCAATGGCGACTTCACCGACTTCCCACTGACGCGCCGCTGACGCTAGTTTTCTGGCGTCTTAAGGGATGGACATACTTGCAAGTAGCTGCGAGATCATTGAAAAGAAACGCGGCGCCATTGCTTTTGCCGCACTCGACTGATTGAATTGCAATTCCTAAAAAGGAATGAACCTTCGCTCTGTCCAACAATTTCAAGCACGTGTGTGTACTCACGAACTCGGCGAAGGCGCGAGAAAATGACGGGGGCGCACTCGTGGGCCTGCGACGGCTTCCTGCAGTCACATCGTCAGTGCGAGGTGGACCGGTAGGCACAGGAAGCAGCGGCCGTCGTGAAACTCAGCATTCTTAAACGGAAATTTTCGTCTTGTTTAGAATGGCGTCATTGGTTTGCACGCTCATTCATGCGTGTGAAAGTATTTGCTGCTCTTTACGCAGAATCGCACGCAGCCGGCGGGATTCGAAACTACTTTCGAGTCAGACGCCTTAACCACTCGGCCACGGCTGCCCCGAACGCAGCGTTCTCCCGACACGTGCAAATTGAACCGTTTAAAGCACTGTGGTGTCAGAAAACGGCGTTGCTGCATTCTTTTCCGTAGTGTTTCCACCACTACCAGAGGAAACGCTACCAAATTATTAAAATTTCCGCCCGAACAGGGACTTGAAAGCTGGACCCTTAGGTTAAAAGCCTAATGCTCTACCGACTGAGCTATCCGGGCTCACAACGCCTTATGAAACATCTCACGATGCACAACGACACATTGACTCATGTCCTTTACTGTTGTGCAATCGCTGCATGGAGCTGTTAGTAGTTAAACGTCGCCTGAATGCTGTCTGCAAACTTATCGCGCAAAGCTCGTAACAGACCATCGAACAATGTTGACACACGATGCAAAAACAAACTGCAGCAGTCGTTACGTCTCATACGTTGGAGTAGAGGATTTACGTGTTTTGTCGACACTCATCGGGCAATTGGAAAATTCACAAGCACTTCGAATGCAATGTTTCCCACGTTTTCGCTCATTTCACGGTTCCGCTGGAGACGTTCTTCACCTCCTGGCACAAAACAGGGAACGCAGTCGGTAGGACGTTTTTTTATTTTCTTACTTCTCATAGAGTTGCCTACTGTGTTCCTCTTATGGCAAGCACTAGACAACCAGAACAGTTACAGAAGAGAGTCATGTCCGTTCTCGGCTCTAGTTACATTATCACAAAGTCAGAGCAATTCCATTGGCGTCGGCTGCAAAACGAAGCCGTGCCGAAACCCGGGATCGAACCAGGGACCTTTAGATCTTCAGTCTAACGCTCTCCCAACTGAGCTATTTCGGCTGACGTACAGCGCCCCTCTTTTGCACGTCTGCCCCGTTGTCAATTTCACAGTCATCTTCGTCTGAAAGAACACAGGGACGCCGAAAGGCGAACAGCAGATGCAGTAAAGTACCACACACATTTCTTCTGCTTCCATCGTCGTAACTAGCAAACATGTCGACTCGATTCATGTAATATTGACTTCGCTGACGCTAGAAAAGCTGTGCTATATCGATGCCACGTGCAACTAGTGTGCAGAGAACGAGGCAGAGGAAGGAGTGAGCCTCTCCAACGTGTGTGAGGCAGTATCTAGCAGATACACGCGGTAAAACGTTTGACTTGCGTTTGCTCATTAATTGCTACACGTCATCGTCTGCAAGCTAAAATAATCACATCTGCACTGCCCAGAGAGGCGACACTTGCACTGACACCTGGTGGACGGTTGTGAGACGAGGAGATGAGCTGTGGCTTCTGGGCACGACTGTAGCGCTGCACCCTGGAGCCAAGAACACTGCACCTTGCTGGCGGCCCACGTGTTTAGTAGTGACGCAACTGCTAGGATGCAGCTGAACGTTCATCTTCTGAGAGCGAGAAAATTTCCGCAGTCGGCAGGACTCGAACCTACGCTCCCAGAGGGAATCTGATTTCAAGTCAGACGCCTTAACCACTCGGCCACGACTGCACGTCTCAGAAGCGTCTCTCGACAACTGAAACTCCCACCTTTGCAAGCAATCTCATGGCAGAAGGCAGCATGGGCTCACTCTTTTCTGTAGTGATTCCACTGCCAGCACATTAGACGTTACGAAAGTGTATTAATTTTCGCCCCGACAGGGACTAGAACCCAGGACCCTTTGGTTGAAAACCTAACGCTCTACCGACTGAGCTATCCGCACCCACGCACGAGCATTGTCATACAGCTGCGTCGTGTGCGAGTGATTCGCATGTCGTAATTGCTGGCTTGTGGCTCCAATGGCGACTTCACCGACTTCCCACTGACGCGCCGCTGACGCTAGTTTTCTGGCGTCTTAAGGGATGGACATACTTGCAAGTAGCTGCGAGATCATTGAAAAGAAACGCGGCGCCATTGCTTTTGCCGCACTCGACTGATTGAATTGCAATTCCTAAAAAGGAATGAACCTTCGCTCTGTCCAACAATTTCAAGCACGTGTGTGTACTCACGAACTCGGCGAAGGCGCGAGAAAATGACGGGGGCGCACTCGTGGGCCTGCGACGGCTTCCTGCAGTCACATCGTCAGTGCGAGGTGGACCGGTAGGCACAGGAAGCAGCGGCCGTCGTGAAACTCAGCATTCTTAAACGGAAATTTTCGTCTTGTTTAGAATGGCGTCATTGGTTTGCACGCTCATTCATGCGTGTGAAAGTATTTGCTGCTCTTTACGCAGAATCGCACGCAGCCGGCGGGATTCGAAACTACTTTCGAGTCAGACGCCTTAACCACTCGGCCACGGCTGCCCCGAACGCAGCGTTCTCCCGACACGTGCAAATTGAACCGTTTAAAGCACTGTGGTGTCAGAAAACGGCGTTGCTGCATTCTTTTCCGTAGTGTTTCCACCACTACCAGAGGAAACGCTACCAAATTATTAAAATTTCCGCCCGAACAGGGACTTGAACCCTGGACCCTTAGGTTAAAAGCCTAATGCTCTACCGACTGAGCTATCCGGGCTCACAACGCCTTATGAAACATCTCACGATGCACAACGACACATTGACTCATGTCCTTTACTGTTGTGCAATCGCTGCATGGAGCTGTTAGTAGTTAAACGTCGCCTGAATGCTGTCTGCAAACTTATCGCGCAAAGCTCGTAACAGACCATCGAACAATGTTGACACACGATGCAAAAACAAACTGCAGCAGTCGTTACGTCTCATACGTTGGAGTAGAGGATTTACGTGTTTTGTCGACACTCATCGGGCAATTGGAAAATTCACAAGCACTTCGAATGCAATGTTTCCCACGTTTTCGCTCATTTCACGGTTCCGCTGGAGACGTTCTTCACCTCCTGGCACAAAACAGGGAACGCAGTCGGTAGGACGTTTTTTTATTTTCTTACTTCTCAGAGAGTTGCCTACTGTGTTCCTCTTATGGCAAGCACTAGACAACCAGAACAGTTACAGAAGAGAGTCATGTCCGTTCTCGGCTCTAGTTACATTATCACAAAGTCAGAGCAATTCCATTGGCGTCGGCTGCAAAACGAAGCCATGCCGAAACCCGGGATCGAACCGGGGACCTTTAGATCTTCAGTCTAACGCTCTCCCAACTGAGCTATTTCGGCTGACGTACAGCGCCCCTCTTTTGCACGTCTGCCCCGTTGTCAATTTCACAGTCATCTTCGTCTGAAAGAACACAGGGACGCCGAAAGGCGAACAGCAGATGCAGTAAAGTACCACACACATTTCTTCTGCTTCCATCGTCGTAACTAGCAAACATGTCGACTCGATTCATGTAATATTGACTTCGCTGACGCTAGAAAAGCTGTGCTATATCGATGCCACGTGCATCTAGTGTGCAGAGAACGAGGCAGAGGAAGGAGTGAGCCTCTCCAACGTGTGTGAGGCAGTATCTAGCAGATACACGCGGTAAAACGTTTGACTTGCGTTTGCTCATTAATTGCTACACGTCATCGTCTGCAAGCTAAAATAATCACATCTGCACTGCCCAGAGAGGCGACACTTGCACTGACACCTGGTGGACGGTTGTGAGACGAGGAGATGAGCTGTGGCTTCTGGGCACGGCTGTAGCGCTGCACCCTGGAGCCAAGAACACTGCACCTTGCTGGCGGCCCACGTGTTTAGTAGTGACGCAACTGCTAGGATGCAGCTGAACGTCCATCTTCTGAGAGCGAGAAAATTTCCGCAGTCGGCAGGACTCGAACCTACGCTCCCAGAGGGAATCTGATTTCAAGTCAGACGCCTTAACCACTCGGCCACGACTGCACGTCTCAGAAGCGTCTCTCGACAACTGAAACTACCACCTTTGCAAGCAATCTCATGGCAGAAGGCAGCATGGGCTCACTCTTTTCTGTAGTGATTCCACTGCCAGCACATTAGACGTTACGAAAGTGTATTAATTTTCGCCCCGACAGGGACTAGAACCCAGGACCCTTTGGTTGAAAACCTAACGCTCTACCGACTGAGCTATCCGCACCCACGCACGAGCATTGTCATACAGCTGCGTCGTGTGCGAGTGATTCGCATGTCGTAATTGCTGGCTTGTGGCTCCAATGGCGACTTCACCGACTTCCCACTGACGCGCCGCTGACGCTAGTTTTCTGGCGTCTTAAGGGATGGACATACTTGCAAGTAGCTGCGAGATCATTGAAAAGAAACGCGGCGCCATTGCTTTTGCCGCACTCGACTGATTGAATTGCAATTCCTAAAAAGGAATGAACCTTCGCTCTGTCCAACAATTTCAAGCACGTGTGTGTACTCACGAACTCGGCGAAGGCGCGAGAAAATGACGGGGGCGCACTCGTGGGCCTGCGACGGCTTCCTGCAGTCACATCGTCAGTGCGAGGTGGACCGGTAGGCACAGGAAGCAGCGGCCGTCGTGAAACTCAGCATTCTTAAACGGAAATTTTCGTCTTGTTTAGAATGGCGTCATTGGTTTGCACGCTCATTCATGCGTGTGAAAGTATTTGCTGCTCTTTACGCAGAATCGCACGCAGCCGGCGGGATTCGAAACTACTTTCGAGTCAGACGCCTTAACCACTCGGCCACGGCTGCCCCGAACGCAGCGTTCTCCCGACACGTGCAAATTGAACCGTTTAAAGCACTGTGGTGTCAGAAAACGGCGTTGCTGCATTCTTTTCCGTAGTGTTTCCACCACTACCAGAGGAAACGCTACCAAATTATTAAAATTTCCGCCCGAACAGGGACTTGAACCCTGGACCCTTAGGTTAAAAGCCTAATGCTCTACCGACTGAGCTATCCGGGCTCACAACGCCTTATGAAACATCTCACGATGCACAACGACACATTGACTCATGTCCTTTACTGTTGTGCAATCGCTGCATGGAGCTGTTAGTAGTTAAACGTCGCCTGAATGCTGTCTGCAAACTTATCGCGCAAAGCTCGTAACAGACCATCGAACAATGTTGACACACGATGCAAAAACAAACTGCAGCAGTCGTTACGTCTCATACGTTGGAGTAGAGGATTTACGTGTTTTGTCGACACTCATCGGGCAATTGGAAAATTCACAAGCACTTCGAATGCAATGTTTCCCACGTTTTCGCTCATTTCACGGTTCCGCTGGAGACGTTCTTCACCTCCTGGCACAAAACAGGGAACGCAGTCGGTAGGACGTTTTTTTATTTTCTTACTTCTCAGAGAGTTGCCTACTGTGTTCCTCTTATGGCAAGCACTAGACAACCAGAACAGTTACAGAAGAGAGTCATGTCCGTTCTCGGCTCTAGTTACATTATCACAAAGTCAGAGCAATTCCATTGGCGTCGGCTGCAAAACGAAGCCATGCCGAAACCCGGGATCGAACCAGGGACCTTTAGATCTTCAGTCTAACGCTCTCCCAACTGAGCTATTTCGGCTGACGTACAGCGCCCCTCTTTTGCACGTCTGCCCCGTTGTCAATTTCACAGTCATCTTCGTCTGAAAGAACACAGGGACGCCGAAAGGCGAACAGCAGATGCAGTAAAGTACCACACACATTTCTTCTGCTTCCATCGTCGTAACTAGCAAACATGTCGACTCGATTCATGTAATATTGACTTCGCTGACGCTAGAAAAGCTGTGCTATATCGATGCCACGTGCATCTAGTGTGCAGAGAACGAGGCAGAGGAAGGAGTGAGCCTCTCCAACGTGTGTGAGGCAGTATCTAGCAGATACACGCGGTAAAACGTTTGACTTGCGTTTGCTCATTAATTGCTACACGTCATCGTCTGCAAGCTAAAATAATCACATCTGCACTGCCCAGAGAGGCGACACTTGCACTGACACCTGGTGGACGGTTGTGAGACGAGGAGATGAGCTGTGGCTTCTGGGCACGGCTGTAGCGCTGCACCCTGGAGCCAAGAACACTGCACCTTGCTGGCGGCCCACGTGTTTAGTAGTGACGCAACTGCTAGGATGCAGCTGAACGTCCATCTTCTGAGAGCGAGAAAATTTCCGCAGTCGGCAGGACTCGAACCTACGCTCCCAGAGGGAATCTGATTTCAAGTCAGACGCCTTAACCACTCGGCCACGACTGCACGTCTCAGAAGCGTCTCTCGACAACTGAAACTCCCACCTTTGCAAGCAATCTCATGGCAGAAGGCAGCATGGGCTCACTCTTTTCTGTAGTGATTCCACTGCCAGCACATTAGACGTTACGAAAGTGTATTAATTTTCGCCCCGACAGGGACTAGAACCCAGGACCCTTTGGTTGAAAACCTAACGCTCTACCGACTGAGCTATCCGCACCCACGCACGAGCATTGTCATACAGCTGCGTCGTGTGCGAGTGATTCGCATGTCGTAATTGCTGGCTTGTGGCTCCAATGGCGACTTCACCGACTTCCCACTGACGCGCCGCTGACGCTAGTTTTCTGGCGTCTTAAGGGATGGACATACTTGCAAGTAGCTGCGAGATCATTGAAAAGAAACGCGGCGCCATTGCTTTTGCCGCACTCGACTGATTGAATTGCAATTCCTAAAAAGGAATGAACCTTCGCTCTGTCCAACAATTTCAAGCACGTGTGTGTACTCACGAACTCGGCGAAGGCGCGAGAAAATGACGGGGGCGCACTCGTGGGCCTGCGACGGCTTCCTGCAGTCACATCGTCAGTGCGAGGTGGACCGGTAGGCACAGGAAGCAGCGGCCGTCGTGAAACTCAGCATTCTTAAACGGAAATTTTCGTCTTGTTTAGAATGGCGTCATTGGTTTGCACGCTCATTCATGCGTGTGAAAGTATTTGCTGCTCTTTACGCAGAATCGCACGCAGCCGGCGGGATTCGAAACTACTTTCGAGTCAGACGCCTTAACCACTCGGCCACGGCTGCCCCGAACGCAGCGTTCTCCCGACACGTGCAAATTGAACCGTTTAAAGCACTGTGGTGTCAGAAAACGGCGTTGCTGCATTCTTTTCCGTAGTGTTTCCACCACTACCAGAGGAAACGCTACCAAATTATTAAAATTTCCGCCCGAACAGGGACTTGAACCCTGGACCCTTAGGTTAAAAGCCTAATGCTCTACCGACTGAGCTATCCGGGCTCACAACGCCTTATGAAACATCTCACGATGCACAACGACACATTGACTCATGTCCTTTACTGTTGTGCAATCGCTGCATGGAGCTGTTAGTAGTTAAACGTCGCCTGAATGCTGTCTGCAAACTTATCGCGCAAAGCTCGTAACAGACCATCGAACAATGTTGACACACGATGCAAAAACAAACTGCAGCAGTCGTTACGTCTCATACGTTGGAGTAGAGGATTTACGTGTTTTGTCGACACTCATCGGGCAATTGGAAAATTCACAAGCACTTCGAATGCAATGTTTCCCACGTTTTCGCTCATTTCACGGTTCCGCTGGAGACGTTCTTCACCTCCTGGCACAAAACAGGGAACGCAGTCGGTAGGACGTTTTTTTATTTTCTTACTTCTCAGAGAGTTGCCTACTGTGTTCCTCTTATGGCAAGCACTAGACAACCAGAACAGTTACAGAAGAGAGTCATGTCCGTTCTCGGCTCTAGTTACATTATCACAAAGTCAGAGCAATTCCATTGGCGTCGGCTGCAAAACGAAGCCATGCCGAAACCCGGGATCGAACCAGGGACCTTTAGATCTTCAGTCTAACGCTCTCCCAACTGAGCTATTTCGGCTGACGTACAGCGCCCCTCTTTTGCACGTCTGCCCCGTTGTCAATTTCACAGTCATCTTCGTCTGAAAGAACACAGGGACGCCGAAAGGCGAACAGCAGATGCAGTAAAGTACCACACACATTTCTTCTGCTTCCATCGTCGTAACTAGCAAACATGTCGACTCGATTCATGTAATATTGACTTCGCTGACGCTAGAAAAGCTGTGCTATATCGATGCCACGTGCATCTAGTGTGCAGAGAACGAGGCAGAGGAAGGAGTGAGCCTCTCCAACGTGTGTGAGGCAGTATCTAGCAGATACACGCGGTAAAACGTTTGACTTGCGTTTGCTCATTAATTGCTACACGTCATCGTCTGCAAGCTAAAATAATCACATCTGCACTGCCCAGAGAGGCGACACTTGCACTGACACCTGGTGGACGGTTGTGAGACGAGGAGATGAGCTGTGGCTTCTGGGCACGACTGTAGCGCTGCACCCTGGAGCCAAGAACACTGCACCTTGCTGGCGGCCCACGTGTTTAGTAGTGACGCAACTGCTAGGATGCAGCTGAACGTCCATCTTCTGAGAGCGAGAAAATTTCCGCAGTCGGCAGGACTCGAACCTACGCTCCCAGAGGGAATCTGATTTCAAGTCAGACGCCTTAACCACTCGGCCACGACTGCACGTCTCAGAAGCGTCTCTCGACAACTGAAACTCCCACCTTTGCAAGCAATCTCATGGCAGAAGGCAGCATGGGCTCACTCTTTTCTGTAGTGATTCCACTGCCAGCACATTAGACGTTACGAAAGTGTATTAATTTTCGCCCCGACAGGGACTAGAACCCAGGACCCTTTGGTTGAAAACCTAACGCTCTACCGACTGAGCTATCCGCACCCACGCACGAGCATTGTCATACAGCTGCGTCGTGTGCGAGTGATTCGCATGTCGTAATTGCTGGCTTGTGGCTCCAATGGCGACTTCACCGACTTCCCACTGACGCGCCGCTGACGCTAGTTTTCTGGCGTCTTAAGGGATGGACATACTTGCAAGTAGCTGCGAGATCATTGAAAAGAAACGCGGCGCCATTGCTTTTGCCGCACTCGACTGATTGAATTGCAATTCCTAAAAAGGAATGAACCTTCGCTCTGTCCAACAATTTCAAGCACGTGTGTGTACTCACGAACTCGGCGAAGGCGCGAGAAAATGACGGGGGCGCACTCGTGGGCCTGCGACGGCTTCCTGCAGTCACATCGTCAGTGCGAGGTGGACCGGTAGGCACAGGAAGCAGCGGCCGTCGTGAAACTCAGCATTCTTAAACGGAAATTTTCGTCTTGTTTAGAATGGCGTCATTGGTTTGCACGCTCATTCATGCGTGTGAAAGTATTTGCTGCTCTTTACGCAGAATCGCACGCAGCCGGCGGGATTCGAAACTACTTTCGAGTCAGACGCCTTAACCACTCGGCCACGGCTGCCCCGAACGCAGCGTTCTCCCGACACGTGCAAATTGAACCGTTTAAAGCACTGTGGTGTCAGAAAACGGCGTTGCTGCATTCTTTTCCGTAGTGTTTCCACCACTACCAGAGGAAACGCTACCAAATTATTAAAATTTCCGCCCGAACAGGGACTTGAACCCTGGACCCTTAGGTTAAAAGCCTAATGCTCTACCGACTGAGCTATCCGGGCTCACAACGCCTTATGAAACATCTCACGATGCACAACGACACATTGACTCATGTCCTTTACTGTTGTGCAATCGCTGCATGGAGCTGTTAGTAGTTAAACGTCGCCTGAATGCTGTCTGCAAACTTATCGCGCAAAGCTCGTAACAGACCATCGAACAATGTTGACACACGATGCAAAAACAAACTGCAGCAGTCGTTACGTCTCATACGTTGGAGTAGAGGATTTACGTGTTTTGTCGACACTCATCGGGCAATTGGAAAATTCACAAGCACTTCGAATGCAATGTTTCCCACGTTTTCGCTCATTTCACGGTTCCGCTGGAGACGTTCTTCACCTCCTGGCACAAAACAGGGAACGCAGTCGGTAGGACGTTTTTTTATTTTCTTACTTCTCAGAGAGTTGCCTACTGTGTTCCTCTTATGGCAAGCACTAGACAACCAGAACAGTTACAGAAGAGAGTCATGTCCGTTCTCGGCTCTAGTTACATTATCACAAAGTCAGAGCAATTCCATTGGCGTCGGCTGCAAAACGAAGCCGTGCCGCAACCCGGGATCGAACCAGGGACCTTTAGATCTTCAGTCTAACGCTCTCCCAACTGAGCTATTTCGGCTGACGTACAGCGCCCCTCTTTTGCACGTCTGCCCCGTTGTCAATTTCACAGTCATCTTCGTCTGAAAGAACACAGGGACGCCGAAAGGCGAACAGCAGATGCAGTAAAGTACCACACACATTTCTTCTGCTTCCATCGTCGTAACTAGCAAACATGTCGACTCGATTCATGTAATATTGACTTCGCTGATGCTAGAAAAGCTGTGCTATATCGATGCCACGTGCAACTAGTGTGCAGAGAACGAGGCAGAGGAAGGAGTGAGCCTCTCCAACGTGTGTGAGGTAGTATCTAGCAGATACACGCGGTAAAACGTTTGACTTGCGTTTGCTCATTAATTGCTACACGTCATCGTCTGCAAGCTAAAATAATCACATCTGCACTGCCCAGAGAGGCGACACTTGCACTGACACCTGGTGGACGGTTGTGAGACGAGGAGATGAGCTGTGGCTTCTGGGCACGACTGTAGCGCTGCACCCTGGAGCCAAGAACACTGCACCTTGCTGGCGGCCCACGTGTTTAGTAGTGACGCAACTGCTAGGATGCAGCTGAACGTCCATCTTCTGAGAGCGAGAAAATTTCCGCAGTCGGCAGGACTCGAACCTACGCTCCCAGAGGGAATCTGATTTCAAGTCAGACGCCTTAACCACTCGGCCACGACTGCACGTCTCAGAAGCGTCTCTCGACAACTGAAACTCCCACCTTTGCAAGCAATCTCATGGCAGAAGGCAGCATGGGCTCACTCTTTTCTGTAGTGATTCCACTGCCAGCACATTAGACGTTACGAAAGTGTATTAATTTTCGCCCCGACAGGGACTAGAACCCAGGACCCTTTGGTTGAAAACCTAACGCTCTACCGACTGAGCTATCCGCACCCACGCACGAGCATTGTCATACAGCTGCGTCGTGTGCGAGTGATTCGCATGTCGTAATTGCTGGCTTGTGGCTCCAATGGCGACTTCACCGACTTCCCACTGACGCGCCGCTGACGCTAGTTTTCTGGCGTCTTAAGGGATGGACATACTTGCAAGTAGCTGCGAGATCATTGAAAAGAAACGCGGCGCCATTGCTTTTGCCGCACTCGACTGATTGAATTGCAATTCCTAAAAAGGAATGAACCTTCGCTCTGTCCAACAATTTCAAGCACGTGTGTGTACTCACGAACTCGGCGAAGGCGCGAGAAAATGACGGGGGCGCACTCGTGGGCCTGCGACGGCTTCCTGCAGTCACATCGTCAGTGCGAGGTGGACCGGTAGGCACAGGAAGCAGCGGCCGTCGTGAAACTCAGCATTCTTAAACGGAAATTTTCGTCTTGTTTAGAATGGCGTCATTGGTTTGCACGCTCATTCATGCGTGTGAAAGTATTTGCTGCTCTTTACGCAGAATCGCACGCAGCCGGCGGGATTCGAAACTACTTTCGAGTCAGACGCCTTAACCACTCGGCCACGGCTGCCCCGAACGCAGCGTTCTCCCGACACGTGCAAATTGAACCGTTTAAAGCACTGTGGTGTCAGAAAACGGCGTTGCTGCATTCTTTTCCGTAGTGTTTCCACCACTACCAGAGGAAACGCTACCAAATTATTAAAATTTCCGCCCGAACAGGGACTTGAACCCTGGACCCTTAGGTTAAAAGCCTAATGCTCTACCGACTGAGCTATCCGGGCTCACAACGCCTTATGAAACATCTCACGATGCACAACGACACATTGACTCATGTCCTTTACTGTTGTGCAATCGCTGCATGGAGCTGTTAGTAGTTAAACGTCGCCTGAATGCTGTCTGCAAACTTATCGCGCAAAGCTCGTAACAGACCATCGAACAATGTTGACACACGATGCAAAAACAAACTGCAGCAGTCGTTACGTCTCATACGTTGGAGTAGAGGATTTACGTGTTTTGTCGACACTCATCGGGCAATTGGAAAATTCACAAGCACTTCGAATGCAATGTTTCCCACGTTTTCGCTCATTTCACGGTTCCGCTGGAGACGTTCTTCACCTCCTGGCACAAAACAGGGAACGCAGTCGGTAGGACGTTTTTTTATTTTCTTACTTCTCAGAGAGTTGCCTACTGTGTTCCTCTTATGGCAAGCACTAGACAACCAGAACAGTTACAGAAGAGAGTCATGTCCGTTCTCGGCTCTAGTTACATTATCACAAAGTCAGAGCAATTCCATTGGCGTCGGCTGCAAAACGAAGCCATGCCGAAACCCGGGATCGAACCAGGGACCTTTAGATCTTCAGTCTAACGCTCTCCCAACTGAGCTATTTCGGCTGACGTACAGCGCCCCTCTTTTGCACGTCTGCCCCGTTGTCAATTTCACAGTCATCTTCGTCTGAAAGAACACAGGGACGCCGAAAGGCGAACAGCAGATGCAGTAAAGTACCACACACATTTCTTCTGCTTCCATCGTCGTAACTAGCAAACATGTCGACTCGATTCATGTAATATTGACTTCGCTGATGCTAGAAAAGCTGTGCTATATCGATGCCACGTGCAACTAGTGTGCAGAGAACGAGGCAGAGGAAGGAGTGAGCCTCTCCAACGTGTGTGAGGTAGTATCTAGCAGATACACGCGGTAAAACGTTTGACTTGCGTTTGCTCATTAATTGCTACACGTCATCGTCTGCAAGCTAAAATAATCACATCTGCACTGCCCAGAGAGGCGACACTTGCACTGACACCTGGTGGACGGTTGTGAGACGAGGAGATGAGCTGTGGCTTCTGGGCACGACTGTAGCGCTGCACCCTGGAGCCAAGAACACTGCACCTTGCTGGCGGCCCACGTGTTTAGTAGTGACGCAACTGCTAGGATGCAGCTGAACGTCCATCTTCTGAGAGCGAGAAAATTTCCGCAGTCGGCAGGACTCGAACCTACGCTCCCAGAGGGAATCTGATTTCAAGTCAGACGCCTTAACCACTCGGCCACGACTGCACGTCTCAGAAGCGTCTCTCGACAACTGAAACTCCCACCTTTGCAAGCAATCTCATGGCAGAAGGCAGCATGGGCTCACTCTTTTCTGTAGTGATTCCACTGCCAGCACATTAGACGTTACGAAAGTGTATTAATTTTCGCCCCGACAGGGACTAGAACCCAGGACCCTTTGGTTGAAAACCTAACGCTCTACCGACTGAGCTATCCGCACCCACGCACGAGCATTGTCATACAGCTGCGTCGTGTGCGAGTGATTCGCATGTCGTAATTGCTGGCTTGTGGCTCCAATGGCGACTTCACCGACTTCCCACTGACGCGCCGCTGACGCTAGTTTTCTGGCGTCTTAAGGGATGGACATACTTGCAAGTAGCTGCGAGATCATTGAAAAGAAACGCGGCGCCATTGCTTTTGCCGCACTCGACTGATTGAATTGCAATTCCTAAAAAGGAATGAACCTTCGCTCTGTCCAACAATTTCAAGCACGTGTGTGTACTCACGAACTCGGCGAAGGCGCGAGAAAATGACGGGGGCGCACTCGTGGGCCTGCGACGGCTTCCTGCAGTCACATCGTCAGTGCGAGGTGGACCGGTAGGCACAGGAAGCAGCGGCCGTCGTGAAACTCAGCATTCTTAAACGGAAATTTTCGTCTTGTTTAGAATGGCGTCATTGGTTTGCACGCTCATTCATGCGTGTGAAAGTATTTGCTGCTCTTTACGCAGAATCGCACGCAGCCGGCGGGATTCGAAACTACTTTCGAGTCAGACGCCTTAACCACTCGGCCACGGCTGCCCCGAACGCAGCGTTCTCCCGACACGTGCAAATTGAACCGTTTAAAGCACTGTGGTGTCAGAAAACGGCGTTGCTGCATTCTTTTCCGTAGTGTTTCCACCACTACCAGAGGAAACGCTACCAAATTATTAAAATTTCCGCCCGAACAGGGACTTGAACCCTGGACCCTTAGGTTAAAAGCCTAATGCTCTACCGACTGAGCTATCCGGGCTCACAACGCCTTATGAAACATCTCACGATGCACAACGACACATTGACTCATGTCCTTTACTGTTGTGCAATCGCTGCATGGAGCTGTTAGTAGTTAAACGTCGCCTGAATGCTGTCTGCAAACTTATCGCGCAAAGCTCGTAACAGACCATCGAACAATGTTGACACACGATGCAAAAACAAACTGCAGCAGTCGTTACGTCTCATACGTTGGAGTAGAGGATTTACGTGTTTTGTCGACACTCATCGGGCAATTGGAAAATTCACAAGCACTTCGAATGCAATGTTTCCCACGTTTTCGCTCATTTCACGGTTCCGCTGGAGACGTTCTTCACCTCCTGGCACAAAACAGGGAACGCAGTCGGTAGGACGTTTTTTTATTTTCTTACTTCTCAGAGAGTTGCCTACTGTGTTCCTCTTATGGCAAGCACTAGACAACCAGAACAGTTACAGAAGAGAGTCATGTCCGTTCTCGGCTCTAGTTACATTATCACAAAGTCAGAGCAATTCCATTGGCGTCGGCTGCAAAACGAAGCCATGCCGAAACCCGGGATCGAACCAGGGACCTTTAGATCTTCAGTCTAACGCTCTCCCAACTGAGCTATTTCGGCTGACGTACAGCGCCCCTCTTTTGCACGTCTGCCCCGTTGTCAATTTCACAGTCATCTTCGTCTGAAAGAACACAGGGACGCCGAAAGGCGAACAGCAGATGCAGTAAAGTACCACACACATTTCTTCTGCTTCCATCGTCGTAACTAGCAAACATGTCGACTCGATTCATGTAATATTGACTTCGCTGACGCTAGAAAAGCTGTGCTATATCGATGCCACGTGCATCTAGTGTGCAGAGAACGAGGCAGAGGAAGGAGTGAGCCTCTCCAACGTGTGTGAGGCAGTATCTAGCAGATACACGCGGTAAAACGTTTGACTTGCGTTTGCTCATTAATTGCTACACGTCATCGTCTGCAAGCTAAAATAATCACATCTGCACTGCCCAGAGAGGCGACACTTGCACTGACACCTGGTGGACGGTTGTGAGACGAGGAGATGAGCTGTGGCTTCTGGGCACGACTGTAGCGCTGCACCCTGGAGCCAAGAACACTGCACCTTGCTGGCGGCCCACGTGTTTAGTAGTGACGCAACTGCTAGGATGCAGCTGAACGTCCATCTTCTGAGAGCGAGAAAATTTCCGCAGTCGGCAGGACTCGAACCTACGCTCCCAGAGGGAATCTGATTTCAAGTCAGACGCCTTAACCACTCGGCCACGACTGCACGTCTCAGAAGCGTCTCTCGACAACTGAAACTCCCACCTTTGCAAGCAATCTCATGGCAGAAGGCAGCATGGGCTCACTCTTTTCTGTAGTGATTCCACTGCCAGCACATTAGACGTTACGAAAGTGTATTAATTTTCGCCCCGACAGGGACTAGAACCCAGGACCCTTTGGTTGAAAACCTAACGCTCTACCGACTGAGCTATCCGCACCCACGCACGAGCATTGTCATACAGCTGCGTCGTGTGCGAGTGATTCGCATGTCGTAATTGCTGGCTTGTGGCTCCAATGGCGACTTCACCGACTTCCCACTGACGCGCCGCTGACGCTAGTTTTCTGGCGTCTTAAGGGATGGACATACTTGCAAGTAGCTGCGAGATCATTGAAAAGAAACGCGGCGCCATTGCTTTTGCCGCACTCGACTGATTGAATTGCAATTCCTAAAAAGGAATGAACCTTCGCTCTGTCCAACAATTTCAAGCACGTGTGTGTACTCACGAACTCGGCGAAGGCGCGAGAAAATGACGGGGGCGCACTCGTGGGCCTGCGACGGCTTCCTGCAGTCACATCGTCAGTGCGAGGTGGACCGGTAGGCACAGGAAGCAGCGGCCGTCGTGAAACTCAGCATTCTTAAACGGAAATTTTCGTCTTGTTTAGAATGGCGTCATTGGTTTGCACGCTCATTCATGCGTGTGAAAGTATTTGCTGCTCTTTACGCAGAATCGCACGCAGCCGGCGGGATTCGAAACTACTTTCGAGTCAGACGCCTTAACCACTCGGCCACGGCTGCCCCGAACGCAGCGTTCTCCCGACACGTGCAAATTGAACCGTTTAAAGCACTGTGGTGTCAGAAAACGGCGTTGCTGCATTCTTTTCCGTAGTGTTTCCACCACTACCAGAGGAAACGCTACCAAATTATTAAAATTTCCGCCCGAACAGGGACTTGAACCCTGGACCCTTAGGTTAAAAGCCTAATGCTCTACCGACTGAGCTATCCGGGCTCACAACGCCTGATGAAACATCTCACGATGCACAACGACACATTGACTCATGTCCTTTACTGTTGTGCAATCGCTGCATGGAGCTGTTAGTAGTTAAACGTCGCCTGAATGCTGTCTGCAAACTTATCGCGCAAAGCTCGTAACAGACCATCGAACAATGTTGACACACGATGCAAAAACAAACTGCAGCAGTCGTTACGTCTCATACGTTGGAGTAGAGGATTTACGTGTTTTGTCGACACTCATCGGGCAATTGGAAAATTCACAAGCACTTCGAATGCAATGTTTCCCACGTTTTCGCTCATTTCACGGTTCCGCTGGAGACGTTCTTCACCTCCTGGCACAAAACAGGGAACGCAGTCGGTAGGACGTTTTTTTATTTTCTTACTTCTCAGAGAGTTGCCTACTGTGTTCCTCTTATGGCAAGCACTAGACAACCAGAACAGTTACAGAAGAGAGTCATGTCCGTTCTCGGCTCTAGTTACATTATCACAAAGTCAGAGCAATTCCATTGGCGTCGGCTGCAAAACGAAGCCATGCCGAAACCCGGGATCGAACCAGGGACCTTTAGATCTTCAGTCTAACGCTCTCCCAACTGAGCTATTTCGGCTGACGTACAGCGCCCCTCTTTTGCACGTCTGCCCCGTTGTCAATTTCACAGTCATCTTCGTCTGAAAGAACACAGGGACGCCGAAAGGCGAACAGCAGATGCAGTAAAGTACCACACACATTTCTTCTGCTTCCATCGTCGTAACTAGCAAACATGTCGACTCGATTCATGTAATATTGACTTCGCTGACGCTAGAAAAGCTGTGCTATATCGATGCCACGTGCAACTAGTGTGCAGAGAACGAGGCAGAGGAAGGAGTGAGCCTCTCCAACGTGTGTGAGGCAGTATCTAGCAGATACACGCGGTAAAACGTTTGACTTGCGTTTGCTCATTAATTGCTACACGTCATCGTCTGCAAGCTAAAATAATCACATCTGCACTGCCCAGAGAGGCGACACTTGCACTGACACCTGGTGGACGGTTGTGAGACGAGGAGATGAGCTGTGGCTTCTGGGCACGACTGTAGCGCTGCACCCTGGAGCCAAGAACACTGCACCTTGCTGGCGGCCCACGTGTTTAGTAGTGACGCAACTGCTAGGATGCAGCTGAACGTCCATCTTCTGAGAGCGAGAAAATTTCCGCAGTCGGCAGGACTCGAACCTACGCTCCCAGAGGGAATCTGATTTCAAGTCAGACGCCTTAACCACTCGGCCACGACTGCACGTCTCAGAAGCGTCTCTCGACAACTGAAACTCCCACCTTTGCAAGCAATCTCATGGCAGAAGGCAGCATGGGCTCACTCTTTTCTGTAGTGATTCCACTGCCAGCACATTAGACGTTACGAAAGTGTATTAATTTTCGCCCCGACAGGGACTAGAACCCAGGACCCTTTGGTTGAAAACCTAACGCTCTACCGACTGAGCTATCCGCACCCACGCACGAGCATTGTCATACAGCTGCGTCGTGTGCGAGTGATTCGCATGTCGTAATTGCTGGCTTGTGGCTCCAATGGCGACTTCACCGACTTCCCACTGACGCGCCGCTGACGCTAGTTTTCTGGCGTCTTAAGGGATGGACATACTTGCAAGTAGCTGCGAGATCATTGAAAAGAAACGCGGCGCCATTGCTTTTGCCGCACTCGACTGATTGAATTGCAATTCCTAAAAAGGAATGAACCTTCGCTCTGTCCAACAATTTCAAGCACGTGTGTGTACTCACGAACTCGGCGAAGGCGCGAGAAAATGACGGGGGCGCACTCGTGGGCCTGCGACGGCTTCCTGCAGTCACATCGTCAGTGCGAGGTGGACCGGTAGGCACAGGAAGCAGCGGCCGTCGTGAAACTCAGCATTCTTAAACGGAAATTTTCGTCTTGTTTAGAATGGCGTCATTGGTTTGCACGCTCATTCATGCGTGTGAAAGTATTTGCTGCTCTTTACGCAGAATCGCACGCAGCCGGCGGGATTCGAAACTACTTTCGAGTCAGACGCCTTAACCACTCGGCCACGGCTGCCCCGAACGCAGCGTTCTCCCGACACGTGCAAATTGAACCGTTTAAAGCACTGTGGTGTCAGAAAACGGCGTTGCTGCATTCTTTTCCGTAGTGTTTCCACCACTACCAGAGGAAACGCTACCAAATTATTAAAATTTCCGCCCGAACAGGGACTTGAACCCTGGACCCTTAGGTTAAAAGCCTAATGCTCTACCGACTGAGCTATCCGGGCTCACAACGCCTGATGAAACATCTCACGATGCACAACGACACATTGACTCATGTCCTTTACTGTTGTGCAATCGCTGCATGGAGCTGTTAGTAGTTAAACGTCGCCTGAATGCTGTCTGCAAACTTATCGCGCAAAGCTCGTAACAGACCATCGAACAATGTTGACACACGATGCAAAAACAAACTGCAGCAGTCGTTACGTCTCATACGTTGGAGTAGAGGATTTACGTGTTTTGTCGACACTCATCGGGCAATTGGAAAATTCACAAGCACTTCGAATGCAATGTTTCCCACGTTTTCGCTCATTTCACGGTTCCGCTGGAGACGTTCTTCACCTCCTGGCACAAAACAGGGAACGCAGTCGGTAGGACGTTTTTTTATTTTCTTACTTCTCAGAGAGTTGCCTACTGTGTTCCTCTTATGGCAAGCACTAGACAACCAGAACAGTTACAGAAGAGAGTCATGTCCGTTCTCGGCTCTAGTTACATTATCACAAAGTCAGAGCAATTCCATTGGCGTCGGCTGCAAAACGAAGCCATGCCGAAACCCGGGATCGAACCAGGGACCTTTAGATCTTCAGTCTAACGCTCTCCCAACTGAGCTATTTCGGCTGACGTACAGCGCCCCTCTTTTGCACGTCTGCCCCGTTGTCAATTTCACAGTCATCTTCGTCTGAAAGAACACAGGGACGCCGAAAGGCGAACAGCAGATGCAGTAAAGTACCACACACATTTCTTCTGCTTCCATCGTCGTAACTAGCAAACATGTCGACTCGATTCATGTAATATTGACTTCGCTGACGCTAGAAAAGCTGTGCTATATCGATGCCACGTGCAACTAGTGTGCAGAGAACGAGGCAGAGGAAGGAGTGAGCCTCTCCAACGTGTGTGAGGCAGTATCTAGCAGATACACGCGGTAAAACGTTTGACTTGCGTTTGCTCATTAATTGCTACACGTCATCGTCTGCAAGCTAAAATAATCACATCTGCACTGCCCAGAGAGGCGACACTTGCACTGACACCTGGTGGACGGTTGTGAGACGAGGAGATGAGCTGTGGCTTCTGGGCACGACTGTAGCGCTGCACCCTGGAGCCAAGAACACTGCACCTTGCTGGCGGCCCACGTGTTTAGTAGTGACGCAACTGCTAGGATGCAGCTGAACGTCCATCTTCTGAGAGCGAGAAAATTTCCGCAGTCGGCAGGACTCGAACCTACGCTCCCAGAGGGAATCTGATTTCAAGTCAGACGCCTTAACCACTCGGCCACGACTGCACGTCTCAGAAGCGTCTCTCGACAACTGAAACTCCCACCTTTGCAAGCAATCTCATGGCAGAAGGCAGCATGGGCTCACTCTTTTCTGTAGTGATTCCACTGCCAGCACATTAGACGTTACGAAAGTGTATTAATTTTCGCCCCGACAGGGACTAGAACCCAGGACCCTTTGGTTGAAAACCTAACGCTCTACCGACTGAGCTATCCGCACCCACGCACGAGCATTGTCATACAGCTGCGTCGTGTGCGAGTGATTCGCATGTCGTAATTGCTGGCTTGTGGCTCCAATGGCGACTTCACCGACTTCCCACTGACGCGCCGCTGACGCTAGTTTTCTGGCGTCTTAAGGGATGGACATACTTGCAAGTAGCTGCGAGATCATTGAAAAGAAACGCGGCGCCATTGCTTTTGCCGCACTCGACTGATTGAATTGCAATTCCTAAAAAGGAATGAACCTTCGCTCTGTCCAACAATTTCAAGCACGTGTGTGTACTCACGAACTCGGCGAAGGCGCGAGAAAATGACGGGGGCGCACTCGTGGGCCTGCGACGGCTTCCTGCAGTCACATCGTCAGTGCGAGGTGGACCGGTAGGCACAGGAAGCAGCGGCCGTCGTGAAACTCAGCATTCTTAAACGGAAATTTTCGTCTTGTTTAGAATGGCGTCATTGGTTTGCACGCTCATTCATGCGTGTGAAAGTATTTGCTGCTCTTTACGCAGAATCGCACGCAGCCGGCGGGATTCGAAACTACTTTCGAGTCAGACGCTTTAACCACTCGGCCACGGCTGCCCCGAACGCAGCGTTCTCCCGACACGTGCAAATTGAACCGTTTAAAGCACTGTGGTGTCGGAAAATGGCGTTGCTGCGTTCTTTTCCGTAGTGTTTTTACCACTACCAGAGGAAACGCTACCAAATTATTAAAATTTCCCCCCCGAACAGTAGTAAACTTTTATTTACAGATTAACAAAATACATTGCTTGATCAAAGGCACGTTTTGGTTTACACATACAGTAATCGCATCTTTCCTTTTCGTATAGTCTTTTTTTTTGTATTTTGTTTATGATTTAGTTCTCTCTATTAAGCAAATTTTTGTGTTTTTTCTTTTTTTTATATTTGTCTGTTTTCTAGTCTATTTCCGGCTCCGTTCTGTTTGGACTTACTAAAGCCGTATTTTTAATGAATATTTAATGACTTTTAATGAGGTTTATTTTGTTTTCGCCTAGAGATGGCGTGCTTTAAATTTGGTTAAACCTATTGACTAAGAGATATTTCTATGGTACACTCAAGAAAACAAAGTATATGCATGTATATGGATAGTTATTTTAGGGAGAGTTGTTTGATTGTATTTAGAGAGAGAGACAGAGAGGGAGAGAGAGAAGGAGAGAGAGAGAGAGTGGGAGAGAAATGAGAGGAAAACATTTGATATATGGTAATAAAGCATTGCGATTCGTCACTTTGCATTTTGTCACAGCTGTTTATGGTTTCCACTATTATTAAAATGAGTGTTAGTGAATTTATGCAGTACTTACATATCACCTTTTGGACACGCTGGAGATCACCAATATTTTAGCACTTTCTCTAGTTGTGTGACGATATGATTGCTCTAACGCACTTTTTCACAGGTGAGAACGCAGGTGATGTAGTGCCGCTTGTCACCCAAAACACAGACACTCACTAAACACGCACTTTGAGGGCGTTGGAAGATGTGGGGGTGCGTGCGTCAGCAAGCGGTGGGGTCTTGAGGGGCTATGGGAGGGCGTGGTGTGGCGGCGGCTGCGGCGGCGGCGGCGGCGTTGTCGGCGGCGGCGGCGGCGGCGGCGGCGGTGACGATCGTCGTCGTCGGCGGCGGTGACGGCGTCGGCGTCGGCGATGACGGAGCCGGCGTCGGCGGTGACGGCGGCGGCGTCTGCGTCGCCAGTGGCGGTGTCGTTCGCGGCGTGTGGGGACGGAGGGCGTCTTTGAAGGCGGCGTCCAGCGCGATCTGCAGATAGTTCTGGAACGTCTGCCGGTAGTTGTTTTTCTGCCTGGTCCTTTTGTGTTCCTCCCAGAGATCTGTGAGGAACTGTACTGTGTCCGTCTGCTTTTTGGCGATTATCGCATGCGCTGTCATTGCAATTGTCCACATAGTCGCGAGTCGCTTTGGCCGAGGGAAGCTTTTTGCCTCTGGGATGGTGAGCGCCGTGATTTCTATGTTACGGTGGTCCGCCCTATTCATATGTGCCACCATTCTTCTACACGTCTCCCATATCTGCAGGCTTGTCCGGCATGTGAAACGGTGTTCCAGGGAGTCTATTTGGTTGCACGCTTCGCAGCTCGGCGACTCACGCATGCCGATGCGTGCTAAGCGCTCGTTTGTGGGGATCGTCTTGTGTACGACTTTGTACCACGTGTCTCTGGCTTCTGGAGGTATGGCTTTCTCGGAGAGATTCTTCCAGACTTGTGGCCAGTCGTGGCCTGGAAGATTCGTCTCCGTTTTGCTTCTGACTTGTTTACCTCGTAACGCTCGGTAGGTTTTCCCTGCAGTTCTCATCTCCTTGACTGCTAGGGTGGATGTTATGTAGCTGCTGTCCATTATTACTTGTTTTAGGTAGCGCATCTTAAAAGGTATTCAACTGACGTCTACCGGCGCTTCCTCGGAGTCTGGTCTGTGTTCCTTCAGTAGAGACGACGTGATACAGTCTACACTTCTGTCCTCCATTTTTAGTGCTCTATGGAGCAACAGTGCCGCGCATTTAGTTGTGACGTCTATTAAACCGAGCCCCCCTTCTTCTCTAGGAAGAGTGCTGGTGGCTTGTGACACTTTAAAAATTTCCCGCCTCCACAGTAGGTAGTACGCAGCGCTTCTTATAGACTTCCCTATTTCCATTGGTACGTTTATGACTTGTGCCATGTACCATGCCTTCGCCAGGATCGTTGCGTTGATAAGCTGCGTCTTTTGATCCAACGTTAGGTGTCTGTTGGAGTGTGTCCTGACGAGTCCTCTGGTGGTGTTCAGGATGTTCCGCCAGTTTTCTGCGGCCATTTTCAGTGGGCAGGCCTGCAGCTGGACACCTAGCACCTTATATTTGTCGGTCACCTGGTACCATGGTCTGGCTTCTCTCAATTTCCCGTTCCCTATAGGGAGCAGCACTGTTTTGTTTGGGTTGGTTTGCGCCCCAGATGCCTTTCCAAAGGATTCAATTATTGGGAGGACACTGTCAATATCCTCCTTTCCATCCCCAAAAATGCTCAAGTCATCGGCATATGCCATACACGTTACTTTAACGTCCTGTAACTTGTAGCCGTTGATGGTGGCGGCGAGCTTCCTGAGGACTGGGTCGAGGGCTACTGTCAATAGTGCCATCGACAGTGGACACCCTTGCCTCACAGATTTCCCCAGTTTTATCGGCGCAGATATCCAGCAGTTTATAGTTACTCGTGATGTGG
The DNA here is from genome assembly GCF_023897955.1 of Schistocerca gregaria. Classification (NCBI taxonomy): domain Eukaryota; kingdom Metazoa; phylum Arthropoda; class Insecta; order Orthoptera; family Acrididae; genus Schistocerca; species Schistocerca gregaria. Next base: position 253,401 of record NW_026061867.1, on the reverse strand, counting down.
CATTTGTCAACATGTTTTCAATGACTTGAGCGAATTTGGGGCCAATACCTAGTCTCGTCAAAGTCTTCAGTAGGTACCGGTGACCGATCCTGTCGAAGGCTTCTCGGAAGTCTACAGAAGTGATCGCTGCAGTCGCTCTGTTGGATGCGGCGTGTGCTATAACGTCTCTGTACGTGCATACGGCGTCGAAGATGTTTCTGCCTAACACTGCACATGTCTGCCACGGGCTAATGGCTTTCTTCAGGTCGAGCTTCATGTTTTCAACGACGCATTTTGCTGTTAGCTTGTAGTCCGCGCTTAAAAGGGTTATTGGGCGGTAGTCTGCTACTGTTTTAGGCGCTTTTGTTTTTGGAATAAGGGTAATGGCCCCTTCCAGGAACGGGGGTGGTATTTCTTCTCCGTTTGATATTTCATTGACGATTTCCGTCATAATTGCACCTACTTTGTCCCAGCAGGTGGTGTAGAATTCGGACGGTATTCCGTCCGCTCCTGGAGCCTTGCCGCTGGCGCAAGTTTTGAGAACACCTCTGACTTCGTCCTCTGTCACGGCCTCAGTCAACAAAGCGCGGTCGGTGTTGTTCAGTTGTCTGCGCGTTTCCTCTAATATTTTGGCTGTTTCTGCGTCGTCTGGTACATCTCCCTTGAAGAGGTCGGAGAAATGCTCTTCTATGTGACGCATCATGTCCCATTTAGTTGTTATCTTGCGGCCTGTTGCGTCGCTGAGCTCCCTGATTGTTCTGCTATGAGCCCTCTCCCTCTCCCTGTGCAGGTGGTGCAGTGTGGCAGGTTCGTCTTCAGTGGCGCCGTGTGCCCGGCTGCGGACGACGACGCCTTTCATCTGTTGACGCTTGATGTACAGTAGGCGCGCCTTTATTGCTCTGACTCGCGCGAGAAGCGGGTCGTCGTGTGAAGGACAGTTGAGCGCGTCCTTGAGACACTGCGCGAAAAGTCTGCAGTGCTCTTCCTCTAGAATGCCCTCTCCGCACTGTGCCTAATCAGTGTCCTCCTTACTTGTGGTTTACCATGTTCAATCCACCATTGTGTGGTGGACGGATACTGCTGTCGCTTCCGTAAACTTTCTTCTATGGTGTGCGCAATCTCCTGATGTAATTTGGCGTCACTTAGGTGTTGCGTGTTAAGCTTCCACACTGATCTCCCTTCTGAGATTTTCCTCGTTGGCAGCTTGAGCTTGCATGTGTAGGCACAGTGGTCGAAGAAGATCACAGGGCAGACTTCCACATGCGATACAGAGGCGGCCAACTCTCTGGTCACATAAATCCTATCAAGCCTGCTTCTTCCGCGGTTGTGGTAATAAGTGAATTCGGTTGTGTTTGGCTGTAGAATGCGCCAGGAGTCGTCTAGCTTTAGCTTTCTTACGAGTTCCTGCAGCTCCGTGCACAGATTTGGTACCGGGACTTGGTCTTCTCGAGCAGCCACGCAGTTAAAGTCGCCTCCCAACACAACGTTGACATTGTTGTGTGGAAGGAGTCCACAGACGTCTTCGTTAAAGAACTGGCTTCTAGCTCGCTTGTTTTCTGTGCCTGACGGCGCATAGAAGTTGACGAAATATGTGTCGGCTACCTGGATCGCTATTCTGCGGCCGTCAGTCAGGGTCTTGGTGTTCTCCACGTCGATCCCATTTCTCGCCATTATCGCAGTACCAGTCCTCGTTTCTGCGTCTATGTTCGAAAAGACGTCGAATCCCGCTATTTCTTCTATGTCGGTGGTTACTACTTCTTGTAGCATTGCTACATCAGCAGCTCGGTGCTGCAGGAACTCCGTGAGAGCTTCTATCTTGACAACCGAACTCATCCTATTTACGTTGCACGTGATGACGTTATAGCACGAGCGTGTCTGCATTTAAGCGCTGTGTGGAGGCGGGAGTTGTGCTTGCTGTGGGCGGTCCGGCAGGAGAACTACGTCCTCCGGTTCGGAGACTTGATTCCCCGCATTTGCGCACGGTATGTCAGACGCTTCCCCGTCGGAGGTTTCCATCCTCTCGTCGTTTGAGCTGCTGCTGCGGCTTCGCCGTCTGTTGCGCCGCCTTTTGGCTTTGGACGCCGGTTGCGGCTGCTCGTTCGACTCCTTCGGTTCGTCGTCGGACTCCTTCAAGATGCGGGCGAGTTTCGTCACCTGCTTCTTGATGGCGATCTCGTGCGCCTCGGTGTACGAGGTGGGCGTGGACTCTGCGCTGGGCTCGGCCTGCTGGCTGCCGTGAATGACAGCCTCAGCTGGCGCCTGGGCGGCGGCGGCGCGCGTCACCTTCACCCGCCGGCCGGCGGGGGAGGGGGCGGCCGCCTGCTCGGCCTCCATTGTGGTCTCGTTGTCCGAGTCGGAGCTCAGGTGCCGCTTCTCCCCTGCGCTGACCGCGGCGGCCGCTGCTGGGGCCGGTGTTGCCGGCTGGGCGGCCACGGCTGGCGCCGCTTCCGCTACGGCAGGCTCGTCGTTGGCGCGCGGGCTCTGGGCCGACAAAATTCCGGCGTAGCTCGCCGCCTGCTCCGTTGCGTTGTCCGCGTTTTCACGCGGCAGCTGAGCCACTCTTTTGTTCCTCGGGCAGCTGTTCCTCATGTGCTCCGTGGAGCTACAAATGGAGCACGTCGGTGGTTGTCCGCTATATTGGACAACACCTCTGTGTATCCCCTATCTCAATGAACGACGGCACGTGTTTCCTTAGGACCATCCTGACGGACCTAACACCAGAGTCCACTTCATACCGGTGCCCGGCACCCCAGAAGTCTCTCGTTACAGAGAGAACTTCACCATACAGCTTGAGGTAGCGTGCAACTTCCTCATTTGGCACCTCGAAGGGGAGGTTATACACTTTAATGTTCCTCACGCCGTGTCCGGCGTACGTGATTTTTACATCGCTGACGCGGCCATCCCGGTGTTTAAACTTCCTAACACCTCCGCTTACGTTCATAAGCGTCTCGCATCTCACGTCCGTTTTCAGCTTCAGAAACAGGCTAAGCAGCGTGAAATCCAGCTGCAGCCCGTATATTTCGTCCTCCTGAATTTTAAGTTCGTGAAACATCCATTCCTCTATATCGAAAGAGGACGGCCGTTCGTGTTCTCGATCAAACGCGCACTGAATGGTCGTGCTTGAGCGGTTGAACGTTGTCATTTTCGTAGGGCACTCACCAAATCGTTGAAGCGGCTACGGCTGGCGCGGCGCGGGAGCCGGCAGGTGGCGGGAACGGGCGCCGCGCGGTAGGATGTCGGGCGGCGGCTCGGCGGCCGGTAATCCTCGACTACCCGGGACGCACAATAGCGAGCGGCACACGTGTTCACAGGCGGGCAGCCAGCCAAGTACCCTGGACCCTTAGGTTAAAAGCCTAATGCTCTACCGACTGAGCTATCCGCGCTCACAACGCCTTACGAAACATCACACGATGCACAACGACACATTGACTCGTGTCCTTTACTGTTGTGCAATCGCTGCATGGAGCTGTTACTAATTAAACGTCGCCTGAATGCTGTCTGCAAACTTATCGCGCAAAGCTCGTAACAGACCATCGAAGAATACTGACACACGATGCAAAAACAAACTGCAGCAGTCGTAACGTCTCATATGTTGGAGTAGAGGATATACGTGTTTTGTCGACACTCACCGGCCAATTGGAAAATTCACAAGCATTTCGAATGCAATGTTTCCCACGTTTTCGCTCATTTCACGGTTCCGCTGGAGACGTTCTTCACCTCCTGGCACAAAACAGGGAACGCAGTCCGAAGGCTTTTTTTTAAAAAAATTTTCTTACTTCTCAGAAAGTTGCCTACTGTGTTTCTCTTATGGCAAGCACTAGACAACCAGAACAGTTACAGAAGGTGTGATAAACCTTTTGCATTTCCTTTATGTTTTCGTCTTCTTTAAAGGCAAAGAGAGAAAATTAAGCGGTAGCCCATCATAGAGCCTATTCCTACTGTCATGTATTTTTTGACTTTCAGTTGTTAAAAAACAGGGTATATTTCCTGGTACCAGTAGGAGGAAGGAAGGATATGCGCTTAGCTAGTGAACGAGTGAGAAGCACGCCATTTTTAGCGAGTAATTGTAGACCGCCATTTCTTGGTCGCTATTAATAAGTGAGGAGTATGTATTTCGTATGTGCACCGTTTAGAAAAATACAGTATTGTTTTATTAACAGAAAGGTCGTCTGAGTTGTTACTTCAAATAGTACAATAATTACAAGAACTGAAGCCCACCTGTGTAACTTTGGAAAACTACGAAGATCCAATAAGCTTTATGGGAACACGGTCAGACTTCAAAGGTGAACACGGCGACCAAACGTAACATTATAAAGAATGGAAAACACAAATCTACAGCGGAGAAAGAAACTACTTCCCCTGAAAAATAATATGAACTATTACGAACTTATTTCCAGGCATAGTTCAGCTTATTGTGCTTGTCATTCATGCCGAAAAATTAACCTCAGTAATTCAATACATTTTAAAAAGCCACGCATTTCAACATTTTACTATCATCTATTCCATTATTTTATTATATTATAAAGTGGCGACAGGTGACAGGCACGATACGTAGTGGGCAAAACCGTGAGTACTAGTATTGTTAGGAGAATGAATGTACATGTATGTTAACAATTTCTGTATGTGCCATATACGCTGATGATGTGACGGAGACGGTGATGTGATACTGAAGAAATACTATCAAAACGAAATAATAAATAAAGTAGAAGGAAGAACGCGACAATACCAAGAGCACACAACAAAGCACAATAGAGGAAGTACCATTTACAAGACAACAATCAGGGAGGACCGCGCAATGCATATACTGAATGCGTTCCCAGTAGACCTATTAGAAAGTCCATCCACCTATTTCCTAAAATCCAGAACCTAAAGCTTCAGAGATTAACGCTATTGTAGTCAAGTAGAGATAATGACATTTCTTTATTAGTACAGAAAGTATATTGACTGAAGAACAGTTAAGACTACAATTACATATAACTGTATACTATTTTTTCGCCTGAGAAGCAGCGCGGAAGTAAAATCTTAAAAAAGGAAATTTTTATTTTGATAACTGCAGTGGTATAAGGATTTCTATAATGGAGGGTCAAAACAATAAGGAAATGTCATTCGAAAATCACAATGCCAATGTAATGGATGTTCATTTGCAAAATGCAACAATGAATGGTTTGGAACTATTTAGCGGTGATTATTTGGATGCTGGGCGCGACATGCTATTGTTGCATTCGACGCCCGTGAATACAGAACATTTAATTACAAGCAATACGTTAATTACAGTAGACGCAACTAATGGCACCTCGAGGCAAGAGAATATTTTAAATGAGAGTAGTACACGTAGTACAGACGCAGACGCTGACAGGCGTAGGCAGGAAGTGAATACGGAAGATATGCAAGCCTTATTTCGAGCCTTAAGGAATCCATACAAACAAGCAACTAAAATGTCAAGTTTACAAACGATACAAGCTAGACATAAATTCAAAAATGTCGGGTTTAGAGACAAAAATGTCAAGTTTGCAAACGATACAAGCAGACATGACTAATATGAAAGCAGACATGACTAATATGAAGCAGACATGACCACAGTGAAGTCTGAGATCGAGAAAGTTAATGCAAACATGACATACTTTTCAGACGAGGTCAAAAATTTGCGCACAGAACTCAATAGTCTGGACACGAAGTTCACACGGCAGATTTCACGAATCTCCACGGATGTGGATAGGAAAATTAATGAACAAGTACAAATTTCGGTTCACGATATGGGTGAGAAATTAAAAGGCATAATGGGCGAAAAATTTGAAACACTAACGCACACGTACCGACAGGAACTATCCGGAATTAGAGAAACCCAAGAGAATTTACAGGCAATGCAAAAGAATATTATTTATTTATTTATTTATTTATTTAATCTGGCAAGATTAGGGCCATCAGGCCCTCTCTTACATCTAACCCGGCATTCTACTTATTTTACATTCATATGTTTTAGTAGGCATGTTAAACTACATCTAATACAAAAAGTGAGATAAACAATTAGAAAGGTACACCTGGAAAAATACATTATTGAAGAGAAAGATTTTAGATAGGAGTGCTGGCAGCAGAGAGTATGAGGGAGACTCATGGTGAAGGGAGGAGAAGAATAGAGAGACATAATGAAACATAATTAAGGAAATATGAAGGAAAAGAAGACTGTGTGGCTAACAGAGATAGATAAAGAGGAAGGCATCTCAGGAGCAAGATAGGAGACGCTAGCTTTGCTATTTGACAGATGAGAGGATTGGCCTTGCACATTTATTTTGTGGAGAATTTTATGAGGATGATAGTAGGAAATGCTTCAACTTCTTCTTAAAAGCAACAGGAGATCGAATTTTCCTCAAGGTAAGGGGCAGTTTGTTCCAGAGGCGGACAGCGGCAACTGAGAAGGAGTTTGCAAAAGTTTTTGTTTTGTAAGTGGGCACAGTTAGGATATCAGATAAGAATGACCTCTTGTTTTGATTATGATGGCATGACAGGTTTTTAATCTCTGAAGCTAGGTACTGGGGTGCTTGCGCGACGAGGAGTCGGTGAAGTAGACATAGAGCGTAGTAGTCACGCAGTTTGTCCGGCCGCAGCCACCCTAGCTCGGAGTATGAATCACTAACATGATCATATCGGCGAATGTTGTAGGTATAACGCACACAGGCATTCATGGTTAGCTCTAGCCGTCTTTTGTTTTCACTACTCATGCCTTGTTGAATCACATCACAATAGTGGAGGTTCGGTAGAACGAGTGCTTGCACGAGATGGCGTTTCAAGTCCTGTGGAAATATGTTCCGAAACTTTTTGAGAGCATAGAGACAAGCAGACGTCTTTCGGCACACTGCGACTCTATTTTCCGCCCAGTTGAGATGCTCGTCCAAAGTTACACTCAAGTTCTTCACTGTTTTCTGATATGGTATTGGAGTACCGTCGAGCAGAACAGGAGGTAGCCGTTCGCGGAAATCTGAATTTATTAATTTCTGATGGGCTATTAAGATTACTTGCGTCTTTTTCGCATTTAATTTAAGCCCCAGGTTTTTCGCCCATGTCACTACTGAAGACAGATCATTATTCATCAGAGCGATTGCAGTGTTTACATCTTCAGGTCTGACGCTTAGGTAGAGCTGGAGGTCGTCGGCATAGCAATGATGTTTACAGGAGGACAAAGCCGAAATATCGTTGACATATAAAGAAAGCAAAAGTGGTCCTAAGACTGATCCTTGTGGCACTCCCGAAGAAACATGTCTCCAGGAAGATTTTTCATTTGCGCAGACAACACATTGCTTTCTGTCTTTTAAGTAGCTTTCAAACCATCTCATTGCACTATCAGAGAAATTAAGCTGTTGCATTTTTCTGAGTAGTATGTCAAAGTTAACAGTGTCAAAAGCTTTGCTGAAGTCCAGTAGCGTCAATATTGTTGCCTTTCGATTGTCGATGGCATATTTCAGGTCACCAGTTACTTTAATTAGAGCAGTGTTTGTGCTGTGATGTTTACGGAAACCGGATTGAAATTTGTCATATAGACTGAATTCATGCAAGTGTTCAGTGATTTGGTCATGAACAATATATTCAAGTGCTTTGGAGACAGCAGGCAGTATGCTAATTGGTCGATAGTCACTAGGCAGTTGCGGGTTTTCGATCTTAGGGATGGGTCGAATTATGCTTCTTTTCCATGCAGTGGGGTATATTCCGTTCACGAGGGAAAAATTAAATATGTCAGTTCAAATGGCTCTGAGCACTGTGGGACTCAACTGCTGTGGTTATCAGTCCCCTAGAACTTAGAACTACTTAAACCTAACTAACCTAAGGACATCACACACATCCATGCCCGAGGCAGGATTCGAACCTGCGACCGTAGCAGTCGCACGGTTCCGGACTGCGTGCCTAGAACCGCTAGACCATCGCGGCCGGCAAATATGTCAGTTAAGACAGGTACTAAGATATCGGCAACATTCTTAATCATGGTTATACCGATACTGTCGTTGCCTATTGCATCAGAAGAGATTCTCATTATTGCTTTTCTTGCCGTATTTGTTGTTACATGTTTTAGATGGAAGGTATCGTTGTTGGTTATCCTGTTTGAGGATTCTTGTGGACGGTAATTATCAGCCGTGCTGGTATTAAGAGGTGCAGAGAAGAATTCATTTAATTCGTTAGCTGACACATGAAAAGTAGTTTCCGGTTTTGCCTTTCCGACCCCCAAGCTACGGAGATTCTTCCATAGAGTCGTAGGTGTCAGATCGCTGCATACAAGGGAGCGAGCGTGCCTGATTTTGGCACTGCGAATGCATTGTTTCACTCTGTTCCTTGGCTTTCTTTATTCTTCGAAACGCTCGGGTTTCGGATCTGCCTTGAAACGCCTGTGGGCAGCATCCCTATTAGTCATCATTAGACGTAATTCAGCTGTCAGCCATGGAGCAGGAGATTTTCTTACACGGACTGTGTGCACAGGTGCATGTTTGTCATAGAGGGCAGTGAGTTTATCACCAAGTTCATTAATTTTGCCGTCGATAGTAGGTTCTCTCATTATTTGATGCCATGAGATTTCTGAGCAATCGGCTGTTAGAGCGTCAAGGTCAATATGTTTCATGTTCCTACAAGTTATGTAACGCGATTTGATCCTTGGGGGCTGCACAGAGTAGGCCAGGAATATTACATCATGTGCTGAGAGGCCAGGGGCCGATGATTGACCAACATCTCTTACTTTGTCAGTCCGTTTCGTTGCGATCACGTCTATAAGAGTATGACTGTGCGCCGTATGGTGTGTAGGTTGTAATGGAAGAATGTTCATGCTATTGCAATTAAACAATCTTCTTAGGTTTATTGCGGAGGGAGTGTCTCTTAGCAGGTCTATGTTCAAGTCACCCATTACGATGACATGTTCATATTGACACTGAAGTGAATGTAATTCCGACTGGAAGGAACTCATTGAGCTTATTTCTGGCGGCTTGTACACGACGCCAATCAAGAATTTCCGACTTTGTATATTTATTTCAATGAACATGAATTCAGCCTCTTTTTCTTCACCAGGATTTGACGTACATAAGACTTTCGCTTTGAGATCTGTTCGTATATACGCGCCGACCCCGCCACCTCACTTTTTTGATCTGTCTGCCCTAAGAAATGTGTACCCTGGGAGATGAATAGATGCAGCGGATATGTGTGGTTTCAACCACGTTTCGAATAAGAGGATTACGTGGTAGTTTAGTTGGTTGAAGAGGAGGCTAAGTTCTTCGTAATGCGCAGGTAAAGACTGAATGTTGCAGTGAGCTGCTGAAAGCTCGGACGCGTTCCGCTGAGCAGCCTGGAGTAGGGTGGCAGACTGGTTTGTCCCTTTGTTAGGCACTACCTGCCGCGAGGGGCACTGGCCGGTGTTTCCGCCAAGTGACATAATACAGGGGTGTCCGAGATTTTGCGCGCCCTGTTTGTGACTCCGCGAGTGCCGAAAGAAAGGCGACTGCAAGAGATTTCCTGAGGTTGCGGGAGTATAGAAAATGGATTAGTGGTATTCGGTGCAGGGAGAATATGACCAAAATGGTGACGGCTGTGTGTAACTGAGTATCCTATGTCGTAAGAGGAGAAATGTAATTAGCGTATTTGAAACAGATTAGGGTGGAAAATAAGGGAAAGGGGAGTGATTTAAGAGGCCGATGCTGCCAGCAGAGAGAAGTAAGCTTAATATTTAATAGATTATCGTAGGAAGCTAGAATTAAATTAAAATTTACTAGAGTTATACTGGTAGTGATTATTGTAGGAAGCTACAATTAGATTTAAATTTGCTAAAGTGATACTGATAGTGATTTTTGTTATGAACAATTTAAAGCGAAGAGATGGTTGACTTATGAACTAAAGGAGAGACTAATAATTGCAATAGAACTATTACAGAATGGAAGAGAATGAACTGAGGAAATGAAAAAAGTATTAGCAGTAACTAAAATTAAGCAATGGCTACAGCTACAGACACAAAAAAATAGTAAAAAGTTAATACAGTTACAAAAACAATTAGTTGAAGGTACAAATAATTAAAAAGTTAATACAATTACAAGACTATATCTGAGTATAAGACTGTTTCAATTTGCAAATGGTGTTAAGTTTGACTTTTGGCTTGAGTAGGTTCACTTAATACTATTTAGTTCTGTCATGTTTGTGACTGTCTTCTTTCCAGCTGCAGTCTTAATGATTACTCTGCCATCCTGAGTCCACACATTCTGAAGACCGAAATGGGATATGGCACTGTTTAAAATCTTTAGCCGCTCGTGTGTCAGATCTTTCCTTATTGTAAGCCCTGTCCTTGCTAACTTCTTCTTCTGGGTAAAGATCTCAGCCCTTTTTCGGTACGACACAAATTTAATTATTATTGGACGAGGTTTGGTAGCACCTGGTAGTTTTCGTCCCACCCGGTGGCTCCTGTCAATGTCTGCCTAGGTCACTTCAACGCCTAATTTTTCACGCGCAACCTGTATAAGCAGGTTGTCCGTGTCTTCTTCTTTATTTTCTGCTACTCCAAACAGTCGTAGACTATTTCGCCTTTGGTACTGTTCTAGCTCGTCTGTTGCGGCAGATAGTTTCATTTCCAACTCTCGTGCCTTTTTCTCGTATTCAGACACAGACTTTTTTAGTGCTGTAATTTCGGCAGTATTGGCCTCAACAGTTTCACGCATTTTGGCCAATACTGCTGCTGTTACAGTATCTGATATAGTGTCTGCTATCAGATCGAGACTGTTTTAATCGCGAAGCGAAGCGTTTACCTCAGAGCGGACCAGCTTCGCTATACCGGGAGCCGTGGCCACACCTGCCGCCAGGAGCAGGCCCGCCGCACCTGCTGCTTCCCCGCTGCTGCTGTTGACTCTTCTGTTTACCAACAATATCAGAGGTTGAGTCCGCCTTGATGCAAAACACCTTGTTATATGTTTAATTTCTTTATTTTCCCAAACTAGTTTCGGCGACAAATATCACCATCGTCAGTGGGCTTTTTTAATCTTATTTATTGTAAGTTACATAATGTTTTTGAGCATTATTTTTGCTGTTTGCAACATATTTCGTTTTCTTAAATTTGTTGAAGAGCTTTACTGGAAATGCCTGGCATGGCGTAGAAACAATAATTTTATCTTGGAACTCTTCCAATTGGTCCGTGTTTACCATTTTCTCGAAGATATTGGCGGAGCACAGAAAGAAAAATAGCACTACTGCACAGAATACTGTTGTTTACACGATTTCCACTTGTACTAGACAACACCACCTGCGAGAACACCTTCGAATTCGACTAAATTTCGAGAGCCGAACTTAACACGTGTTACACTGCAGCCGCCATGACACGTGTCCAATACGCAGGTCAAATTAGACAATGTACAATCAGAAGTAGCGAAACTACATTCTGTAGTTGGTCTGTGACGACCTGCCAGAAAATGTAGAAAAAATCACATTGGCGGTAGAATTACTCAAGTTAGAACACAAGAGGTTCAACTAAGACATTGTGCAGCTTTATGAATTGGTAAAGAGCAATGCAAAGGACGAAAATACAACGTTCGCAGAAAAATGCGTACGTGAACAGCGGACCTATATGGAAGCGGTAAAGGAAGTAATGGGGGACTAGGAAGGAACAGTTAGAACAACGGTTAAGAGACGAAATAGTTAACAAACAAAGTACGGTAATATCATCGCCTGGGGCGGTAAGCGGAGCGATAAACAGCCATCCGCCAGTGGGAGAATCAGTGGCGCGGACAACAATGCCCAACCCACGCCGCGCAACCGCACGTCGACGCACGACGCGAGCAACGGGCAAAATTTTTGTGAAACAAATATACCACCACCGCAGGGAAATGCTGCTCCTCCGTACTGGACAGCGTTGTTAATGGATGAAAGCTTAATGAAACATCGAAAGTTTCCCGTACTCTTAAATGAGAAAAAGCGAACGCACCCGGTAGTGTTTGTCCGAGCCTTTAGAAATGTACTGCCCAGGACTTGGACAGAAGCTCAAAAGATTAAATATGTTGTAGGACACACCGAGGGTGATGCCATTTTGTGGGCTACGGAGATGTCAGAACTTTGCGAGACATATGATCAGTTTGAGAATGCATTTTTAGATAAATACTGGTCAACAGCTATCCAGGAGAGATTAAGACGAGAGGTATTTAACCCAGTACCATATCATTCAAAATTCGGGGGGCTAAGAAGCTATTTTGAAAAATACCTAAACAAGACCCGTTACTGGAATAATCCGATATCTCATGTCGATGTACTGAAAATCTTAAAGAACAAGTTACCCGCAAATGTTAGGGAAAAATTAGTAACTGTTCCCGAATATGATCTCGAGTATTTTCTTTCAGTGCTCGACTCAATAGATCTGATTCATGAGGATGGGCAAGCCATGCCTAGTTATCGTAACGGTAATGGGCACAACCTAAACGGGAAGAACTACGGTAAGGGCAATGGCTTTGGAAATTATAACGGTGGTGTGCGTATGAATGAATGGCATCCGTATGCACCGCCGTGCCACGACGGAAATCCGTACAATCGGTCTACCCAACAGCCACAGGGTGACCGAGGGTACGAAACTAAATATCAGCCCCATAGGTACGGTAATGGCCGAGACAATAGAAATTCGAGGGAAAACTTCGACAATAGGCGACAAGCAAATGCAAATTACCAGGAACGGAATATGCAACACAGGGATCTGAGAGATAACAGGCAGCCCGTACAGTCAAATCGAAACAACCGGGAAACGAACTGGCGAGCACGCGAACATACGGTAAACATAGTAGAAGTGACGGCAGAAAATGAAGCAATACCTTTACCGGCCCCAGGAAATAATAATCGAGCGTGACTAGAGGAAAAAATTAATGAACTGTCAGTGTGCCACAGTACTACTGTGGGCGACTTAAACACTAAAACGAACAGGAACGGAAAGGAGGAAGCAGACGCTGAAACAAACCTACACATACAGCATATCCGGAATCTATTTTTATGGTATGGTAAGGACGCAGAGATGAAAGAAGACTTGTTTATCGAAGAGAAAGAAACAACACGCAAGGTAACTGAAATTATTCAAGCAACAATAAAGGTAAAGGTAGGAAACATAGATGTACTAGTTGTTTTGGATACTGGTGCGTCGACAAGCCTAATGCCTACTAGCTTGTTCAAAGAGGTAGCGAGGGAAGTAAATGTTCCCACGCTACCTGTAGAGAACTGTAAGATCGTAACGGCGATGGGAAGTGAATCTAAAGTTATAAAATTACAGTCCAGCATACCCATTAGCATATGTGGTGTAATTTTGCAGTGTACTTTCTTGCTGGTAGACAAACTGATAGTGAACTGTATACTTGGTATGGAGGTTTCAGAAGATATAGGATAAAAATAGTTATTGGCAGCGGGGAATGCCAATTTCGTGTAGGGGAGCGCACACTGACTGTGGACTTAATAAAAACTACAATGACAAATCAGATTAGGCCGATACCGGACATTAATGTAAAACTTATCTACCCTCAATCCTTAATGGCAAAGGAGATGGAACTGGAAACTTCCTGGCAGATTAAAACTGTGTGCCCGACCGAGACTCGAACTCGGGACCTTTGCCTTCCGCGGGCAAGTGCTCTACCATCTGAACTACCGAAGCACGACTCACGGCCGGTACTCACAGCTTTACTTCTGCCAGTATCTCGTCTCCTACCTTCCAAACTTTACAGAAGCTCTCCTGAGAACCTTGCAGAACTAGCACTCCTGAAAGAAAGGATACTGCGGAGACAGCAGGAGAGCTTTACTTCTGCCAGTATCTCGTCTCCTACCTTCCAAACTTTACAGAAGCTCTCCTGAGAACCTTGCAGAACTAGCACTCCTGAAAGAAAGGATACTGCGGAGACAGCAGGAGAGCTTCTGTAAAGTTTGGAAGGTAGGAGACCAGATACTGGCAGAAGTAAAGCTGTGAGTACCGGCCGTGGGTCGTGCTTCGGTAGCTCAGATGGTAGAGCACTTGCCCGCGAAAGGCAAAGGTCCCGAGTTCGAGTCTCGGTCGGGCACACAGTTTTAATCTGCCAGGAAGTTTCATATCAGCGCACAATCCGCTGCAGAATGAAAATCTCATTCTGAGATGGAACTTGATGACGCTGGTAGGGAGATCCTCGTTGAGGAAACAGTACACAGTAAAATAAGTAAATCCACTTGTCTTAACAATGAACAGCGAAGTGAACTGACAAAATTACTCTTCAAATATCATAACATTTTTCGTAAACAACCTAGTGTTATTAAGGGATATGAGTATAAAATGGAACTATACCCTCATGAAACATATTGTAGAACATCATATGGCACCCCTTGGGCAAAGAAAGAGGCAGTAAGAAAAGAAATAGAGCGTATGATTAGGTGGAGTGTTATTGAAACATCGCACTCACCTTACTGCAGTCCGATTCTCGCAGTTGGTAAAACTGGCGTTAGACGCGAGGGAAATAAACAAAATCATCGTTCCTATAAGAACAAGGCCAGAGAATCTAGAAGAGCAGCTATAAAAGTTTCATGGCGTTAAGTATTTAACATCCGTTGATTTGAAAGCTCCGTACTGGCAAATTTTATTACATGAAGAGAGTAGAAAGTATACAGCTTTCATAAATGCCGGGAGGAGCTACCAATTTAGTGTGCTGCCTTTCGGATTAAATGTAAGCGCTGGTGTATTTACTGAAGCGTTAGGAAGGGTACTTGGACCGGAACTGCTTAGCCAGGTTACACTCTACGTTGATGATCTATTAATTGCAACTCAAATATGGGATGAACATGTAAGTATTTTGGAAAGTATTTTTCAAAAATTTGATGAATTCAATGTAACAGTTAACTTTAAAAATTCTGAATTCGGAAAGGAAAAATAAAATTCTTAGGGCATATTATTTCGCCAGTAGGAATTCTATCTGACCCCAGTAAACTAGATGCGATACGGAATTTCCCAACACCCTATACTAAGAAACAATTAAAAGGTTTTCTAGGAATGGCCTCGTTTTTCTGGAAGTTTCTGCCACAACAATTGTTGAACAGTAGTTCACTATTAAACTTACTGCGTAAAAACCACAGTTGGTTGTGGACTAAATAATGTGAAAATGATTTTCAGCAGATTAAGCAGGTGCTGATTAACGCGCCTATCCTGAAACACACAAATATGGAATTGGATTTTTGTTTAAGCACCGATGCTAGTTATCAGGGGCTCGGTGCGTGCCTGTTTCAAATAATAACAAAGGATGGTAAGGAAGAAGTCAATGTAATCAGTTTTGCCAGTAGAACCCTCACAGAATGTGAAAGATCTTATTCCGTAACTGGGCACAATAGAAGCGTTATCAGTAGTTTGGGCCTTTCGTAAATTTCAATATTACCTTTGGGAAAAACATACCAAAGTTTACTGTGATCATCAAGCCTTGTCCTTTCTTCTGACGTGCAAGTTGTTACATAACAGAATAGCGAGGTGGTGCATGTATGTTCAAGAGTTTGTTTTTGAGATAGTGTACATAAAAGGGGAACAGAATGTTTTGGCAGATGCACTGTCACGGTTACCTCAAGGTCTTACCGATTTCCGCGAGTTAGAGGAACAAACATCAGACTTCAAGGTGCTTTTAATAAATGATGGAACTTTTAAGCCATATTATATTAAAATGTGCAAATACATGCAACGTTTACAGGAAGAAGAGCCGAGATGGAGCAAGGTAAGGAATTGCAGGCTAGAACACACGAACGTTTAGAGCAGTATTACATTATACATAATGGCGTCCTCTTTCACAGAAGAGATCGACAAATGGATAAGTGGTGTGTGTGCATACCTCAGGAATATCTGGAAATCTTAACACATGCACGGCACATGGGGGCACTATGGAGTGCTAAAGTGTGCCGCCAAAATTTCTACGTATTGTTATTTCCCTAATATGAGGCGACGTATAGAGCAAGTAATCAGACGCTGTGCGGTGTGTCAAAAGGTCAAACACCAGAATAGGACATGTCTTAACGTACTAAACCCAATAATACCAAAGCAACCAAGAGATCTTGTATCTATTGACGCCGCAGGACCTTATCCCCAAGCCCGCAGCGGAGTTAAATACATCGTAGCCCTGTATGATGTTTTTAGTAAGTATCTCCAGCTGAACGCAATCAAAACAGTTAGGTCAGGGCCAATTATAAGGTGAATTCTGGAAGACTACATACAACGCATTGGGAAAGCCCAAGCAGTCCTAACTGATAACGCCTCAAATTTTACATGTGACCAATGGAAATCATTTTTAAAATCACAAAACATACGTCATATTTTAGTATCCAAGTTCCAACCGGAAGCAAATCCCGTCGAACGGTGCTTCCGTGAATTTAATAGGTTTATCCGCACATATATACCACAGAACCAAAGGAATTGGATAGAATACCTGGGTCCGTTTCAGCACATTGTAAATCACCTACCACACACATCAACAGGGCACACACCGGCTGAACTAACGTTTGAAAAGGTGGAGCTATATGAATGGGCAAAACCGATACCTAAATTACGGCACAAAGACGTAGTCTTAGATGAGAAAGTACGGCGAGTGCTAATAACATTGGAAGAGCAAGCTCAAATAAGGAAAGGAATTTACGACAGGAAATTGTAAAACGTAACAGAATTCCAGATCGGACAGGAGGTACTATTAAGAACGCATCCGAAATCATCGAAATTAAAGGCATTGAATAAAAAATGGCAATTGTTATATGTTGGTCCGTATATCATTGTTGACAAGCCACATCCGGGGTGCTACTTGATAGAAAATAAAAAAAAAAAATGGTAAAATAAAAGGCACGTATCCACATAAAGATCTGCGGAAATTTGTTAAATGAAAATTCAAATCTCATTCTGTCCTTGTCTGTTGCATCAATAAAACGCAGGAAGGTAGGAGGTTTGTCGCTCTTTGACGAATGTACCGACTGGCGTTCGGTTCCTCTCCATCTGGGCTAGGGGGTACAATATTTATATTGCCGGTGCCCTCTCCCTCTTCTACTATCCTGTTTAATCAGTAAGGAATGTTCAATTTACTTTTACTATCTAACATGCAGAGAGTGAGATGCAGCCCAGTGAAAATAAATTTTCCTTCTATTTTGATATTGTACTTTCTTAAGACTTAATTCACAGCGCGCGAGCTTTAAGCGAGAGGCATTAGCGATGTGGAATACTGAGCCGTGCTGCCGCGCTTAAAGCAGAACATACTTCAACAATTACACTCCTGGAAATTGAAATAAGAACACCGTGAATTCATTGTCCCAGAAAGGGGAAACTTTATTGACACATTCCTGGGGTCAGATACATCACATGATCACACTGACAGAACCACAGGCTCATAGACACAGGCAACAGAGCATGCACAATGTCGGCACTAGTACAGTGTATATCCACCTTTTGCAGCAATGCAGGCTGCTATTCTCCCATGGAGACGATCGTAGAGATGCTGTGGAACGGCTGCCATGCCATTTCCACCTGGCGCCTCAGTTGGACCAGCGTTCGTGCTGGACGTGCAAACCGCGTGAGACGACGCTTCATCCAGTCCCAAACATGCTCAATGGGGGACAGATCCGGAGATCTTGCTGGCTAGGGTAGTTGACTTACACCTTCTAGAGCACGTTGGGTGGCACGGGATACATGCGGACGTGCATTGTCCTGTTGGAACAGCAAGTTCCCTTGCCGGTCTAGGAATGGTATAACGATGGGTTCGATGACGGTTTGGATGTACCGTGCACTATTCAGTGTCCCCTCGACGATCACCAGAGGTGTACAGCCAGTGTAGGAGATCGCTCCCCACACCATGATGCCGGGTGTTGGCCCTGTGTGCCTCGGTCGTATGCAGTCCTGATTGTGGCGCTCACCTGCACGGCGCCAAACACGCATACGACCATCATTGGCACCAAGGCAGAAGCGACTCTCATCGCTGAAGACGACACGTCTCCATTCGTCCCTCCATTCACGCCTGTCGCGACACCACTGGAGGCGGGCTGCACGATGTTGGGGCGTGAGCGGAAGACGGCCTAACGATGTGCGGGACCGTAGCCCATCTTCATGGAGACGGTTGCGAATGGTCCTCGCCGATACCCCAGGAGCAACAGTGTCCCTAATTTGCTCGGAAGTGGCAGTGCGGTCCCCTACGGCACTGCGTAGGATCCTACGGTCTTGGCGTGCATCCGTGCGTCGCTGCGGTTCGGTCTCAGGTCGACGGGCACGTGCACCTTCCGCCGACAGCTGGCGACAACATCGATGTACTGTGGAGACCTCACGCCCCACGTGTTGAGCAATTCGGCGGTACTTCCACCCGGCCTCCCGCATGCCCACTATACTCCCTCGCTCAAAGCCCGTCAACTGTACATATGGTTCACGTCCACGCTGTCGCGGCATGCTACCAGTGTTAAAGACTGCGATGGAGCTCCGTATGCCACGGCAAACTGGCTGACACTGACGGCGGCGGTGCACAAATGCTGTGCAGCTAGCGCCATTCGACGGCCAACACCATGGTTCCTGGTGTGTCCGCTTTGCAGTGCGTGTGATCATTGCTTGTACAGCCCTCTCGCAGTGTCCGGAGCAAGTATGGTGGGTCTGACACACCGGTGTCAATGTGTTCTTTTTTCCATTTCCAGGAGTGTACATACGAAGTGGCTAACAGCTGATCGCAGGGGCCAAGTAGGCAAAAAGCAAGGTTGAGTTCAGTGTCCCCTGTACGATGCGCAAAGACACACTGCGCACCGCGACGGAAACCATTCTAGAATATAATCGAATCGGCATCCACATCGCGCACCAGCTGGACAGAACGGAAGCGACACGAAGTGGGGTACCTATCAGCTAGTTACTCTGACGTAGATGAGCAACACAAACTAAACGAATAGAGACATTTATTACTAACTCGGCGACTATACTGTAAAAAACACTAATTTTAAGAGTATATCATTAAGTTAAGCATATGCAGCTTTAAGAAAATGAGAGCATTGACGCAAGTAAACTATAAAGAGAGTAGAATACGCTAAATTTGTGAACTTAACACAATCCATTGAACGTACATAGCTACACTTATGTCTCAGTATTCAACGTAGAAGAGAATAAACACAGTAAATGACCTATCCGACTATGGGGAAGTAACAACATGTACACTTGAAAGAACGCGATTAGCACGTAACTTAAGAACTAAGCGATTTACATACAACACATAAGTGAGCGACGATGTGAAAGGTAGAATAAGATATAAACATAGAAAAATGCGTGTGACTGAGACGTAAACTATAAAATAACATATCGTACAAGATTTAGCGAGAGGAGCAGTTGTACACTTATAGAACTACACTTCTTTACAGACAACATTAGAAGTAGTGAGCTTAATGTACAGGGAGAATACATATCCACAGATTTGTTAGTACAGAACTCGCCTATGTTAGTTGCTATTAATTACACGATACCTTATAGTATAAGCAGCAAAATAAAGCTGTAAACATGAATTGAACAACACGCGGGAGATAAGCTAAGTAAATACAAAAACCAACCAATACACACACAACGTAATTACATGAACTTAAAACAAAAGAACTGAGGTAAGCACTGTATGTTTACAAAAGCGATATGGAGAAATAAATGAAATTTCACTGCTCGATAATATTTTAGAGTACAGAGAGCGGAAGGTTTTATTAGATTCGATTGAAGGTATTAATTAGTTAATCTACGTTTGTGGTGACGTACCGTGCATGGAGTGAATCTAGGAAGAGAATGAAAGTGAATTAGAGTAATACGAGTTTATTTATATTTCTGGGAAGAAATAAATAGGGTGGTGGTTCTATTGTGAGAACCCTGTAGGTAGTACATTAGTATAAATGGCGATTTATTGTGGAATATTTTTAATTAATAATTATATCGGTATACGGTGATGAATATGAAGATTAATATTACAAGGGTACCTAAGAAAGGGCCACGAAGCCGACGTAAGAAAGAACACACAATATAGTTTTAAGTCTTAGAATGAATGGTTGTATGAGTGTGGAAAGCAAAGTATGATGATGCATGTACGGTAAGTAATTATGAAAACGAACATCACGAAGAAGCAGTGAGGAGTATAGAAGAAACAGTGAAGTCGATAACAATGGTACACGATAACGTTTAAAACCCACCACAGCACAGTGATTTACTACACAGACATGAAAACGTAAAACAACCTAGTATGAAAAATATTTCCTTAGCGACTAACTGTTAAAGCTCGAGAAACTATAAGGTTAGTATAAATGAAAATATGATACATGATTCGTATGAAGAATGAACACAAAATGCAGTGAAACAATATTTTCTACACTGAGTTCTTGACGCACGCAGGAGCGAAAACATTATTTTAGCACACGCGCGTTCTTATTTAGCGATAATGAATTATGAGTGGAGCTACACATGGCAAAAATACGGTAAAATTATCGGTCACACGTCACAAAGGTAAACATGTACATGTCGTCGAATCAATAAGGAAGAAATATGGCTTGAAATACGTGTTCACGAATGTGGAATATTACGACGATTAACAAGCAGTGATGAAGTCAGGATTGTCAAGGGATAAAACATCCCCCACACTCGCTCACAAACGAGCACTTGTAAATATTATACATAGTATGAAGATTTATCAAATGCGAAAGATAGAATAAGTACACTAACGACGCACTACAAATAGCAATCCTAGAAGTAGCTTGATCTCTGAAGCAGACCTTAGCGAATCCTGTTTTCCATGTAGTGAGTAGTGCTGGAACGTATTTTCTATGTGTATTTGTGATGGTAAAAACGCGCAGGAGGTTGGGCCTGCAAGTCAAGAGAAAAGCAAAAATTCAGAACAAATGAGAGATTCCTTCAAATTTACTTATTAGTGTGTAAGATGGATGATGCCTAACATGGAGACCATATAGGAAATGTGAATGTGACTTGTACATTTATGTGTCAACTTTACTATTGCCAATTTCTATGTCTATGAAAATACGTATGTAGTATTTTCTATTGTAGTTGTGGATGTAAAAAACGTGCAGGAGGTCGGTCCTGCAAGACAATAACAAGAAAGAGCAAACATTCAGAATAAGTGCAAGATTCCTTCTAATTTACTTATTGCTGTGTCAGATGCTGCTTAACATAGAGTCCATAAACGAAATGTGAATGTAAATTGGACATTTATTTGCCAACTATATTATTGTTAATGTCGATGTCTATGTAAAATCTATGTATGTACTCTTTTCTTCTTTTCTATGTGTAGTTGTGGACGTAAAAACGCGCAGGAGGTAGGTCCTGCAAGACAAGAATAGAAAATGCCAATATTCAGAATAAATGAAAGATAACTCTTGATTTACATATTAGTGTGTAAGAGGGTGCATGTCATGGAGTCCGTATATGAAATGTGGATGTGAATTGTAAATTTATGTGTCATCTCTGTTAATGTATGCACTATTATCAATTTTATGTGAGATTTTATACTTGAACAAGAACAACTTATGCATGTATGTGAAGTGCAACGCGGCGGACGAGTAAAATACTCGCACGTGTGAAGTGATACAAAAGTATTAAGGCCTAATAATATTGAAAATAACGGCTCAGCCGTAATATGAGTAAACGCTACAGTCTAGCAAAGTGAATACAAAGAGCGTAATGCGTGTGCGATGGAGATATCAGAGGAAATTCGTATAACCACGAGTTGAGGTGTGAGAACCGCTGAACTATAATGCACGACGGAAGATAATGCCGTACCTGCAGTGCGCCTCTTACCTTCAATGTCACTGGCCGAAAACCTCGCCCATGCGCGAGATGAGGTATTGGTGTTCTTCGGTTTGAGCGTTAGAGCTGAATCCGTCGTATCCAGTCTCCGGACTGGAGGGCATATACAACACCGACTTTATGAGCGTGGGGCGACATTACAGTGTGTGCGCGGGGAGTGCTCCTGCTAACGTGGCGCTTGCGTCACTGCGTCGGGCGCGTTAAACAATGGCTGCTGATGGCGATAAGTGCAGCGAACAATGAGATAACGTGTGGCGAAAGGACAGCATCTCAGAACGGCTAATGAACCAAAAGCCAAGGAGAAAAACAATTATTAAAATACAGTGAAAGGACAATTTAAGGAATGTATCATTTTCCCCCTGGGAATACTGCTTAACAAATGTAAGATGAAATAAGAGACTACGACGTCATCACACCATGAACGTGGACATGTAATATGAATATATGTGAATGTAATTACGTGATATAAGTATATGTGAATGTATTTACATGTATGAATTTGTAATGGCCGATAAAATGAGGTTTGTAGATATGCTGGTAGTTGCATAAGTGTATTAAAACTCCATTGACGTGCACCAAGAGACTGAACTATAAGCCCCCAGGTTAATAAGGCTACTGTATACTGTCTCCCTAGATGTGTTCCTCTTATGGCAAGCACTAGACAACCAGAACAGTTACAGAAGGGAGTCACGTTCGTTCTCGGCTGTAGTTACTTTATCACAAACTCAGAGCAATTCCATTGGCGTCAGCTTAAAAACGAAGCCCTGACAAAACTAGGGATCGAACCAGAGACCTTAAGATAGTGAGTCTAACGCTCTCCCAACTGAGCTATTTCGGCTGACGTAGAATGTCGCCGTTTTGCACGTCTTCGTTGACCTCTGTCCCGTTGCCGATTTCACAGTCATCTTCGTCTGATAAGACACAGGGACGCTGAAAGGCGAACAGCAGATGCAGTGAAGTACCACACACATTTCTTCAGCTTCCATCGTCGTAACAAGCAAACATGTCGACTCGATTCATGTAATATTGACTTCGCTTACGCTAGAAAACCTGTGCTACATCGATGCCACGTGCAACTCGTGTGCAGAGAACGAAACAGAGGAAGAAGTGAGCCTCTACACCGTGTGTGAGGCAGTATCTAGCAAATACACGAGGTAAAACATTTGACTCGCGTTGGCTCATAAATTGCTACACGTCACCGTCTGCAAGCTAAAATGGACACATCTGCACTGCCCAGAGAGGCGACACTTGCACTGACACTTGGTGGACGGTTGTGAGACGAGGAGATGAGCTGTGGCTTCTGGGAGCGACTGTAGCGCTGCACCAAAGAACACTGCACATTGCTGGAGACCCACGTGTTTAGTAGTGACGCAACTGCTAGGATGCAGCTAAACGCCCATCTTTTGAGAACGAGAAAATTTCCTCAGCCGGCATGACTCGAACCTACGCTCCCAGAGGAATCTGATTTCAAGCCAGACGCCTTAACCACTCGGCCACGACTGCACGTCTCAGAAGCGTCTCTCGACAACTGAAACTGCCACCTTTGCAAGCAATCCAATGGCGGAAGGCAGCATGGCCTTACTCTTTCTGTAGTGATTCCATTGCCAGCACATTAGGCGTTACGAAAACGTATTAATTTTCGCCCCGACAGCGATTTGAACCCAGGACCCTTTGGTTGAAAACCTAACGCTCTACCGACTGAGCTATCCGCACCCACGCACGAGCATTGTCATACAGCTGCGTCGTGTGCGAGTGATTCGCATGTCGTAATTGCTGGCTTGTGGCTAAAATGGCGACTTCACCGACTTCCCACTGACGCACTGCTGACGCTAGTTTTCTGGCGTCCTTCAGGGACAGCTGCTCTGGAAGCACGGCCAGCTTGTCGAGCATCTGCGGTTCAGTGGTATGCGTGTCGGTAGCGCAGTAGGCAGCGCGTAAGTCTCGTAATCTTAAGTTTTGCCGGCACGATAACTCAGCGTGTTCGGTCAGAGGGTTATCAGCCCTCTGTAATAAAGTACTGAGTCAACGATGAACTTGAACGGGCGTCATCGGACGTCCGCCCCCAACAACTGCAACGAACAAAATGAGAACAACAACAAAAAAAGTAGTAGCATGCTCGCCTACCACGCAGGCGGCCAGGGTTCGATTCCCAGCCGACGCATCGGTTTGCTGTTCTCGCTATAATGCTGCCGCGCGGATTGCTCGCTTGAGCTGCGTCAGCCTCAGGAATGTATAGCAGGATTCGCTGTGAGAAGAACCAAACACGCAGCACGCAAGAGACCGTACTTGGACGGTCGCATGCTATTTCCCGAACTCTAGTCTCAGCCTTGCCCTACAGGCCGGTGTGATCAGGTTCCGCAAGGGTGATGTACTGTAACGTCAGGCAGTGCTGCTTTCCGTTGAAAAAGCTGCGGCTGCAGTTTAATCTAGCGAGTCGGGAAAGCACGTGTTGCAACACAACATGATTCTCGAGAAAGCACAAACTGTCCATCTCTAATATGCGAGACTTACCAAATTTCCTGCAACGTTGGCTGTGACGTGCCTCGGTAGCGCAGTAGGCAGCGCGTAAGTCTCATAATTATAAGGTCGTGAGTTCGATCCTCACCTGGGGCGATCAGTTTGCTGCACATCTCAGCTGAATTAACGGCGTTGCTGTTGCTAGGGAACGAACCTAATTGTCGTTCGTTGTCCACAAGAAGGGCAAGCCTCAGCGTCAAAAAGTCTACTTCCATTAATGACAACGTACAAGTGTGATATTTCTGCTCCTCTATTACAAGTAAAATATGATGCAAACAGCATTGGATAGTCAATTTCGAAGTGTGCGCAATGCCAGCCTGTAGGCGGAAATATGCTCGCAAACAGAGAACAGCAGTGAGTCCAGATTCAGCACGAAACACAGGAGAAGACGGAGTAAAACTGAGGTTTACCGGACAGATCCGGTGTGGTCTAGTAGCTAGGATACATGGCTTTCACCCTGGAGGCCCGGGTTCGATTGCCGGTACCGGAACGGAAGTTTTTGCGCACACTCCGCTCCATGTTTTGCCCCTCGAACTATCGTCGGTCGCCCTCCTTCCTTAGCTTCAACCGATCGTAATCGCGGAAAACAGGCACGTGATGCAGTTACTGTCAGCACCGGAATAAAGGGAGAAGAGGCACTGGTCCGCTGTGGGCTGCTACCAGCGTCAGTGGGAAGTCGGTGAAGTCGCCAGTTGCGCCAGAAGCCAGCAATTATCGTAGTACGCCTACACGCGCGTTCCAGTTATTCACGTTACTTGCAGCCGCCCCAGGCACAAGGAACGTGAGCCCAGATAGCTCAGTCGGTGAAGCATTAGGCTTTTAACCTAAGGGTTCAGGGTTCGAGTCTCTATCCGGGTGAAGATTTTGACGCTTCCGTAATGGCCCGTCTCGTAGCGATGGTAGCCCTGCGCTAACCAGTGCACGGATCTCGTTTCCTGTCAACCTTATCCGCAGTCGCGGACCGCTTGTATTTTCTGCGTATCGAGGAACGCAGGAGTTGCGAGCAGTCGTGGCCGAGTGGTCAGTTCCGCTTGAGACGCGACAGCGTTCGGACGTGCCTTCACTTCCGTGCCGTCGTAGCGCCGCAAGCCGTGTTTACATCGTTTCTTGTGACTGTGATTGTGTTTTTTTTCTCGTGTTATTTTGCGTTTTTGTGTACTCTTATTGTTTTTTTTTTCTCTTACTAGCGGTTTCGGCCGTTTATCGTTACAGTTATGGCTAAATCGGTTCCCCGTAAGAATACTTTATGTTTTGAGTTTGACAAGGCATCGCGTCGTGTGCAACCAAGCTCTCTGGAAATTCATGATTGGATTGTAGATGTAATTGGGATAACTTCTGACCAGGTTCACACAGCGTACTATGATATGGCGGATTACTGTTTCTTTGTCAAGTTTCTCACTCCGTTACAACTGGAGAAGATATTGCAGAAAACTGGAGGAAAGGCGGAATTCCATCATCGCGACCAATCGGTGAGTACCGTGTTAATCACCAATGCCGATGTAGAATATAAACAGGTTCGAGTATTCAATTTGCCACCAGAAGTTAAACATTACCTGTTGAAAGATGTTCTTGGTAAATACGGTGATATTCGGCAAATCAGAATGGAAAAATGGTCTAGCCAACACAAATTGCAATGCTACAGTGGGGTTCGTTCTGTTGATATGAGCATTAAAGTTAATATTCCCTCGAATATCGTGGTCTGTGGCTATAAAGCACGTGTCGTTTATAGTGGGCAAGTAGAAACTTGTTATATTTGTAACGAGAGCGGGCATCTACGCAGTGATTGTCCTCGGCGTATTTTCGTCCTTAAAAACACCTTACAAAAACGCCAGAGGTTGACACTAGTTGATATTATGACCCAACATCAGAATTTGGAGGAGACACCTTTGCCACCCGGTACATCAGAGGCCGTTGAACCTCATCTTAGCAACGAGTCCTTCCCGCCATTAGCGCAGAAGAGCGAGAAGCTTCCACTTGCTGTCAGCACAACGTTATCAGTCGGTAACAAACGACGCCGCACCTGTGACGATAGTGGAACTGATGAAGAGTTGTCGGTCAACGACCCTATCTCGGTCACGGACGCAAACCCTCCCTCGCAGGAAAACGTTGCCGTGGACAGCATAGATGAGGGCTCCGACGCCGCTGCTTCCACGGCGGCGTCGGTAAACAACAGTGCCGGCCAGTGTTTACAGCTGACTGTTGTGACGCCGCCGGCCGGCCCGCCACAACACGACTTGGACGCACAACAAGAGGACGACCGTCCGATGTCGGCTCTACAGACACACGACGAAGAAGTTGGTCTGGAGCCCGTTGTCAACACCAACCTGCCCCTTCATGAACTCAACCAACCTGGGAAGCCGGACGGCTGTTTACCAACAGACCGTGTGGATACAAACAAACACACCTTGCCTTCCGCCGCCGCGTCTTCGCACGAGTAAGCTCCAGTGGAGGAAGCCGGCACTCCAGCTACCGATTTCAGTCATGATCCGCCCACCCCGCCTTCTGCCATGGAACTCCCGGCTAGTGGACGACGGAAAACTAAACCCAAACCAAATGTCTCCGCGTCCCGAAGGAAGACTCCGATTAGAGGTGCCGCGGAATCAGGACGCGAACCTGGCACTGTCACTTCGCAGTCTGACAGTGCGATGGACTGAGCCGCTAATGCAATGCAGCTTTCTCCCTCCTTCGATGGGCACGACCCAGGCATATAAATTTCTGTCTCTTAATATTAACAAGTTCACGACAGCTTTGAAGACAGGGTTGTTGCGACAGTTTATCTACGGGTCAGCAGCCGATGTTGTACGTCCACAGGAAGTGTCTATATTAAGTCTCACCGTCCCTGCTTTTCATGCGATAGCAAATGTAACGAAAGACACGGGCACAGGTGCAGCCATTTAGTGAAAAAGCGGCGGACTTCAGGCTGACTTTCTTCCCCTCAAATACATTGTGCACATTGGGCGAAGTGTACATCTCGAATTTTGTGTACTCCCTCTACTTTGACACCCCTACATGACAATTAACCTTCTCGGATGACTCAAGCTTATAAAATATTAACTATTAACGTTAACAGGATAACGTCAGATTTGAAAAAAGTAGTGTTAAAACAATTTATCTACGAAACAGAGGCGGATGTTGTGTTGTTGCAAGAAGTGTTATTCACTGATTTCACCGTACCCGGTTTTGAAATATTTTATAATGTCCTACCGGACGCAAATACAGGAACCGCAATTTTAACTCGTGAAGGTTTACCGGTAATGATGTTGGATAAACTGGTCACAGGAAGAGGCCTTAGTTGTAAAATATTTGATGTCACCTTTGTAAATGTTTATGCACCGTCCGGAAACACCAACAAAGCGGCGAGAGCTAATTTTTTCAAGGATGACATTATCTACTTGCTGAGGAAAAATCCTGCGTCTGTAATAATTGGTGGCGACTTCAATTGTGTAGTTAACAGGAAAGATCAGGTGCGGCACTTTAATTACAGCAAGGAGCTGCATGACTTAATTAAAAACATGAAGTACAAAGATGCATGGGAAGTCAAATTCCCTACGCTAGTCAAGTTCACGCATTTCACTTCGACATCATGCAGTCGGATCGATAGGCAGTATGTGTCGGAGAATCTAATTCATAACGTGTTGGATGTGGAGGTAATCCCGACATACTGCTCGGATCACTGTGGGTTTTCTATGACTATCAATTTAGCAAGACAACCTACTAAATTTTACCGCAGTCAGTGGATGCTCAACATTGCCCATCTCAAAGATGACGAACTGGAAGACTGGATCAAAGCCACATGGACGGCATGTTTGAAATCACTGCATAAATACGGATCTAAACTCGAATGGTGGGTCAAGTTTGCCAAATCTAAACTTCGGCAATCCTTAAAATCATACAGTTTTCAAAAATTAGAGATGGCAAAAAGACAATCGAATTTTATTACTACGGTCGCAGGTCCGAATCCTGCCTCGGGCATGGATGTGTGTGATGTCCTTAGGTTAGTTAGGTTTAAGTAGTTCTAAGAACTAGGGGACTAATGACCACAGCAGTTGAGTCCCATAGTGCTCAGAGCCATTTTTGAATTTTATTATACGGTATTGCGAGAACTACATGACAAACATAATGTAGCTGCTACTCACCTAGAGCAAATTCGCAAAATAAAAGCGAAGCTTCTAAGCATCACACGCCGGCAGTTAGAGGGATTAAAACTTAAATCAAAGGCGAAGTCTCTACTACAAGAAGAAACTACTTCAATGTTTCACCTGATCAAACACCAACTTAATAGGCGACGCAGATTTATTGAACACCTCAAACTCGAAGACGGGACTGTAATTACCGGCCAAAATGACATGGTGCGCGCCATACATCAGCATTTCGCTCACCTCTACGCTAAAGACCAGACTGCCGAGACTGCACGTCCTGAAACTTTGCACTTATTAACGGAACGGATCACTACTGATGAAAATAACTGTCTGCTTGCTGCCTTAGCAGAGGACGAAATATTACATCTCGTAAAGACGTCACCTTCCAACAAATCGGCGAGTCCAGATGGATTACCAAAGGAATTTTATCACAAGTTTTGGCATATTATTGGGTCAACATTCACGGATATAATAAACGAAACCTTACAAGGAGGAGAATTTCCAACTGAACTTAAGGAAGGAAAACTAGTCTTGATTTCGAAAAGTAAAGGACAAAAGAACATCGATCAGTTTTGCCCCTTAATGTTGATGAACTATGATTACAAGACCATTGCACGAGCACTTAAGGAGAAACTCACACCACTTCTCAGAATAGTAATAAAAGGCCATCAAGCCTGCTTCCCGGGCCGGACGATCATGTCAGTTATCTCCGAATACAGAGACCTCATTTCTATCGTGGCAGTCACTGACATCAGGTGTGCAATATACTTCGTCGATTTCTGCAAGGCATTTGACCATGTCAGCCACCGATACGTGGACCTCATATTTAAACATCTGGCTTTTGACGATCGAGCAGTTAGAGTAATCCATCAGATGATGACCGGAATAACTGCCAAGGCTTACGTCAACGGACAGCCGACAAAAACTATTCATATAGAGAGGGGAGTTCCACAAGGGAGCCCGTTATCAATGCTTTTGTATGTTCTTGCACTTGAACCTTTGCTACGGCAACTCAGCGACAAATTAAGTGGTGTCACAATCTCCGGAGTCACGTTTACAGCAAAAGCATATGCCGATGACGTGGGCGTCGTCCTTAGAAACGGAGGAGAAATTACAATTCTGGAAGAGACGATACATCAATATAGTCGCGCCTCTGGTGCAAAAGTGAACATCCATAAGAGTAAAATCTTAAACCTAAGAGGGTTTAACAGGGTACGCAGCCAATGGGCGTCACTAGTTGATTCCCACAAAACACTAGGTATTACTATGAACAATTGTCCAATGAAGATGGCTGCAGTAAATTGGCGGGGCACGGCGAACAAAATACAGGGTGCGTTAAGAGAACTTCGTTGGCGATCCGCGAATTTATTGCAAAATGTTCAATTAATTAACACCTACGTGTTTTCTAAAGCCTGTTTTGTAGCACAAATATTCCCAGCACCGACGTTACAGGTGAAAAAGGTGATGCGTCTTGCAAATATCTACTTGTGGAAAGGCAACATATTTAAAGTTAGACTGGACAGTGTGACCATAGCAAGACTGATGGGCGGGTTAGAGCTAACTAATTTGGTTACAAAGGCAACTGCACTTTACATCAAAAGAACCCTGTTTATGATTAATAAGGACAGAGATAACATCACCTCCCGACTATTCACAACTGTCCAGCCTGGTTCCCTGCAACCCCCGGTTAATGTGGGCAAACTAAACAACACACTAACGCATATCAAGAAATTTTATATTGAGGTCGGCTACTTAGAGGCACGCACAATGTACAAGTCAAATATAACTACAAAGGAGATTCTAAACACATGGCACAAATCGGATACACAAAATACCATAGAAATCAAATATCCGAACGTCATATGGCGTACTGTATGGAAAAACCTTAGCCTCAAAATCCATTCAACAAACGTGGCTTCCACTTGGTACAAGGTAGTCAGCGACACTATACCAACCAATGCAAAACTTTATCAGATAGGACTGTGTGCCACAAATCACTGCACTAAGTGTGGATTCGTGGACACACATCAACACAGATTCACGTGCAGAGGACAATTTCACAATTGGACATGGATCAGATGGAAGATTGCACTCCTCACCAGAAGTGATGGCCGCAATTATACACCACAAACGCTATTACAGCCTGAAGTGACATTTTTTCCAGAAAGCAAAAATAACGCTGTCATGTGGCTCATGGCTCACTACACACATTACGTAATTGGAAGGAATGGATCTGACAATTCAATTGATTTCATCGTCTATATGGAATCCGCTTATTGGGAATCAAAAAAATTCAGTGACCATAAAAAACACTACGGCAACATGTTGAATATAGTCTTCAAGAGGACAGGCATAGGATAAAAACGAACAACACGATAGAAACTATAAGCAAGTAACAAGTAAACAGTGGACTGAGTGACCTATTTTATTAATCTCTGAGAAGTGACTACGGCTTCTACACGGTATTATGTACGAAAAAAAAAACCACAACAGAAAAAGGTAAAAACAAATTACAACATTCAAGAACCAAACAGAGCAAATAAAAAAAATAAAAAAAACATAAAATAAAATAAGGGGAAAACCGCAACGTCCACAGTAAAAATTTTGTTCCATGATATAAATAATCTCAGAGGAGACAGACAAAAGGTCTGTGTCCTCCCATGTCATGATGGGGGAGGGGTTCTGTGTCGTGACGCACTTGCAGTGCCGCGAAGAGGCCCCACTGATGTTGCTGCGCGTCCGGGATCCTGCCTTCATTGCGATCTACTTATTGACAAGAGAAGTAAAAAAAAAAGGGGTTAAGGAAAAAAAAGTGGTTAAGGAAGAAAACAAACTTTGGAAGAGCGTTAGAAAAACAAAAAAACTAAAAAAACCGGTCTAAGGCGCTGGTTTAAGGCACCAGTAATGCAAAAAAGAAAGTGGTAGAGCACTGGTCTAGTAAAAACAAAAAATAGCTCAGTTGGGGGGAGAGCGTTAGACTGAAGATCTAAAGGTCACTGGTCCGATCCCGGGTTTCGGCAAGTGTTTGTTTTGAAGCTGATGCCAATGGAATTGCTCCGAGTCTGTGATGATGTAAGTACAGCCGAGAACAAAAATGACTCTATCCTGTAACTGTTCAGGTTATCAAGTGCATGCCGTAAGAGGAACACAGCAGGCAACTCCCTGAGAAGTAAGAAAATACGAAAAGTCCTACCGACTGCGTTCCCTTTTTTGTGTCAGGAGGTAAAGAACGTCTCCAACGGAACCGTGAAATGAGCGAAAACGTGGGAAGCATTGCATTCGAAATGCTTGTGAATTTTCCAATTGCCCAGTGAATGTCGACAAAACACGTAAATCCTCTACTCCAACGTATGAGACCTAACGACTGCTGCGGTTTGTTTTTGCATCGTGTGTCAGCATTCTTCGATAGTCTGCTACGAGCTTAGCGCGACACGTTTGTAGACAGCATTCAGGGACGTTTAATTAGTAACAGCTCGATGCAGCGATAGCACAACTGTGAAGGACATGAGTCAATGTATACCTGTGCATCGTGGGATGATCTCTAACGTCGTGTGAGCCCGGATAGCTCAGTCGGTAGAGCATTAGGCTTTTAACCTAAGGGTCCAGGGTTCAAGTCCCTGTTCGGGCGGAGATTTTAATACTTTGGTAGCGGTGGAAACACTACGGAAAAGAATGCAGCTACGCCGTTTTCTGACGCCACAGTGCTTTAAACCGTAGCAGTTGCATGTTTCGTGTCCGAGTGGTTAAGGCGTCTGACTCGAAATCAGATTCCCTGTGGGAGCGTATGTTCGAATCCTACCGGCTGCGTGCGATTTTGCATATAGAGGAGCAAATATTTTCACACACGTGAACGCGGTTGCATACCAATGACGCCATCCTCAACAAGAAGAAAATTTCCGTTTAACAATACTGAGTGTCGCGGCGGCCGCTGCTTTCTGTGGCTACCGGTTCACCTCTCACTGACGCTGGGACTGCAGAAAGCCGTCGCAGGCCCATGAGTGCGCTCCCGTCATTTTCTCGCGTCGACGCCGAGTTCGTGTGTACACAGACGTGCTTGGAAGCGTTGGACAGAGCAAACATTCATTTCTCTCTTTTTTAAGAATCGCAATACAGTCATTCGAGTGCGGCAAAAGCAATGGTGCAGCGTTTCTTTTCTTAAGATCTCGCAGCTACTTGCAAGTATGTCGACCACTTAAGACGACAGAAAACTAGCGTCAGCGGTGCGTCAGTGGGAAGTCGGTGAAGTCGCCATTGGAACCACAAGCCAGTAATTACGTCATGCGAATGACTCGCACGCCACGCTGCTGTACGATAGCTCAGTCGGTAGAGCGTTTGATTTTCAACCAAAGGGTGTTGGGTTCAAGGAAATGTCTAGGCGAAAATTAATACACTTTCGTAACGGCTAATGTGCTGGCAATGGAAACACTACAGAAAAGAGTGAGGCCACGCAGCTTTCTGCCATTGGATTGCTTCTAAAGGTGGCACTTTCACTTGTCGGAAGACGCTATTGCGACCGGCAGTCGTGGCCGAGTGGTTAAGGCGTCTGACTTGAAATCAGATTCCCTCTGGGAGCGTAGGTTCGAGTCCTGCCGACTGCGGAAATTTTCTCGCTCTCAGAAGATGGACGTTCAGCTGCATCCTAGCAGTTGCGTCTCTACTAAACACGTGGGTCGCCAGCAATGTGCAGTGTTCTTGGGTGCAGCGCTACAGTCGCTCCCAGAAGCCACAGCTCATCTACTCGTCTCACTGCCGTCCACCAGGTGTGAGTGCAAGTGTCGCCTCTCTGGGCAGTACAGATGTGTCCATTTTAGCTTGCCGACGGTGACGTGTAGCAATTTATGAGCTAACGCAAGTCAAATGTTTTAGCGTGTGTTTCTGCTTGATACTGCCTCTCACGTAGTGGAGAGGCTCACTCCTTCTTGTGTCTCGTTCTCTGCACACGAGTTGCACGTGGCATCGATATAGTAAAGGTTTTCTAGCGCCAGCGAAGTCAGTATTACATGAATCGAGTCGACATGTTTGCTTCTTACGATGATGGAATCAGAAGATATGTGTGTGGTACTTCACTGCATCTGCTGCTCGCCTTTCAGCGTCCCTGTGTCTTATCAGACGAAGATGACTGTGAAATTGGCGGCGATTCAGAGGTTAACGAAGACGCGCGAGTATGCAGACATACGCGAGAGCCGAAATAGCTCAGTTGGGAGAGCGTTAGACTGAAGATCTAAAGGTCCCTGGTTCGATCCCGGGTTTCGGCAAGTGTTTGTTTTGAAGCTGATGCCAATGGAATTGCTCCGAGTCTGTGATGATGTAAGTACAGCCGAGAACAAAAATGACTCTATCCTGTAACTGTTCAGGTTATCTAGTGCATGCCGTAAGAGGAACACAGTAGGCAACTCCCTGAGAAGTAAGAAAATACGAAAAGTCCTACCGACTGCGTTCCCTTTTTTGTGTCAGGAGGTAAAGAACGTGTCCAACGGAACCATAGCAAGACTGATGGGCGGGTTAGAGCTAACTAATTTGGTTACAAAGGCAACTGCACTTTACATCAAAAGAACCCTGTTTATGATTAATAAGGACAGAGATAACATCACCTCCCGACTATTCACAACTGTCCAGCCTGGTTCCCTGCAACCCCCGGTTAATGTGGGCAAACTAAACAACACACTAACGCATATCAAGAAATTTTATATTGAGGTCGGCTACTTAGAGGCACGCACAATGTACAAGTCAAATATAACTACAAAGGAGATTCTAAACACATGGCACAAATCGGATACACAAAATACCATAGAAATCAAATATCCGAACGTCATATGGCGTACTGTATGGAAAAACCTTAGCCTCAAAATCCATTCAACAAACGTGGCTTCCACTTGGTACAAGGTAGTCAGCGACACTATACCAACCAATGCAAAACTTTATCAGATAGGACTGTGTGCCACAAATCACTGCACTAAGTGTGGATTCGTGGACACACATCAACACAGATTCACGTGCAGAGGACAATTTCACAATTGGACATGGATCAGATGGAAGATTGCACTCCTCACCAGAAGTGATGGCCGCAATTATACACCACAAACGCTATTACAGCCTGAAGTGACATTTTTTCCAGAAAGCAAAAATAACGCTGTCATGTGGCTCATGGCTCACTACACACATTACGTAATTGGAAGGAATGGATCTGACAATTCAATTGATTTCATCGTCTATATGGAATCCGCTTATTGGGAATCAAAAAAATTCAGTGACCATAAAAAACACTACGGCAACATGTTGAATATAGTCTTCAAGAGGACAGGCATAGGATAAAAACGAACAACACGATAGAAACTATAAGCAAGTAACAAGTAAACAGTGGACTGAGTGACCTATTTTATTAATCTCTGAGAAGTGACTACGGCTTCTACACGGTATTATGTACGAAAAAAAAACCACAACAGAAAAAGGTAAAAACAAATTACAACATTCAAGAACCAAACAGAGCAAATAAAAAAAATAAAAAAAACATAAAATAAAATAAGGGAAAAACCGCAACGTCCACAGTAAAAATTTTGTTCCATGATATAAATAATCTCAGAGGAGACAGACAAAAGGTCTGTGTCCTCCCATGTCATGATGGGGGAGGGGTTCTGTGTCGTGACGCACTTGCAGTGCCGCGAAGAGGCCCCACTGATGTTGCTGCGCGTCCGGGATCCTGCCTTCATTGCGATCTACTTATTGACAAGAGAAGTAAAAAAAAAAGGGGTTAAGGAAAAAAAAGTGGTTAAGGAAGAAAACAAACTTTGGAAGAGCGTTAGAAAAACAAAAAAACTAAAAAAACCGGTCTAAGGCGCTGGTTTAAGGCACCAGTAATGCAAAAAAGAAAGTGGTAGAGCACTGGTCTAGTAAAAACAAAAAATAGCTCAGTTGGGGGGAGAGCGTTAGACTGAAGATCTAAAGGTCACTGGTCCGATCCCGGGTTTCGGCAAGTGTTTGTTTTGAAGCTGATGCCAATGGAATTGCTCCGAGTCTGTGATGATGTAAGTACAGCCGAGAACAAAAATGACTCTATCCTGTAACTGTTCAGGTTATCTAGTGCATGCCGTAAGAGGAACACAGTAGGCAACTCCCTGAGAAGTAAGAAAATACGAAAAGTCCTACCGACTGCGTTCCCTTTTTTGTGTCAGGAGGTAAAGAACGTCTCCAACGGAACCGTGAAATGAGCGAAAACGTGGGAAGCATTGCATTCGAAATGCTTGTGAATTTTCCAATTGCCCAGTGAATGTCGACAAAACACGTAAATCCTCTACTCCAACGTATGAGACCTAACGACTGCTGCGGTTTGTTTTTGCATCGTGTGTCAGCATTCTTCGATAGTCTGCTACGAGCTTAGCGCGACACGTTTGTAGACAGCATTCAGGGACGTTTAATTAGTAACAGCTCGATGCAGCGATAGCACAACTGTGAAGGACATGAGTCAATGTATACCTGTGCATCGTGGAATGATCTCTAACGTCGTGTGAGCCCGGATAGCTCAGTCGGTAGAGCATTAGGCTTTTAACCTAAGGGTCCAGGGTTCAAGTCCCTGTTCGGGCGGAGATTTTAATACTTTGGTAGCGGTGGAAACACTACGGAAAAAAATGCAGCTACGCCGTTTTCTGACGCCACAGTGCTTTAAACCGTAGCAGTTGCATGTTTCGTGTCCGAGTGGTTAAGGCGTCTGACTCGAAATCAGATTCCCTGTGGGAGCGTATGTTCGAATCCTACCGGCTGCGTGCGATTTTGCATATAGAGGAGCAAATATTTTCACACACGTGAACGCGGTTGCATACCAATGACGCCATCCTCAACAAGAAGAAAATTTCCGTTTAACAATACTGAGTGTCGCGGCGGCCGCTGCTTTCTGTGGCTACCGGTTCACCTCTCACTGACGCTGGGACTGCAGAAAGCCGTCGCAGGCCCATGAGTGCGCTCCCGTCATTTTCTCGCGTCGACGCCGAGTTCGTGTGTACACAGACGTGCTTGGAAGCGTTGGACAGAGCAAACATTCATTTCTCCCTTTTTTAAGAATCGCAATACAGTCATTCGAGTGCGGCAAAAGCAATGGTGCAGCGTTTCTTTTCTTAAGATCTCGCAGCTACTTGCAAGTATGTCGACCACTTAAGACGACAGAAAACTAGCGTCAGCGGTGCGTCAGTGGGAAGTCGGTGAAGTCGCCATTGGAGCCACAAGCCAGTAATTACGTCATGCGAATGACTCGCACGCCACGCAGCTGTACGATAGCTCAGTCGGTAGAGCGTTTGATTTTCAACCAAAGGGTGTTGGGTTCAAGGCAATGTCTAGGCGAAAATTAATACACTTTCGTAACGGCTAATGTGCTGGCAATGGAAACACTACAGAAAAGAGTGAGGCCACGCAGCTTTCTGCCATTGGATTGCTTCTAAAGGTGGCACTTTCACTTGTCGGAAGACGCTATTGCGACCGGCAGTCGTGGCCGAGTGGTTAAGGCGTCTGACTTGAAATCAGATTCCCTCTGGGAGCGTAGGTTCGAGTCCTGCCGACTGCGGAAATTTTCTCGCTCTCAGAAGATGGACGTTCAGCTGCATCCTAGCAGTTGCGTCTCTACTAAACACGTGGGTCGCCAGCAATGTGCAGTGTTCTTGGGTGCAGCGCTACAGTCGCTCCCAGAAGCCACAGCTCATCTACTCGTCTCACTGCCGTCCACCAGGTGTGAGTGCAAGTGTCGCCTCTCTGGGCAGTACAGATGTGTCCATTTTAGCTTGCCGACGGTGACGTGTAGCAATTTATGAGCTAACGCAAGTCAAATGTTTTAGCGTGTGTTTCTGCTTGATACTGCCTCTCACATAGTGGAGAGGCTCACTCCTTCTTGTGTCTCGTTCTCTGCACACGAGTTGCACGTGGCATCGATATAGTAAAGGTTTTCTAGCGCCAGCGAAGTCAGTATTACATGAATCGAGTCGACATGTTTGCTTCTTACGATGATGGAATCAGAAGATATGTGTGTGGTACTTCACTGCATCTGCTGCTCGCCTTTCAGCGTCCCTGTGTCTTATCAGACGAAGATGACTGTGAAATTGGCGGCGATTCAGAGGTTAACGAAGACGCGCGAGTATGCAGACATACGCGAGAGCCGAAATAGCTCAGTTGGGAGAGCGTTAGACTGAAGATCTAAAGGTCCCTGGTTCGATCCCGGGTTTCGGCAAGTGTTTGTTTTGAAGCTGATGCCAATGGAATTGCTCCGAGTCTGTGATGATGTAAGTACAGCCGAGAACAAAAATGACTCTATCCTGTAACTGTTCAGGTTATCTAGTGCATGCCGTAAGAGGAACACAGTAGGCAACTCCCTGAGAAGTAAGAAAATACGAAAAGTCCTACCGACTGCGTTCCCTTTTTTGTGTCAGGAGGTAAAGAACGTGTCCAACGGAACCATAGCAAGACTGATGGGCGGGTTAGAGCTAACTAATTTGGTTACAAAGGCAACTGCACTTTACATCAAAAGAACCCTGTTTATGATTAATAAGGACAGAGATAACATCACCTCCCGACTATTCACAACTGTCCAGCCTGGTTCCCTGCAACCCCCGGTTAATGTGGGCAAACTAAACAACACACTAACGCATATCAAGAAATTTTATATTGAGGTCGGCTACTTAGAGGCACGCACAATGTACAAGTCAAATATAACTACAAAGGAGATTCTAAACACATGGCACAAATCGGATACACAAAATACCATAGAAATCAAATATCCGAACGTCATATGGCGTACTGTATGGAAAAACCTTAGCCTCAAAATCCATTCAACAAACGTGGCTTCCACTTGGTACAAGGTAGTCAGCGACACTATACCAACCAATGCAAAACTTTATCAGATAGGACTGTGTGCCACAAATCACTGCACTAAGTGTGGATTCGTGGACACACATCAACACAGATTCACGTGCAGAGGACAATTTCACAATTGGACATGGATCAGATGGAAGATTGCACTCCTCACCAGAAGTGATGGCCGCAATTATACACCACAAACGCTATTACAGCCTGAAGTGACATTTTTTCCAGAAAGCAAAAATAACGCTGTCATGTGGCTCATGGCTCACTACACACATTACGTAATTGGAAGGAATGGATCTGACAATTCAATTGATTTCATCGTCTATATGGAATCCGCTTATTGGGAATCAAAAAAATTCAGTGACCATAAAAAACACTACGGCAACATGTTGAATATAGTCTTCAAGAGGACAGGCATAGGATAAAAACGAACAACACGATAGAAACTATAAGCAAGTAACAAGTAAACAGTGGACTGAGTGACCTATTTTATTAATCTCTGAGAAGTGACTACGGCTTCTACACGGTATTATGTACGAAAAAAAAACCACAACAGAAAAAGGTAAAAACAAATTACAACATTCAAGAACCAAACAGAGCAAATAAAAAAAATAAAAAAAACATAAAATAAAATAAGGGAAAAACCGCAACGTCCACAGTAAAAATTTTGTTCCATGATATAAATAATCTCAGAGGAGACAGACAAAAGGTCTGTGTCCTCCCATGTCATGATGGGGGAGGGGTTCTGTGTCGTGACGCACTTGCAGTGCCGCGAAGAGGCCCCACTGATGTTGCTGCGCGTCCGGGATCCTGCCTTCATTGCGATCTACTTATTGACAAGAGAAGTAAAAAAAAAAGGGGTTAAGGAAAAAAAAGTGGTTAAGGAAGAAAACAAACTTTGGAAGAGCGTTAGAAAAACAAAAAAACTAAAAAAACCGGTCTAAGGCGCTGGTTTAAGGCACCAGTAATGCAAAAAAGAAAGTGGTAGAGCACTGGTCTAGTAAAAACAAAAAATAGCTCAGTTGGGGGGAGAGCGTTAGACTGAAGATCTAAAGGTCACTGGTCCGATCCCGGGTTTCGGCAAGTGTTTGTTTTGAAGCTGATGCCAATGGAATTGCTCCGAGTCTGTGATGATGTAAGTACAGCCGAGAACAAAAATGACTCTATCCTGTAACTGTTCAGGTTATCTAGTGCATGCCGTAAGAGGAACACAGTAGGCAACTCCCTGAGAAGTAAGAAAATACGAAAAGTCCTACCGACTGCGTTCCCTTTTTTGTGTCAGGAGGTAAAGAACGTCTCCAACGGAACCGTGAAATGAGCGAAAACGTGGGAAGCATTGCATTCGAAATGCTTGTGAATTTTCCAATTGCCCAGTGAATGTCGACAAAACACGTAAATCCTCTACTCCAACGTATGAGACCTAACGACTGCTGCGGTTTGTTTTTGCATCGTGTGTCAGCATTCTTCGATAGTCTGCTACGAGCTTAGCGCGACACGTTTGTAGACAGCATTCAGGGACGTTTAATTAGTAACAGCTCGATGCAGCGATAGCACAACTGTGAAGGACATGAGTCAATGTATACCTGTGCATCGTGGAATGATCTCTAACGTCGTGTGAGCCCGGATAGCTCAGTCGGTAGAGCATTAGGCTTTTAACCTAAGGGTCCAGGGTTCAAGTCCCTGTTCGGGCGGAGATTTTAATACTTTGGTAGCGGTGGAAACACTACGGAAAAAAATGCAGCTACGCCGTTTTCTGACGCCACAGTGCTTTAAACCGTAGCAGTTGCATGTTTCGTGTCCGAGTGGTTAAGGCGTCTGACTCGAAATCAGATTCCCTGTGGGAGCGTATGTTCGAATCCTACCGGCTGCGTGCGATTTTGCATATAGAGGAGCAAATATTTTCACACACGTGAACGCGGTTGCATACCAATGACGCCATCCTCAACAAGAAGAAAATTTCCGTTTAACAATACTGAGTGTCGCGGCGGCCGCTGCTTTCTGTGGCTACCGGTTCACCTCTCACTGACGCTGGGACTGCAGAAAGCCGTCGCAGGCCCATGAGTGCGCTCCCGTCATTTTCTCGCGTCGACGCCGAGTTCGTGTGTACACAGACGTGCTTGGAAGCGTTGGACAGAGCAAACATTCATTTCTCCCTTTTTTAAGAATCGCAATACAGTCATTCGAGTGCGGCAAAAGCAATGGTGCAGCGTTTCTTTTCTTAAGATCTCGCAGCTACTTGCAAGTATGTCGACCACTTAAGACGACAGAAAACTAGCGTCAGCGGTGCGTCAGTGGGAAGTCGGTGAAGTCGCCATTGGAGCCACAAGCCAGTAATTACGTCATGCGAATGACTCGCACGCCACGCAGCTGTACGATAGCTCAGTCGGTAGAGCGTTTGATTTTCAACCAAAGGGTGTTGGGTTCAAGGCAATGTCTAGGCGAAAATTAATACACTTTCGTAACGGCTAATGTGCTGGCAATGGAAACACTACAGAAAAGAGTGAGGCCACGCAGCTTTCTGCCATTGGATTGCTTCTAAAGGTGGCACTTTCACTTGTCGGAAGACGCTATTGCGACCGGCAGTCGTGGCCGAGTGGTTAAGGCGTCTGACTTGAAATCAGATTCCCTCTGGGAGCGTAGGTTCGAGTCCTGCCGACTGCGGAAATTTTCTCGCTCTCAGAAGATGGACGTTCAGCTGCATCCTAGCAGTTGCGTCTCTACTAAACACGTGGGTCGCCAGCAATGTGCAGTGTTCTTGGGTGCAGCGCTACAGTCGCTCCCAGAAGCCACAGCTCATCTACTCGTCTCACTGCCGTCCACCAGGTGTGAGTGCAAGTGTCGCCTCTCTGGGCAGTACAGATGTGTCCATTTTAGCTTGCCGACGGTGACGTGTAGCAATTTATGAGCTAACGCAAGTCAAATGTTTTAGCGTGTGTTTCTGCTTGATACTGCCTCTCACATAGTGGAGAGGCTCACTCCTTCTTGTGTCTCGTTCTCTGCACACGAGTTGCACGTGGCATCGATATAGTAAAGGTTTTCTAGCGCCAGCGAAGTCAGTATTACATGAATCGAGTCGACATGTTTGCTTCTTACGATGATGGAATCAGAAGATATGTGTGTGGTACTTCACTGCATCTGCTGCTCGCCTTTCAGCGTCCCTGTGTCTTATCAGACGAAGATGACTGTGAAATTGGCGGCGATTCAGAGGTTAACGAAGACGCGCGAGTATGCAGACATACGCGAGAGCCGAAATAGCTCAGTTGGGAGAGCGTTAGACTGAAGATCTAAAGGTCCCTGGTTCGATCCCGGGTTTCGGCAAGTGTTTGTTTTGAAGCTGATGCCAATGGAATTGCTCCGAGTCTGTGATGATGTAAGTACAGCCGAGAACAAAAATGACTCTATCCTGTAACTGTTCAGGTTATCTAGTGCATGCCGTAAGAGGAACACAGTAGGCAACTCCCTGAGAAGTAAGAAAATACGAAAAGTCCTACCGACTGCGTTCCCTTTTTTGTGTCAGGAGGTAAAGAACGTGTCCAACGGAACCATAGCAAGACTGATGGGCGGGTTAGAGCTAACTAATTTGGTTACAAAGGCAACTGCACTTTACATCAAAAGAACCCTGTTTATGATTAATAAGGACAGAGATAACATCACCTCCCGACTATTCACAACTGTCCAGCCTGGTTCCCTGCAACCCCCGGTTAATGTGGGCAAACTAAACAACACACTAACGCATATCAAGAAATTTTATATTGAGGTCGGCTACTTAGAGGCACGCACAATGTACAAGTCAAATATAACTACAAAGGAGATTCTAAACACATGGCACAAATCGGATACACAAAATACCATAGAAATCAAATATCCGAACGTCATATGGCGTACTGTATGGAAAAACCTTAGCCTCAAAATCCATTCAACAAACGTGGCTTCCACTTGGTACAAGGTAGTCAGCGACACTATACCAACCAATGCAAAACTTTATCAGATAGGACTGTGTGCCACAAATCACTGCACTAAGTGTGGATTCGTGGACACACATCAACACAGATTCACGTGCAGAGGACAATTTCACAATTGGACATGGATCAGATGGAAGATTGCACTCCTCACCAGAAGTGATGGCCGCAATTATACACCACAAACGCTATTACAGCCTGAAGTGACATTTTTTCCAGAAAGCAAAAATAACGCTGTCATGTGGCTCATGGCTCACTACACACATTACGTAATTGGAAGGAATGGATCTGACAATTCAATTGATTACATCGTCTATATGGAATCCGCTTATTGGGAATCAAAAAAATTCAGTGACCATAAAAAACACTACGGCAACATGTTGAATATAGTCTTCAAGAGGACAGGCATAGGATAAAAACGAACAACACGATAGAAACTATAAGCAAGTAACAAGTAAACAGTGGACTGAGTGACCTATTTTATTAATCTCTGAGAAGTGACTACGGCTTCTACACGGTATTATGTACGAAAAAAAAACCACAACAGAAAAAGGTAAAAACAAATTACAACATTCAAGAACCAAACAGAGCAAATAAAAAAAATAAAAAAAACATAAAATAAAATAAGGGAAAAACCGCAACGTCCACAGTAAAAATTTTGTTCCATGATATAAATAATCTCAGAGGAGACAGACAAAAGGTCTGTGTCCTCCCATGTCATGATGGGGGAGGGGTTCTGTGTCGTGACGCACTTGCAGTGCCGCGAAGAGGCCCCACT
The DNA here is from genome assembly GCF_023897955.1 of Schistocerca gregaria. NCBI lineage: Eukaryota > Metazoa > Arthropoda > Insecta > Orthoptera > Acrididae > Schistocerca > Schistocerca gregaria. Next base: position 210,441 of record NW_026061867.1, on the reverse strand, counting down.
GATGTTGCTGCGCGTCCGGGATCCTGCCTTCATTGCGATCTACTTATTGACAAGAGAAGTAAAAAAAAAAGGGGTTAAGGAAAAAAAAGTGGTTAAGGAAGAAAACAAACTTTGGAAGAGCGTTAGAAAAACAAAAAAACTAAAAAAACCGGTCTAAGGCGCTGGTTTAAGGCACCAGTAATGCAAAAAAGAAAGTGGTAGAGCACTGGTCTAGTAAAAACAAAAAATAGCTCAGTTGGGGGGAGAGCGTTAGACTGAAGATCTAAAGGTCACTGGTCCGATCCCGGGTTTCGGCAAGTGTTTGTTTTGAAGCTGATGCCAATGGAACTGCTCCGAGTCTGTGATGATGTAAGTACAGCCGAGAACAAAAATGACTCTATCCTGTAACTGTTCAGGTTATCTAGTGCATGCCGTAAGAGGAACACAGTAGGCAACTCCCTGAGAAGTAAGAAAATACGAAAAGTCCTACCGACTGCGTTCCCTTTTTTGTGTCAGGAGGTAAAGAACATCTCCAACGGAACCGTGAAATGAGCGAAAACGTGGGAAGCATTGCATTCGAAATGCTTGTGAATTTTCCAATTGCCCAGTGAATGTCGACAAAACACGTAAATCCTCTACTCCAACGTATGAGACCTAACGACTGCTGCGGTTTGTTTTTGCATCGTGTGTCAGCATTCTTCGATAGTCTGCTACGATCTTAGCGCGACACGTTTGTAGACAGCATTCAGGGACGTTTAATTAGTAACAGCTCGATGCAGCGATAGCACAACTGTGAAGGACATGAGTCAATGTATACCTGTGCATCGTGGAATGATCTCTAACGTCGTGTGAGCCCGGATAGCTCAGTCGGTAGAGCATTAGGCTTTTAACCTAAGGGTCCAGGGTTCAAGTCCCTGTTCGGGCGGAGATTTTAATACTTTGGTAGCGGTGGAAACACTACGGAAAAAAATGCAGCTCCGCCGTTTTCTGACGCCACAGTGCTTTAAACCGTAGCAGTTGCATGTTTCGTGTCCGAGTGGTTAAGGCGTCTGACTCGAAATCAGATTCCCTGTGGGAGCGTATGTTCGAATCCTACCGGCTGCGTGCGATTTTGCATATAGAGGAGCAAATATTTTCACACACGTGAACGCGGTTGCATACCAATGACGCCATCCTCAACAAGAAGAAAATTTCCGTTTAACAATACTGAGTGTCGCGGCGGCCGCTGCTTTCTGTGGCTACCGGTTCACCTCTCACTGACGCTGGGACTGCAGAAAGCCGTCGCAGGCCCATGAGTGCGCTCCCGTCATTTTCTCGCGTCGACGCCGAGTTCGTGTGTACACAGACGTGCTTGGAAGCGTTGGACAGAGCAAACATTCATTTCTCTCTTTTTTAAGAATCGCAATACAGTCATTCGAGTGCGGCAAAAGCAATGGTGCAGCGTTTCTTTTCTTAAGATCTCGCAGCTACTTGCAAGTATGTCGACCACTTAAGACGACAGAAAACTAGCGTCAGCGGTGCGTCAGTGGGAAGTCGGTGAAGTCGCCATTGGAGCCACAAGCCAGTAATTACGTCATGCGAATGACTCGCACGCCACGCAGCTGTACGATAGCTCAGTCGGTAGAGCGTTTGATTTTCAACCAAAGGGTGTTGGGTTCAAGGCAATGTCTAGGCGAAAATTAATACACTTCCGTAACGGCTAATGTGCTGGCAATGGAAACACTACAGAAAAGAGTGAGGCCACGCAGCTTTCTGCCATTGGATTGCTTCTAAAGGTGGCACTTTCACATGTCGGAAGACGCTATTGCGACCGGCAGTCGTGGCCGAGTGGTTAAGGCGTCTGACTTGAAATCAGATTCCCTCTGGGAGCGTAGGTTCGAGTCCTGCCGACTGCGGAAATTTTCTCGCTCTCAGAAGATGGACGTTCAGCTGCATCCTAGCAGTTGCGTCTCTACTAAACACGTGGGTCGCCAGCAATGTGCAGTGTTCTTGGGTGCAGCGCTACAGTCGCTCCCAGAAGCCACAGCTCATCTACTCGTCTCACTGTCGTCCACCAGGTGTGAGTGCAAGTGTCGCCTCTCTGGGCAGTACAGATGTGTCCATTTTAGCTTGCAGACGGTGACGTGTAGCAATTTATGAGCTAACGCAAGTCAAATGTTTTAGCGTGTGTATCTGCTTGATACTGCCTCTCACATAGTGGAGAGGCTCACTCCTTCTTGTGTCTCGTTCTCTGCACACGAGTTGCACGTGGCATCGATATAGTAAAGGTTTTCTAGCGCCAGCGAAGTCAGTATTACATGAATCGAGTCGACATGTTTGCTTCTTACGATGATGGAATCAGAAGATATGTGTGTGGTACTTCACTGCATCTGCTGCTCGCCTTTCAGCGTCCCTGTGTCTTATCAGACGAAGATGACTGTGAAATTGGCGGCGATTCAGAGGTTAACGAAGACGCGCGAGTATGCAGACATACGCGTGAGCCGAAATAGCTCAGTTGGGAGAGCGTTAGACTGAAGATCTAAAGGTCACTGGTTCGATCCCGGGTTTCGGCAAGTGTTTGTTTTGAAGCTGATGCCAATGGAATTGCTCCGAGTCTGTGATGATGTAAGTACAGCCGAGAACAAAAATGACTCTATCCTGTAACTGTTCAGGTTATCTAGTGCATGCCGTAAGAGGAACACAGTAGGCAACTCCCTGAGAAGTAAGAAAATACGAAAAGTCCTACCAACTGCGTTCCCTTTTTTGTGTCAGGAGGTAAAGAACGTCTCCAACGGAACCATAGCAAGACTGATGGGCGGGTTAGAGCTAACTAATTTGGTTACAAAGGCAACTGCACTTTACATCAAAAGAACCCTGTTTATGATTAATAAGGACAGAGATAACATCACCTCCCGACTATTCACAACTGTCCAGCCTGGTTCCCTGCAACCCCCGGTTAATGTGGGCAAACTAAACAACACACTAACGCATATCAAGAAATTTTATATTGAGGTCGGCTACTTAGAGGCACGCACAATGTACAAGTCAAATATAACTACAAAGGAGATTCTAAACACATGGCACAAATCGGATACACAAAATACCATAGAAATCAAATATCCGAACGTCATATGGCGTACTGTATGGAAAAACCTTAGCCTCAAAATCCATTCAACAAACGTGGCTTCCACTTGGTACAAGGTAGTCAGCGACACTATACCAACCAATGCAAAACTTTATCAGATAGGACTGTGTGCCACAAATCACTGCACTAAGTGTGGATTCGTGGACACACATCAACACAGATTCACGTGCAGAGGACAATTTCACAATTGGACATGGATCAGATGGAAGATTGCACTCCTCACCAGAAGTGATGGCCGCAATTATACACCACAAACGCTACTACAGCCTGAAGTGACATTTTTTCCAGAAAGCAAAAATAACGCTGTCATGTGGCTCATGGCTCACTACACACATTACGTAATTGGAAGGAATGGATCTGACAATTCAATTGATTTCATCGTCTATATGGAATCCGCTTATTGGGAATCAAAAAAATTCAGTGACCATAAAAAACACTACGGCAACATGTTGAATATAGTCTTCAAGAGGACAGGCATAGGATAAAAACGAACAACACGATAGAAACTATAAGCAAGTAACAAGTAAACAGTGGACTGAGTGACCTATTTTATTAATCTCTGAGAAGTGACTACGGCTTCTACACGGTATTATGTACGAAAAAAAAAAACACAACAGAAAAAGGTAAAAACAAATTACAACATTCAAGAACCAAACAGAGCAAATAAAAAAAATAAAAAAAACATAAAATAAAATAAGGGAAAAACCGCAACGTCCACAGTAAAAATTTTGTTCCATGATATAAATAATCTCAGAGGAGACAGACAAAAGGTCTGTGTCCTCCCATGTCATGATGGGGGAGGGGTTCTGTGTCGTGACGCACTTGCAGTGCCGCGAAGAGGCCCCACTGATGTTGCTGCGCGTCCGGGATCCTGCCTTCATTGCGATCTACTTATTGACAAGAGAAGTAAAAAAAAAAGGGGTTAAGGAAAAAAAAGTGGTTAAGGAAGAAAACAAACTTTGGAAGAGCGTTAGAAAAACAAAAAAACTAAAAAAACCGGTCTAAGGCGCTGGTTTAAGGCACCAGTAATGCAAAAAAGAAAGTGGTAGAGCACTGGTCTAGTAAAAACAAAAAATAGCTCAGTTGGGGGGAGAGCGTTAGACTGAAGATCTAAAGGTCACTGGTCCGATCCCGGGTTTCGGCAAGTGTTGGTTTTGAAGCTGATGCCAATGGAATTGCTCCGAGTCTGTGATGATGTAAGTACAGCCGAGAACAAAAATGACTCTATCCTGTAACTGTTCAGGTTATCTAGTGCATGCCGTAAGAGGAACACAGTAGGCAACTCCCTGAGAAGTAAGAAAATACGAAAAGTCCTACCGACTGCGTTCCCTTTTTTGTGTCAGGAGGTAAAGAACATCTCCAACGGAACCGTGAAATGAGCGAAAACGTGGGAAGCATTGCATTCGAAATGCTTGTGAATTTTCCAATTGCCCAGTGAATGTCGACAAAACACGTAAATCCTCTACTCCAACGTATGAGACCTAACGACTGCTGCGGTTTGTTTTTGCATCGTGTGTCAGCATTCTTCGATAGTCTGCTACGATCTTAGCGCGACACGTTTGTAGACAGCATTCAGGGACGTTTAATTAGTAACAGCTCGATGCAGCGATAGCACAACTGTGAAGGACATGAGTCAATGTATACCTGTGCATCGTGGAATGATCTCTAACGTCGTGTGAGCCCGGATAGCTCAGTCGGTAGAGCATTAGGCTTTTAACCTAAGGGTCCAGGGTTCAAGTCCCTGTTCGGGCGGAGATTTTAATACTTTGGTAGCGGTGGAAACACTACGGAAAAAAATGCAGCTCCGCCGTTTTCTGACGCCACAGTGCTTTAAACCGTAGCAGTTGCATGTTTCGTGTCCGAGTGGTTAAGGCGTCTGACTCGAAATCAGATTCCCTGTGGGAGCGTATGTTCGAATCCTACCGGCTGCGTGCGATTTTGCATATAGAGGAGCAAATATTTTCACACACGTGAACGCGGTTGCATACCAATGACGCCATCCTCAACAAGAAGAAAATTTCCGTTTAACAATACTGAGTGTCGCGGCGGCCGCTGCTTTCTGTGGCTACCGGTTCACCTCTCACTGACGCTGGGACTGCAGAAAGCCGTCGCAGGCCCATGAGTGCGCTCCCGTCATTTTCTCGCGTCGACGCCGAGTTCGTGTGTACACAGACGTGCTTGGAAGCGTTGGACAGAGCAAACATTCATTTCTCTCTTTTTTAAGAATCGCAATACAGTCATTCGAGTGCGGCAAAAGCAATGGTGCAGCGTTTCTTTTCTTAAGATCTCGCAGCTACTTGCAAGTATGTCGACCACTTAAGACGACAGAAAACTAGCGTCAGCGGTGCGTCAGTGGGAAGTCGGTGAAGTCGCCATTGGAGCCACAAGCCAGTAATTACGTCATGCGAATGACTCGCACGCCACGCAGCTGTACGATAGCTCAGTCGGTAGAGCGTTTGATTTTCAACCAAAGGGTGTTGGGTTCAAGGCAATGTCTAGGCGAAAATTAATACACTTCCGTAACGGCTAATGTGCTGGCAATGGAAACACTACAGAAAAGAGTGAGGCCACGCAGCTTTCTGCCATTGGATTGCTTCTAAAGGTGGCACTTTCACATGTCGGAAGACGCTATTGCGACCGGCAGTCGTGGCCGAGTGGTTAAGGCGTCTGACTTGAAATCAGATTCCTTCTGGGAGCGTAGGTTCGAGTCCTGCCGACTGCGGAAATTTTCTCGCTCTCAGAAGATGGACGTTCAGCTGCATCCTAGCAGTTGCGTCTCTACTAAACACGTGGGTCGCCAGCAATGTGCAGTGTTCTTGGGTGCAGCGCTACAGTCGCTCCCAGAAGCCACAGCTCATCTACTCGTCTCACTGTCGTCCACCAGGTGTGAGTGCAAGTGTCGCCTCTCTGGGCAGTACAGATGTGTCCATTTTAGCTTGCAGACGGTGACGTGTAGCAATTTATGAGCTAACGCAAGTCAAATGTTTTAGCGTGTGTTTCTGCTTGATACTGCCTCTCACATAGTGGAGAGGCTCACTCCTTCTTGTGTCTCGTTCTCTGCACACGAGTTGCACGTGGCATCGATATAGTAAAGGTTTTCTAGCGCCAGCGAAGTCAGTATTACATGAATCGAGTCGACATGTTTGCTTCTTACGATGATGGAATCAGAAGATATGTGTGTGGTACTTCACTGCATCTGCTGCTCGCCTTTCAGCGTCCCTGTGTCTTATCAGACGAAGATGACTGTGAAATTGGCGGCGATTCAGAGGTTAACGAAGACGCGCGAGTATGCAGACATACGCGTGAGCCGAAATAGCTCAGTTGGGAGAGCGTTAGACTGAAGATCTAAAGGTCACTGGTTCGATCCCGGGTTTCGGCAAGTGTTTGTTTTGAAGCTGATGCCAATGGAATTGCTCCGAGTCTGTGATGATGTAAGTACAGCCGAGAACAAAAATGACTCTATCCTGTAACTGTTCAGGTTATCTAGTGCATGCCGTAAGAGGAACACAGTAGGCAACTCCCTGAGAAGTAAGAAAATACGAAAAGTCCTACCAACTGCGTTCCCTTTTTTGTGTCAGGAGGTAAAGAACGTCTCCAACGGAACCATAGCAAGACTGATGGGCGGGTTAGAGCTAACTAATTTGGTTACAAAGGCAACTGCACTTTACATCAAAAGAACCCTGTTTATGATTAATAAGGACAGAGATAACATCACCTCCCGACTATTCACAACTGTCCAGCCTGGTTCCCTGCAACCCCCGGTTAATGTGGGCAAACTAAACAACACACTAACGCATATCAAGAAATTTTATATTGAGGTCGGCTACTTAGAGGCACGCACAATGTACAAGTCAAATATAACTACAAAGGAGATTCTAAACACATGGCACAAATCGGATACACAAAATACCATAGAAATCAAATATCCGAACGTCATATGGCGTACTGTATGGAAAAACCTTAGCCTCAAAATCCATTCAACAAACGTGGCTTCCACTTGGTACAAGGTAGTCAGCGACACTATACCAACCAATGCAAAACTTTATCAGATAGGACTGTGTGCCACAAATCACTGCACTAAGTGTGGATTCGTGGACACACATCAACACAGATTCACGTGCAGAGGACAATTTCACAATTGGACATGGATCAGATGGAAGATTGCACTCCTCACCAGAAGTGATGGCCGCAATTATACACCACAAACGCTATTACAGCCTGAAGTGACATTTTTTCCAGAAAGCAAAAATAACGCTGTCATGTGGCTCATGGCTCACTACACACATTACGTAATTGGAAGGAATGGATCTGACAATTCAATTGATTTCATCGTCTATATGGAATCCGCTTATTGGGAATCAAAAAAATTCAGTGACCATAAAAAACACTACGGCAACATGTTGAATATAGTCTTCAAGAGGACAGGCATAGGATAAAAACGAACAACACGATAGAAACTATAAGCAAGTAACAAGTAAACAGTGGACTGAGTGACCTATTTTATTAATCTCTGAGAAGTGACTACGGCTTCTACACGGTATTATGTACGAAAAAAAAACCACAACAGAAAAAGGTAAAAACAAATTACAACATTCAAGAACCAAACAGAGCAAATAAAAAAAATAAAAAAAACATAAAATAAAATAAGGGAAAAACCGCAACGTCCACAGTAAAAATTTTGTTCCATGATATAAATAATCTCAGAGGAGACAGACAAAAGGTCTGTGTCCTCCCATGTCATGATGGGGGAGGGGTTCTGTGTCGTGACGCACTTGCAGTGCCGCGAAGAGGCCCCACTGATGTTGCTGCACGTCCGGGATCCTGCCTTCATTGCGATCTACTTATTGACAAGAGAAGTAAAAAAAAAAGGGGTTAAGGAAAAAAAAGTGGTTAAGGAAGAAAACAAACTTTGGAAGAGCGTTAGAAAAACAAAAAAACTAAAAAAACCGGTCTAAGGCGCTGGTTTAAGGCACCAGTAATGCAAAAAAGAAAGTGGTAGAGCACTGGTCTAGTAAAAACAAAAAATAGCTCAGTTGGGGGGAGAGCGTTAGACTGAAGATCTAAAGGTCACTGGTCCGATCCCGGGTTTCGGCAAGTGTTTGTTTTGAAGCTGATGCCAATGGAACTGCTCCGAGTCTGTGATGATGTAAGTACAGCCGAGAACAAAAATGACTCTATCCTGTAACTGTTCAGGTTATCTAGTGCATGCCGTAAGAGGAACACAGTAGGCAACTCCCTGAGAAGTAAGAAAATACGAAAAGTCCTACCGACTGCGTTCCCTTTTTTGTGTCAGGAGGTAAAGAACGTCTCCAACGGAACCGTGAAATGAGCGAAAACGTGGGAAGCATTGCATTCGAAATGCTTGTGAATTTTCCAATTGCCCAGTGAATGTCGACAAAACACGTAAATCCTCTACTCCAACGTATGAGACCTAACGACTGCTGCGGTTTGTTTTTGCATCGTGTGTCAGCATTCTTCGATAGTCTGCTACGAGCTTAGCGCGACACGTTTGTAGACAGCATTCAGGGACGTTTAATTAGTAACAGCTCGATGCAGCGATAGCACAACTGTGAAGGACATGAGTCAATGTATACCTGTGCATCGTGGGATGATCTCTAACGTCGTGTGAGCCCGGATAGCTCAGTCGGTAGAGCATTAGGCTTTTAACCTAAGGGTCCAGGGTTCAAGTCCCTGTTCGGGCGGAGATTTTAATACTTTGGTAGCGGTGGAAACACTACGGAAAAGAATGCAGCTACGCCGTTTTCTGACGCCACAGTGCTTTAAACCGTAGCAGTTGCATGTTTCGTGTCCGAGTGGTTAAGGCGTCTGACTCGAAATCAGATTCCCTGTGGGAGCGTATGTTCGAATCCTACCGGCTGCGTGCGATTTTGCATATAGAGGAGCAAATATTTTCACACACGTGAACGCGGTTGCATACCAATGACGCCATCCTCAACAAGAAGAAAATTTCCGTTTAACAATACTGAGTGTCGCGGCGGCCGCTGCTTTCTGTGGCTACCGGTTCACCTCTCACTGACGCTGGGACTGCAGAAAGCCGTAGCAGGCCCACGAGTGCGCTGCCGGCATTTTCTCGCGTCGACGCCGAGTTCGTGTGTACACAGACGTGCTTGGAAGCGTGGGACAGAGCAAACATTCATTTCTCTCTTTTTTAAGAATCGCAATACAGTCATTCGAGTGCGGCAAAAGCAATGGTGCAGCGTTTCTTTTCTTAAGATCTCGCAGCTACTTGCAAGTATGTCGACCACTTAAGACGACAGAAAACTAGCGTCAGCGGTGCGTCAGTGGGAAGTCGGTGAAGTCGCCATTGGAGCCACAAGCCAGTAATTACGTCATGCGAATGACTCGCACGCCACGCAGCTGTACGATAGCTCAGTCGGTAGAGCGTTTGATTTTCAACCAAAGGGTGTTGGGTTCAAGGCAATGTCTAGGCGAAAATTAATACACTTTCGTAACGGCTAATGTGCTGGCAATGGAAACACTACAGAAAAGAGTGAGGCCACGCAGCTTTCTGCCATTGGATTGCTTCTAAAGGTGGCACTTTCACTTGTCGGAAGACGCTATTGCGACCGGCAGTCGTGGCCGAGTGGTTAAGGCGTCTGACTTGAAATCAGATTCCCTCTGGGAGCGTAGGTTCGAGTCCTGCCGACTGCGGAAATTTTCTCGCTCTCAGAAGATGGACGTTCAGCTGCATCCTAGCAGTTGCGTCTCTACTAAACACGTGGGTCGCCAGCAATGTGCAGTGTTCTTGGGTGCAGCGCTACAGTCGCTCCCAGAAGCCACAGCTCATCTACTCGTCTCACTGTCGTCCACCAGGTGTGAGTGCAAGTGTCGCCTCTCTGGGCAGTACAGATGTGTCCATTTTAGCTTGCAGACGGTGACGTGTAGCAATTTATGAGCTAACGCAAGTCAAATGTTTTAGCGTGTGTTTCTGCTTGATACTGCCTCTCACATAGTGGAGAGGCTCACTCCTTCTTGTGTCTCGTTCTCTGCACACGAGTTGCACGTGGCATCGATATAGTAAAGGTTTTCTAGCGCCAGCGAAGTCAGTATTACATGAATCGAGTCGACATGTTTGCTTCTTACGATGATGGAATCAGAAGATATGTGTGTGGTACTTCACTGCATCTGCTGCTCGCCTTTCAGCGTCCCTGTGTCTTATCAGACGAAGATGACTGTGAAATTGGCGGCGATTCAGAGGTTAACGAAGACGCGCGAGTATGCAGACATACGCGTGAGCTGAAATAGCTCAGTTGGGAGAGCGTTAGACTGAAGATCTAAAGGTCACTGGTTCGATCCCGGGTTTCGGCAAGTGTTTGTTTTGAAGCTGATGCCAATGGAATTGCTCCGAGTCTGTGATGATGTAAGTACAGCCGACAACAAAAATGACTCTATCCTGTAACTGTTCAGGTTATCTAGTGCATGCCGTAAGAGGAACACAGTAGGCAACTCCCTGAGAAGTAAGAAAATACGAAAAGTCCTACCGACTGCGTTCCCTTTTTTGTGTCAGGAGGTAAAGAACGTCTCCAACGGAACCATAGCAAGACTGATGGGCGGGTTAGAGCTAACTAATTTGGTTACAAAGGCAACTGCACTTTACATCAAAAGAACCCTGTTTATGATTAATAAGGACAGAGATAACATCACCTCCCGACTATTCACAACTGTCCAGCCTGGTTCCCTGCAACCCCCGGTTAATGTGGGCAAACTAAACAACACACTAACGCATATCAAGAAATTTTATATTGAGGTCGGCTACTTAGAGGCACGCACAATGTACAAGTCAAATATAACTACAAAGGAGATTCTAAACACATGGCACAAATCGGATACACAAAATACCATAGAAATCAAATATCCGAACGTCATATGGCGTACTGTATGGAAAAACCTTAGCCTCAAAATCCATTCAACAAACGTGGCTTCCACTTGGTACAAGGTAGTCAGCGACACTATACCAACCAATGCAAAACTTTATCAGATAGGACTGTGTGCCACAAATCACTGCACTAAGTGTGGATTCGTGGACACACATCAACACAGATTCACGTGCAGAGGACAATTTCACAATTGGACATGGATCAGATGGAAGATTGCACTCCTCACCAGAAGTGATGGCCGCAATTATACACCACAAACGCTATTACAGCCTGAAGTGACATTTTTTCCAGAAAGCAAAAATAACGCTGTCATGTGGCTCATGGGTCACTACACACATTACGTAATTGGAAGGAATGGATCTGACAATTCAATTGATTTCATCGTCTATATGGAATCCGCTTATTGGGAATCAAAAAAATTCAGTGACCATAAAAAACACTACGGCAACATGTTGAATATAGTCTTCAAGAGGACAGGCATAGGATAAAAACGAACAACACGATAGAAACTATAAGCAAGTAACAAGTAAACAGTGGACTGAGTGACCTATTTTATTAATCTCTGAGAAGTGACTACGGCTTCTACACGGTATTATGTACGAAAAAAAAACCACAACAGAAAAAGGTAAAAACAAATTACAACATTCAAGAACCAAACAGAGCAAATAAAAAAAATAAAAAAAACATAAAATAAAATAAGGGAAAAACCGCAACGTCCACAGTAAAAATTTTGTTCCATGATATAAATAATCTCAGAGGAGACAGACAAAAGGTCTGTGTCCTCCCATGTCATGATGGGGGAGGGGTTCTGTGTTGTGACGCACTTGCAGTGCCGCGAAGAAGCCCCACTGATGTTGCTGCGCGTCCGGGATCCTGCCTTCATTGCGATCTACTTATTGACAAGAGAAGTAAAAAAAAAAGGGGTTAAGGAAAAAAAAGTGGTTAAGGAAGAAAACAAACTTTGGAAGAGCGTTAGAAAAACAAAAAAACTAAAAAAACCGGTCTAAGGCGCTGGTTTAAGGCACCAGTAATGCAAAAAAGAAAGTGGTAGAGCACTGGTCTAGTAAAAACAAAAAATAGCTCAGTTGGGGGGAGAGCGTTAGACTGAAGATCTAAAGGTCACTGGTCCGATCCCGGGTTTCGGCAAGTGTTTGTTTTGAAGCTGATGCCAATGGAATTGCTCCGAGTCTGTGATGATGTAAGTACAGCCGAGAACAAAAATGACTCTATCCTGTAACTGTTCAGGTTATCTAGTGCATGCCGTAAGAGGAACACAGTAGGCAACTCCCTGAGAAGTAAGAAAATACGAAAAGTCCTACCGACTGCGTTCCCTTTTTTGTGTTAGGAGGTAAAGAACGTCTCCAACGGAACCGTGAAATGAGCGAAAACGTGGGAAGCATTGCATTCGAAATGCTTGTGAATTTTCCAATTGCCCAGTGAATGTCGACAAAACACGTAAATCCTCTACTCCAACGTATGAGACCTAACGACTGCTGCGGTTTGTTTTTGCATCGTGTGTCAGCATTCTTCGATAGTCTGCTACGAGCTTAGCGCGACACGTTTGTAGACAGCATTCAGGGACGTTTAATTAGTAACAGCTCGATGCAGCGATAGCACAACGGTGAAGGACATGAGTCAATGTATACCTGTGCATCGTGGGATGATCTCTAACGTCGTGTGAGCCCGGATAGCTCAGTCGGTAGAGCATTAGGCTTTTAACCTAAGGGTCCAGGGTTCAAGTCCCTGTTCGGGCGGAGATTTTAATACTTTGGTAGCGGTGGAAACACTACGGAAAAGAATGCAGCTACGCCGTTTTCTGACGCCACAGTGCTTTAAACCGTAGCAGTTGCATGTTTCGTGTCCGAGTGGTTAAGGCGTCTGACTCGAAATCAGATTCCCTGTGGGAGCGTATGTTCGAATCCTACCGGCTGCGTGCGATTTTGCATATAGAGGAGCAAATATTTTCACACACGTGAACGCGGTTGCATACCAATGACGCCATCCTCAACAAGAAGAAAATTTCCCTTTAACAATACTGAGTGTCGCGGCGGCCGCTGCTTTCTGTGGCTACCGGTTCACCTCTCACTGACGCTGGGACTGCAGAAAGCCGTAGCAGGCCCACGAGTGCGCTGCCGGCATTTTCTCGCGTCGACGCCGAGTTCGTGTGTACACAGACGTGCTTGGAAGCGTCGGACAGAGCAAACATTCATTTCTCTCTTTTTTAAGAATCGCAATTCAGTCATTCGAGTGCGGCAAAAGGAATGGTGCAGCGTTTCTTTTCTTAAGATCTCGCAGCTACTTGCAAGTATGTCGACCACTTAAGACGACAGAAAACTAGCGTCAGCGGTAAGTCGGTGAAGTCGCCATTGGAGCCACAAGCCAGTAATTACGTCATGCGAATGACTCGCCCCCCACGCAGCTGTACGATAGCTCAGTCGGTAGAGCGTTTGATTTTCAACCAAAGGGTGTTGGGTTCAAGGCAATGTCTAGGCGAAAATTAATACACTTTCGTAACGGCTAATGTGCTGGCAATGGAAACACTACAGAAAAGAGTGAGGCCACGCAGCTTTCTGCCATTGGATTGCTTCTAAAGGTGGCACTTTAACTTGTCGGAAGACGCTATTGCGACCGGCAGTCGTGGCCGAGTGGCATTCTGGCTTTAGCCGTCGCCGCGGTCGGACGTGCTTGTTGTTTACTCCGCGTACGTTAGCGCTATCGCCGGTGTTTGGTGTTTACGTGAAGTTAGCTGTACATTTTCGCTGTTATTTTTTGAGTGGTGTCTCTGATAAGTGTTTTTATAGTGCTTTCGTCCGTTCCACGTTTCGTGCTTCGCCGCAATTTCGGTTGTTGCCGGAATTTCGTCGGAACCGACGACCATGTCTGACACCGTCAGGAAGAATACTTTAGTCTTCTCGTTCGAGAAAGGAACACGGCCGGTCCAACCCACTGCGCTGGAAATCCACGATTGGCTGACTGAGGTAATCGGTATTAATTCTGACTCTGTTCATACCACGCAATTAGATGCTGAAAAATACTGTGTTTTTGTTAAATTTCTGAACTCAGTGACAGTCGATAAGTTGCTTGCAAAATGGGGTAATTCCGTCGAATTTGTTCATCGAGACGGTTCAAAAAGTAATGTCTCTGTACGAAAAGCTGATATCATGTACACCAATGTCAGGATTTTGAATGTTCCAATTGAAATTGATAATCAGTTGATCAAGGACGCTCTATCTAAATATGGCGAAGTTAAATCTATCTATAACGAAAGATGGTCGAAGCTATACAAGATACAGTGTTTTAATGGCATTAGATCCGTTGAAATGGAGGTGAAAGCCAACATCCCGTCCCATATATCCGTTGCAGGCCATAAAGCACATGTTGTGTATTCTGGTCAGGAGCGCACGTGCAATATTTGCAATGAGACAGGTCATTTCCGACAAGATTGTCCGCGCCGTGTTTTTGTTCTTAGGAACAATCTAACACAGCGTCAAAAACTGACCCTCAGCGATGTCTTACCAAATAGCACTTCCCTTCTTTCGGTTAACGACAGTGGTGCATGTACTTCTGCAGTGCCCGCCATAACTACTACGGAGTTCCCTCCCCTGAGCGTCATTACATCACACCCTTCTGTCCCCGATTGCGATCTCCAGAATAAGAAGCGACCGTTGGAAACGACCGATGACGGCTCGGACGGCGAGTCCGCCCGTAATTCGCCTTCCACCCGCAAGCAGAAGCAGTGTAATGCGGATGTGCTCGAGGAAACAAACAGTACATGTATTGACGTGACGACAGCCGCTGAGGCAACCCGGCCGCTGTCGGCGGCTGAACAGGTACAAACGGTCCACGGAGGGGACGCAGTAACGATTGTCGCGGAGACGGAAGAGGCGCACTCCGAAGCACAAGAGGTGACGGAGCGGAACCCAACTCAAGAACTTACAGACCCACAAACCGCCGACTCAGTCAGTGCTCTGGAGCTAGTGACGGAAGAACAAGGAAATGGCACTCGTAAAAAGGACGCTGTTGAGGCAGCTTCGGTCACAACGGTGGTAAAGATAGACAATCCGAATGACGGCGCGTTGAACCAAGATGTCCGAAGACGCCGACTCAAACCGCTACCTACTCTCAAAGCTTCCCGTAACCAAAGCAAACAACAACCAGCACAAGAGGAAGCGACGGCCAAGAACGTCTTGTATGAAATCATCACGGAAAGACCTAAGGAGGTACCTTCAAGTGACATTAGTGATGCAAAGCCCCTCGGTAAAACTAAAACCCGAGATGTTCGGAATCCTGCACCAAAATGAGGCTGTAAGATGAAAAAAAAAAAAGGGATTTTGTTGAACCAGTTTCATTTCTAATTGTACTACTGTCTTAGTCATATTTCAGAGGAACCAGATGAAGTGTTTACCGAGCTTCAAATACTGACTATTCTTTTAGATGTTTGTTTAAGCGGAGTCGTTTCTCTCTTCTAGAAGCTGCACATCTCTTTTCTTTTTTTTTTTGTTATCTTTTTCATCACTTATTTACTTTTTATGCAAACTAAATGTCCCAGGCATATACAATTACGACTATCAATATTAACAGGATTACATCCGTGACTAAAGTTACAGCGCTCAAGGATTATTTATATGAGTCAGGGACGGACATTGCTTTCCTACAGGAAGTAGTGCTGACTAATCTTACAGTGCCTGGATATTTGGCGATTTTAAATGTCTCACTTGACACCAACGTCGGTACAGCAATTTTAGTCAGGGAGGGGATTCCTGTCTCGGATATCGAGAGGTTGGACTCCGGCAGAGCGATAGGTATAAAAGTCTTTGGTTCTACCCTTATCAATCTGTATGCCCCTTCTGGCACATCCAATAGAATGGAAAGAGCACAGTTCTATAAAGAAGAAATCATTTATTTATTACGGAAAAACCCAAAAGATCTTATAATAGGCGGTGATTTTAATTGTGTGATAAATAAGAAAGACCAGGTTCCGAATTTTAATAACTGCAGTGAACTGAAGCGTTTCGTCACTGTTTTACAGCTTAAAGATGCTTGGGAAATAATGTATCCCACTTTTGTGGCATTTACATTCCTAGGTCCTCACTCACGTAGCAGGATCGACAGACTCTACATATCGCAAAGTCTAGTTAGCTCCTTCATTAAAGCAGAGGCGATTCCAGTTTACTTTTCTGATCATAGCTCCGTGCTAGCTTCCATCAACCTTACTGCGCAACCCACTCGCCGTTTTAGAAGTTCATGGCACCTTAATACGTCACTGATGCAGGACGACGGATTAGAAGAAAGTTTGACAGAAGCGTGGGCATTGTGCCTCCGCTCTGCAGATAGACACGTCTCAGTACTAGACTGGTGGTGCAACAGGGCAAAGCCTAAACTGAGAAAAGTTCTCATCCAGTATAGTGTACAACGATCGAAAGACTTGAAAAATTCCATCGAATTTTATTATACCATGCTGCGAAATTTATATGAGCAGGCAAACACTTCCAACGTCCGTCTGGCAGATATCAAGCAAACTAAGGCCAAATTGCTCAGTCTTAAAAGACAGCAGATGGAGGGTCTGAAATTAAAATCCAAGGCTAAGACAGTCGTGGAGGATGAACATGCTTCCTTGTACCATCTACTGAAGCACGAAAGAAACAGGAGACGCACCTTCATTGATGGACTTCAGTCTGAAACTGGCGAGACACTCACGACTCAGAGAGACATCGTCAATGCAGTGCACAAATATTACGAAGACCTATACACTGCCAACCCGGTATGTGAAGAGTCCTTCGATGAGTTCCTTAGTTACATAGCTCCACAGGTCTCGGACGAGGAAAACGAAGACCTTCTCGTTGAGTGTACTAACGAAGATATCCACAGAATCATCTGCAAATCTCCTCTGAGGAAATCGCCGGGACCGGATGGTTTGCCTGTTGAATTTTATAAACGATACTGGCCACTGATTGGTGACATGTTTACCCGAATGACGAACGAGGTGCTTCAGGGAAAGCATTTACCTGCTGTTTTTAAAGAGAGCACAATAGTACTAATCCCAAAAAATGCTGCAAAAAGAAACCTCAACAACTTTCGTCCTATCTCCCTGTTAAACTCTGATTATAAAATCATCGGCAGAATTTTAAACAACAGACTCTCTCAGTTGGCTAAAAAGATAGTAAGTCCATACCAGTCCTGTGTGCCTACCAAGAGCATTTTCAAAAGCATAGCTGAATATAGAGATATAATTGCCATCACTGCTGTGACCACCATAAAATGTGCTATCATGTTTATTGACTTCCAGAAAGCATTTGATCGTGTGGATCATAGATTCCTTAGTGCCACACTGAACAAAATAGGTTTTAATGAGCGAGTCGTAAGTGTGATCAGCAATGTTGCAACAGGCATCAGCGCTTGTATATCAGTTAACTGCCAGAGGACAAAGCAGATTCAGATCAGGCGCGGCGTTCCTCAAGGAAGCCCCCTCTCCATGTTCCTATTCGTGCTTTCATTAGAACCTTTCCTCCGCAGTGTTCATGCCACTCTAACTGGCATCACATTATCTGGTCACCGAACAGTCATAAACGCCTATGCCGATGATGTCGGAGTCGTCCTGCGAAATCCCGATGACATTTTGAAATTGGAAACGCTAATTAAAAAGTACTGTAGAGTTTCCGGAGCAGGTGTCAACGCAAACAAAAGCAAACTCCTAAACCTGCGGGGTTTTCAACATACCACCTTAGCCTGGGCCACAATGGTCACCCAATGCAAAGCACTAGGAATAACACTGACACCTTGTCCGTTAAAAATGGCAGCTATCAATTGGAGAAATACGTCGGGACAACTTCTTGGAACAACAAGAGAAAACCTCCACCGTAACTTGAACCAAGTTCAGAGGGTGATTTTCATTAACCACTGCATTCTCTCCAGGAGTTACTTTATAGCACAGATCTTCCCACTACCGAAAATGATTGGAAAAAAGATAATGTCTACCATTGCCAGCTATCTTTGGAGAGGGGATATATTCAGAGTCGACGCACAAACTGCGACCTTAGATCCCAGGAATGGAGGTTTGGGGTTAGTTGACATCAGAAATAAGGCGTCTGCGCTTTTTATAAAAAGGACCGCCACTATCCTTAGCGACCACGCTGATAGCATTACAACTAAATTATTTGAAGTTGTCAGGCCTGCCAGTTTACAGGCGCCGGTGAATGTGCAAAAAATAAATAACCGGCTCCAGTACGTTCGTGTATATTTTGTGGAATTCAGCTATCTCGGCGGTGTCATCATCAACTCACGACGGATCACGGCCCGCGATATTCTGTCCCATCGAAAGAAAATGGAGGGGAGAAACAAATTGGAAAGTAAATACCCACACACTGATTGGGACGCCATATGGAAAAATATTAATATGCGTGGTCTACCATCGGACGTCAAGTCAGCGTGGTATAAAACAGTGAATGAGACCGTAAGCACCAATGAAAGGTTACATGCAATCGGCGTCAGCGACACGAACCTATGTCTCAAATGTAAATTGATCGACACGTTAGTGCACAGATTCACGTGCGGTGGCAATCTACAACTCTGTAATTGGATTAGGGAACAACTGGCTTTTCTTACGAGATCTTCGGTGGAAAATTTTCCCCCTGTTACATTCCTCAGGCCTCAGACTTGCTATTTTCCAGCAGCAAAAAACAACTCGGTCCATTGGTTAATGGGACACTATGTGAATTACGTAATTAATCACCTGGGAAATGACAATTCCACTGATTTTTACATGTACTTAAAGTGTGCTTTTTATAACGCCCTGAAATATAAAGACCACAAGAAAAACTACGGCAATATGCTTAAAATTGTATTCGAGCGACTGGGCATTGGTTGACAAGCCAACGAGATAAACAAAAATCGTTTATTTAAGCGAAACGACGCTTAAACAAAAACAATTGGGGAGAAGTACACTTTTACAGTTTCATATTACAATCACTTATCTTCTGCTGGCAAAGAAGACTATTTTGTTTATTGCACAGAAGAAGCCGAAGCCGAAAGCCAGTATCGCAGGGTTAAAGATAAATTGTTTTCTTATACATTCATTTTATGACTGAGAAGGAAGTCTCATTTGTTTCCATGGAAGGGAACATACTTTTTTATTATTATTATTAATCTTAAGAAGGAAAGGAGGCTATGGAATTAGTGCCTTAACATAAAATTCCTTCTTCACATTCCATGAAGATTTTTCTTTTACAAAAAAAAAAAAAAACAAACAAACAAAAATAATAATAATAACAATAAAACAAAAAACTAAACAGAAATTAAAAAAAAATAATATACAGGTTCAGGGTCCACTACTTCCCACAACTTTATTATCTATTACAAAGAAGTATGCTAGGTTGCCGAGAAGCAGTGGATGAGGGGAAAAAAAAAAAAAAAAAAAAAAAAAAAAAAAAAAAAAAAAAAAAAAAAAAAAAGAGCACTAAAGCTATCACCTTCAATCTCTATTGCCTCGGCATGACATACATTTTTTGTTTCAAATGAAGCATCTTTTGGTTCAGGATTTCGAAGGCAAAACAGCATATATCTACGTATACACAAGTTGTAAAATTTCTTATTGAAAACTATGATAAAGACACGCCTCAGCAACAGGACTGGGTGGAGACATCGCGGCCAGGCCTCGAGATTTTGACCCCTGCCCGCTTTGCCTCCGCCTGCCTCATGCTGCCAAGTTCCTTACAAAAAAAAAAAAAAAAAAAAAAAGTGGTTAAGGCGTCTGACTTGAAATCAGATTCCCTCTGGGAGCGTAGGTTCGAGTCCTGCCGACTGCGGAAATTTTCTCGCTCTTAGAAGATGGACGTTCAGCTGCATCCTAGCAGTTGCGTCTCTACTAAACACGTGGGTCGCCAGCAATGTGCAGTGTTCTTGGGTGCAGCGCTACAGTCGCTCCCAGAAGCCACAGCTCATCTCCTCGTCTCACTGCCGTCCACCAGGTGTGAGTGCAAGTGTCGCCTCTCTGGGCAGTACAGATGTGTCCATTTTAGCTTGCAGACGGTGACGTGTAGCAATTTATGAGCTAACGCAAGTCAAATGTTTTAGCGTGTGTTTCTGCTTGATACTGCCTCTCACATAGTGGAGAGGCTCACTCCTTCTTGTGTCTCGTTCTCTGCACACGAGTTGCACGTGGCATCGATATAGTAAAGGTTTTCTAGCGCCAGCGAAGTCAATATTACATGAATCGAGTCGACATGTTTGCTTCTTACGATGATGGAATCAGAAGATATGTGTGTGGTACTTCACTGCATCTGCTGCTCGCCTTTCAGCGTCCCTGTGTCTTATCAGACGAAGATGACTGTGAAATTGGCGGCGATTCAGAGGTTAACGAAGACGCGCGAGTATGCAGACATACGCGTGAGCCGAAATAGCTCAGTTGGGAGAGCGTTAGACTGAAGATCTAAAGGTCCCTGGTTCGATCCCGGGTTTCGGCAAGTGTTTGTTTTGAAGCTGATGCCAATGGAATTGCTCCGAGTCTGTGATGATGTAAGTACAGCCGAGAACAAAAATGACTCTATCCTGTAACTGTTCAGGTTATCTAGTGCATGCCGTAAGAGGAACACAGTAGGCAACTCCCTGAGAAGTAAGAAAATACGAAAAGTCCTACCGACTGCGTTCCCTTTTTTGTGTCAGGAGGTAAAGAACGTCTCCAACGGAACCATAGCAAGACTGATGGGCGGGTTAGAGCTAACTAATTTGGTTACAAAGGCAACTGCACTTTACATCAAAAGAACCCTGTTTATGATTAATAAGGATAGAGATAACATCACCTCCCGACTATTCACAACTGTCCAGCCTGGTTCCCTGCAACCCCCAGTTAATGTGGGCAAACTAAACAACACACTAACGCATATCAAGAAATTTTATATTGAGGTCGGCTACTTAGAGGCACGCACAATGTACAAGTCAAATATAACTACAAAGGAGATTCTAAACACATGGCACAAATCGGATACACAAAATACCATAGAAATCAAATATCCGAACGTCATATGGCGTACTGTATGGAAAAACCTTAGCCTCAAAATCCATTCAACAAACGTGGCTTCCACTTGGTACAAGGTAGTCAGCGACACTATACCAACCAATGCAAAACTTTATCAGATAGGACTGTGTGCCACAAATCACTGCACTAAGTGTGGATTCGTGGACACACATCAACACAGATTCACGTGCAGAGGACAATTTCACAATTGGACATGGATCAGATGGAAGATTGCACTCCTCACCAGAAGTGATGGCCGCAATTATACACCACAAACGCTATTACAGCCTGAAGTGACATTTTTTCCAGAAAGCAAAAATAACGCTGTCATGTGGCTCATGGGTCACTACACACATTACGTAATTGGAAGGAATGGATCTGACAATTCAATTGATTTCATCGTCTATATGGAATCCGCTTATTGGGAATCAAAAAAATTCAGTGACCATAAAAAACACTACGGCAACATGTTGAATATAGTCTTCAAGAGGACAGGCATAGGATAAAAACGAACAACACGATAGAAACTATAAGCAAGTAACAAGTAAACAGTGGACTGAGTGACCTATTTTATTAATCTCTGAGAAGTGACTACGGCTTCTACACGGTATTATGTACGAAAAAAAAACCACAACAGAAAAAGGTAAAAACAAATTACAACATTCAAGAACCAAACAGAGCAAATAAAAAAAATAAAAAAAACATAAAATAAAATAAGGGAAAAACCGCAACGTCCACAGTAAAAATTTTGTTCCATGATATAAATAATCTCAGAGGAGACAGACAAAAGGTCTGTGTCCTCCCATGTCATGATGGGGGAGGGGTTCTGTGTCGTGACGCACTTGCAGTGCCGCGAAGAGGCCCCACTGATGTTGCTGCGCGTCCGGGATCCTGCCTTCATTGCGATCTACTTATTGACAAGAGAAGTAAAAAAAAAGGGGGTTAAGGAAAAAAAAAGTGGTTAAGGAAGAAAACAAACTTTGGAAGAGCGTTAGAAAAACAAAAAAACTAAAAAAACCGGTCTAAGGCGCTGGTTTAAGGCACCAGTAATGCAAAAAAGAAAGTGGTAGAGCACTGGTCTAGTAAAAACAAAAAATAGCTCAGTTGGGGGGAGAGCGTTAGACTGAAGATCTAAAGGTCACTGGTCCGATCCCGGGTTTCGGCAAGTGTTTGTTTTGAAGCTGATGCCAATGGAATTGCTCCGAGTCTGTGATGATGTAAGTACAGCCGAGAACAAAAATGACTCTATCCTGTAACTGTTCAGGTTATCTAGTGCATGCCGTAAGAGGAACACAGTAGGCAACTCCCTGAGAAGTAAGAAAATACGAAAAGTCCTACCGACTGCGTTCCCTTTTTTGTGTCAGGAGGTAAAGAACGTCTCCAACGGAACCGTGAAATGAGCGAAAACGTGGGAAGCATTGCATTCGAAATGCTTGTGAATTTTCCAATTGCCCAGTGAATGTCGACAAAACACGTAAATCCTCTACTCCAACGTATGAGACCTAACGACTGCTGCGGTTTGTTTTTGCATCGTGTGTCAGCATTCTTCGATAGTCTGCTACGAGCTTAGTGCGACACGTTTGTAGACAGCATTCAGGGACGTTTAATTAGTAACAGCTCGATGCAGCGATAGCACAACTGTGAAGGACATGAGTCAATGTATACCTGTGCATCGTGGGATGATCTCTAACGTCGTGTGAGCCCGGATAGCTCAGTCGGTAGAGCATTAGGCTTTTAACCTAAGGGTCCAGGGTTCAAGTCCCTGTTCGGGCGGTGATTTTAATACTTTGGTAGCGGTGGAAACACTACGGAAAAGAATGCAGCTACGCCGTTTTCTGACGCCACAGTGCTTTAAACCGTAGCAGTTGCATGTTTCGTGTCCGAGTGGTTAAGGCGTCTGACTCGAAATCAGATTCCCTGTGGGAGCGTATGTTCGAATCCTACCGGCTGCGTGCGATTTTGCATATAGAGGAGCAAATATTTTCACACACGTGAACGCGGTTGCATACCAATGACGCCATCCTCAACAAGAAGAAAATTTCCGTTTAACAATACTGAGTGTCGCGGCGGCCGCTGCTTTCTGTGGCTACCGGTTCACCTCTTACTGACGCTGGGACTGCAGAAAGCCGTCGCAGGCCCATGAGTGCGCTCCCGTCATTTTCTCGCGTCGACGCCGAGTTCGTGTGTACACAGACGTGCTTGGAAGCGTTGGACAGAGCAAACATTCATTTCTCTCTTTTTTAAGAATCGCAATACAGTCATTCGAGTGCGGCAAAAGCAATGGTGCAGCGTTTCTTTTCTTAAGATCTCGCAGCTACTTGCAAGTATGTCGACCACTTAAGACGACAGAAAACTAGCGTCAGCGGTGCGTCAGAGGGAAGTCGGTGAAGTCGCCATTGGAGCCACAAGCCAGTAATTACGTCATGCGAATGACTCGCCCGCCACGCAGCTGTACGATAGCTCAGTCGGTAGAGCGTTTGATTTTCAACCAAAGGGTGTTGGGTTCAAGGCAATGTCTAGGCGAAAATTAATACACTTTCGTAACGGCTAATGTGCTGGCAATGGAAACACTACAGAAAAGAGTGAGGCCACGCAGCTTTCTGCCATTGGATTGCTTCTAAAGGTGGCACTTTCACTTGTCGGAAGACGCTATTGCGACCGGCAGTCGTGGCCGAGTGGTTAAGGCGTCTGACTTGAAATCAGATTCCCTCTGGCAGCGTAGGTTCGAGTCCTGCCGACTGCGGAAATTTTCTCGCTCTCAGAAGATGGACGTTCAGCTGCATCCTAGCAGTTGCGTCACTACTAAACACGTGGGCCGCCAGCAAGGTGCAGTGTTCTTGGCTCCAGGGTGCAGCGCTACAGTCGTGCCCAGAAGCCACAGCTCATCTCCTCGTCTCACAACCGTCCACCAGGTGTCAGTGCAAGTGTCGCCTCTCTGGGCAGTGCAGATGTGATTATTTTAGCTTGCAGACGATGACGTGTAGCAATTAATGAGCAAACGCAAGTCAAACGTTTTACCGCGTGTATCTGCTAGATACTGCCTCACACACGTTGGAGAGGCTCACT
This sequence comes from Schistocerca gregaria, assembly GCF_023897955.1. Taxonomy (NCBI): domain Eukaryota; kingdom Metazoa; phylum Arthropoda; class Insecta; order Orthoptera; family Acrididae; genus Schistocerca; species Schistocerca gregaria. The sequence goes on along the minus strand of NW_026061867.1, from coordinate 186,365 downwards.
CCTTCCTCTGCCTCGTTCTCTGCACACTAGTTGCACGTGGCATCGATATAGCACAGCTTTTCTAGCATCAGCGAAGTCAATATTACATGAATCGAGTCGACATGTTTGCTAGTTACGACGATGGAAGCAGAAGAAATGTGTGTGGTACTTTACTGCATCTGCTGTTCGCCTTTCGGCGTCCCTGTGTTCTTTCAGACGAAGATGACTGTGAAATTGACAACGGGGCAGACGTGCAAAAGAGGGGCGCTGTACGTCAGCCGAAATAGCTCAGTTGGGAGAGCGTTAGACTGAAGATCTAAAGGTCCCTGGTTCGATCCCGGGTTTCGGCACGGCTTCGTTTTGCAGCCGACGCCAATGGAATTGCTCTGACTTTGTGATAATGTAACTAGAGCCGAGAACGGACATGACTCTCTTCTGTAACTGTTCTGGTTGTCTAGTGCTTGCCATAAGAGGAACACAGTAGGCAACTCTCTGAGAAGTAAGAAAATAAAAAAACGTCCTACCGACTGCGTTCCCTGTTTTGTGCCAGGAGGTGAAGAACGTCTCCAGCGGAACCGTGAAATGAGCGAAAACGTGGGAAACATTGCATTCGAAGTGCTTGTGAATTTTCCAATTGCCCGATGAGTGTCGACAAAACACGTAAATCCTCTACTCCAACGTATGAGACGTAACGACTGCTGCAGTTTGTTTTTGCATCGTGTGTCAACATTGTTCGATGGTCTGTTACGAGCTTTGCGCGATAAGTTTGCAGACAGCATTCAGGCGACGTTTAACTACTAACAGCTCCATGCAGCGATTGCACAACAGTAAAGGACATGAGTCAATGTGTCGTTGTGCATCGTGAGATGTTTCATAAGGCGTTGTGAGCCCGGATAGCTCAGTCGGTAGAGCATTAGGCTTTTAACCTAAGGGTAGCGTTTCCTCTGGTAGTGGTGGAAACACTACGGAAAAGAATGCAGCAACGCCGTTTTCTGACACCACAGTGCTTTAAACGGTTCAATTTGCACGTGTCGGGAGAACGCTGCGTTCGGGGCAGCCGTGGCCGAGTGGTTAAGGCGTCTGACTCGAAAGTAGTTTCGAATCCCGCCGGCTGCGTGCGATTCTGCGTAAAGAGCAGCAAATACTTTCACACGCATGAATGAGCGTGCAAACCAATGACGCCATTCTAAACAAGACGAAAATTTCCGTTTAAGAATGCTGAGTTTCACGACGGCCGCTGCTTCCTGTGCCTACCGGTCCACCTCGCACTGACGATGTGACTGCAGGAAGCCGTCGCAGGCCCACGAGTGCGCCCCCGTCATTTTCTCGCGCCTTCGCCGAGTTCGTGAGTACACACACGTGCTTGAAATTGTTGGACAGAGCGAAGGTTCATTCCTTTTTAGGAATTGCAATTCAATCAGTCGAGTGCGGCAAAAGCAATGGCGCCGCGTTTCTTTTCAATGATCTCGCAGCTACTTGCAAGTATGTCCATCGCTTAAGACGCCAGAAAACTAGCGTCAGCGGCGCGTCAGTGGGAAGTCGGTGAAGTCGCCATTGGAGCCACAAGCCAGCAATTACGACATGCGAATCACTCGCACACGACGCAGCTGTATGACAATGCTCGTGCGTGGGTGCGGATAGCTCAGTCGGTAGAGCGTTAGGTTTTCAACCAAAGGGTCCTGGGTTCTAGTCCCTGTCGGGGCGAAAATTAATACACTTTCGTAACGTCTAATGTGCTGGCAGTGGAATCACTACAGAAAAGAGTGAGCCCATGCTGCCTTCTGCCATGAGATTGCTTGCAAAGGTGGGAGTTTCAGTTGTCGAGAGACGCTTCTGAGACGTGCAGTCGTGGCCGAGTGGTTAAGGCGTCTGACTTGAAATCAGATTCCCTCTGGGAGCGTAGGTTCGAGTCCTGCCGACTGCGGAAATTTTCTCGCTCTCAGAAGATGGACGTTCAGCTGCATCCTAGCAGTTGCGTCACTACTAAACACGTGGGCCGCCAGCAAGGTGCAGTGTTCTTGGCTCCAGGGTGCAGCGCTACAGTCGTGCCCAGAAGCCACAGCTCATCTCCTCGTCTCACAACCGTCCACCAGGTGTCAGTGCAAGTGTCGCCTCTCTGGGCAGTGCAGATGTGATTATTTTAGCTTGCAGACGATGACGTGTAGCAATTAATGAGCAAACGCAAGTCAAACGTTTTACCGCGTGTATCTGCTAGATACTGCCTCACACACGTTGGAGAGGCTCACTCCTTCCTCTGCCTCGTTCTCTGCACACTAGTTGCACGTGGCATCGATATAGCACAGCTTTTCTAGCATCAGCGAAGTCAATATTACATGAATCGAGTCGACATGTTTGCTAGTTACGACGATGGAAGCAGAAGAAATGTGTGTGGTACTTTACTGCATCTGCTGTTCGCCTTTCGGCGTCCCTGTGTTCTTTCAGACGAAGATGACTGTGAAATTGACAACGGGGCAGACGTGCAAAAGAGGGGCGCTGTACGTCAGCCGAAATAGCTCAGTTGGGAGAGCGTTAGACTGAAGATCTAAAGGTCCCTGGTTCGATCCCGGGTTTCGGCACGGCTTCGTTTTGCAGCCGACGCCAATGGAATTGCTCTGACTTTGTGATAATGTAACTAGAGCCGAGAACGGACATGACTCTCTTCTGTAACTGTTCTGGTTGTCTAGTGCTTGCCATAAGAGGAACACAGTAGGCAACTCTCTGAGAAGTAAGAAAATAAAAAAACGTCCTACCGACTGCGTTCCCTGTTTTGTGCCAGGAGGTGAAGAACGTCTCCAGCGGAACCGTGAAATGAGCGAAAACGTGGGAAACATTGCATTCGAAGTGCTTGTGAATTTTCCAATTGCCCGATGAGTGTCGACAAAACACGTAAATCCTCTACTCCAACGTATGAGACGTAACGACTGCTGCAGTTTGTTTTTGCATCGTGTGTCAACATTGTTCGATGGTCTGTTACGAGCTTTGCGCGATAAGTTTGCAGACAGCATTCAGGCGACGTTTAACTACTAACAGCTCCATGCAGCGATTGCACAACAGTAAAGGACATGAGTCAATGTGTCGTTGTGCATCGTGAGATGTTTCATAAGGCGTTGTGAGCCCGGATAGCTCAGTCGGTAGAGCATTAGGCTTTTAACCTAAGGGTAGCGTTTCCTCTGGTAGTGGTGGAAACACTACGGAAAAGAATGCAGCAACGCCGTTTTCTGACACCACAGTGCTTTAAACGGTTCAATTTGCACGTGTCGGGAGAACGCTGCGTTCGGGGCAGCCGTGGCCGAGTGGTTAAGGCGTCTGACTCGAAAGTAGTTTCGAATCCCGCCGGCTGCGTGCGATTCTGCGTAAAGAGCAGCAAATACTTTCACGCGCATGAATGAGCGTGCAAACCAATGACGCCATTCTAAACAAGACGAAAATTTCCGTTTAAGAATGCTGAGTTTCACGACGGCCGCTGCTTCCTGTGCCTACCGGTCCACCTCGCACTGACGATGTGACTGCAGGAAGCCGTCGCAGGCCCACGAGTGCGCCCCCGTCATTTTCTCGCGCCTTCGCCGAGTTCGTGAGTACACACACGTGCTTGAAATTGTTGGACAGAGCGAAGGTTCATTCCTTTTTAGGAATTGCAATTCAATCAGTCGAGTGCGGCAAAAGCAATGGCGCCGCGTTTCTTTTCAATGATCTCGCAGCTACTTGCAAGTATGTCCATCGCTTAAGACGCCAGAAAACTAGCGTCAGCGGCGCGTCAGTGGGAAGTCGGTGAAGTCGCCATTGGAGCCACAAGCCAGCAATTACGACATGCGAATCACTCGCACACGACGCAGCTGTATGACAATGCTCGTGCGTGGGTGCGGATAGCTCAGTCGGTAGAGCGTTAGGTTTTCAACCAAAGGGTCCTGGGTTCTAGTCCCTGTCGGGGCGAAAATTAATACACTTTCGTAACGTCTAATGTGCTGGCAGTGGAATCACTACAGAAAAGAGTGAGCCCATGCTGCCTTCTGCCATGAGATTGCTTGCAAAGGTGGGAGTTTCAGTTGTCGAGAGACGCTTCTGAGGCGTGCAGTCGTGGCCGAGTGGTTAAGGCGTCTGACTTGAAATCAGATTCCCTCTGGGAGCGTAGGTTCGAGTCCTGCCGACTGCGGAAATTTTCTCGCTCTCAGAAGATGGACGTTCAGCTGCATCCTAGCAGTTGCGTCACTACTAAACACGTGGGCCGCCAGCAAGGTGCAGTGTTCTTGGCTCCAGGGTGCAGCGCTACAGTCGTGCCCAGAAGCCACAGCTCATCTCCTCGTCTCACAACCGTCCACCAGGTGTCAGTGCAAGTGTCGCCTCTCTGGGCAGTGCAGATGTGATTATTTTAGCTTGCAGACGATGACGTGTAGCAATTAATGAGCAAACGCAAGTCAAACGTTTTACCGCGTGTATCTGCTAGATACTGCCTCACACACGTTGGAGAGGCTCACTCCTTCCTCTGCCTCGTTCTCTGCACACTAGTTGCACGTGGCATCGATATAGCACAGCTTTTCTAGCATCAGCGAAGTCAATATTACATGAATCGAGTCGACATGTTTGCTAGTTACGACGATGGAAGCAGAAGAAATGTGTGTGGTACTTTACTGCATCTGCTGTTCGCCTTTCGGCGTCCCTGTGTTCTTTCAGACGAAGATGACTGTGAAATTGACAACGGGGCAGACGTGCAAAAGAGGGGCGCTGTACGTCAGCCGAAATAGCTCAGTTGGGAGAGCGTTAGACTGAAGATCTAAAGGTCCCTGGTTCGATCCCGGGTTTCGGCACGGCTTCGTTTTGCAGCCGACGCCAATGGAATTGCTCTGACTTTGTGATAATGTAACTAGAGCCGAGAACGGACATGACTCTCTTCTGTAACTGTTCTGGTTGTCTAGTGCTTGCCATAAGAGGAACACAGTAGGCAACTCTCTGAGAAGTAAGAAAATAAAAAAACGTCCTACCGACTGCGTTCCCTGTTTTGTGCCAGGAGGTGAAGAACGTCTCCAGCGGAACCGTGAAATGAGCGAAAACGTGGGAAACATTGCATTCGAAGTGCTTGTGAATTTTCCAATTGCCCGATGAGTGTCGACAAAACACGTAAATCCTCTACTCCAACGTATGAGACGTAACGACTGCTGCAGTTTGTTTTTGCATCGTGTGTCAACATTGTTCGATGGTCTGTTACGAGCTTTGCGCGATAAGTTTGCAGACAGCATTCAGGCGACGTTTAACTACTAACAGCTCCATGCAGCGATTGCACAACAGTAAAGGACATGAGTCAATGTGTCGTTGTGCATCGTGAGATGTTTCATAAGGCGTTGTGAGCCCGGATAGCTCAGTCGGTAGAGCATTAGGCTTTTAACCTAAGGGTAGCGTTTCCTCTGGTAGTGGTGGAAACACTACGGAAAAGAATGCAGCAACGCCGTTTTCTGACACCACAGTGCTTTAAACGGTTCAATTTGCACGTGTCGGGAGAACGCTGCGTTCGGGGCAGCCGTGGCCGAGTGGTTAAGGCGTCTGACTCGAAAGTAGTTTCGAATCCCGCCGGCTGCGTGCGATTCTGCGTAAAGAGCAGCAAATACTTTCACACGCATGAATGAGCGTGCAAACCAATGACGCCATTCTAAACAAGACGAAAATTTCCGTTTAAGAATGCTGAGTTTCACGACGGCCGCTGCTTCCTGTGCCTACCGGTCCACCTCGCACTGACGATGTGACTGCAGGAAGCCGTCGCAGGCCCACGAGTGCGCCCCCGTCATTTTCTCGCGCCTTCGCCGAGTTCGTGAGTACACACACGTGCTTGAAATTGTTGGACAGAGCGAAGGTTCATTCCTTTTTAGGAATTGCAATTCAATCAGTCGAGTGCGGCAAAAGCAATGGCGCCGCGTTTCTTTTCAATGATCTCGCAGCTACTTGCAAGTATGTCCATCGCTTAAGACGCCAGAAAACTAGCGTCAGCGGCGCGTCAGTGGGAAGTCGGTGAAGTCGCCATTGGAGCCACAAGCCAGCAATTACGACATGCGAATCACTCGCACACGACGCAGCTGTATGACAATGCTCGTGCGTGGGTGCGGATAGCTCAGTCGGTAGAGCGTTAGGTTTTCAACCAAAGGGTCCTGGGTTCTAGTCCCTGTCGGGGCGAAAATTAATACACTTTCGTAACGTCTAATGTGCTGGCAGTGGAATCACTACAGAAAAGAGTGAGCCCATGCTGCCTTCTGCCATGAGATTGCTTGCAAAGGTGGGAGTTTCAGTTGTCGAGAGACGCTTCTGAGACGTGCAGTCGTGGCCGAGTGGTTAAGGCGTCTGACTTGAAATCAGATTCCCTCTGGGAGCGTAGGTTCGAGTCCTGCCGACTGCGGAAATTTTCTCGCTCTCAGAAGATGGACGTTCAGCTGCATCCTAGCAGTTGCGTCACTACTAAACACGTGGGCCGCCAGCAAGGTGCAGTGTTCTTGGCTCCAGGGTGCAGCGCTACAGTCGTGCCCAGAAGCCACAGCTCATCTCCTCGTCTCACAACCGTCCACCAGGTGTCAGTGCAAGTGTCGCCTCTCTGGGCAGTGCAGATGTGATTATTTTAGCTTGCAGACGATGACGTGTAGCAATTAATGAGCAAACGCAAGTCAAACGTTTTACCGCGTGTATCTGCTAGATACTGCCTCACACACGTTGGAGAGGCTCACTCCTTCCTCTGCCTCGTTCTCTGCACACTAGTTGCACGTGGCATCGATATAGCACAGCTTTTCTAGCATCAGCGAAGTCAATATTACATGAATCGAGTCGACATGTTTGCTAGTTACGACGATGGAAGCAGAAGAAATGTGTGTGGTACTTTACTGCATCTGCTGTTCGCCTTTCGGCGTCCCTGTGTTCTTTCAGACGAAGATGACTGTGAAATTGACAACGGGGCAGACGTGCAAAAGAGGGGCGCTGTACGTCAGCCGAAATAGCTCAGTTGGGAGAGCGTTAGACTGAAGATCTAAAGGTCCCTGGTTCGATCCCGGGTTTCGGCACGGCTTCGTTTTGCAGCCGACGCCAATGGAATTGCTCTGACTTTGTGATAATGTAACTAGAGCCGAGAACGGACATGACTCTCTTCTGTAACTGTTCTGGTTGTCTAGTGCTTGCCATAAGAGGAACACAGTAGGCAACTCTCTGAGAAGTAAGAAAATAAAAAAACGTCCTACCGACTGCGTTCCCTGTTTTGTGCCAGGAGGTGAAGAACGTCTCCAGCGGAACCGTGAAATGAGCGAAAACGTGGGAAACATTGCATTCGAAGTGCTTGTGAATTTTCCAATTGCCCGATGAGTGTCGACAAAACACGTAAATCCTCTACTCCAACGTATGAGACGTAACGACTGCTGCAGTTTGTTTTTGCATCGTGTGTCAACATTGTTCGATGGTCTGTTACGAGCTTTGCGCGATAAGTTTGCAGACAGCATTCAGGCGACGTTTAACTACTAACAGCTCCATGCAGCGATTGCACAACAGTAAAGGACATGAGTCAATGTGTCGTTGTGCATCGTGAGATGTTTCATAAGGCGTTGTGAGCCCGGATAGCTCAGTCGGTAGAGCATTAGGCTTTTAACCTAAGGGTAGCGTTTCCTCTGGTAGTGGTGGAAACACTACGGAAAAGAATGCAGCAACGCCGTTTTCTGACACCACAGTGCTTTAAACGGTTCAATTTGCACGTGTCGGGAGAACGCTGCGTTCGGGGCAGCCGTGGCCGAGTGGTTAAGGCGTCTGACTCGAAAGTAGTTTCGAATCCCGCCGGCTGCGTGCGATTCTGCGTAAAGAGCAGCAAATACTTTCACGCGCATGAATGAGCGTGCAAACCAATGACGCCATTCTAAACAAGACGAAAATTTCCGTTTAAGAATGCTGAGTTTCACGACGGCCGCTGCTTCCTGTGCCTACCGGTCCACCTCGCACTGACGATGTGACTGCAGGAAGCCGTCGCAGGCCCACGAGTGCGCCCCCGTCATTTTCTCGCGCCTTCGCCGAGTTCGTGAGTACACACACGTGCTTGAAATTGTTGGACAGAGCGAAGGTTCATTCCTTTTTAGGAATTGCAATTCAATCAGTCGAGTGCGGCAAAAGCAATGGCGCCGCGTTTCTTTTCAATGATCTCGCAGCTACTTGCAAGTATGTCCATCGCTTAAGACGCCAGAAAACTAGCGTCAGCGGCGCGTCAGTGGGAAGTCGGTGAAGTCGCCATTGGAGCCACAAGCCAGCAATTACGACATGCGAATCACTCGCACACGACGCAGCTGTATGACAATGCTCGTGCGTGGGTGCGGATAGCTCAGTCGGTAGAGCGTTAGGTTTTCAACCAAAGGGTCCTGGGTTCTAGTCCCTGTCGGGGCGAAAATTAATACACTTTCGTAACGTCTAATGTGCTGGCAGTGGAATCACTACAGAAAAGAGTGAGCCCATGCTGCCTTCTGCCATGAGATTGCTTGCAAAGGTGGGAGTTTCAGTTGTCGAGAGACGCTTCTGAGACGTGCAGTCGTGGCCGAGTGGTTAAGGCGTCTGACTTGAAATCAGATTCCCTCTGGGAGCGTAGGTTCGAGTCCTGCCGACTGCGGAAATTTTCTCGCTCTCAGAAGATGGACGTTCAGCTGCATCCTAGCAGTTGCGTCACTACTAAACACGTGGGCCGCCAGCAAGGTGCAGTGTTCTTGGCTCCAGGGTGCAGCGCTACAGTCGTGCCCAGAAGCCACAGCTCATCTCCTCGTCTCACAACCGTCCACCAGGTGTCAGTGCAAGTGTCGCCTCTCTGGGCAGTGCAGATGTGATTATTTTAGCTTGCAGACGATGACGTGTAGCAATTAATGAGCAAACGCAAGTCAAACGTTTTACCGCGTGTATCTGCTAGATACTGCCTCACACACGTTGGAGAGGCTCACTCCTTCCTCTGCCTCGTTCTCTGCACACTAGTTGCACGTGGCATCGATATAGCACAGCTTTTCTAGCATCAGCGAAGTCAATATTACATGAATCGAGTCGACATGTTTGCTAGTTACGACGATGGAAGCAGAAGAAATGTGTGTGGTACTTTACTGCATCTGCTGTTCGCCTTTCGGCGTCCCTGTGTTCTTTCAGACGAAGATGACTGTGAAATTGACAACGGGGCAGACGTGCAAAAGAGGGGCGCTGTACGTCAGCCGAAATAGCTCAGTTGGGAGAGCGTTAGACTGAAGATCTAAAGGTCCCTGGTTCGATCCCGGGTTTCGGCACGGCTTCGTTTTGCAGCCGACGCCAATGGAATTGCTCTGACTTTGTGATAATGTAACTAGAGCCGAGAACGGACATGACTCTCTTCTGTAACTGTTCTGGTTGTCTAGTGCTTGCCATAAGAGGAACACAGTAGGCAACTCTCTGAGAAGTAAGAAAATAAAAAAACGTCCTACCGACTGCGTTCCCTGTTTTGTGCCAGGAGGTGAAGAACGTCTCCAGCGGAACCGTGAAATGAGCGAAAACGTGGGAAACATTGCATTCGAAGTGCTTGTGAATTTTCCAATTGCCCGATGAGTGTCGACAAAACACGTAAATCCTCTACTCCAACGTATGAGACGTAACGACTGCTGCAGTTTGTTTTTGCATCGTGTGTCAACATTGTTCGATGGTCTGTTACGAGCTTTGCGCGATAAGTTTGCAGACAGCATTCAGGCGACGTTTAACTACTAACAGCTCCATGCAGCGATTGCACAACAGTAAAGGACATGAGTCAATGTGTCGTTGTGCATCGTGAGATGTTTCATAAGGCGTTGTGAGCCCGGATAGCTCAGTCGGTAGAGCATTAGGCTTTTAACCTAAGGGTAGCGTTTCCTCTGGTAGTGGTGGAAACACTACGGAAAAGAATGCAGCAACGCCGTTTTCTGACACCACAGTGCTTTAAACGGTTCAATTTGCACGTGTCGGGAGAACGCTGCGTTCGGGGCAGCCGTGGCCGAGTGGTTAAGGCGTCTGACTCGAAAGTAGTTTCGAATCCCGCCGGCTGCGTGCGATTCTGCGTAAAGAGCAGCAAATACTTTCACGCGCATGAATGAGCGTGCAAACCAATGACGCCATTCTAAACAAGACGAAAATTTCCGTTTAAGAATGCTGAGTTTCACGACGGCCGCTGCTTCCTGTGCCTACCGGTCCACCTCGCACTGACGATGTGACTGCAGGAAGCCGTCGCAGGCCCACGAGTGCGCCCCCGTCATTTTCTCGCGCCTTCGCCGAGTTCGTGAGTACACACACGTGCTTGAAATTGTTGGACAGAGCGAAGGTTCATTCCTTTTTAGGAATTGCAATTCAATCAGTCGAGTGCGGCAAAAGCAATGGCGCCGCGTTTCTTTTCAATGATCTCGCAGCTACTTGCAAGTATGTCCATCCCTTAAGACGCCAGAAAACTAGCGTCAGCGGCGCGTCAGTGGGAAGTCGGTGAAGTCGCCATTGGAGCCACAAGCCAGCAATTACGACATGCGAATCACTCGCACACGACGCAGCTGTATGACAATGCTCGTGCGTGGGTGCGGATAGCTCAGTCGGTAGAGCGTTAGGTTTTCAACCAAAGGGTCCTGGGTTCTAGTCCCTGTCGGGGCGAAAATTAATACACTTTCGTAACGTCTAATGTGCTGGCAGTGGAATCACTACAGAAAAGAGTGAGCCCATGCTGCCTTCTGCCATGAGATTGCTTGCAAAGGTGGGAGTTTCAGTTGTCGAGAGACGCTTCTGAGACGTGCAGTCGTGGCCGAGTGGTTAAGGCGTCTGACTTGAAATCAGATTCCCTCTGGGAGCGTAGGTTCGAGTCCTGCCGACTGCGGAAATTTTCTCGCTCTCAGAAGATGGACGTTCAGCTGCATCCTAGCAGTTGCGTCACTACTAAACACGTGGGCCGCCAGCAAGGTGCAGTGTTCTTGGCTCCAGGGTGCAGCGCTACAGTCGTGCCCAGAAGCCACAGCTCATCTCCTCGTCTCACAACCGTCCACCAGGTGTCAGTGCAAGTGTCGCCTCTCTGGGCAGTGCAGATGTGATTATTTTAGCTTGCAGACGATGACGTGTAGCAATTAATGAGCAAACGCAAGTCAAACGTTTTACCGCGTGTATCTGCTAGATACTGCCTCACACACGTTGGAGAGGCTCACTCCTTCCTCTGCCTCGTTCTCTGCACACTAGTTGCACGTGGCATCGATATAGCACAGCTTTTCTAGCATCAGCGAAGTCAATATTACATGAATCGAGTCGACATGTTTGCTAGTTACGACGATGGAAGCAGAAGAAATGTGTGTGGTACTTTACTGCATCTGCTGTTCGCCTTTCGGCGTCCCTGTGTTCTTTCAGACGAAGATGACTGTGAAATTGACAACGGGGCAGACGTGCAAAAGAGGGGCGCTGTACGTCAGCCGAAATAGCTCAGTTGGGAGAGCGTTAGACTGAAGATCTAAAGGTCCCTGGTTCGATCCCGGGTTTCGGCACGGCTTCGTTTTGCAGCCGACGCCAATGGAATTGCTCTGACTTTGTGATAATGTAACTAGAGCCGAGAACGGACATGACTCTCTTCTGTAACTGTTCTGGTTGTCTAGTGCTTGCCATAAGAGGAACACAGTAGGCAACTCTCTGAGAAGTAAGAAAATAAAAAAACGTCCTACCGACTGCGTTCCCTGTTTTGTGCCAGGAGGTGAAGAACGTCTCCAGCGGAACCGTGAAATGAGCGAAAACGTGGGAAACATTGCATTCGAAGTGCTTGTGAATTTTCCAATTGCCCGATGAGTGTCGACAAAACACGTAAATCCTCTACTCCAACGTATGAGACGTAACGACTGCTGCAGTTTGTTTTTGCATCGTGTGTCAACATTGTTCGATGGTCTGTTACGAGCTTTGCGCGATAAGTTTGCAGACAGCATTCAGGCGACGTTTAACTACTAACAGCTCCATGCAGCGATTGCACAACAGTAAAGGACATGAGTCAATGTGTCGTTGTGCATCGTGAGATGTTTCATAAGGCGTTGTGAGCCCGGATAGCTCAGTCGGTAGAGCATTAGGCTTTTAACCTAAGGGTAGCGTTTCCTCTGGTAGTGGTGGAAACACTACGGAAAAGAATGCAGCAACGCCGTTTTCTGACACCACAGTGCTTTAAACGGTTCAATTTGCACGTGTCGGGAGAACGCTGCGTTCGGGGCAGCCGTGGCCGAGTGGTTAAGGCGTCTGACTCGAAAGTAGTTTCGAATCCCGCCGGCTGCGTGCGATTCTGCGTAAAGAGCAGCAAATACTTTCACGCGCATGAATGAGCGTGCAAACCAATGACGCCATTCTAAACAAGACGAAAATTTCCGTTTAAGAATGCTGAGTTTCACGACGGCCGCTGCTTCCTGTGCCTACCGGTCCACCTCGCACTGACGATGTGACTGCAGGAAGCCGTCGCAGGCCCACGAGTGCGCCCCCGTCATTTTCTCGCGCCTTCGCCGAGTTCGTGAGTACACACACGTGCTTGAAATTGTTGGACAGAGCGAAGGTTCATTCCTTTTTAGGAATTGCAATTCAATCAGTCGAGTGCGGCAAAAGCAATGGCGCCGCGTTTCTTTTCAATGATCTCGCAGCTACTTGCAAGTATGTCCATCGCTTAAGACGCCAGAAAACTAGCGTCAGCGGCGCGTCAGTGGGAAGTCGGTGAAGTCGCCATTGGAGCCACAAGCCAGCAATTACGACATGCGAATCACTCGCACACGACGCAGCTGTATGACAATGCTCGTGCGTGGGTGCGGATAGCTCAGTCGGTAGAGCGTTAGGTTTTCAACCAAAGGGTCCTGGGTTCTAGTCCCTGTCGGGGCGAAAATTAATACACTTTCGTAACGTCTAATGTGCTGGCAGTGGAATCACTACAGAAAAGAGTGAGCCCATGCTGCCTTCTGCCATGAGATTGCTTGCAAAGGTGGGAGTTTCAGTTGTCGAGAGACGCTTCTGAGGCGTGCAGTCGTGGCCGAGTGGTTAAGGCGTCTCACTTGAAATCAGATTCCCTCTGGGAGCGTAGGTTCGAGTCCTGCCGACTGCGGAAATTTTCTCGCTCTCAGAAGATGGACGTTCAGCTGCATCCTAGCAGTTGCGTCACTACTAAACACGTGGGCCGCCAGCAAGGTGCAGTGTTCTTGGCTCCAGGGTGCAGCGCTACAGTCGTGCCCAGAAGCCACAGCTCATCTCCTCGTCTCACAACCGTCCACCAGGTGTCAGTGCAAGTGTCGCCTCTCTGGGCAGTGCAGATGTGATTATTTTAGCTTGCAGACGATGACGTGTAGCAATTAATGAGCAAACGCAAGTCAAACGTTTTACCGCGTGTATCTGCTAGATACTGCCTCACACACGTTGGAGAGGCTCACTCCTTCCTCTGCCTCGTTCTCTGCACACTAGTTGCACGTGGCATCGATATAGCACAGCTTTTCTAGCATCAGCGAAGTCAATATTACATGAATCGAGTCGACATGTTTGCTAGTTACGACGATGGAAGCAGAAGAAATGTGTGTGGTACTTTACTGCATCTGCTGTTCGCCTTTCGGCGTCCCTGTGTTCTTTCAGACGAAGATGACTGTGAAATTGACAACGGGGCAGACGTGCAAAAGAGGGGCGCTGTACGTCAGCCGAAATAGCTCAGTTGGGAGAGCGTTAGACTGAAGATCTAAAGGTCCCTGGTTCGATCCCGGGTTTCGGCATGGCTTCGTTTTGCAGCCGACGCCAATGGAATTGCTCTGACTTTGTGATAATGTAGCTAGAGCCGAGAACGGACATGACTCTCTTCTGTAACTGTTCTGGTTGTCTAGTGCTTGCCATAAGAGGAACACAGTAGGCAACTCTCTGAGAAGTAAGAAAATAAAAAAACGTCCTACCGACTGCGTTCCCTGTTTTGTGCCAGGAGGTGAAGAACGTCTCCAGCGGAACCGTGAAATGAGCGAAAACGTGGGAAACATTGCATTCGAAGTGCTTGTGAATTTTCCAATTGCCCGATGAGTGTCGACAAAACACGTAAATCCTCTACTCCAACGTATGAGACGTAACGACTGCTGCAGTTTGTTTTTGCATCGTGTGTCAACATTGTTCGATGGTCTGTTACGAGCTTTGCGCGATAAGTTTGCAGACAGCATTCAGGCGACGTTTAACTACTAACAGCTCCATGCAGCGATTGCACAACAGTAAAGGACATGAGTCAATGTGTCGTTGTGCATCGTGAGATGTTTCATAAGGCGTTGTGAGCCCGGATAGCTCAGTCGGTAGAGCATTAGGCTTTTAACCTAAGGGTCCAGGGTTCAAGTCCCTGTTCGGGCGGAAATTTTAATAATTTGGTAGCGTTTCCTCTGGTAGTGGTGGAAACACTACGGAAAAGAATGCAGCAACGCCGTTTTCTGACACCACAGTGCTTTAAACGGTTCAATTTGCACGTGTCGGGAGAACGCTGCGTTCGGGGCAGCCGTGGCCGAGTGGTTAAGGCGTCTGACTCGAAAGTAGTTTCGAATCCCGCCGGCTGCGTGCGATTCTGCGTAAAGAGCAGCAAATACTTTCACACGCATGAATGAGCGTGCAAACCAATGACGCCATTCTAAACAAGACGAAAATTTCCGTTTAAGAATGCTGAGTTTCACGACGGCCGCTGCTTCCTGTGCCTACCGGTCCACCTCGCACTGACGATGTGACTGCAGGAAGCCGTCGCAGGCCCACGAGTGCGCCCCCGTCATTTTCTCGCGCCTTCGCCGAGTTCGTGAGTACACACACGTGCTTGAAATTGTTGGACAGAGCGAAGGTTCATTCCTTTTTAGGAATTGCAATTCAATCAGTCGAGTGCGGCAAAAGCAATGGCGCCGCGTTTCTTTTCAATGATCTCGCAGCTACTTGCAAGTATGTCCATCGCTTAAGACGCCAGAAAACTAGCGTCAGCGGCGCGTCAGTGGGAAGTCGGTGAAGTCGCCATTGGAGCCACAAGCCAGCAATTACGACATGCGAATCACTCGCACACGACGCAGCTGTATGACAATGCTCGTGCGTGGGTGCGGATAGCTCAGTCGGTAGAGCGTTAGGTTTTCAACCAAAGGGTCCTGGGTTCTAGTCCCTGTCGGGGCGAAAATTAATACACTTTCGTAACGTCTAATGTGCTGGCAGTGGAATCACTACAGAAAAGAGTGAGCCCATGCTGCCTTCTGCCATGAGATTGCTTGCAAAGGTGGGAGTTTCAGTTGTCGAGAGACGCTTCTGAGACGTGCAGTCGTGGCCGAGTGGTTAAGGCGTCTGACTTGAAATCAGATTCCCTCTGGGAGCGTAGGTTCGAGTCCTGCCGACTGCGGAAATTTTCTCGCTCTCAGAAGATGGACGTTCAGCTGCATCCTAGCAGTTGCGTCACTACTAAACACGTGGGCCGCCAGCAAGGTGCAGTGTTCTTGGCTCCAGGGTGCAGCGCTACAGTCGTGCCCAGAAGCCACAGCTCATCTCCTCGTCTCACAACCGTCCACCAGGTGTCAGTGCAAGTGTCGCCTCTCTGGGCAGTGCAGATGTGATTATTTTAGCTTGCAGACGATGACGTGTAGCAATTAATGAGCAAACGCAAGTCAAACGTTTTACCGCGTGTATCTGCTAGATACTGCCTCACACACGTTGGAGAGGCTCACTCCTTCCTCTGCCTCGTTCTCTGCACACTAGTTGCACGTGGCATCGATATAGCACAGCTTTTCTAGCATCAGCGAAGTCAATATTACATGAATCGAGTCGACATGTTTGCTAGTTACGACGATGGAAGCAGAAGAAATGTGTGTGGTACTTTACTGCATCTGCTGTTCGCCTTTCGGCGTCCCTGTGTTCTTTCAGACGAAGATGACTGTGAAATTGACAACGGGGCAGACGTGCAAAAGAGGGGCGCTGTACGTCAGCCGAAATAGCTCAGTTGGGAGAGCGTTAGACTGAAGATCTAAAGGTCCCTGGTTCGATCCCGGGTTTCGGCATGGCTTCGTTTTGCAGCCGACGCCAATGGAATTGCTCTGACTTTGTGATAATGTAGCTAGAGCCGAGAACGGACATGACTCTCTTCTGTAACTGTTCTGGTTGTCTAGTGCTTGCCATAAGAGGAACACAGTAGGCAACTCTCTGAGAAGTAAGAAAATAAAAAAACGTCCTACCGACTGCGTTCCCTGTTTTGTGCCAGGAGGTGAAGAACGTCTCCAGCGGAACCGTGAAATGAGCGAAAACGTGGGAAACATTGCATTCGAAGTGCTTGTGAATTTTCCAATTGCCCGATGAGTGTCGACAAAACACGTAAATCCTCTACTCCAACGTATGAGACGTAACGACTGCTGCAGTTTGTTTTTGCATCGTGTGTCAACATTGTTCGATGGTCTGTTACGAGCTTTGCGCGATAAGTTTGCAGACAGCATTCAGGCGACGTTTAACTACTAACAGCTCCATGCAGCGATTGCACAACAGTAAAGGACATGAGTCAATGTGTCGTTGTGCATCGTGAGATGTTTCATAAGGCGTTGTGAGCCCGGATAGCTCAGTCGGTAGAGCATTAGGCTTTTAACCTAAGGGTCCAGGGTTCAAGTCCCTGTTCGGGCGGAAATTTTAATAATTTGGTAGCGTTTCCTCTGGTAGTGGTGGAAACACTACGGAAAAGAATGCAGCAACGCCGTTTTCTGACACCACAGTGCTTTAAACGGTTCAATTTGCACGTGTCGGGAGAACGCTGCGTTCGGGGCAGCCGTGGCCGAGTGGTTAAGGCGTCTGACTCGAAAGTAGTTTCGAATCCCGCCGGCTGCGTGCGATTCTGCGTAAAGAGCAGCAAATACTTTCACACGCATGAATGAGCGTGCAAACCAATGACGCCATTCTAAACAAGACGAAAATTTCCGTTTAAGAATGCTGAGTTTCACGACGGCCGCTGCTTCCTGTGCCTACCGGTCCACCTCGCACTGACGATGTGACTGCAGGAAGCCGTCGCAGGCCCACGAGTGCGCCCCCGTCATTTTCTCGCGCCTTCGCCGAGTTCGTGAGTACACACACGTGCTTGAAATTGTTGGACAGAGCGAAGGTTCATTCCTTTTTAGGAATTGCAATTCAATCAGTCGAGTGCGGCAAAAGCAATGGCGCCGCGTTTCTTTTCAATGATCTCGCAGCTACTTGCAAGTATGTCCATCCCTTAAGACGCCAGAAAACTAGCGTCAGCGGCGCGTCAGTGGGAAGTCGGTGAAGTCGCCATTGGAGCCACAAGCCAGCAATTACGACATGCGAATCACTCGCACACGACGCAGCTGTATGACAATGCTCGTGCGTGGGTGCGGATAGCTCAGTCGGTAGAGCGTTAGGTTTTCAACCAAAGGGTCCTGGGTTCTAGTCCCTGTCGGGGCGAAAATTAATACACTTTCGTAACGTCTAATGTGCTGGCAGTGGAATCACTACAGAAAAGAGTGAGCCCATGCTGCCTTCTGCCATGAGATTGCTTGCAAAGGTGGGAGTTTCAGTTGTCGAGAGACGCTTCTGAGACGTGCAGTCGTGGCCGAGTGGTTAAGGCGTCTGACTTGAAATCAGATTCCCTCTGGGAGCGTAGGTTCGAGTCCTGCCGACTGCGGAAATTTTCTCGCTCTCAGAAGATGGACGTTCAGCTGCATCCTAGCAGTTGCGTCATACTAAACACGTGGGCCGCCAGCAAGGTGCAGTGTTCTTGGCTCCAGGGTGCAGCGCTACAGTCGTGCCCAGAAGCCACAGCTCATCTCCTCGTCTCACAACCGTCCACCAGGTGTCAGTGCAAGTGTCGCCTCTCTGGGCAGTGCAGATGTGATTATTTTAGCTTGCAGACGATGACGTGTAGCAATTAATGAGCAAACGCAAGTCAAACGTTTTACCGCGTGTATCTGCTAGATACTACCTCACACACGTTGGAGAGGCTCACTCCTTCCTCTGCCTCGTTCTCTGCACACTAGTTGCACGTGGCATCGATATAGCACAGCTTTTCTAGCATCAGCGAAGTCAATATTACATGAATCGAGTCGACATGTTTGCTAGTTACGACGATGGAAGCAGAAGAAATGTGTGTGGTACTTTACTGCATCTGCTGTTCGCCTTTCGGCGTCCCTGTGTTCTTTCAGACGAAGATGACTGTGAAATTGACAACGGGGCAGACGTGCAAAAGAGGGGCGCTGTACGTCAGCCGAAATAGCTCAGTTGGGAGAGCGTTAGACTGAAGATCTAAAGGTCCCTGGTTCGATCCCGGGTTTCGGCACGGCTTCGTTTTGCAGCCGACGCCAATGGAATTGCTCTGACTTTGTGATAATGTAGCTAGAGCCGAGAACGGACATGACTCTCTTCTGTAACTGTTCTGGTTGTCTAGTGCTTGCCATAAGAGGAACACAGTAGGCAACTCTCTGAGAAGTAAGAAAATAAAAAAACGTCCTACCGACTGCGTTCCCTGTTTTGTGCCAGGAGGTGAAGAACGTCTCCAGCGGAACCGTGAAATGAGCGAAAACGTGGGAAACATTGCATTCGAAGTGCTTGTGAATTTTCCAATTGCCCGATGAGTGTCGACAAAACACGTAAATCCTCTACTCCAACGTATGAGACGTAACGACTGCTGCAGTTTGTTTTTGCATCGTGTGTCAACATTGTTCGATGGTCTGTTACGAGCTTTGCGCGATAAGTTTGCAGACAGCATTCAGGCGACGTTTAACTACTAACAGCTCCATGCAGCGATTGCACAACAGTAAAGGACATGAGTCAATGTGTCGTTGTGCATCGTGAGATGATTCATAAGGCGTTGTGAGCCCGGATAGCTCAGTCGGTAGAGCATTAGGCTTTTAACCTAAGGGTCCAGGGTTCAAGTCCCTGTTCGGGCGGAAATTTTAATAATTTGGTAGCGTTTCCTCTGGTAGTGGTGGAAACACTACGGAAAAGAATGCAGCAACGCCGTTTTCTGACACCACAGTGCTTTAAACGGTTCAATTTGCACGTGTCGGGAGAACGCTGCGTTCGGGGCAGCCGTGGCCGAGTGGTTAAGGCGTCTGACTCGAAAGTAGTTTCGAATCCCGCCGGCTGCGTGCGATTCTGCGTAAAGAGCAGCAAATACTTTCACACGCATGAATGAGCGTGCAAACCAATGACGCCATTCTAAACAAGACGAAAATTTCCGTTTAAGAATGCTGAGTTTCACGACGGCCGCTGCTTCCTGTGCCTACCGGTCCACCTCGCACTGACGATGTGACTGCAGGAAGCCGTCGCAGGCCCACGAGTGCGCCCCCGTCATTTTCTCGCGCCTTCGCCGAGTTCGTGAGTACACACACGTGCTTGAAATTGTTGGACAGAGCGAAGGTTCATTCCTTTTTAGGAATTGCAATTCAATCAGTCGAGTGCGGCAAAAGCAATGGCGCCGCGTTTCTTTTCAATGATCTCGCAGCTACTTGCAAGTATGTCCATCCCTTAAGACGCCAGAAAACTAGCGTCAGCGGCGCGTCAGTGGGAAGTCGGTGAAGTCGCCATTGGAGCCACAAGCCAGCAATTACGACATGCGAATCACTCGCACACGACGCAGCTGTATGACAATGCTCGTGCGTGGGTGCGGATAGCTCAGTCGGTAGAGCGTTAGGTTTTCAACCAAAGGGTCCTGGGTTCTAGTCCCTGTCGGGGCGAAAATTAATACACTTTCGTAACGTCTAATGTGCTGGCAGTGGAATCACTACAGAAAAGAGTGAGCCCATGCTGCCTTCTGCCATGAGATTGCTTGCAAAGGTGGGAGTTTCAGTTGTCGAGAGACACTTCTGAGACGTGCAGTCGTGGCCGAGTGGTTAAGGCGTCTGACTTGAAATCAGATTCCCTCTGGGAGCGTAGGTTCGAGTCCTGCCGACTGCGGAAATTTTCCCGCTCTCAGAAGATGGACGTTCAGCTGCATCCTAGCAGTTGCGTCACTACTAAACACGTGGGCCGCCAGCAAGGTGCAGTGTTCTTGGCTCCAGGGTGCAGCGCTACAGTCGTGCCCAGAAGCCACAGCTCATCTCCTCGTCTCACAACCGTCCACCAGGTGTCAGTGCAAGTGTCGCCTCTCTGGGCAGTGCAGATGTGATTATTTTAGCTTGCAGACGATGACGTGTAGCAATTAATGAGCAAACGCAAGTCAAACGTTTTACCGCGTGTATCTGCTAGATACTGCCTCACACACGTTGGAGAGGCTCACTCCTTCCTCTGCCTCGTTCTCTGCACACTAGTTGCACGTGGCATCGATATAGCACAGCTTTTCTAGCATCAGCGAAGTCAATATTACATGAATCGAGTCGACATGTTTGCTAGTTACGACGATGGAAGCAGAAGAAATGTGTGTGGTACTTTACTGCATCTGCTGTTCGCCTTTCGGCGTCCCTGTGTTCTTTCAGACGAAGATGACTGTGAAATTGACAACGGGGCAGACGTGCAAAAGAGGGGCGCTGTACGTCAGCCGAAATAGCTCAGTTGGGAGAGCGTTAGACTGAAGATCTAAAGGTCCCTGGTTCGATCCCGGGTTTCGGCACGGCTTCGTTTTGCAGCCGACGCCAATGGAATTGCTCTGACTTTGTGATAATGTAACTAGAGCCGAGAACGGACATGACTCTCTTCTGTAACTGTTCTGGTTGTCTAGTGCTTGCCATAAGAGGAACACAGTAGGCAACTCTCTGAGAAGTAAGAAAATAAAAAAACGTCCTACCGACTGCGTTCCCTGTTTTGTGCCAGGAGGTGAAGAACGTCTCCAGCGGAACCGTGAAATGAGCGAAAACGTGGGAAACATTGCATTCGAAGTGCTTGTGAATTTTCCAATTGCCCGATGAGTGTCGACAAAACACGTAAATCCTCTACTCCAACGTATGAGACGTAACGACTGCTGCAGTTTGTTTTTGCATCGTGTGTCAACATTGTTCGATGGTCTGTTACGAGCTTTGCGCGATAAGTTTGCAGACAGCATTCAGGCGACGTTTAACTACTAACAGCTCCATGCAGCGATTGCACAACAGTAAAGGACATGAGTCAATGTGTCGTTGTGCATCGTGAGATGTTTCATAAGGCGTTGTGAGCCCGGATAGCTCAGTCGGTAGAGCATTAGGCTTTTAACCTAAGGGTCCAGGGTTCAAGTCCCTGTTCGGGCGGAAATTTTAATAATTTGGTAGCGTTTCCTCTGGTAGTGGTGGAAACACTACGGAAAAGAATGCAGCAACGCCGTTTTCTGACACCACAGTGCTTTAAACGGTTCAATTTGCACGTGTCGGGAGAACGCTGCGTTCGGGGCAGCCGTGGCCGAGTGGTTAAGGCGTCTGACTCGAAAGTAGTTTCGAATCCCGCCGGCTGCGTGCGATTCTGCGTAAAGAGCAGCAAATACTTTCACACGCATGAATGAGCGTGCAAACCAATGACGCCATTCTAAACAAGACGAAAATTTCCGTTTAAGAATGCTGAGTTTCACGACGGCCGCTGCTTCCTGTGCCTACCGGTCCACCTCGCACTGACGATGTGACTGCAGGAAGCCGTCGCAGGCCCACGAGTGCGCCCCCGTCATTTTCTCGCGCCTTCGCCGAGTTCGTGAGTACACACACGTGCTTGAAATTGTTGGACAGAGCGAAGGTTCATTCCTTTTTAGGAATTGCAATTCAATCAGTCGAGTGCGGCAAAAGCAATGGCGCCGCGTTTCTTTTCAATGATCTCGCAGCTACTTGCAAGTATGTCCATCCCTTAAGACGCCAGAAAACTAGCGTCAGCGGCGCGTCAGTGGGAAGTCGGTGAAGTCGCCATTGGAGCCACAAGCCAGCAATTACGACATGCGAATCACTCGCACACGACGCAGCTGTATGACAATGCTCGTGCGTGGGTGCGGATAGCTCAGTCGGTAGAGCGTTAGGTTTTCAACCAAAGGGTCCTGGGTTCTAGTCCCTGTCGGGGCGAAAATTAATACACTTTCGTAACGTCTAATGTGCTGGCAGTGGAATCACTACAGAAAAGAGTGAGCCCATGCTGCCTTCTGCCATGAGATTGCTTGCAAAGGTGGGAGTTTCAGTTGTCGAGAGACGCTTCTGAGACGTGCAGTCGTGGCCGAGTGGTTAAGGCGTCTGACTTGAAATCAGATTCCCTCTGGGAGCGTAGGTTCGAGTCCTGCCGACTGCGGAAATTTTCTCGCTCTCAGAAGATGGACGTTCAGCTGCATCCTAGCAGTTGCGTCACTACTAAACACGTGGGCCGCCAGCAAGGTGCAGTGTTCTTGGCTCCAGGGTGCAGCGCTACAGTCGTGCCCAGAAGCCACAGCTCATCTCCTCGTCTCACAACCGTCCACCAGGTGTCAGTGCAAGTGTCGCCTCTCTGGGCAGTGCAGATGTGATTATTTTAGCTTGCAGACGATGACGTGTAGCAATTAATGAGCAAACGCAAGTCAAACGTTTTACCGCGTGTATCTGCTAGATACTGCCTCACACACGTTGGAGAGGCTCACTCCTTCCTCTGCCTCGTTCTCTGCACACTAGTTGCACGTGGCATCGATATAGCACAGCTTTTCTAGCATCAGCGAAGTCAATATTACATGAATCGAGTCGACATGTTTGCTAGTTACGACGATGGAAGCAGAAGAAATGTGTGTGGTACTTTACTGCATCTGCTGTTCGCCTTTCGGCGTCCCTGTGTTCTTTCAGACGAAGATGACTGTGAAATTGACAACGGGGCAGACGTGCAAAAGAGGGGCGCTGTACGTCAGCCGAAATAGCTCAGTTGGGAGAGCGTTAGACTGAAGATCTAAAGGTCCCTGGTTCGATCCCGGGTTTCGGCACGGCTTCGTTTTGCAGCCGACGCCAATGGAAT
This sequence comes from Schistocerca gregaria, assembly GCF_023897955.1. Classification (NCBI taxonomy): domain Eukaryota; kingdom Metazoa; phylum Arthropoda; class Insecta; order Orthoptera; family Acrididae; genus Schistocerca; species Schistocerca gregaria. Next base: position 163,565 of record NW_026061867.1, on the reverse strand, counting down.
TGCTCTGACTTTGTGATAATGTAGCTAGAGCCGAGAACGGACATGACTCTCTTCTGTAACTGTTCTGGTTGTCTAGTGCTTGCCATAAGAGGAACACAGTAGGCAACTCTCTGAGAAGTAAGAAAATAAAAAAAACGTCCTACCGACTGCGTTCCCTGTTTTGTGCCAGGAGGTGAAGAACGTCTCCAGCGGAACCGTGAAATGAGCGAAAACGTGGGAAACATTGCATTCGAAGTGCTTGTGAATTTTCCAATTGCCCGATGAGTGTCGACAAAACACGTAAATCCTCTACTCCAACGTATGAGACGTAACGACTGCTGCAGTTTGTTTTTGCATCGTGTGTCAACATTGTTCGATGGTCTGTTACGAGCTTTGCGCGATAAGTTTGCAGACAGCATTCAGGCGACGTTTAACTACTAACAGCTCCATGCAGCGATTGCACAACAGTAAAGGACATGAGTCAATGTGTCGTTGTGCATCGTGAGATGTTTCATAAGGCGTTGTGAGCCCGGATAGCTCAGTCGGTAGAGCATTAGGCTTTTAACCTAAGGGTCCAGGGTTCAAGTCCCTGTTCGGGCGGAAATTTTAATAATTTGGTAGCGTTTCCTCTGGTAGTGGTGGAAACACTACGGAAAAGAATGCAGCAACGCCGTTTTCTGACACCACAGTGCTTTAAACGGTTCAATTTGCACGTGTCGGGAGAACGCTGCGTTCGGGGCAGCCGTGGCCGAGTGGTTAAGGCGTCTGACTCGAAAGTAGTTTCGAATCCCGCCGGCTGCGTGCGATTCTGCGTAAAGAGCAGCAAATACTTTCACACGCATGAATGAGCGTGCAAACCAATGACGCCATTCTAAACAAGACGAAAATTTCCGTTTAAGAATGCTGAGTTTCACGACGGCCGCTGCTTCCTGTGCCTACCGGTCCACCTCGCACTGACGATGTGACTGCAGGAAGCCGTCGCAGGCCCACGAGTGCGCCCCCGTCATTTTCTCGCGCCTTCGCCGAGTTCGTGAGTACACACACGTGCTTGAAATTGTTGGACAGAGCGAAGGTTCATTCCTTTTTAGGAATTGCAATTCAATCAGTCGAGTGCGGCAAAAGCAATGGCGCCGCGTTTCTTTTCAATGATCTCGCAGCTACTTGCAAGTATGTCCATCCCTTAAGACGCCAGAAAACTAGCGTCAGCGGCGCGTCAGTGGGAAGTCGGTGAAGTCGCCATTGGAGCCACAAGCCAGCAATTACGACATGCGAATCACTCGCACACGACGCAGCTGTATGACAATGCTCGTGCGTGGGTGCGGATAGCTCAGTCGGTAGAGCGTTAGGTTTTCAACCAAAGGGTCCTGGGTTCTAGTCCCTGTCGGGGCGAAAATTAATACACTTTCGTAACGTCTAATGTGCTGGCAGTGGAATCACTACAGAAAAGAGTGAGCCCATGCTGCCTTCTGCCATGAGATTGCTTGCAAAGGTGGGAGTTTCAGTTGTCGAGAGACGCTTCTGAGACGTGTAGTCGTGGCCGAGTGGTTAAGGCGTCTGACTTGAAATCAGATTCCCTCTGGGAGCGTAGGTTCGAGTCCTGCCGACTGCGGAAATTTTCTCGCTCTCAGAAGATGGACGTTCAGCTGCATCCTAGCAGTTGCGTCACTACTAAACACGTGGGCCGCCAGCAAGGTGCAGTGTTCTTGGCTCCAGGGTGCAGCGCTACAGTCGTGCCCAGAAGCCACAGCTCATCTCCTCGTCTCACAACCGTCCACCAGGTGTCAGTGCAAGTGTCGCCTCTCTGGGCAGTGCAGATGTGATTATTTTAGCTTGCAGACGATGACGTGTAGCAATTAATGAGCAAACGCAAGTCAAACGTTTTACCGCGTGTATCTGCTAGATACTGCCTCACACACGTTGGAGAGGCTCACTCCTTCCTCTGCCTCGTTCTCTGCACACTAGTTGCACGTGGCATCGATATAGCACAGCTTTTCTAGCATCAGCGAAGTCAATATTACATGAATCGAGTCGACATGTTTGCTAGTTACGACGATGGAAGCAGAAGAAATGTGTGTGGTACTTTACTGCATCTGCTGTTCGCCTTTCGGCGTCCCTGTGTTCTTTCAGACGAAGATGACTGTGAAATTGACAACGGGGCAGACGTGCAAAAGAGGGGCGCTGTACGTCAGCCGAAATAGCTCAGTTGGGAGAGCGTTAGACTGAAGATCTAAAGGTCCCTGGTTCGATCCCGGGTTTCGGCACGGCTTCGTTTTGCAGCCGACGCCAATGGAATTGCTCTGACTTTGTGATAATGTAGCTAGAGCCGAGAACGGACATGACTCTCTTCTGTAACTGTTCTGGTTGTCTAGTGCTTGCCATAAGAGGAACACAGTAGGCAACTCTCTGAGAAGTAAGAAAATAAAAAAACGTCCTACCGACTGCGTTCCCTGTTTTGTGCCAGGAGGTGAAGAACGTCTCCAGCGGAACCGTGAAATGAGCGAAAACGTGGGAAACATTGCATTCGAAGTGCTTGTGAATTTTCCAATTGCCCGATGAGTGTCGACAAAACACGTAAATCCTCTACTCCAACGTATGAGACGTAACGACTGCTGCAGTTTGTTTTTGCATCGTGTGTCAACATTGTTCGATGGTCTGTTACGAGCTTTGCGCGATAAGTTTGCAGACAGCATTCAGGCGACGTTTAACTACTAACAGCTCCATGCAGCGATTGCACAACAGTAAAGGACATGAGTCAATGTGTCGTTGTGCATCGTGAGATGTTTCATAAGGCGTTGTGAGCCCGGATAGCTCAGTCGGTAGAGCATTAGGCTTTTAACCTAAGGGTCCAGGGTTCAAGTCCCTGTTCGGGCGGAAATTTTAATAATTTGGTAGCGTTTCCTCTGGTAGTGGTGGAAACACTACGGAAAAGAATGCAGCAACGCCGTTTTCTGACACCACAGTGCTTTAAACGGTTCAATTTGCACGTGTCGGGAGAACGCTGCGTTCGGGGCAGCCGTGGCCGAGTGGTTAAGGCGTCTGACTCGAAAGTAGTTTCGAATCCCGCCGGCTGCGTGCGATTCTGCGTAAAGAGCAGCAAATACTTTCACACGCATGAATGAGCGTGCAAACCAATGACGCCATTCTAAACAAGACGAAAATTTCCGTTTAAGAATGCTGAGTTTCACGACGGCCGCTGCTTCCTGTGCCTACCGGTCCACCTCGCACTGACGATGTGACTGCAGGAAGCCGTCGCAGGCCCACGAGTGCGCCCCCGTCATTTTCTCGCGCCTTCGCCGAGTTCGTGAGTACACACACGTGCTTGAAATTGTTGGACAGAGCGAAGGTTCATTCCTTTTTAGGAATTGCAATTCAATCAGTCGAGTGCGGCAAAAGCAATGGCGCCGCGTTTCTTTTCAATGATCTCGCAGCTACTTGCAAGTATGTCCATCCCTTAAGACGCCAGAAAACTAGCGTCAGCGGCGCGTCAGTGGGAAGTCGGTGAAGTCGCCATTGGAGCCACAAGCCAGCAATTACGACATGCGAATCACTCGCACACGACGCAGCTGTATGACAATGCTCGTGCGTGGGTGCGGATAGCTCAGTCGGTAGAGCGTTAGGTTTTCAACCAAAGGGTCCTGGGTTCTAGTCCCTGTCGGGGCGAAAATTAATACACTTTCGTAACGTCTAATGTGCTGGCAGTGGAATCACTACAGAAAAGAGTGAGCCCATGCTGCCTTCTGCCATGAGATTGCTTGCAAAGGTGGGAGTTTCAGTTGTCGAGAGACGCTTCTGAGGCGTGCAGTCGTGGCCGAGTGGTTAAGGCGTCTGACTTGAAATCAGATTCCCTCTGGGAGCGTAGGTTCGAGTCCTGCCGACTGCGGAAATTTTCTCGCTCTCAGAAGATGGACGTTCAGCTGCATCCTAGCAGTTGCGTCACTACTAAACACGTGGGCCGCCAGCAAGGTGCAGTGTTCTTGGCTCCAGGGTGCAGCGCTACAGTCGTGCCCAGAAGCCACAGCTCATCTCCTCGTCTCACAACCGTCCACCAGGTGTCAGTGCAAGTGTCGCCTCTCTGGGCAGTGCAGATGTGATTATTTTAGCTTGCAGACGATGACGTGTAGCAATTAATGAGCAAACGCAAGTCAAACGTTTTACCGCGTGTATCTGCTAGATACTACCTCACACACGTTGGAGAGGCTCACTCCTTCCTCTGCCTCGTTCTCTGCACACTAGTTGCACGTGGCATCGATATAGCACAGCTTTTCTAGCATCAGCGAAGTCAATATTACATGAATCGAGTCGACATGTTTGCTAGTTACGACGATGGAAGCAGAAGAAATGTGTGTGGTACTTTACTGCATCTGCTGTTCGCCTTTCGGCGTCCCTGTGTTCTTTCAGACGAAGATGACTGTGAAATTGACAACGGGGCAGACGTGCAAAAGAGGGGCGCTGTACGTCAGCCGAAATAGCTCAGTTGGGAGAGCGTTAGACTGAAGATCTAAAGGTCCCTGGTTCGATCCCGGGTTTCGGCACGGCTTCGTTTTGCAGCCGACGCCAATGGAATTGCTCTGACTTTGTGATAATGTAGCTAGAGCCGAGAACGGACATGACTCTCTTCTGTAACTGTTCTGGTTGTCTAGTGCTTGCCATAAGAGGAACACAGTAGGCAACTCTCTGAGAAGTAAGAAAATAAAAAAACGTCCTACCGACTGCGTTCCCTGTTTTGTGCCAGGAGGTGAAGAACGTCTCCAGCGGAACCGTGAAATGAGCGAAAACGTGGGAAACATTGCATTCGAAGTGCTTGTGAATTTTCCAATTGCCCGATGAGTGTCGACAAAACACGTAAATCCTCTACTCCAACGTATGAGACGTAACGACTGCTGCAGTTTGTTTTTGCATCGTGTGTCAACATTGTTCGATGGTCTGTTACGAGCTTTGCGCGATAAGTTTGCAGACAGCATTCAGGCGACGTTTAACTACTAACAGCTCCATGCAGCGATTGCACAACAGTAAAGGACATGAGTCAATGTGTCGTTGTGCATCGTGAGATGTTTCATAAGGCGTTGTGAGCCCGGATAGCTCAGTCGGTAGAGCATTAGGCTTTTAACCTAAGGGTCCAGGGTTCAAGTCCCTGTTCGGGCGGAAATTTTAATAATTTGGTAGCGTTTCCTCTGGTAGTGGTGGAAACACTACGGAAAAGAATGCAGCAACGCCGTTTTCTGACACCACAGTGCTTTAAACGGTTCAATTTGCACGTGTCGGGAGAACGCTGCGTTCGGGGCAGCCGTGGCCGAGTGGTTAAGGCGTCTGACTCGAAAGTAGTTTCGAATCCCGCCGGCTGCGTGCGATTCTGCGTAAAGAGCAGCAAATACTTTCACACGCATGAATGAGCGTGCAAACCAATGACGCCATTCTAAACAAGACGAAAATTTCCGTTTAAGAATGCTGAGTTTCACGACGGCCGCTGCTTCCTGTGCCTACCGGTCCACCTCGCACTGACGATGTGACTGCAGGAAGCCGTCGCAGGCCCACGAGTGCGCCCCCGTCATTTTCTCGCGCCTTCGCCGAGTTCGTGAGTACACACACGTGCTTGAAATTGTTGGACAGAGCGAAGGTTCATTCCTTTTTAGGAATTGCAATTCAATCAGTCGAGTGCGGCAAAAGCAATGGCGCCGCGTTTCTTTTCAATGATCTCGCAGCTACTTGCAAGTATGTCCATCCCTTAAGACGCCAGAAAACTAGCGTCAGCGGCGCGTCAGTGGGAAGTCGGTGAAGTCGCCATTGGAGCCACAAGCCAGCAATTACGACATGCGAATCACTCGCACACGACGCAGCTGTATGACAATGCTCGTGCGTGGGTGCGGATAGCTCAGTCGGTAGAGCGTTAGGTTTTCAACCAAAGGGTCCTGGGTTCTAGTCCCTGTCGGGGCGAAAATTAATACACTTTCGTAACGTCTAATGTGCTGGCAGTGGAATCACTACAGAAAAGAGTGAGCCCATGCTGCCTTCTGCCATGAGATTGCTTGCAAAGGTGGGAGTTTCAGTTGTCGAGAGACGCTTCTGAGACGTGCAGTCGTGGCCGAGTGGTTAAGGCGTCTGACTTGAAATCAGATTCCCTCTGGGAGCGTAGGTTCGAGTCCTGCCGACTGCGGAAATTTTCTCGCTCTCAGAAGATGGACGTTCAGCTGCATCCTAGCAGTTGCGTCACTACTAAACACGTGGGCCGCCAGCAAGGTGCAGTGTTCTTGGCTCCAGGGTGCAGCGCTACAGTCGTGCCCAGAAGCCACAGCTCATCTCCTCGTCTCACAACCGTCCACCAGGTGTCAGTGCAAGTGTCGCCTCTCTGGGCAGTGCAGATGTGATTATTTTAGCTTGCAGACGATGACGTGTAGCAATTAATGAGCAAACGCAAGTCAAACGTTTTACCGCGTGTATCTGCTAGATACTACCTCACACACGTTGGAGAGGCTCACTCCTTCCTCTGCCTCGTTCTCTGCACACTAGTTGCACGTGGCATCGATATAGCACAGCTTTTCTAGCATCAGCGAAGTCAATATTACATGAATCGAGTCGACATGTTTGCTAGTTACGACGATGGAAGCAGAAGAAATGTGTGTGGTACTTTACTGCATCTGCTGTTCGCCTTTCGGCGTCCCTGTGTTCTTTCAGACGAAGATGACTGTGAAATTGACAACGGGGCAGACGTGCAAAAGAGGGGCGCTGTACGTCAGCCGAAATAGCTCAGTTGGGAGAGCGTTAGACTGAAGATCTAAAGGTCCCTGGTTCGATCCCGGGTTTCGGCACGGCTTCGTTTTGCAGCCGACGCCAATGGAATTGCTCTGACTTTGTGATAATGTAGCTAGAGCCGAGAACGGACATGACTCTCTTCTGTAACTGTTCTGGTTGTCTAGTGCTTGCCATAAGAGGAACACAGTAGGCAACTCTCTGAGAAGTAAGAAAATAAAAAAACGTCCTACCGACTGCGTTCCCTGTTTTGTGCCAGGAGGTGAAGAACGTCTCCAGCGGAACCGTGAAATGAGCGAAAACGTGGGAAACATTGCATTCGAAGTGCTTGTGAATTTTCCAATTGCCCGATGAGTGTCGACAAAACACGTAAATCCTCTACTCCAACGTATGAGACGTAACGACTGCTGCAGTTTGTTTTTGCATCGTGTGTCAACATTGTTCGATGGTCTGTTACGAGCTTTGCGCGATAAGTTTGCAGACAGCATTCAGGCGACGTTTAACTACTAACAGCTCCATGCAGCGATTGCACAACAGTAAAGGACATGAGTCAATGTGTCGTTGTGCATCGTGAGATGTTTCATAAGGCGTTGTGAGCCCGGATAGCTCAGTCGGTAGAGCATTAGGCTTTTAACCTAAGGGTCCAGGGTTCAAGTCCCTGTTCGGGCGGAAATTTTAATAATTTGGTAGCGTTTCCTCTGGTAGTGGTGGAAACACTACGGAAAAGAATGCAGCAACGCCGTTTTCTGACACCACAGTGCTTTAAACGGTTCAACTTGCACGTGTCGGGAGAACGCTGCGTTCGGGGCAGCCGTGGCCGAGTGGTTAAGGCGTCTGACTCGAAAGTAGTTTCGAATCCCGCCGGCTGCGTGCGATTCTGCGTAAAGAGCAGCAAATACTTTCACACGCATGAATGAGCGTGCAAACCAATGACGCCATTCTAAACAAGACGAAAATTTCCGTTTAAGAATGCTGAGTTTCACGACGGCCGCTGCTTCCTGTGCCTACCGGTCCACCTCGCACTGACGATGTGACTGCAGGAAGCCGTCGCAGGCCCACGAGTGCGCCCCCGTCATTTTCTCGCGCCTTCGCCGAGTTCGTGAGTACACACACGTGCTTGAAATTGTTGGACAGAGCGAAGGTTCATTCCTTTTTAGGAATTGCAATTCAATCAGTCGAGTGCGGCAAAAGCAATGGCGCCGCGTTTCTTTTCAATGATCTCGCAGCTACTTGCAAGTATGTCCATCCCTTAAGACGCCAGAAAACTAGCGTCAGCGGCGCGTCAGTGGGAAGTCGGTGAAGTCGCCATTGGAGCCACAAGCCAGCAATTACGACATGCGAATCACTCGCACACGACGCAGCTGTATGACAATGCTCGTGCGTGGGTGCGGATAGCTCAGTCGGTAGAGCGTTAGGTTTTCAACCAAAGGGTCCTGGGTTCTAGTCCCTGTGGGGGCGAAAATTAATACACTTTCGTAACGTCTAATGTGCTGGCAGTGGAATCACTACAGAAAAGAGTGAGCCCATGCTGCCTTCTGCCATGAGATTGCTTGCAAAGGTGGGAGTTTCAGTTGTCGAGAGACGCTTCTGAGGCGTGCAGTCGTGGCCGAGTGGTTAAGGCGTCTGACTTGAAATCAGATTCCCTCTGGGAGCGTAGGTTCGAGTCCTGCCGACTGCGGAAATTTTCTCGCTCTCAGAAGATGGACGTTCAGCTGCATCCTAGCAGTTGCGTCACTACTAAACACGTGGGCCGCCAGCAAGGTGCAGTGTTCTTGGCTCCAGGGTGCAGCGCTACAGTCGTGCCCAGAAGCCACAGCTCATCTCCTCGTCTCACAACCGTCCACCAGGTGTCAGTGCAAGTGTCGCCTCTCTGGGCAGTGCAGATGTGATTATTTTAGCTTGCAGACGATGACGTGTAGCAATTAATGAGCAAACGCAAGTCAAACGTTTTACCGCGTGTATCTGCTAGATACTACCTCACACACGTTGGAGAGGCTCACTCCTTCCTCTGCCTCGTTCTCTGCACACTAGTTGCACGTGGCATCGATATAGCACAGCTTTTCTAGCATCAGCGAAGTCAATATTACATGAATCGAGTCGACATGTTTGCTAGTTACGACGATGGAAGCAGAAGAAATGTGTGTGGTACTTTACTGCATCTGCTGTTCGCCTTTCGGCGTCCCTGTGTTCTTTCAGACGAAGATGACTGTGAAATTGACAACGGGGCAGACGTGCAAAAGAGGGGCGCTGTACGTCAGCCGAAATAGCTCAGTTGGGAGAGCGTTAGACTGAAGATCTAAAGGTCCCTGGTTCGATCCCGGGTTTCGGCACGGCTTCGTTTTGCAGCCGACGCCAATGGAATTGCTCTGACTTTGTGATAATGTAGCTAGAGCCGAGAACGGACATGACTCTCTTCTGTAACTGTTCTGGTTGTCTAGTGCTTGCCATAAGAGGAACACAGTAGGCAACTCTCTGAGAAGTAAGAAAATAAAAAAACGTCCTACCGACTGCGTTCCCTGTTTTGTGCCAGGAGGTGAAGAACGTCTCCAGCGGAACCGTGAAATGAGCGAAAACGTGGGAAACATTGCATTCGAAGTGCTTGTGAATTTTCCAATTGCCCGATGAGTGTCGACAAAACACGTAAATCCTCTACTCCAACGTATGAGACGTAACGACTGCTGCAGTTTGTTTTTGCATCGTGTGTCAACATTGTTCGATGGTCTGTTACGAGCTTTGCGCGATAAGTTTGCAGACAGCATTCAGGCGACGTTTAACTACTAACAGCTCCATGCAGCGATTGCACAACAGTAAAGGACATGAGTCAATGTGTCGTTGTGCATCGTGAGATGTTTCATAAGGCGTTGTGAGCCCGGATAGCTCAGTCGGTAGAGCATTAGGCTTTTAACCTAAGGGTCCAGGGTTCAAGTCCCTGTTCGGGCGGAAATTTTAATAATTTGGTAGCGTTTCCTCTGGTAGTGGTGGAAACACTACGGAAAAGAATGCAGCAACGCCGTTTTCTGACACCACAGTGCTTTAAACGGTTCAATTTGCACGTGTCGGGAGAACGCTGCGTTCGGGGCAGCCGTGGCCGAGTGGTTAAGGCGTCTGACTCGAAAGTAGTTTCGAATCCCGCCGGCTGCGTGCGATTCTGCGTAAAGAGCAGCAAATACTTTCACACGCATGAATGAGCGTGCAAACCAATGACGCCATTCTAAACAAGACGAAAATTTCCGTTTAAGAATGCTGAGTTTCACGACGGCCGCTGCTTCCTGTGCCTACCGGTCCACCTCGCACTGACGATGTGACTGCAGGAAGCCGTCGCAGGCCCACGAGTGCGCCCCCGTCATTTTCTCGCGCCTTCGCCGAGTTCGTGAGTACACACACGTGCTTGAAATTGTTGGACAGAGCGAAGGTTCATTCCTTTTTAGGAATTGCAATTCAATCAGTCGAGTGCGGCAAAAGCAATGGCGCCGCGTTTCTTTTCAATGATCTCGCAGCTACTTGCAAGTATGTCCATCCCTTAAGACGCCAGAAAACTAGCGTCAGCGGCGCGTCAGTGGGAAGTCGGTGAAGTCGCCATTGGAGCCACAAGCCAGCAATTACGACATGCGAATCACTCGCACACGACGCAGCTGTATGACAATGCTCGTGCGTGGGTGCGGATAGCTCAGTCGGTAGAGCGTTAGGTTTTCAACCAAAGGGTCCTGGGTTCTAGTCCCTGTCGGGGCGAAAATTAATACACTTTCGTAACGTCTAATGTGCTGGCAGTGGAATCACTACAGAAAAGAGTGAGCCCATGCTGCCTTCTGCCATGAGATTGCTTGCAAAGGTGGGAGTTTCAGTTGTCGAGAGACGCTTCTGAGGCGTGCAGTCGTGGCCGAGTGGTTAAGGCGTCTGACTTGAAATCAGATTCCCTCTGGGAGCGTAGGTTCGAGTCCTGCCGACTGCGGAAATTTTCTCGCTCTCAGAAGATGGACGTTCAGCTGCATCCTAGCAGTTGCGTCACTACTAAACACGTGGGCCGCCAGCAAGGTGCAGTGTTCTTGGCTCCAGGGTGCAGCGCTACAGTCGTGCCCAGAAGCCACAGCTCATCTCCTCGTCTCACAACCGTCCACCAGGTGTCAGTGCAAGTGTCGCCTCTCTGGGCAGTGCAGATGTGATTATTTTAGCTTGCAGACGATGACGTGTAGCAATTAATGAGCAAACGCAAGTCAAACGTTTTACCGCGTGTATCTGCTAGATACTACCTCACACACGTTGGAGAGGCTCACTCCTTCCTCTGCCTCGTTCTCTGCACACTAGTTGCACGTGGCATCGATATAGCACAGCTTTTCTAGCATCAGCGAAGTCAATATTACATGAATCGAGTCGACATGTTTGCTAGTTACGACGATGGAAGCAGAAGAAATGTGTGTGGTACTTTACTGCATCTGCTGTTCGCCTTTCGGCGTCCCTGTGTTCTTTCAGACGAAGATGACTGTGAAATTGACAACGGGGCAGACGTGCAAAAGAGGGGCGCTGTACGTCAGCCGAAATAGCTCAGTTGGGAGAGCGTTAGACTGAAGATCTAAAGGTCCCTGGTTCGATCCCGGGTTTCGGCACGGCTTCGTTTTGCAGCCGACGCCAATGGAATTGCTCTGACTTTGTGATAATGTAGCTAGAGCCGAGAACGGACATGACTCTCTTCTGTAACTGTTCTGGTTGTCTAGTGCTTGCCATAAGAGGAACACAGTAGGCAACTCTCTGAGAAGTAAGAAAATAAAAAAACGTCCTACCGACTGCGTTCCCTGTTTTGTGCCAGGAGGTGAAGAACGTCTCCAGCGGAACCGTGAAATGAGCGAAAACGTGGGAAACATTGCATTCGAAGTGCTTGTGAATTTTCCAATTGCCCGATGAGTGTCGACAAAACACGTAAATCCTCTACTCCAACGTATGAGACGTAACGACTGCTGCAGTTTGTTTTTGCATCGTGTGTCAACATTGTTCGATGGTCTGTTACGAGCTTTGCGCGATAAGTTTGCAGACAGCATTCAGGCGACGTTTAACTACTAACAGCTCCATGCAGCGATTGCACAACAGTAAAGGACATGAGTCAATGTGTCGTTGTGCATCGTGAGATGTTTCATAAGGCGTTGTGAGCCCGGATAGCTCAGTCGGTAGAGCATTAGGCTTTTAACCTAAGGGTCCAGGGTTCAAGTCCCTGTTCGGGCGGAAATTTTAATAATTTGGTAGCGTTTCCTCTGGTAGTGGTGGAAACACTACGGAAAAGAATGCAGCAACGCCGTTTTCTGACACCACAGTGCTTTAAACGGTTCAATTTGCACGTGTCGGGAGAACGCTGCGTTCGGGGCAGCCGTGGCCGAGTGGTTAAGGCGTCTGACTCGAAAGTAGTTTCGAATCCCGCCGGCTGCGTGCGATTCTGCGTAAAGAGCAGCAAATACTTTCACACGCATGAATGAGCGTGCAAACCAATGACGCCATTCTAAACAAGACGAAAATTTCCGTTTAAGAATGCTGAGTTTCACGACGGCCGCTGCTTCCTGTGCCTACCGGTCCACCTCGCACTGACGATGTGACTGCAGGAAGCCGTCGCAGGCCCACGAGTGCGCCCCCGTCATTTTCTCGCGCCTTCGCCGAGTTCGTGAGTACACACACGTGCTTGAAATTGTTGGACAGAGCGAAGGTTCATTCCTTTTTAGGAATTGCAATTCAATCAGTCGAGTGCGGCAAAAGCAATGGCGCCGCGTTTCTTTTCAATGATCTCGCAGCTACTTGCAAGTATGTCCATCCCTTAAGACGCCAGAAAACTAGCGTCAGCGGCGCGTCAGTGGGAAGTCGGTGAAGTCGCCATTGGAGCCACAAGCCAGCAATTACGACATGCGAATCACTCGCACACGACGCAGCTGTATGACAATGCTCGTGCGTGGGTGCGGATAGCTCAGTCGGTAGAGCGTTAGGTTTTCAACCAAAGGGTCCTGGGTTCTAGTCCCTGTCGGGGCGAAAATTAATACACTTTCGTAACGTCTAATGTGCTGGCAGTGGAATCACTACAGAAAAGAGTGAGCCCATGCTGCCTTCTGCCATGAGATTGCTTGCAAAGGTGGGAGTTTCAGTTGTCGAGAGACGCTTCTGAGACGTGCAGTCGTGGCCGAGTGGTTAAGGCGTCTGACTTGAAATCAGATTCCCTCTGGGAGCGTAGGTTCGAGTCCTGCCGACTGCGGAAATTTTCTCGCTCTCAGAAGATGGACGTTCAGCTGCATCCTAGCAGTTGCGTCACTACTAAACACGTGGGCCGCCAGCAAGGTGCAGTGTTCTTGGCTCCAGGGTGCAGCGCTACAGTCGTGCCCAGAAGCCACAGCTCATCTCCTCGTCTCACAACCGTCCACCAGGTGTCAGTGCAAGTGTCGCCTCTCTGGGCAGTGCAGATGTGATTATTTTAGCTTGCAGACGATGACGTGTAGCAATTAATGAGCAAACGCAAGTCAAACGTTTTACCGCGTGTATCTGCTAGATACTACCTCACACACGTTGGAGAGGCTCACTCCTTCCTCTGCCTCGTTCTCTGCACACTAGTTGCACGTGGCATCGATATAGCACAGCTTTTCTAGCATCAGCGAAGTCAATATTACATGAATCGAGTCGACATGTTTGCTAGTTACGACGATGGAAGCAGAAGAAATGTGTGTGGTACTTTACTGCATCTGCTGTTCGCCTTTCGGCGTCCCTGTGTTCTTTCAGACGAAGATGACTGTGAAATTGACAACGGGGCAGACGTGCAAAAGAGGGGCGCTGTACGTCAGCCGAAATAGCTCAGTTGGGAGAGCGTTAGACTGAAGATCTAAAGGTCCCTGGTTCGATCCCGGGTTTCGGCACGGCTTCGTTTTGCAGCCGACGCCAATGGAATTGCTCTGACTTTGTGATAATGTAGCTAGAGCCGAGAACGGACATGACTCTCTTCTGTAACTGTTCTGGTTGTCTAGTGCTTGCCATAAGAGGAACACAGTAGGCAACTCTCTGAGAAGTAAGAAAATAAAAAAACGTCCTACCGACTGCGTTCCCTGTTTTGTGCCAGGAGGTGAAGAACGTCTCCAGCGGAACCGTGAAATGAGCGAAAACGTGGGAAACATTGCATTCGAAGTGCTTGTGAATTTTCCAATTGCCCGATGAGTGTCGACAAAACACGTAAATCCTCTACTCCAACGTATGAGACGTAACGACTGCTGCAGTTTGTTTTTGCATCGTGTGTCAACATTGTTCGATGGTCTGTTACGAGCTTTGCGCGATAAGTTTGCAGACAGCATTCAGGCGACGTTTAACTACTAACAGCTCCATGCAGCGATTGCACAACAGTAAAGGACATGAGTCAATGTGTCGTTGTGCATCGTGAGATGTTTCATAAGGCGTTGTGAGCCCGGATAGCTCAGTCGGTAGAGCATTAGGCTTTTAACCTAAGGGTCCAGGGTTCAAGTCCCTGTTCGGGCGGAAATTTTAATAATTTGGTAGCGTTTCCTCTGGTAGTGGTGGAAACACTACGGAAAAGAATGCAGCAACGCCGTTTTCTGACACCACAGTGCTTTAAACGGTTCAATTTGCACGTGTCGGGAGAACGCTGCGTTCGGGGCAGCCGTGGCCGAGTGGTTAAGGCGTCTGACTCGAAAGTAGTTTCGAATCCCGCCGGCTGCGTGCGATTCTGCGTAAAGAGCAGCAAATACTTTCACACGCATGAATGAGCGTGCAAACCAATGACGCCATTCTAAACAAGACGAAAATTTCCGTTTAAGAATGCTGAGTTTCACGACGGCCGCTGCTTCCTGTGCCTACCGGTCCACCTCACACTGACGATGTGACTGCAGGAAGCCGTCGCAGGCCCACGAGTGCGCCCCCGTCATTTTATCGCGCCTTCGCCGAGTTCGTGAGTACACACACGTGCTTGAAATTGTTGGACAGAGCGAAGGTTCATTCCTTTTTAGGAATTGCAATTCAATCAGTCGAGTGCGGCAAAAGCAATGGCGCCGCGTTTCTTTTCAATGATCTCGCAGCTACTTGCAAGTATGTCCATCCCTTAAGACGCCAGAAAACTAGCGTCAGCGGCGCGTCAGTGGGAAGTCGGTGAAGTCGCCATTGGAGCCACAAGCCAGCAATTACGACATGCGAATCACTCGCACACGACGCAGCTGTATGACAATGCTCGTGCGTGGGTGCGGATAGCTCAGTCGGTAGAGCGTTAGGTTTTCAACCAAAGGGTCCTGGGTTCTAGTCCCTGTCGGGGCGAAAATTAATACACTTTCGTAACGTCTAATGTGCTGGCAGTGGAATCACTACAGAAAAGAGTGAGCCCATGCTGCCTTCTGCCATGAGATTGCTTGCAAAGGTGGGAGTTTCAGTTGTCGAGAGACGCTTCTGAGACGTGCAGTCGTGGCCGAGTGGTTAAGGCGTCTGACTTGAAATCAGATTCCCTCTGGGAGCGTAGGTTCGAGTCCTGCCGACTGCGGAAATTTTCTCGCTCTCAGAAGATGGACGTTCAGCTGCATCCTAGCAGTTGCGTCACTACTAAACACGTGGGCCGCCAGCAAGGTGCAGTGTTCTTGGCTCCAGGGTGCAGCGCTACAGTCGTGCCCAGAAGCCACAGCTCATCTCCTCGTCTCACAACCGTCCACCAGGTGTCAGTGCAAGTGTCGCCTCTCTGGGCAGTGCAGATGTGATTATTTTAGCTTGCAGACGATGACGTGTAGCAATTAATGAGCAAACGCAAGTCAACCGTTTTACCGCGTGTATCTGCTAGATACTACCTCACACACGTTGGAGAGGCTCACTCCTTCCTCTGCCTCGTTCTCTGCACACTAGTTGCACGTGGCATCGATATAGCACAGCTTTTCTAGCGTCAGCGAAGTCAATATTACATGAATCGAGTCGACATGTTTGCTAGTTACGACGATGGAAGCAGAAGAAATGTGTGTGGTACTTTACTGCATCTGCTGTTCGCCTTTCGGCGTCCCTGTGTTCTTTCAGACGAAGATGACTGTGAAATTGACAACGGGGCAGACGTGCAAAAGAGGGGCGCTGTACGTCAGCCGAAATAGCTCAGTTGGGAGAGCGTTAGACTGAAGATCTAAAGGTCCCTGGTTCGATCCCGGGTTTCGGCACGGCTTCGTTTTGCAGCCGACGCCAATGGAATTGCTCTGACTTTGTGATAATGTAGCTAGAGCCGAGAACGGACATGACTCTCTTCTGTAACTGTTCTGGTTGTCTAGTGCTTGCCATAAGAGGAACACAGTAGGCAACTCTCTGAGAAGTAAGAAAATAAAAAAACGTCCTACCGACTGCGTTCCCTGTTTTGTGCCAGGAGGTGAAGAACGTCTCCAGCGGAACCGTGAAATGAGCGAAAACGTGGGAAACATTGCATTCGAAGTGCTTGTGAATTTTCCAATTGCCCGATGAGTGTCGACAAAACACGTAAATCCTCTACTCCAACGTATGAGACGTAACGACTGCTGCAGTTTGTTTTTGCATCGTGTGTCAACATTGTTCGATGGTCTGTTACGAGCTTTGCGCGATAAGTTTGCAGACAGCATTCAGGCGACGTTTAACTACTAACAGCTCCATGCAGCGATTGCACAACAGTAAAGGACATGAGTCAATGTGTCGTTGTGCATCGTGAGATGTTTCATAAGGCGTTGTGAGCCCGGATAGCTCAGTCGGTAGAGCATTAGGCTTTTAACCTAAGGGTCCAGGGTTCAAGTCCCTGTTCGGGCGGAAATTTTAATAATTTGGTAGCGTTTCCTCTGGTAGTGGTGGAAACACTACGGAAAAGAATGCAGCAACGCCGTTTTCTGACACCACAGTGCTTTAAACGGTTCAATTTGCACGTGTCGGGAGAACGCTGCGTTCGGGGCAGCCGTGGCCGAGTGGTTAAGGCGTCTGACTCGAAAGTAGTTTCGAATCCCGCCGGCTGCGTGCGATTCTGCGTAAAGAGCAGCAAATACTTTCACACGCATGAATGAGCGTGCAAACCAATGACGCCATTCTAAACAAGACGAAAATTTCCGTTTAAGAATGCTGAGTTTCACGACGGCCGCTGCTTCCTGTGCCTACCGGTCCACCTCGCACTGACGATGTGACTGCAGGAAGCCGTCGCAGGCCCACGAGTGCGCCCCCGTCATTTTCTCGCGCCTTCGCCGAGTTCGTGAGTACACACACGTGCTTGAAATTGTTGGACAGAGCGAAGGTTCATTCCTTTTTAGGAATTGCAATTCAATCAGTCGAGTGCGGCAAAAGCAATGGCGCCGCGTTTCTTTTCAATGATCTCGCAGCTACTTGCAAGTATGTCCATCCCTTAAGACGCCAGAAAACTAGCGTCAGCGGCGCGTCAGTGGGAAGTCGGTGAAGTCGCCATTGGAGCCACAAGCCAGCAATTACGACATGCGAATCACTCGCACACGACGCAGCTGTATGACAATGCTCGTGCGTGGGTGCGGATAGCTCAGTCGGTAGAGCGTTAGGTTTTCAACCAAAGGGTCCTGGGTTCTAGTCCCTGTCGGGGCGAAAATTAATACACTTTCGTAACGTCTAATGTGCTGGCAGTGGAATCACTACAGAAAAGAGTGAGCCCATGCTGCCTTCTGCCATGAGATTGCTTGCAAAGGTGGGAGTTTCAGTTGTCGAGAGACGCTTCTGAGGCGTGCAGTCGTGGCCGAGTGGTTAAGGCGTCTCACTTGAAATCAGATTCCCTCTGGGAGCGTAGGTTCGAGTCCTGCCGACTGCGGAAATTTTCTCGCTCTCAGAAGATGGACGTTCAGCTGCATCCTAGCAGTTGCGTCACTACTAAACACGTGGGCCGCCAGCAAGGTGCAGTGTTCTTGGCTCCAGGGTGCAGCGCTACAGTCGTGCCCAGAAGCCACAGCTCATCTCCTCGTCTCACAACCGTCCACCAGGTGTCAGTGCAAGTGTCGCCTCTCTGGGCAGTGCAGATGTGATTATTTCAGCTTGCAGACGATGACGTGTAGCAATTAATGAGCAAACGCAAGTCAAACGTTTTACCGCGTGTATCTGCTAGATACTGCCCCACACACGTTGGAGAGGCTCACTCCTTCCTCTGCCTCGTTCTCTGCACACTAGTTGCACGTGGCATCGATATAGCACAGCTTTTCTAGCGTCAGCGAAGTCAATATTACATGAATCGAGTCGACATGTTTGCTAGTTACGACGATGGAAGCAGAAGAAATGTGTGTGGTACTTTACTGCATCTGCTGTTCGCCTTTCGGCGTCCCTGTGTTCTTTCAGACGAAGATGACTGTGAAATTGACAACGGGGCAGACGTGCAAAAGAGGGGCGCTGTACGTCAGCCGAAATAGCTCAGTTGGGAGAGCGTTAGACTGAAGATCTAAAGGTCCCTGGTTCGATCCCGGGTTTCGGCACGGCTTCGTTTTGCAGCCGACGCCAATGGAATTGCTCTGACTTTGTGATAATGTAACTAGAGCCGAGAACGGACATGACTCTCTTCTGTAACTGTTCTGGTTGTCTAGTGCTTGCCATAAGAGGAACACAGTAGGCAACTCTCTGAGAAGTAAGAAAATAAAAAAACGTCCTACCGACTGCGTTCCCTGTTTTGTGCCAGGAGGTGAAGAACGTCTCCAGCGGAACCGTGAAATGAGCGAAAACGTGGGAAACATTGCATTCGAAGTGCTTGTGAATTTTCCAATTGCCCGATGAGTGTCGACAAAACACGTAAATCCTCTACTCCAACGTATGAGACGTAACGACTGCTGCAGTTTGTTTTTGCATCGTGTGTCAACATTGTTCGATGGTCTGTTACGAGCTTTGCGCGATAAGTTTGCAGACAGCATTCAGGCGACGTTTAACTACTAACAGCTCCATGCAGCGATTGCACAACAGTAAAGGACATGAGTCAATGTGTCGTTGTGCATCGTGAGATGTTTCATAAGGCGTTGTGAGCCCGGATAGCTCAGTCGGTAGAGCATTAGGCTTTTAACCTAAGGGTCCAGGGTTCAAGTCCCTGTTCGGGCGGAAATTTTAATAATTTGGTAGCGTTTCCTCTGGTAGTGGTGGAAACACTACGGAAAAGAATGCAGCAACGCCGTTTTCTGACACCACAGTGCTTTAAACGGTTCAATTTGCACGTGTCGGGAGAACGCTGCGTTCGGGGCAGCCGTGGCCGAGTGGTTAAGGCGTCTGACTCGAAAGTAGTTTCGAATCCCGCCGGCTGCGTGCGATTCTGCGTAAAGAGCAGCAAATACTTTCACACGCATGAATGAGCGTGCAAACCAATGACGCCATTCTAAACAAGACGAAAATTTCCGTTTAAGAATGCTGAGTTTCACGACGGCCGCTGCTTCCTGTGCCTACCGGTCCACCTCGCACTGACGATGTGACTGCAGGAAGCCGTCGCAGGCCCACGAGTGCGCCCCCGTCATTTTCTCGCGCCTTCGCCGAGTTCGTGAGTACACACACGTGCTTGAAATTGTTGGACAGAGCGAAGGTTCATTCCTTTTTAGGAATTGCAGTTCAATCAGTCGAGTGCGGCAAAAGCAATGGCGCCGCGTTTCTTTTCAATGATCTCGCAGCTACTTGCAAGTATGTCCATCCCTTAAGACGCCAGAAAACTAGCGTCAGCGGCGCGTCAGTGGGAAGTCGGTGAAGTCGCCATTGGAGCCACAAGCCAGCAATTACGACATGCGAATCACTCGCACACGACGCAGCTGTATGACAATGCTCGTGCGTGGGTGCGGATAGCTCAGTCGGTAGAGCGTTAGGTTTTCAACCAAAGGGTCCTGGGTTCTAGTCCCTGTCGGGGCGAAAATTAATACACTTTCGTAACGTCTAATGTGCTGGCAGTGGAATCACTACAGAAAAGAGTGAGCCCATGCTGCCTTCTGCCATGAGATTGCTTGCAAAGGTGGGAGTTTCAGTTGTCGAGAGACGCTTCTGAGGCGTGCAGTCGTGGCCGAGTGGTTAAGGCGTCTCACTTGAAATCAGATTCCCTCTGGGAGCGTAGGTTCGAGTCCTGCCGACTGCGGAAATTTTCTCGCTCTCAGAAGATGGACGTTCAGCTGCATCCTAGCAGTTGCGTCACTACTAAACACGTGGGCCGCCAGCAAGGTGCAGTGTTCTTGGCTCCAGGGTGCAGCGCTACAGTCGTGCCCAGAAGCCACAGCTCATCTCCTCGTCTCACAACCGTCCACCAGGTGTCAGTGCAAGTGTCGCCTCTCTGGGCAGTGCAGATGTGATTATTTCAGCTTGCAGACGATGACGTGTAGCAATTAATGAGCAAACGCAAGTCAAACGTTTTACCGCGTGTATCTGCTAGATACTGCCCCACACACGTTGGAGAGGCTCACTCCTTCCTCTGCCTCGTTCTCTGCACACTAGTTGCACGTGGCATCGATATAGCACAGCTTTTCTAGCGTCAGCGAAGTCAATATTACATGAATCGAGTCGACATGTTTGCTAGTTACGACGATGGAAGCAGAAGAAATGTGTGTGGTACTTTACTGCATCTGCTGTTCGCCTTTCGGCGTCCCTGTGTTCTTTCAGACGAAGATGACTGTGAAATTGACAACGGGGCAGACGTGCAAAAGAGGGGCGCTGTACGTCAGCCGAAATAGCTCAGTTGGGAGAGCGTTAGACTGAAGATCTAAAGGTCCCTGGTTCGATCCCGGGTTTCGGCACGGCTTCGTTTTGAAGCCGACGCCAATGGAATTGCTCTGACTTTGTGATAATGTAACTAGAGCCGAGAACGGACATGACTCTCTTCTGTAACTGTTCTGGTTGTCTAGTGCTTGCCATAAGAGGAACACAGTAGGCAACTCTCTGAGAAGTAAGAAAATAAAAAAACGTCCTACCGACTGCGTTCCCTGTTTTGTGCCAGGAGGTGAAGAACGTCTCCAGCGGAACCGTGAAATGAGCGAAAACGTGGGAAACATTGCATTCGAAGTGCTTGTGAATTTTCCAATTGCCCGATGAGTGTCGACAAAACACGTAAATCCTCTACTCCAACGTATGAGACGTAACGACTGCTGCAGTTTGTTTTTGCATCGTGTGTCAACATTGTTCGATGGTCTGTTACGAGCTTTGCGCGATAAGTTTGCAGACAGCATTCAGGCGACGTTTAACTACTAACAGCTCCATGCAGCGATTGCACAACAGTAAAGGACATGAGTCAATGTGTCGTTGTGCATCGTGAGATGTTTCATAAGGCGTTGTGAGCCCGGATAGCTCAGTCGGTAGAGCATTATGCTTTTAACCTAAGGGTCCAGGGTTCAAGTCCCTGTTCGGGCGGAAATTTTAATAATTTGGTAGCGTTTCCTCTGGTAGTGGTGGAAACACTACGGAAAAGAATGCAGCAACGCCGTTTTCTGACACCACAGTGCTTTAAACGGTTCAATTTGCACGTGTCGGGAGAACGCTGCGTTCGGGGCAGCCGTGGCCGAGTGGTTAAGGCGTCTGACTCGAAAGTAGTTTCGAATCCCGCCGGCTGCGTGCGATTCTGCGTAAAGAGCAGCAAATACTTTCACACGCATGAATGAGCGTGCAAACCAATGACGCCATTCTAAACAAGACGAAAATTTCCGTTTAAGAATGCTGAGTTTCACGACGGCCGCTGCTTCCTGTGCCTACCGGTCCACCTCGCACTGACGATGTGACTGCAGGAAGCCGTCGCAGGCCCACGAGTGCGCCCCCGTCATTTTCTCGCGCCTTCGCCGAGTTCGTGAGTACACACACGTGCTTGAAATTGTTGGACAGAGCGAAGGTTCATTCCTTTTTAGGAATTGCAATTCAATCAGTCGAGTGCGGCAAAAGCAATGGCGCCGCGTTTCTTTTCAATGATCTCGCAGCTACTTGCAAGTATGTCCATCCCTTAAGACGCCAGAAAACTAGCGTCAGCGGCGCGTCAGTGGGAAGTCGGTGAAGTCGCCATTGGAGCCACAAGCCAGCAATTACGACATGCGAATCACTCGCACACGACGCAGCTGTATGACAATGCTCGTGCGTGGGTGCGGATAGCTCAGTCGGTAGAGCGTTAGGTTTTCAACCAAAGGGTCCTGGGTTCTAGTCCCTGTCGGGGCGAAAATTAATACACTTTCGTAACGTCTAATGTGCTGGCAGTGGAATCACTACAGAAAAGAGTGAGCCCATGCTGCCTTCTGCCATGAGATTGCTTGCAAAGGTGGGAGTTTCAGTTGTCGAGAGACGCTTCTGAGACGTGTAGTCGTGGCCGAGTGGTTAAGGCGTCTGACTTGAAATCAGATTCCCTCTGGGAGCGTAGGTTCGAGTCCTGCCGACTGCGGAAATTTTCTCGCTCTCAGAAGATGGACGTTCAGCTGCATCCTAGCAGTTGCGTCACTACTAAACACGTGGGCCGCCAGCAAGGTGCAGTGTTCTTGGCTCCAGGGTGCAGCGCTACAGTCGTGCCCAGAAGCCACAGCTCATCTCCTCGTCTCACAACCGTCCACCAGGTGTCAGTGCAAGTGTCGCCTCTCTGGGCAGTGCAGATGTGATTATTTTAGCTTGCAGACGATGACGTGTAGCAATTAATGAGCAAACGCAAGTCAAACGTTTTACCGCGTGTATCTGCTAGATACTACCTCACACACGTTGGAGAGGCTCACTCCTTCCTCTGCCTCGTTCTCTGCACACTAGTTGCACGTGGCATCGATATAGCACAGCTTTTCTAGCATCAGCGAAGTCAATATTACATGAATCGAGTCGACATGTTTGCTAGTTACGACGATGGAAGCAGAAGAAATGTGTGTGGTACTTTACTGCATCTGCTGTTCGCCTTTCGGCGTCCCTGTGTTCTTTCAGACGAAGATGACTGTGAAATTGACAACGGGGCAGACGTGCAAAAGAGGGGCGCTGTACGTCAGCCGAAATAGCTCAGTTGGGAGAGCGTTAGACTGAAGATCTAAAGGTCCCTGGTTCGATCCCGGGTTTCGGCACGGCTTCGTTTTGCAGCCGACGCCAATGGAATTGCTCTGACTTTGTGATAATGTAGCTAGAGCCGAGAACGGACATGACTCTCTTCTGTAACTGTTCTGGTTGTCTAGTGCTTGCCATAAGAGGAACACAGTAGGCAACTCTCTGAGAAGTAAGAAAATAAAAAAACGTCCTACCGACTGCGTTCCCTGTTTTGTGCCAGGAGGTGAAGAACGTCTCCAGCGGAACCGTGAAATGAGCGAAAACGTGGGAAACATTGCATTCGAAGTGCTTGTGAATTTTCCAATTGCCCGATGAGTGTCGACAAAACACGTAAATCCTCTACTCCAACGTATGAGACGTAACGACTGCTGCAGTTTGTTTTTGCATCGTGTGTCAACATTGTTCGATGGTCTGTTACGAGCTTTGCGCGATAAGTTTGCAGACAGCATTCAGGCGACGTTTAACTACTAACAGCTCCATGCAGCGATTGCACAACAGTAAAGGACATGAGTCAATGTGTCGTTGTGCATCGTGAGATGTTTCATAAGGCGTTGTGAGCCCGGATAGCTCAGTCGGTAGAGCATTAGGCTTTTAACCTAAGGGTCCAGGGTTCAAGTCCCTGTTCGGGCGGAAATTTTAATAATTTGGTAGCGTTTCCTCTGGTAGTGGTGGAAACACTACGGAAAAGAATGCAGCAACGCCGTTTTCTGACACCACAGTGCTTTAAACGGTTCAATTTGCACGTGTCGGGAGAACGCTGCGTTCGGGGCAGCCGTGGCCGAGTGGTTAAGGCGTCTGACTCGAAAGTAGTTTCGAATCCCGCCGGCTGCGTGCGATTCTGCGTAAAGAGCAGCAAATACTTTCACACGCATGAATGAGCGTGCAAACCAATGACGCCATTCTAAACAAGACGAAAATTTCCGTTTAAGAATGCTGAGTTTCACGACGGCCGCTGCTTCCTGTGCCTACCGGTCCACCTCGCACTGACGATGTGACTGCAGGAAGCCGTCGCAGGCCCACGAGTGCGCCCCCGTCATTTTCTCGCGCCTTCGCCGAGTTCGTGAGTACACACACGTGCTTGAAATTGTTGGACAGAGCGAAGGTTCATTCCTTTTTAGGAATTGCAATTCAATCAGTCGAGTGCGGCAAAAGCAATGGCGCCGCGTTTCTTTTCAATGATCTCGCAGCTACTTGCAAGTATGTCCATCCCTTAAGACGCCAGGAAACTAGCGTCAGCGGCGCGTCAGTGGGAAGTCGGTGAAGTCGCCATTGGAGCCACAAGCCAGCAATTACGACATGCGAATCACTCGCACACGACGCAGCTGTATGACAATGCTCGTGCGTGGGTGCGGATAGCTCAGTCGGTAGAGCGTTAGGTTTTCAACCAAAGGGTCCTGGGTTCTAGTCCCTGTCGGGGCGAAAATTAATACACTTTCGTAACGTCTAATGTGCTGGCAGTGGAATCACTACAGAAAAGAGTGAGCCCATGCTGCCTTCTGCCATGAGATTGCTTGCAAAGGTGGGAGTTTCAGTTGTCGAGAGACGCTTCTGAGGCGTGCAGTCGTGGCCGAGTGGTTAAGGCGTCTCACTTGAAATCAGATTCCCTCTGGGAGCGTAGGTTCGAGTCCTGCCGACTGCGGAAATTTTCTCGCTCTCAGAAGATGGACGTTCAGCTGCATCCTAGCAGTTGCGTCACTACTAAACACGTGGGCCGCCAGCAAGGTGCAGTGTTCTTGGCTCCAGGGTGCAGCGCTACAGTCGTGCCCAGAAGCCACAGCTCATCTCCTCGTCTCACAACCGTCCACCAGGTGTCAGTGCAAGTGTCGCCTCTCTGGGCAGTGCAGATGTGATTATTTTAGCTTGCAGACGATGACGTGTAGCAATTAATGAGCAAACGCAAGTCAAACGTTTTACCGCGTGTATCTGCTAGATACTACCTCACACACGTTGGAGAGGCTCACTCCTTCCTCTGCCTCGTTCTCTGCACACTAGTTGCACGTGGCATCGATATAGCACAGCTTTTCTAGCATCAGCGAAGTCAATATTACATGAATCGAGTCGACATGTTTGCTAGTTACGACGATGGAAGCAGAAGAAATGTGTGTGGTACTTTACTGCATCTGCTGTTCGCCTTTCGGCGTCCCTGTGTTCTTTCAGACGAAGATGACTGTGAAATTGACAACGGGGCAGACGTGCAAAAGAGGGGCGCTCTACGTCAGCCGAAATAGCTCAGTTGGGAGAGCGTTAGACTGAAGATCTAAAGGTCCCTGGTTTCTAT
This sequence comes from Schistocerca gregaria, assembly GCF_023897955.1. NCBI lineage: Eukaryota > Metazoa > Arthropoda > Insecta > Orthoptera > Acrididae > Schistocerca > Schistocerca gregaria. Next base: position 138,628 of record NW_026061867.1, on the reverse strand, counting down.
CCCGGGTTTCGGCACGGCTTCGTTTTGCAGCCGACGCCAATGGAATTGCTCTGACTTTGTGATAATGTAGCTAGAGCCGAGAACGGACATGACTCTCTTCTGTAACTGTTCTGGTTGTCTAGTGCTTGCCATAAGAGGAACACAGTAGGCAACTCTCTGAGAAGTAAGAAAATAAAAAAACGTCCTACCGACTGCGTTCCCTGTTTTGTGCCAGGAGGTGAAGAACGTCTCCAGCGGAACCGTGAAATGAGCGAAAACGTGGGAAACATTGCATTCGAAGTGCTTGTGAATTTTCCAATTGCCCGATGAGTGTCGACAAAACACGTAAATCCTCTACTCCAACGTATGAGACGTAACGACTGCTGCAGTTTGTTTTTGCATCGTGTGTCAACATTGTTCGATGGTCTGTTACGAGCTTTGCGCGATAAGTTTGCAGACAGCATTCAGGCGACGTTTAACTACTAACAGCTCCATGCAGCGATTGCACAACAGTAAAGGACATGAGTCAATGTGTCGTTGTGCATCGTGAGATGTTTCATAAGGCGTTGTGAGCCCGGATAGCTCAGTCGGTAGAGCATTAGGCTTTTAACCTAAGGGTCCAGGGTTCAAGTCCCTGTTCGGGCGGAAATTTTAATAATTTGGTAGCGTTTCCTCTGGTAGTGGTGGAAACACTACGGAAAAGAATGCAGCAACGCCGTTTTCTGACACCACAGTGCTTTAAACGGTTCAATTTGCACGTGTCGGGAGAACGCTGCGTTCGGGGCAGCCGTGGCCGAGTGGTTAAGGCGTCTGACTCGAAAGTAGTTTCGAATCCCGCCGGCTGCGTGCGATTCTGCGTAAAGAGCAGCAAATACTTTCACACGCATGAATGAGCGTGCAAACCAATGACGCCATTCTAAACAAGACGAAAATTTCCGTTTAAGAATGCTGAGTTTCACGACGGCCGCTGCTTCCTGTGCCTACCGGTCCACCTCGCACTGACGATGTGACTGCAGGAAGCCGTCGCAGGCCCACGAGTGCGCCCCCGTCATTTTCTCGCGCCTTCGCCGAGTTCGTGAGTACACACACGTGCTTGAAATTGTTGGACAGAGCGAAGGTTCATTCCTTTTTAGGAATTGCAATTCAATCAGTCGAGTGCGGCAAAAGCAATGGCGCCGCGTTTCTTTTCAATGATCTCGCAGCTACTTGCAAGTATGTCCATCCCTTAAGACGCCAGAAAACTAGCGTCAGCGGCGCGTCAGTGGGAAGTCGGTGAAGTCGCCATTGGAGCCACAAGCCAGCAATTACGACATGCGAATCACTCGCACACGACGCAGCTGTATGACAATGCTCGTGCGTGGGTGCGGATAGCTCAGTCGGTAGAGCGTTAGGTTTTCAACCAAAGGGTCCTGGGTTCTAGTCCCTGTCGGGGCGAAAATTAATACACTTTCGTAACGTCTAATGTGCTGGCAGTGGAATCACTACAGAAAAGAGTGAGCCCATGCTGCCTTCTGCCATGAGATTGCTTGCAAAGGTGGGAGTTTCAGTTGTCGAGAGACGCTTCTGAGGCGTGCAGTCGTGGCCGAGTGGTTAAGGCGTCTCACTTGAAATCAGATTCCCTCTGGGAGCGTAGGTTCGAGTCCTGCCGACTGCGGAAATTTTCTCGCTCTCAGAAGATGGACGTTCAGCTGCATCCTAGCAGTTGCGTCACTACTAAACACGTGGGCCGCCAGCAAGGTGCAGTGTTCTTGGCTCCAGGGTGCAGCGCTACAGTCGTACCCAGAAGCCACAGCTCATCTCCTCGTCTCACAACCGTCCACCAGGTGTCAGTGCAAGTGTCGCCTCTCTGGGCAGTGCAGATGTGATTATTTCAGCTTGCAGACGATGACGTGTAGCAATTAATGAGCAAACGCAAGTCAAACGTTTTACCGCGTGTATCTGCTAGATACTGCCCCACACACGTTGGAGAGGCTCACTCCTTCCTCTGCCTCGTTCTCTGCACACTAGTTGCACGTGGCATCGATATAGCACAGCTTTTCTAGCGTCAGCGAAGTCAATATTACATGAATCGAGTCGACATGTTTGCTAGTTACGACGATGGAAGCAGAAGAAATGTGTGTGGTACTTTACTGCATCTGCTGTTCGCCTTTCGGCGTCCCTGTGTTCTTTCAGACGAAGATGACTGTGAAATTGACAACGGGGCAGACGTGCAAAAGAGGGGCGCTGTACGTCAGCCGAAATAGCTCAGTTGGGAGAGCGTTAGACTGAAGATCTAAAGGTCCCTGGTTCGATCCCGGGTTTCGGCACGGCTTCGTTTTGAAGCCGACGCCAATGGAATTGCTCTGACTTTGTGATAATGTAACTAGAGCCGAGAACGGACATGACTCTCTTCTGTAACTGTTCTGGTTGTCTAGTGCTTGCCATAAGAGGAACACAGTAGGCAACTCTCTGAGAAGTAAGAAAATAAAAAAACGTCCTACCGACTGCGTTCCCTGTTTTGTGCCAGGAGGTGAAGAACGTCTCCAGCGGAACCGTGAAATGAGCGAAAACGTGGGAAACATTGCATTCGAAGTGCTTGTGAATTTTCCAATTGCCCGATGAGTGTCGACAAAACACGTAAATCCTCTACTCCAACGTATGAGACGTAACGACTGCTGCAGTTTGTTTTTGCATCGTGTGTCAACATTGTTCGATGGTCTGTTACGAGCTTTGCGCGATAAGTTTGCAGACAGCATTCAGGCGACGTTTAACTACTAACAGCTCCATGCAGCGATTGCACAACAGTAAAGGACATGAGTCAATGTGTCGTTGTGCATCGTGAGATGTTTCATAAGGCGTTGTGAGCCCGGATAGCTCAGTCGGTAGAGCATTAGGCTTTTAACCTAAGGGTCCAGGGTTCAAGTCCCTGTTCGGGCGGAAATTTTAATAATTTGGTAGCGTTTCCTCTGGTAGTGGTGGAAACACTACGGAAAAGAATGCAGCAACGCCGTTTTCTGACACCACAGTGCTTTAAACGGTTCAATTTGCACGTGTCGGGAGAACGCTGCGTTCGGGGCAGCCGTGGCCGAGTGGTTAAGGCGTCTGACTCGAAAGTAGTTTCGAATCCCGCCGGCTGCGTGCGATTCTGCGTAAAGAGCAGCAAATACTTTCACACGCATGAATGAGCGTGCAAACCAATGACGCCATTCTAAACAAGACGAAAATTTCCGTTTAAGAATGCTGAGTTTCACGACGGCCGCTGCTTCCTGTGCCTACCGGTCCACCTCGCACTGACGATGTGACTGCAGGAAGCCGTCGCAGGCCCACGAGTGCGCCCCCGTCATTTTCTCGCGCCTTCGCCGAGTTCGTGAGTACACACACGTGCTTGAAATTGTTGGACAGAGCGAAGGTTCATTCCTTTTTAGGAATTGCAATTCAATCAGTCGAGTGCGGCAAAAGCAATGGCGCCGCGTTTCTTTTCAATGATCTCGCAGCTACTTGCAAGTATGTCCATCCCTTAAGACGCCAGAAAACTAGCGTCAGCGGCGCGTCAGTGGGAAGTCGGTGAAGTCGCCATTGGAGCCACAAGCCAGCAATTACGACATGCGAATCACTCGCACACGACGCAGCTGTATGACAATGCTCGTGCGTGGGTGCGGATAGCTCAGTCGGTAGAGCGTTAGGTTTTCAACCAAAGGGTCCTGGGTTCTAGTCCCTGTCGGGGCGAAAATTAATACACTTTCGTAACGTCTAATGTGCTGGCAGTGGAATCACTACAGAAAAGAGTGAGCCCATGCTGCCTTCTGCCATGAGATTGCTTGCAAAGGTGGGAGTTTCAGTTGTCGAGAGACGCTTCTGAGGCGTGCAGTCGTGGCCGAGTGGTTAAGGCGTCTCACTTGAAATCAGATTCCCTCTGGGAGCGTAGGTTCGAGTCCTGCCGACTGCGGAAATTTTCTCGCTCTCAGAAGATGGACGTTCTTCTGCATCCTAGCAGTTGCGTCACTACTAAACACGTGGGCCGCCAGCAAGGTGCAGTGTTCTTGGCTCCAGGGTGCAGCGCTACAGTCGTACCCAGAAGCCACAGCTCATCTCCTCGTCTCACAACCGTCCACCAGGTGTCAGTGCAAGTGTCGCCTCTCTGGGCAGTGCAGATGTGATTATTTCAGCTTGCAGACGATGACGTGTAGCAATTAATGAGCAAACGCAAGTCAAACGTTTTACCGCGTGTATCTGCTAGATACTGCCCCACACACGTTGGAGAGGCTCACTCCTTCCTCTGCCTCGTTCTCTGCACACTAGTTGCACGTGGCATCGATATAGCACAGCTTTTCTAGCGTCAGCGAAGTCAATATTACATGAATCGAGTCGACATGTTTGCTAGTTACGACGATGGAAGCAGAAGAAATGTGTGTGGTACTTTACTGCATCTGCTGTTCGCCTTTCGGCGTCCCTGTGTTCTTTCAGACGAAGATGACTGTGAAATTGACAACGGGGCAGACGTGCAAAAGAGGGGCGCTGTACGTCAGCCGAAATAGCTCAGTTGGGGTCTTTCTGGCTTTAGCCGTCGCCGCGGTCGGACGTGCTTGTTGTTTACTCCGCGTACGTTAGCGCTATCGCCGGTGTTTGGTGTTTACGTGAAGTTAGCTGTACATTTTCGCTGTTATTTTTTGAGTGGTGTCTCTGATAAGTGTTTTTATAGTGCTTTCGTCCGTTCCACGTTTCGTGCTTCGCCGCAATTTCGGTTGTTGCCGGAATTTCGTCGGAACCGACGACCATGTCTGACACCGTCAGGAAGAATACTTTAGTCTTCTCGTTCGAGAAAGGAACACGGCCGGTCCAACCCACTGCGCTGGAAATCCACGATTGGCTGACTGAGGTAATCGGTATTAATTCTGACTCTGTTCATACCACGCAATTAGATGCTGAAAAATACTGTGTTTTTGTTAAATTTCTGAACTCAGTGACAGTCGATAAGTTGCTTGCAAAATGGGGTAATTCCGTCGAATTTGTTCATCGAGACGGTTCAAAAAGTAATGTCTCTGTACGAAAAGCTGATATCATGTACACCAATGTCAGGATTTTGAATGTTCCAATTGAAATTGATAATCAGTTGATCAAGGACGCTCTATCTAAATATGGCGAAGTTAAATCTATCTATAACGAAAGATGGTCGAAGCTATACAAGATACAGTGTTTTAATGGCATTAGATCCGTTGAAATGGAGGTGAAAGCCAACATTCCGTCCCATATATCCGTTGCAGGCCATAAAGCACATGTTGTGTATTCTGGTCAGGAGCGCACGTGCAATATTTGCAATGAGACAGGTCATTTCCGACAAGATTGTCCGCGCCGTGTTTTTGTTCTTAGGAACAATCTAACACAGCGTCAAAAACTGACCCTCAGCGATGTCTTACCAAATAGCACTTCCCTTCTTTCGGTTAACGACAGTGGTGCATGTACTTCTGCAGTGCCCGCTATAACTACTACGGAGTTCCCTCCCCTGAGCGTCATTACATCACACCCTTCTGTTCCCGATTGCGATCTCCAGAATAAGAAGCGACCGTTGGAAACGACCGATGACGGCTCGGACGGCGAGTCCGCCCGTAATTCGCCTTCCACCCGCAAGCAGAAGCAGTGTAATGCGGATATGCTCGAGGAAACAAACAGTACATGTATTGACGTGACGACAGCCGCTGAGGCAACCCGGCCGCTGTCGGCGGCTGAACAGGTACAAACGGTCCACGGAGGGGACGCAGTAACGATTGTCGCGGAGACGGAAGAGGCGCACTCCGAAGCACAAGAGGTGACGGAGCGGAACCCAACTCAAGAACTTACAGACCCACAAACCGCCGACTCAGTCAGTACTCTGGAGCTAGTGACGGAAGAACAAGGAAATGGCACTCGTAAAAAGGACGCTGTTGAGGCAGCTTCGGTCACAACGGTGGTAAAGATAGACAATCCGAATGACGGCGCGTTGAACCAAGATGTCCGAAGACGCCGACTCAAACCGCTACCTACTCTCAAAGCTTCCCGTAACCAAAGCAAACAACAACCAGCACAAGAGGAAGCGACGGCCAAGAACGTCTTGTATGAAATCATCACGGAAAGACCTAAGGAGGTACCTTCAAGTGACATTAGTGATGCAAAGCCCCTCGGTAAAACTAAAACCCGAGATGTTCGGAATCCTGCACCAAAATGAGGCTGTAAGATGAAAAAAAAAAAAGGGATTTTGTTGAACCAGTTTCATTTCTAATTGTACTACTGTCTTAGTCATATTTCAGAGGAACCAGATGAAGTGTTTACCGAGCTTCAAATACTGACTATTCTTTTAGATGTTTGTTTAAGCGGAGTCGTTTCTCTCTTCTAGAAGCTGCACATCTCTTTTCTTTTTTTTTTATTAATATTTTGTTATCTTTTTAATCACTTATTTACTTTTTATGCAAACTAAATGTCCCAGGCATATACAATTACGACTATCAATATTAACAGGATTACATCCGTGACTAAAGTTACAGCGCTCAAGGATTATTTATATGAGTCAGGGACGGACATTGCTTTCCTACAGGAAGTAGTGCTGACTAATCTTACAGTGCCTGGATATTTGGCGATTTTAAATGTCTCACTTGACACCAACGTCGGTACAGCAATTTTAGTCAGGGAGGGGATTCCTGTCTCGGATATCGAGAGGTTGGACTCCGGCAGAGCGATAGGTATAAAAGTCTTTGGTTCTACCCTTATCAATCTGTATGCCCCTTCTGGCACATCCAATAGAATCGAAAGAGCACAGTTCTATAAAGAAGAAATCATTTATTTATTACGGAAAAACCCAAAAGATCTTATAATAGGCGGTGATTTTAATTGTGTGATAAATAAGAAAGACCAGGTTCCGAATTTTAATAACTGCAGTGAACTGAAGCGTTTCGTCACTGTTTTACAGCTTAAAGATGCTTGGGAAATAATGTATCCCACTTTTGTGGCATTTACATTCCTAGGTCCTCACTCACGTAGCAGGATCGACAGACTCTACATATCGCAAAGTCTAGTTAGCTCCTTCATTAAAGCAGAGACGATTCCAGTTTACTTTTCTGATCATAGCTCCGTGCTAGCTTCCATCAACCTTACTGCGCAACCCACTCGCCGTTTTAGAAGTTCATGGCACCTTAATACGTCACTGATGCAGGACGACGGATTAGAAGAAAGTTTGACAGAAGCGTGGGCATTGTGCCTCCGCTCTGCAGATAGACACGTCTCAGTACTAGACTGGTGGTGCAACAGGGCAAAGCCTAAACTGAGAAAAGTTCTCATCCAGTATAGTGTACAACGATCGAAAGACTTGAAAAATTCCATCGAATTTTATTATACCATGCTGCGAAATTTATATGAGCAGGCAAACACTTCCAACGTCCGTCTGGCAGATATCAAGCAAACTAAGGCCAAATTGCTCAGTCTTAAAAGACAGCAGATGGAGGGTCTGAAATTAAAATCCAAGGCTAAGACAGTCGTGGAGGATGAACATGCTTCCTTGTACCATCTACTGAAGCACGAAAGAAACAGGAGACGCACCTTCATTGATGGACTTCAGTCTGAAACTGGCGAGACACTCACGACTCAGAGAGACATCGTCAATGCAGTGCACAAATATTACGAAGACCTATACACTGCCAACCCGGTATGTGAAGAGTCCTTCGATGAGTTCCTTAGTTACATAGCTCCACAGGTCTCGGACGAGGAAAACGAAGACCTTCTCGTTGAGTGTACTAACGAAGATATCCACAGAATCATCTGCAAATCTCCTCTGAGGAAATCGCCGGGACCGGATGGTTTGCCTGTTGAATTTTATAAACGATACTGGCCACTGATTGGTGACATATTTACCCGAATGACGAACGAGGTGCTTCAGGGAAAGCATTTACCTGCTGTTTTTAAAGAGAGCACAATAGTACTAATCCCAAAAAATGCTGCAAAAAGAAACCTCAACAACTTTCGTCCTATTTCCCTGTTAAACTCTGATTATAAAATCATCGGCAGAATTTTAAACAACAGACTCTCTCAGTTGGCCAAAAAGATAGTAAGTCCATACCAGTCCTGTGTGCCTACCAAGAGCATTTTCAAAAGCATAGCTGAATATAGAGATATAATTGCCATCACTGCTGTGACCACCATAAAATGTGCTATCATGTTTATTGACTTCCAGAAAGCATTTGATCGTGTGGATCATAGATTCCTTAGTGCCACACTGAACAAAATAGGTTTTAATGAGCGAGTTGCAAGAGTGATCAGCAATGTTGCAACAGGCATCAGCGCTTGTATATCAGTTAACTGCCAGAGGACAAAGCAGATTCAGATCAGGCGCGGCGTTCCTCAAGGAAGCCCCCTCTCCATGTTCCTATTCGTGGCTTTCATTAGAACCTTTCCTCCGCAGTGTTCATGCCACTCTAACTGGCATCACATTATCTGGTCACCGAACAGTCATAAACGCCTATGCCGATGATGTCGGAGTCGTCCTGCGAAATCCCGACGACATTTTGAAATTGGAAACGCTAATTAAAAAGTACTGTAGAGTCTCCGGAGCAGGTGTCAACGCAAACAAAAGCAAACTCCTAAACCTGCGGGGTTTTCAACATACCACCTTAGCCTGGGCCACAATGGTCACCCAATGCAAAGCACTAGGAATAACACTGACACCTTGTCCGTTAAAAATGGCAGCTATCAATTGGAGAAATACGTCGGGACAACTTCTTGGAACAACAAGAGAAAACCTCCACCGTAACTTGAACCAAGTTCAGAGGGTGATTTTCATTAACCACTGCATTCTCTCCAGGAGTTACTTTATAGCACAGATCTTCCCACTACCGAAAATGATTGGAAAAAAGATAATGTCTACCATTGCCAGCTATCTTTGGAGAGGGGAAATATTCAGAGTCGACGCAAAAACTGCGACCTTAGATCCCAGGAATGGAGGTTTGGGGTTAGTTGACATCAGAAATAAGGCGTCTGCGCTTTTTATAAAAAGGACCGCCACTATCCTTAGCGACCACGCTGATAGCATTACAACTAAATTATTTGAAGTTGTCAGGCCTGCCAGTTTACAGGCGCCGGTGAATGTGCAAAAAATAAATAACCGGCTCCAGTACGTTCGTGTATATTTTGTGGAATTCAGCTATCTCGGCGGTGTCATCATCAACTCACGACGGATTACGGCCCGCGATATTCTGTCCCATCGAAAGAAAATGGAGGGGAGAAACAAATTGGAAAGTAAATACCCACACACTGATTGGGACGCCATATGGAAAAATATTAATATGCGTGGTCTACCATCGGACGTCAAGTCAGCGTGGTATAAAACAGTGAATGAGACCGTAAGCACCAATGAAAGGTTACATGCAATCGGCGTTAGCGACACGAACCTATGTCTCAAATGTAAATTGATCGACACGTTAGTGCACAGATTCACGTGCGGTGGCAATCTACAACTCTGTAATTGGATTAGGGAACAACTGGCTTTTCTTACGAGATCTTCGGTGGAAAATTTTCCCCCTGTTACATTCCTCAGGCCTCAGACTTGCTATTTTCCAGCAGCAAAAAACAACTCGGTCCATTGGTTAATGGGACACTATGTGAATTACGTAATTAATCACCTGGGAAATGACAATTCCACTGATTTTTACATGTACTTGAAGTGTGCTTTTTATAACGCCCTGAAATATAAAGACCACAAGAAAAACTACGGCAATATGCTTAAAATTGTATTCGAGCGACTGGGCATTGGTTGACAAGCCAACGAGATAAACAAAAATCGTTTATTTAAGCGAAACGACGCTTAAACAAAAACAATTGGGGAGAAGTACACTTTTACAGTTTCATATTACAATCACTTATCTTCTGCTGGCAAAGAAGGCTATTTTGTTTATTGCACAGAAGAAGCCGAAGCCGAAAGCCAGTATCGCAGGGTTAAAGATAAATTGTTTTCTTATACATTCATTTTATGACTGAGAAGGAAGTCTTATTTGTTTCCATGGAAGGGAACATACTTTTTTATTATTATTATTAATCTCAAGAAGGAAAGGAGGCTATGGAATTAGTGCCTTAACATAAAATTCCTTCTTCACATTCCATGAAGATTTTTCTTTTACAATAAAAAAATAACAAACAAACAAAAATAATAATAATAACAATAAAAAAAAACTAAACAGAAATTAAAAAAAATAATATACAGGTTCAGGGTCCACTACTTCCCATAACTTTATTATATATTACAAAGAAGTATGCTAGGTTGCCGAGAAGCAGTGGATGAAAAAAAAAAAAAAAAAAAAAAAAAAAAAAAAAAAAAAAAAGCACTAAAGCTATAACCTTCAATCTCTATTGCCTCGGCATGACATAAATTTTTTGTTTCAAATGAAGCATCTTTTGGTTCAGGATTTCGAAGGCAAAACAGCATATATCTACGTATACACAAGTTGTAAAATTTCTTATTGAAAACTATGATAAAGACACGCCTCAGCAACAGGACTGGGTGGAGACATCGCGGCCAGGCCTCGAGATTTTGACCCCTGCCCGCTTTGCCTCCGCCTGCCTCATGCTGCCAAGTTCCTTACAAAAAAAAAAAAAAAAAAAAAAAAAAAAAGTGGCTAGGATACCTGGCTTTCACCCAGGAGGCCCGGAAAAAAAAAAAAAAAAAAAAATGGATAAGGCGTCGGACTTCGGATCTGAAGATTACAGGTTCGAATGAATTATAAAAAAAAAAAAAAAAAAAAAAAAAAAAATGGTGTAACGGTTAGCACTCTGGACTCTGAATCCAGCGATCCGAGTTCGAATCTCGGTGGAACCTTCGTTTAGTCTAAATTTAAAAAAAAAAAAAAAAAAAAAAAAAAGTTGGGAGAGCGTTAGACTGAAGATCTAAAGGTCCCTGGTTCGATCCCGGGTTTCGGCACGGCTTCGTTTTGAAGCCGACGCCAATGGAATTGCTCTGACTTTGTGATAATGTAACTAGAGCCGAGAACGGACATGACTCTCTTCTGTAACTGTTCTGGTTGTCTAGTGCTTGCCATAAGAGGAACACAGTAGGCAACTCTCTGAGAAGTAAGAAAATAAAAAAACGTCCTACCGACTGCGTTCCCTGTTTTGTGCCAGGAGGTGAAGAACGTCTCCAGCGGAACCGTGAAATGAGCGAAAACGTGGGAAACATTGCATTCGAAGTGCTTGTGAATTTTCCAATTGCCCGATGAGTGTCGACAAAACACGTAAATCCTCTACTCCAACGTATGAGACGTAACGACTGCTGCAGTTTGTTTTTGCATCGTGTGTCAACATTGTTCGATGGTCTGTTACGAGCTTTGCGCGATAAGTTTGCAGACAGCATTCAGGCGACGTTTAACTACTAACAGCTCCATGCAGCGATTGCACAACAGTAAAGGACATGAGTCAATGTGTCGTTGTGCATCGTGAGATGTTTCATAAGGCGTTGTGAGCCCGGATAGCTCAGTCGGTAGAGCATTAGGCTTTTAACCTAAGGGTCCAGGGTTCAAGTCCCTGTTCGGGCGGAAATTTTAATAATTTGGTAGCGTTTCCTCTGGTAGTGGTGGAAACACTACGGAAAAGAATGCAGCAACGCCGTTTTCTGACACCACAGTGCTTTAAACGGTTCAATTTGCACGTGTCGGGAGAACGCTGCGTTCGGGGCAGCCGTGGCCGAGTGGTTAAGGCGTCTGACTCGAAAGTAGTTTCGAATCCCGCCGGCTGCGTGCGATTCTGCGTAAAGAGCAGCAAATACTTTCACACGCATGAATGAGCGTGCAAACCAATGACGCCATTCTAAACAAGACGAAAATTTCCGTTTAAGAATGCTGAGTTTCACGACGGCCGCTGCTTCCTGTGCCTACCGGTCCACCTCGCACTGACGATGTGACTGCAGGAAGCCGTCGCAGGCCCACGAGTGCGCCCCCGTAATTTTCTCGCGCCTTCGCCGAGTTCGTGAGTACACACACGTGCTTGAAATTGTTGGACAGAGCGAAGGTTCATTCCTTTTTAGGAATTGCAATTCAATCAGTCGAGTGCGGCAAAAGCAATGGCGCCGCGTTTCTTTTCAATGATCTCGCAGCTACTTGCAAGTATGTCCATCCCTTAAGACGCCAGAAAACTAGCGTCAGCGGCGCGTCAGTGGGAAGTCGGTGAAGTCGCCATTGGAGCCACAAGCCAGCAATTACGACATGCGAATCACTCGCACACGACGCAGCTGTATGACAATGCTCGTGCGTGGGTGCGGATAGCTCAGTCGGTAGAGCGTTAGGTTTTCAACCAAAGGGTCCTGGGTTCTAGTCCCTGTCGGGGCGAAAATTAATACACTTTCGTAACGTCTAATGTGCTGGCAGTGGAATCACTACAGAAAAGAGTGAGCCCATGCTGCCTTCTGCCATGAGATTGCTTGCAAAGGTGGGAGTTTCAGTTGTCGAGAGACGCTTCTGAGGCGTGCAGTCGTGGCCGAGTGGTTAAGGCGTCTGACTTGAAATCAGATTCCCTCTGGGAGCGTAGGTTCGAGTCCTGCCGACTGCGGAAATTTTCTCGCTCTCAGAAGATGGACGTTCAGCTGCATCCTAGCAGTTGCGTCACTACTAAACACGTGGGCCGCCAGCAAGGTGCAGTGTTCTTGGCTCCAGGGTGCAGCGCTACAGTCGTACCCAGAAGCCACAGCTCATCTCCTCGTCTCACAACCGTCCACCAGGTGTCAGTGCAAGTGTCGCCTCTCTGGGCAGTGCAGATGTGATTATTTCAGCTTGCAGACGATGACGTGTAGCAATTAATGAGCAAACGCAAGTCAAACGTTTTACCGCGTGTATCTGCTAGATACTGCCCCACACACGTTGGAGAGGCTCACTCCTTCCTCTGCCTCGTTCTCTGCACACTAGTTGCACGTGGCATCGATATAGCACAGCTTTTCTAGCGTCAGCGAAGTCAATATTACATGAATCGAGTCGACATGTTTGCTAGTTACGACGATGGAAGCAGAAGAAATGTGTGTGGTACTTTACTGCATCTGCTGTTCGCCTTTCGGCGTCCCTGTGTTCTTTCAGACGAAGATGACTGTGAAATTGACAACGGGGCAGACGTGCAAAAGAGGGGCGCTGTACGTCAGCCGAAATAGCTCAGTTGGGAGAGCGTTAGACTGAAGATCTAAAGGTCCCTGGTTCGATCCCGGGTTTCGGCACGGCTTCGTTTTGCAGCCGACGCCAATGGAATTGCTCTGACTTTGTGATAATGTAGCTAGAGCCGAGAACGGACATGACTCTCTTCTGTAACTGTTCTGGTTGTCTAGTGCTTGCCATAAGAGGAACACAGTAGGCAACTCTCTGAGAAGTAAGAAAATAAAAAAACGTCCTACCGACTGCGTTCCCTGTTTTGTGCCAGGAGGTGAAGAACGTCTCCAGCGGAACCGTGAAATGAGCGAAAACGTGGGAAACATTGCATTCGAAGTGCTTGTGAATTTTCCAATTGCCCGATGAGTGTCGACAAAACACGTAAATCCTCTACTCCAACGTATGAGACGTAACGACTGCTGCAGTTTGTTTTTGCATCGTGTGTCAACATTGTTCGATGGTCTGTTACGAGCTTTGCGCGATAAGTTTGCAGACAGCATTCAGGCGACGTTTAACTACTAACAGCTCCATGCAGCGATTGCACAACAGTAAAGGACATGAGTCAATGTGTCGTTGTGCATCGTGAGATGTTTCATAAGGCGTTGTGAGCCCGGATAGCTCAGTCGGTAGAGCATTAGGCTTTTAACCTAAGGGTCCAGGGTTCAAGTCCCTGTTCGGGCGGAAATTTTAATAATTTGGTAGCGTTTCCTCTGGTAGTGGTGGAAACACTACGGAAAAGAATGCAGCAACGCCGTTTTCTGACACCACAGTGCTTTAAACGGTTCAATTTGCACGTGTCGGGAGAACGCTGCGTTCGGGGCAGCCGTGGCCGAGTGGTTAAGGCGTCTGACTCGAAAGTAGTTTCGAATCCCGCCGGCTGCGTGCGATTCTGCGTAAAGAGCAGCAAATACTTTCACACGCATGAATGAGCGTGCAAACCAATGACGCCATTCTAAACAAGACGAAAATTTCCGTTTAAGAATGCTGAGTTTCACGACGGCCGCTGCTTCCTGTGCCTACCGGTCCACCTCGCACTGACGATGTGACTGCAGGAAGCCGTCGCAGGCCCACGAGTGCGCCCCCGTCATTTTCTCGCGCCTTCGCCGAGTTCGTGAGTACACACACGTGCTTGAAATTGTTGGACAGAGCGAAGGTTCATTCCTTTTTAGGAATTGCAATTCAATCAGTCGAGTGCGGCAAAAGCAATGGCGCCGCGTTTCTTTTCAATGATCTCGCAGCTACTTGCAAGTATGTCCATCCCTTAAGACGCCAGAAAACTAGCGTCAGCGGCGCGTCAGTGGGAAGTCGGTGAAGTCGCCATTGGAGCCACAAGCCAGCAATTACGACATGCGAATCACTCGCACACGGCGCAGCTGTATGACAATGCTCGTGCGTGGGTGCGGATAGCTCAGTCGGTAGAGCGTTAGGTTTTCAACCAAAGGGTCCTGGGTTCTAGTCCCTGTCGGGGCGAAAATTAATACACTTTCGTAACGTCTAATGTGCTGGCAGTGGAATCACTACAGAAAAGAGTGAGCCCATGCTGCCTTCTGCCATGAGATTGCTTGCAAAGGTGGGAGTTTCAGTTGTCGAGAGACGCTTCTGAGGCGTGCAGTCGTGGCCGAGTGGTTAAGGCGTCTCACTTGAAATCAGATTCCCTCTGGGAGCGTAGGTTCGAGTCCTGCCGACTGCGGAAATTTTCTCGCTCTCAGAAGATGGACGTTCAGCTGCATCCTAGCAGTTGCGTCACTACTAAACACGTGGGCCGCCAGCAAGGTGCAGTGTTCTTGGCTCCAGGGTGCAGCGCTACAGTCGTACCCAGAAGCCACAGCTCATCTCCTCGTCTCACAACCGTCCACCAGGTGTCAGTGCAAGTGTCGCCTCTCTGGGCAGTGCAGATGTGATTATTTCAGCTTGCAGACGATGACGTGTAGCAATTAATGAGCAAACGCAAGTCAAACGTTTTACCGCGTGTATCTGCTAGATACTGCCCCACACACGTTGGAGAGGCTCACTCCTTCCTCTGCCTCGTTCTCTGCACACTAGTTGCACGTGGCATCGATATAGCACAGCTTTTCTAGCGTCAGCGAAGTCAATATTACATGAATCGAGTCGACATGTTTGCTAGTTACGACGATGGAAGCAGAAGAAATGTGTGTGGTACTTTACTGCATCTGCTGTTCGCCTTTCGGCGTCCCTGTGTTCTTTCAGACGAAGATGACTGTGAAATTGACAACGGGGCAGACGTGCAAAAGAGGGGCGCTGTACGTCAGCCGAAATAGCTCAGTTGGGAGAGCGTTAGACTGAAGATCTAAAGGTCCCTGGTTCGATCCCGGGTTTCGGCACGGCTTCGTTTTGCAGCCGACGCCAATGGAATTGCTCTGACTTTGTGATAATGTAGCTAGAGCCGAGAACGGACATGACTCTCTTCTGTAACTGTTCTGGTTGTCTAGTGCTTGCCATAAGAGGAACACAGTAGGCAACTCTCTGAGAAGTAAGAAAATAAAAAAACGTCCTACCGACTGCGTTCCCTGTTTTGTGCCAGGAGGTGAAGAACGTCTCCAGCGGAACCGTGAAATGAGCGAAAACGTGGGAAACATTGCATTCGAAGTGCTTGTGAATTTTCCAATTGCCCGATGAGTGTCGACAAAACACGTAAATCCTCTACTCCAACGTATGAGACGTAACGACTGCTGCAGTTTGTTTTTGCATCGTGTGTCAACATTGTTCGATGGTCTGTTACGAGCTTTGCGCGATAAGTTTGCAGACAGCATTCAGGCGACGTTTAACTACTAACAGCTCCATGCAGCGATTGCACAACAGTAAAGGACATGAGTCAATGTGTCGTTGTGCATCGTGAGATGTTTCATAAGGCGTTGTGAGCCCGGATAGCTCAGTCGGTAGAGCATTAGGCTTTTAACCTAAGGGTCCAGGGTTGAAGTCCCTGTTCGGGCGGAAATTTTAATAATTTGGTAGCGTTTCCTCTGGTAGTGGTGGAAACACTACGGAAAAGAATGCAGCAACGCCGTTTTCTGACACCACAGTGCTTTAAACGGTTCAATTTGCACGTGTCGGGAGAACGCTGCGTTCGGGGCAGCCGTGGCCGAGTGGTTAAGGCGTCTGACTCGAAAGTAGTTTCGAATCCCGCCGGCTGCGTGCGATTCTGCGTAAAGAGCAGCAAATACTTTCACACGCATGAATGAGCGTGCAAACCAATGACGCCATTCTAAACAAGACGAAAATTTCCGTTTAAGAATGCTGAGTTTCACGACGGCCGCTGCTTCCTGTGCCTACCGGTCCACCTCGCACTGACGATGTGACTGCAGGAAGCCGTCGCAGGCCCACGAGTGCGCCCCCGTCATTTTCTCGCGCCTTCGCCGAGTTCGTGAGTACACACACGTGCTTGAAATTGTTGGACAGAGCGAAGGTTCATTCCTTTTTAGGAATTGCAATTCAATCAGTCGAGTGCGGCAAAAGCAATGGCGCCGCGTTTCTTTTCAATGATCTCGCAGCTACTTGCAAGTATGTCCATCCCTTAAGACGCCAGAAAACTAGCGTCAGCGGCGCGTCAGTGGGAAGTCGGTGAAGTCGCCATTGGAGCCACAAGCCAGCAATTACGACATGCGAATCACTCGCACACGACGCAGCTGTATGACAATGCTCGTGCGTGGGTGCGGATAGCTCAGTCGGTAGAGCGTTAGGTTTTCAACCAAAGGGTCCTGGGTTCTAGTCCCTGTCGGGGCGAAAATTAATACACTTTCGTAACGTCTAATGTGCTGGCAGTGGAATCACTACAGAAAAGAGTGAGCCCATGCTGCCTTCTGCCATGAGATTGCTTGCAAAGGTGGGAGTTTCAGTTGTCGAGAGACGCTTCTGAGGCGTGCAGTCGTGGCCGAGTGGTTAAGGCGTCTGACTTGAAATCAGATTCCCTCTGGGAGCGTAGGTTCGAGTCCTGCCGACTGCGGAAATTTTCTCGCTCTCAGAAGATGGACGTTCAGCTGCATCCTAGCAGTTGCGTCACTACTAAACACGTGGGCCGCCAGCAAGGTGCAGTGTTCTTGGCTCCAGGGTGCAGCGCTACAGTCGTACCCAGAAGCCACAGCTCATCTCCTCGTCTCACAACCGTCCACCAGGTGTCAGTGCAAGTGTCGCCTCTCTGGGCAGTGCAGATGTGATTATTTCAGCTTGCAGACGATGACGTGTAGCAATTAATGAGCAAACGCAAGTCAAACGTTTTACCGCGTGTATCTGCTAGATACTGCCCCACACACGTTGGAGAGGCTCACTCCTTCCTCTGCCTCGTTCTCTGCACACTAGTTGCACGTGGCATCGATATAGCACAGCTTTTCTAGCGTCAGCGAAGTCAATATTACATGAATCGAGTCGACATGTTTGCTAGTTACGACGATGGAAGCAGAAGAAATGTGTGTGGTACTTTACTGCATCTGCTGTTCGCCTTTCGGCGTCCCTGTGTTCTTTCAGACGAAGATGACTGTGAAATTGACAACGGGGCAGACGTGCAAAAGAGGGGCGCTGTACGTCAGCCGAAATAGCTCAGTTGGGAGAGCGTTAGACTGAAGATCTAAAGGTCCCTGGTTCGATCCCGGGTTTCGGCACGGCTTCGTTTTGCAGCCGACGCCAATGGAATTGCTCTGACTTTGTGATAATGTAGCTAGAGCCGAGAACGGACATGACTCTCTTCTGTAACTGTTCTGGTTGTCTAGTGCTTGCCATAAGAGGAACACAGTAGGCAACTCTCTGAGAAGTAAGAAAATAAAAAAACGTCCTACCGACTGCGTTCCCTGTTTTGTGCCAGGAGGTGAAGAACGTCTCCAGCGGAACCGTGAAATGAGCGAAAACGTGGGAAACATTGCATTCGAAGTGCTTGTGAATTTTCCAATTGCCCGATGAGTGTCGACAAAACACGTAAATCCTCTACTCCAACGTATGAGACGTAACGACTGCTGCAGTTTGTTTTTGCATCGTGTGTCAACATTGTTCGATGGTCTGTTACGAGCTTTGCGCGATAAGTTTGCAGACAGCATTCAGGCGACGTTTAACTACTAACAGCTCCATGCAGCGATTGCACAACAGTAAAGGACATGAGTCAATGTGTCGTTGTGCATCGTGAGATGTTTCATAAGGCGTTGTGAGCCCGGATAGCTCAGTCGGTAGAGCATTAGGCTTTTAACCTAAGGGTCCAGGGTTCAAGTCCCTGTTCGGGCGGAAATTTTAATAATTTGGTAGCGTTTCCTCTGGTAGTGGTGGAAACACTACGGAAAAGAATGCAGCAACGCCGTTTTCTGACACCACAGTGCTTTAAACGGTTCAATTTGCACGTGTCGGGAGAACGCTGCGTTCGGGGCAGCCGTGGCCGAGTGGTTAAGGCGTCTGACTCGAAAGTAGTTTCGAATCCCGCCGGCTGCGTGCGATTCTGCGTAAAGAGCAGCAAATACTTTCACACGCATGAATGAGCGTGCAAACCAATGACGCCATTCTAAACAAGACGAAAATTTCCGTTTAAGAATGCTGAGTTTCACGACGGCCGCTGCTTCCTGTGCCTACCGGTCCACCTCGCACTGACGATGTGACTGCAGGAAGCCGTCGCAGGCCCACGAGTGCGCCCCCGTCATTTTCTCGCGCCTTCGCCGAGTTCGTGAGTACACACACGTGCTTGAAATTGTTGGACAGAGCGAAGGTTCATTCCTTTTTAGGAATTGCAATTCAATCAGTCGAGTGCGGCAAAAGCAATGGCGCCGCGTTTCTTTTCAATGATCTCGCAGCTACTTGCAAGTATGTCCATCCCTTAAGACGCCAGAAAACTAGCGTCAGCGGCGCGTCAGTGGGAAGTCGGTGAAGTCGCCATTGGAGCCACAAGCCAGCAATTACGACATGCGAATCACTCGCACACGACGCAGCTGTATGACAATGCTCGTGCGTGGGTGCGGATAGCTCAGTCGGTAGAGCGTTAGGTTTTCAACCAAAGGGTCCTGGGTTCTAGTCCCTGTCGGGGCGAAAATTAATACACTTTCGTAACGTCTAATGTGCTGGCAGTGGAATCACTACAGAAAAGAGTGAGCCCATGCTGCCTTCTGCCATGAGATTGCTTGCAAAGGTGGGAGTTTCAGTTGTCGAGAGACGCTTCTGAGGCGTGCAGTCGTGGCCGAGTGGTTAAGGCGTCTGACTTGAAATCAGATTCCCTCTGGGAGCGTAGGTTCGAGTCCTGCCGACTGCGGAAATTTTCTCGCTCTCAGAAGATGGACGTTCAGCTGCATCCTAGCAGTTGCGTCACTACTAAACACGTGGGCCGCCAGCAAGGTGCAGTGTTCTTGGCTCCAGGGTGCAGCGCTACAGTCGTACCCAGAAGCCACAGCTCATCTCCTCGTCTCACAACCGTCCACCAGGTGTCAGTGCAAGTGTCGCCTCTCTGGGCAGTGCAGATGTGATTATTTCAGCTTGCAGACGATGACGTGTAGCAATTAATGAGCAAACGCAAGTCAAACGTTTTACCGCGTGTATCTGCTAGATACTGCCCCACACACGTTGGAGAGGCTCACTCCTTCCTCTGCCTCGTTCTCTGCACACTAGTTGCACGTGGCATCGATATAGCACAGCTTTTCTAGCGTCAGCGAAGTCAATATTACATGAATCGAGTCGACATGTTTGCTAGTTACGACGATGGAAGCAGAAGAAATGTGTGTGGTACTTTACTGCATCTGCTGTTCGCCTTTCGGCGTCCCTGTGTTCTTTCAGACGAAGATGACTGTGAAATTGACAACGGGGCAGACGTGCAAAAGAGGGGCGCTGTACGTCAGCCGAAATAGCTCAGTTGGGAGAGCGTTAGACTGAAGATCTAAAGGTCCCTGGTTCGATCCCGGGTTTCGGCACGGCTTCGTTTTGCAGCCGACGCCAATGGAATTGCTCTGACTTTGTGATAATGTAGCTAGAGCCGAGAACGGACATGACTCTCTTCTGTAACTGTTCTGGTTGTCTAGTGCTTGCCATAAGAGGAACACAGTAGGCAACTCTCTGAGAAGTAAGAAAATAAAAAAACGTCCTACCGACTGCGTTCCCTGTTTTGTGCCAGGAGGTGAAGAACGTCTCCAGCGGAACCGTGAAATGAGCGAAAACGTGGGAAACATTGCATTCGAAGTGCTTGTGAATTTTCCAATTGCCCGATGAGTGTCGACAAAACACGTAAATCCTCTACTCCAACGTATGAGACGTAACGACTGCTGCAGTTTGTTTTTGCATCGTGTGTCAACATTGTTCGATGGTCTGTTACGAGCTTTGCGCGATAAGTTTGCAGACAGCATTCAGGCGACGTTTAACTACTAACAGCTCCATGCAGCGATTGCACAACAGTAAAGGACATGAGTCAATGTGTCGTTGTGCATCGTGAGATGTTTCATAAGGCGTTGTGAGCCCGGATAGCTCAGTCGGTAGAGCATTATGCTTTTAACCTAAGGGTCCAGGGTTCAAGTCCCTGTTCGGGCGGAAATTTTAATAATTTGGTAGCGTTTCCTCTGGTAGTGGTGGAAACACTACGGAAAAGAATGCAGCAACGCCGTTTTCTGACACCACAGTGCTTTAAACGGTTCAATTTGCACGTGTCGGGAGAACGCTGCGTTCGGGGCAGCCGTGGCCGAGTGGTTAAGGCGTCTGACTCGAAAGTAGTTTCGAATCCCGCCGGCTGCGTGCGATTCTGCGTAAAGAGCAGCAAATACTTTCACACGCATGAATGAGCGTGCAAACCAATGACGCCATTCTAAACAAGACGAAAATTTCCGTTTAAGAATGCTGAGTTTCACGACGGCCGCTGCTTCCTGTGCCTACCGGTCCACCTCGCACTGACGATGTGACTGCAGGAAGCCGTCGCAGGCCCACGAGTGCGCCCCCGTCATTTTCTCGCGCCTTCGCCGAGTTCGTGAGTACACACACGTGCTTGAAATTGTTGGACAGAGCGAAGGTTCATTCCTTTTTAGGAATTGCAATTCAATCAGTCGAGTGCGGCAAAAGCAATGGCGCCGCGTTTCTTTTCAATGATCTCGCAGCTACTTGCAAGTATGTCCATCCCTTAAGACGCCAGAAAACTAGCGTCAGCGGCGCGTCAGTGGGAAGTCGGTGAAGTCGCCATTGGAGCCACAAGCCAGCAATTACGACATGCGAATCACTCGCACACGACGCAGCTGTATGACAATGCTCGTGCGTGGGTGCGGATAGCTCAGTCGGTAGAGCGTTAGGTTTTCAACCAAAGGGTCCTGGGTTCTAGTCCCTGTCGGGGCGAAAATTAATACACTTTCGTAACGTCTAATGTGCTGGCAGTGGAATCACTACAGAAAAGAGTGAGCCCATGCTGCCTTCTGCCATGAGATTGCTTGCAAAGGTGGGAGTTTCAGTTGTCGAGAGACGCTTCTGAGACGTGCAGTCGTGGCCGAGTGGTTAAGGCGTCTCAATTGAAATCAGATTCCCTCTGGGAGCGTAGGTTCGAGTCCTGCCGACTGCGGAAATTTTCTCGCTCTCAGAAGATGGACGTTCAGCTGCATCCTAGCAGTTGCGTCACTACTAAACACGTGGGCCGCCAGCAAGGTGCAGTGTTCTTGGCTCCAGGGTGCAGCGCTACAGTCGTGCCCAGAAGCCACAGCTCATCTCCTCGTCTCACAACCGTCCACCAGGTGTCAGTGCAAGTGTCGCCTCTCTGGGCAGTGCAGATGTGATTATTTCAGCTTGCAGACGATGACGTGTAGCAATTAATGAGCAAACGCAAGTCAAACGTTTTACCGCGTGTATCTGCTAGATACTGCCCCACACACGTTGGAGAGGCTCACTCCTTCCTCTGCCTCGTTCTCTGCACACTAGTTGCACGTGGCATCGATATAGCACAGCTTTTCTAGCGTCAGCGAAGTCAATATTACATGAATCGAGTCGACATGTTTGCTAGTTACGACGATGGAAGCAGAAGAAATGTGACTGTGAAATTGGCAACGGGGCAGACGTGCAAAAGAGGGGCGCTGTACGTCAGCCGAAATAGCTCAGTTGGGAGAGCGTTAGACTGAAGATCTAAAGGTCCCTGGTTCGATCCCGGGTTTCGGCACGGCTTCGTTTTGAAGCCGACGCCAATGGAATTGCTCTGACTTTGTGATAATGTAACTAGAGCCGAGAACGGACATGACTCTCTTCTGTAACTGTTCTGGTTGTCTAGTGCTTGCCATAAGAGGAACACAGTAGGCAACTCTCTGAGAAGTAAGAAAATAAAAAAACGTCCTACCGACTGCGTTCCCTGTTTTGTGCCAGGAGGTGAAGAACGTCTCCAGCGGAACCGTGAAATGAGCGAAAACGTGGGAAACATTGCATTCGAAGTGCTTGTGAATTTTCCAATTGCCCGATGAGTGTCGACAAAACACGTAAATCCTCTACTCCAACGTATGAGACGTAACGACTGCTGCAGTTTGTTTTTGCATCGTGTGTCAACATTGTTCGATGGTCTGTTACGAGCTTTGCGCGATAAGTTTGCAGACAGCATTCAGGCGACGTTTAACTACTAACAGCTCCATGCAGCGATTGCACAACAGTAAAGGACATGAGTCAATGTGTCGTTGTGCATCGTGAGATGTTTCATAAGGCGTTGTGAGCCCGGATAGCTCAGTCGGTAGAGCATTAGGCTTTTAACCTAAGGGTCCAGGGTTCAAGTCCCTGTTCGGGCGGAAATTTTAATAATTTGGTAGCGTTTCCTCTGGTAGTGGTGGAAACACTACGGAAAAGAATGCAGCAACGCCGTTTTCTGACACCACAGTGCTTTAAACGGTTCAATTTGCACGTGTCGGGAGAACGCTGCGTTCGGGGCAGCCGTGGCCGAGTGGTTAAGGCGTCCGACTCGAAAGTAGTTTCGAATCCCGCCGGCTGCGTGCGATTCTGCGTAAAGAGCAGCAAATACTTTCACACGCATGAATGAGCGTGCAAACCAATGACGCCATTCTAAACAAGACGAAAATTTCCGTTTAAGAATGCTGAGTTTCACGACGGCCGCTGCTTCCTGTGCCTACCGGTCCACCTCGCACTGACGATGTGACTGCAGGAAGCCGTCGCAGGCCCACGAGTGCGCCCCCGTCATTTTCTCGCGCCTTCGCCGAGTTCGTGAGTACACACACGTGCTTGAAATTGTTGGACAGAGCGAAGGTTCATTCCTTTTTAGGAATTGCAATTCAATCAGTCGAGTGCGGCAAAAGCAATGGCGCCGCGTTTCTTTTCAATGATCTCGCAGCTACTTGCAAGTATGTCCATCCCTTAAGACGCCAGAAAACTAGCGTCAGCGGCGCGTCAGTGGGAAGTCGGTGAAGTCGCCATTGGAGCCACAAGCCAGCAATTACGACATGCGAATCACTCGCACACGACGCAGCTGTATGACAATGCTCGTGCGTGGGTGCGGATAGCTCAGTCGGTAGAGCGTTAGGTTTTCAACCAAAGGGTCCTGGGTTCTAGTCCCTGTCGGGGCGAAAATTAATACACTTTCGTAACGTCTAATGTGCTGGCAGTGGAATCACTACAGAAAAGAGTGAGCCCATGCTGCCTTCTGCCATGAGATTGCTTGCAAAGGTGGGAGTTTCAGTTGTCGAGAGACGCTTCTGAGACGTGCAGTCGTGGCCGAGTGGTTAAGGCGTCTGACTTGAAATCAGATTCCCTCTGGGAGCGTAGGTTCGAGTCCTGCCGACTGCGGAAATTTTCTCGCTCTCAGAAGATGGACGTTCAGCTGCATCCTAGCAGCTGCGTCACTACTAAACACGTGGGCCGCCAGCAAGGTACAGTGTTCTTGGCTCCAGGGTGCAGCGCTACAGTCGTGCCCAGAAGCCACAGCTCATCTCCTCGTCTCACAACCGTCCACCAGGTGTCAGTGCAAGTGTCGCCTCTCTGGGCAGTGCAGATGTGATTATTTCAGCTTGCAGACGATGACGTGTAGCAATTAATGAGCAAACGCAAGTCAAACGTTTTACCGCGTGTATCTGCTAGATACTGCCCCACACACGTTGGAGAGGCTCACTCCTTCCTCTGCCTCGTTCTCTGCACACTAGTTGCACGTGGCATCGATATAGCACAGCTTTTCTAGCGTCAGCGAAGTCAATATTACATGAATCGAGTCGACATGTTTGCTAGTTACGACGATGGAAGCAGAAGAAATGTGTGTGGTACTTTACTGCATCTGCTGTTCGCCTTTCGGCGTCCCTGTGTTCTTTCAGACGAAGATGACTGTGAAATTGGCAACGGGGCAGACGTGCAAAAGAGGGGCGCTGTACGTCAGCCGAAATAGCTCAGTTGGGAGAGCGTTAGACTGAAGATCTAAAGGTCCCTGGTTCGATCCCGGGTTTCGGCACGGCTTCGTTTTGAAGCCGACGCCAATGGAATTGCTCTGACTTTGTGATAATGTAACTAGAGCCGAGAACGGACATGACTCTCTTCTGTAACTGTTCTGGTTGTCTAGTGCTTGCCATAAGAGGAACACAGTAGGCAACTCTCTGAGAAGTAAGAAAATAAAAAAACGTCCTACCGACTGCGTTCCCTGTTTTGTGCCAGGAGGTGAAGAACGTCTCCAGCGGAACCGTGAAATGAGCGAAAACGTGGGAAACATTGCATTCGAAGTGCTTGTGAATTTTCCAATTGCCCGATGAGTGTCGACAAAACACGTAAATCCTCTACTCCAACGTATGAGACGTAACGACTGCTGCAGTTTGTTTTTGCATCGTGTGTCAACATTGTTCGATGGTCTGTTACGAGCTTTGCGCGATAAGTTTGCAGACAGCATTCAGGCGACGTTTAACTACTAACAGCTCCATGCAGCGATTGCACAACAGTAAAGGACATGAGTCAATGTGTCGTTGTGCATCGTGAGATGTTTCATAAGGCGTTGTGAGCCCGGATAGCTCAGTCGGTAGAGCATTAGGCTTTTAACCTAAGGGTCCAGGGTTCAAGTCCCTGTTCGGGCGGAAATTTTAATAATTTGGTAGCGTTTCCTCTGGTAGTGGTGGAAACACTACGGAAAAGAATGCAGCAACGCCGTTTTCTGACACCACAGTGCTTTAAACGGTTCAATTTGCACGTGTCGGGAGAACGCTGCGTTCGGGGCAGCCGTGGCCGAGTGGTTAAGGCGTCTGACTCGAAAGTAGTTTCGAATCCCGCCGGCTGCGTGCGATTCTGCGTAAAGAGCAGCAAATACTTTCACACGCATGAATGAGCGTGCAAACCAATGACGCCATTCTAAACAAGACGAAAATTTCCGTTTAAGAATGCTGAGTTTCACGACGGCCGCTGCTTCCTGTGCCTACCGGTCCACCTCGCACTGACGATGTGACTGCAGGAAGCCGTCGCAGGCCCACGAGTGCGCCCCCGTCATTTTCTCGCGCCTTCGCCGAGTTCGTGAGTACACACACGTGCTTGAAATTGTTGGACAGAGCGAAGGTTCATTCCTTTTTAGGAATTGCAATTCAATCAGTCGAGTGCGGCAAAAGCAATGGCGCCGCGTTTCTTTTCAATGATCTCGCAGCTACTTGCAAGTATGTCCATCCCTTAAGACGCCAGGAAACTAGCGTCAGCGGCGCGTCAGTGGGAAGTCGGTGAAGTCGCCATTGGAGCCACAAGCCAGCAATTACGACATGCGAATCACTCGCACACGACGCAGCTGTATGACAATGCTCGTGCGTGGGTGCGGATAGCTCAGTCGGTAGAGCGTTAGGTTTTCAACCAAAGGGTCCTGGGTTCTAGTCCCTGTCGGGGCGAAAATTAATACACTTTCGTAACGTCTAATGTGCTGGCAGTGGAATCACTACAGAAAAGAGTGAGCCCATGCTGCCTTCTGCCATGAGATTGCTTGCAAAGGTGGGAGTTTCAGTTGTCGAGAGACGCTTCTGAGGCGTGCAGTCGTGGCCGAGTGGTTAAGGCGTCTGACTTGAAATCAGATTCCCTCTGGGAGCGTAGGTTCGAGTCCTGCCGACTGCGGAAATTTTCTCGCTCTCAGAAGATGGACGTTCAGCTGCATCCTAGCAGCTGCGTCACTACTAAACACGTGGGCCGCCAGCAAGGTGCAGTGTTCTTGGCTCCAGGGTGCAGCGCTACAGTCGTGCCCAGAAGCCACAGCTCATCTCCTCGTCTCACAACCGTCCACCAGGTGTCAGTGCAAGTGTCGCCTCTCTGGGCAGTGCAGATGTGATTATTTCAGCTTGCAGACGATGACGTGTAGCAATTAATGAGCAAACGCAAGTCAAACGTTTTACCGCGTGTATCTGCTAGATACTGCCCCACACACGTTGGAGAGGCTCACTCCTTCCTCTGCCTCGTTCTCTGCACACTAGTTGCACGTGGCATCGATATAGCACAGCTTTTCTAGCGTCAGCGAAGTCAATATTACATGAATCGAGTCGACATGTTTGCTAGTTACGACGATGGAAGCAGAAGAAATGTGTGTGGTACTTTACTGCATCTGCTGTTCGCCTTTCGGCGTCCCTGTGTTCTTTCAGACGAAGATGACTGTGAAATTGGCAACGGGGCAGACGTGCAAAAGAGGGGCGCTGTACGTCAGCCGAAATAGCTCAGTTGGGAGAGCGTTAGACTGAAGATCTAAAGGTCCCTGGTTCGATCCCGGGTTTCGGCACGGCTTCGTTTTGAAGCCGACGCCAATGGAATTGCTCTGACTTTGTGATAATGTAACTAGAGCCGAGAACGGACATGACTCTCTTCTGTAACTGTTCTGGTTGTCTAGTGCTTGCCATAAGAGGAACACAGTAGGCAACTCTCTGAGAAGTAAGAAAATAAAAAAACGTCCTACCGACTGCGTTCCCTGCTTTGTGCCAGGAGGTGAAGAACGTCTCCAGCGGAACCGTGAAATGAGCGAAAACGTGGGAAACATTGCATTCGAAGTGCTTGTGAATTTTCCAATTGCCCGATGAGTGTCGACAAAACACGTAAATCCTCTACTCCAACGTATGAGACGTAACGACTGCTGCAGTTTGTTTTTGCATCGTGTGTCAACATTGTTCGATGGTCTGTTACGAGCTTTGCGCGATAAGTTTGCAGACAGCATTCAGGCGACGTTTAACTACTAACAGCTCCATGCAGCGATTGCACAACAGTAAAGGACATGAGTCAATGTGTCGTTGTGCATCGTGAGATGTTTCATAAGGCGTTGTGAGCCCGGATAGCTCAGTCGGTAGAGCATTAGGCTTTTAACCTAAGGGTCCAGGGTTCAAGTCCCTGTTCGGGCGGAAATTTTAATAATTTGGTAGCGTTTCCTCTGGTAGTGGTGGAAACACTACGGAAAAGAATGCAGCAACGCCGTTTTCTGACACCACAGTGCTTTAAACGGTTCAATTTGCACGTGTCGGGAGAACGCTGCGTTCGGGGCAGCCGTGGCCGAGTGGTTAAGGCGTCTGACTCGAAAGTAGTTTCGAATCCCGCCGGCTGCGTGCGATTCTGCGTAAAGAGCAGCAAATACTTTCACACGCATGAATGAGCGTGCAAACCAATGACGCCATTCTAAACAAGACGAAAATTTCCGTTTAAGAATGCTGAGTTTCACGACGGCCGCTGCTTCCTGCGCCTACCGGTCCACCTCGCACTGACGATGTGACTGCAGGAAGCCGTCGCAGGCCCACGAGTGCGCCCCCGTCATTTTCTCGCGCCTTCGCCGAGTTCGTGAGTACACACACGTGCTTGAAATTGTTGGACAGAGCGAAGGTTCATTCCTTTTTAGGAATTGCAATTCAATCAGTCGAGTGCGGCAAAAGCAATGGCGCCGCGTTTCTTTTCAATGATCTCGCAGCTACTTGCAAGTATGTCCATCCCTTAAGACGCCAGAAAACTAGCGTCAGCGGCGCGTCAGTGGGAAGTCGGTGAAGTCGCCATTGGAGCCACAAGCCAGCAATTACGACATGCGAATCACTCGCACACGA
Organism: Schistocerca gregaria; assembly: GCF_023897955.1. Lineage (NCBI taxonomy): Eukaryota > Metazoa > Arthropoda > Insecta > Orthoptera > Acrididae > Schistocerca > Schistocerca gregaria. Next base: position 110,610 of record NW_026061867.1, on the reverse strand, counting down.
CGCAGCTGTATGACAATGCTCGTGCGTGGGTGCGGATAGCTCAGTCGGTAGAGCGTTAGGTTTTCAACCAAAGGGTCCTGGGTTCTAGTCCCTGTCGGGGCGAAAATTAATACACTTTCGTAACGTCTAATGTGCTGGCAGTGGAATCACTACAGAAAAGAGTGAGCCCATGCTGCCTTCTGCCATGAGATTGCTTGCAAAGGTGGGAGTTTCAGTTGTCGAGAGACGCTTCTGAGGCGTGCAGTCGTGGCCGAGTGGTTAAGGCGTCTGACTTGAAATCAGATTCCCTCTGGGAGCGTAGGTTCGAGTCCTGCCGACTGCGGAAATTTTCTCGCTCTCAGAAGATGGACGTTCAGCTGCATCCTAGCAGTTGCGTCACTACTAAACACGTGGGCCGCCAGCAAGGTGCAGTGTTCTTGGCTCCAGGGTGCAGCGCTACAGTCGTGCCCAGAAGCCACAGCTCATCTCCTCGTCTCACAACCGTCCACCAGGTGTCAGTGCAAGTGTCGCCTCTCTGGGCAGTGCAGATGTGATTATTTCAGCTTGCAGACGATGACGTGTAGCAATTAATGAGCAAACGCAAGTCAAACGTTTTACCGCGTGTATCTGCTAGATACTGCCCCACACACGTTGGAGAGGCTCACTCCTTCCTCTGCCTCGTTCTCTGCACACTAGTTGCACGTGGCATCGATATAGCACAGCTTTTCTAGCGTCAGCGAAGTCAATATTACATGAATCGAGTCGACATGTTTGCTAGTTACGACGATGGAAGCAGAAGAAATGTGTGTGGTACTTTACTGCATCTGCTGTTCGCCTTTCGGCGTCCCTGTGTTCTTTCAGACGAAGATGACTGTGAAATTGGCAACGGGGCAGACGTGCAAAAGAGGGGCGCTGTACGTCAGCCGAAATAGCTCAGTTGGGAGAGCGTTAGACTGAAGATCTAAAGGTCCCTGGTTCGATCCCGGGTTTCGGCACGGCTTCGTTTTGAAGCCGACGCCAATGGAATTGCTCTGACTTTGTGATAATGTAACTAGAGCCGAGAACGGACATGACTCTCTTCTGTAACTGTTCTGGTTGTCTAGTGCTTGCCATAAGAGGAACACAGTAGGCAACTCTCTGAGAAGTAAGAAAATAAAAAAACGTCCTACCGACTGCGTTCCCTGTTTTGTGCCAGGAGGTGAAGAACGTCTCCAGCGGAACCGTGAAATGAGCGAAAACGTGGGAAACATTGCATTCGAAGTGCTTGTGAATTTTCCAATTGCCCGATGAGTGTCGACAAAACACGTAAATCCTCTACTCCAACGTATGAGACGTAACGACTGCTGCAGTTTGTTTTTGCATCGTGTGTCAACATTGTTCGATGGTCTGTTACGAGCTTTGCGCGATAAGTTTGCAGACAGCATTCAGGCGACGTTTAACTACTAACAGCTCCATGCAGCGATTGCACAACAGTAAAGGACATGAGTCAATGTGTCGTTGTGCATCGTGAGATGTTTCATAAGGCGTTGTGAGCCCGGATAGCTCAGTCGGTAGAGCATTAGGCTTTTAACCTAAGGGTCCAGGGTTCAAGTCCCTGTTCGGGCGGAAATTTTAATAATTTGGTAGCGTTTCCTCTGGTAGTGGTGGAAACACTACGGAAAAGAATGCAGCAACGCCGTTTTCTGACACCACAGTGCTTTAAACGGTTCAATTTGCACGTGTCGGGAGAACGCTGCGTTCGGGGCAGCCGTGGCCGAGTGGTTAAGGCGTCTGACTCGAAAGTAGTTTCGAATCCCGCCGGCTGCGTGCGATTCTGCGTAAAGAGCAGCAAATACTTTCACACGCATGAATGAGCGTGCAAACCAATGACGCCATTCTAAACAAGACGAAAATTTCCGTTTAAGAATGCTGAGTTTCACGACGGCCGCTTCTTCCTGTGCCTACCGGTCCACCTCGCACTGACGATGTGACTGCAGGAAGCCGTCGCAGGCCCACGAGTGCGCCCCCGTCATTTTCTCGCGCCTTCGCCGAGTTCGTGAGTACACACACGTGCTTGAAATTGTTAGACAGAGTGAAGGTTCATTCCTTTTTAGGAATTGCAATTCAATCAGTCGAGTGCGGCAAAAGCAATGGCGCCGCGTTTCTTTTCAATGATCTCGCAGCTACTTGCAAGTATGTCCATCCCTTAAGACGCCAGAAAACTAGCGTCAGCGGCGCGTCAGTGGGAAGTCGGTGAAGTCGCCATTGGAGCCATAAGCCAGCAATTACGACATGCGAATCACTCGCACACGACGCAGCTGTATGACAATGCTCGTGCGTGGGTGCGGATAGCTCAGTCGGTAGAGCGTTAGGTTTTCAACCAAAGGGTCCTGGGTTCTAGTCCCTGTCGGGGCGAAAATTAATACACTTTCGTAACGTCTAATGTGCTGGCAGTGGAATCACTACAGAAAAGAGTGAGCCCATGCTGCCTTCTGCCATGAGATTGCTTGCAAAGGTGGGAGTTTCAGTTGTCGAGAGACGCTTCTGAGACGTGCAGTCGTGGCCGAGTGGTTAAGGCGTCTGACTTGAAATCAGATTCCCTCTGGGAGCGTAGGTTCGAGTCCTGCCGACTGCGGAAATTTTCTCGCTCTCAGAAGATGGACGTTCAGCTGCATCCTAGCAGTTGCGTCACTACTAAACACGTGGGCCACCAGCAAGGTGCAGTGTTCTTGGCTCCAGGGTGCAGCGCTACAGTCGTGCCCAGAAGCCACAGCTCATCTCCTCGTCTCACAACCGTCCACCAGGTGTCAGTGCAAGTGTCGCCTCTCTGGGCAGTGCAGATGTGATTATTTTAGCTTGCAGACGATGACGTGTAGCAATTAATGAGCAAACGCAAGTCAAACGTTTTACCGCGTGTATCTGCTAGATACTGCCTCACACACGTTGGAGAGGCTCACTCCTTCCTCTGCCTCGTTCTCTGCACACTAGTTGCACGTGGCATCGATATAGCACAGCTTTCCTAGCATCAGCGAAGTCAATATTACATGAATCGAGTCGACATGTTTGCTAGTTACGACGATGGAAGCAGAAGAAATGTGTGTGGTACTTTACTGCATCTGCTGTTCGCCTTTCGGCGTCCCTGTGTTCTTTCAGACGAAGATGACTGTGAAATTGACAACGGGGCAGACGTGCAAAAGAGGGGCGCTGTACGTCAGCCGAAATAGCTCAGTTGGGAGAGCGTTAGACTGAAGATGTAAAGGTCCCTGGCTCGATCCCGGGTTTCGGCACGGCTTCGTTTTGCAGCCGACGCCAATGGAATTGCTCTGACTTTGTGATAATGTAACTAGAGCCGAGAACGGACATGACTCTCTTCTGTAACTGTTCTGGTTGTCTAGTGCTTGCCATAAGAGGAACACAGTAGGCAACTCTCTGAGAAGTAAGAAAATAAAAAAACGTCCTACCGACTGCGTTCCCTGCTTTGTGCCAGGAGGTGAAGAACGTCTCCAGCGGAACCGTGAAATGAGCGAAAACGTGGGAAACATTGCATTCGAAGTGCTTGTGAATTTTCCAATTGCCCGATGAGTGTCGACAAAACACGTAAATCCTCTACTCCAACGTATGAGACGTAACGACTGCTGCAGTTTGTTTTTGCATCGTGTGTCAACATTGTTCGATGGTCTGTTACGAGCTTTGCGCGATAAGTTTGCAGACAGCATTCAGGCGACGTTTAACTACTAACAGCTCCATGCAGCGATTGCACAACAGTAAAGGACATGAGTCAATGTGTCGTTGTGCATCGTGAGATGTTTCATAAGGCGTTGTGAGCCCGGATAGCTCAGTCGGTAGAGCATTAGGCTTTTAACCTAAGGGTCCAGGGTTCAAGTCCCTGTTCGGGCGGAAATTTTAATAATTTGGTAGCGTTTCCTCTGGTAGTGGTGGAAACACTACGGAAAAGAATGCAGCAACGCCGTTTTCTGACACCACAGTGCTTTAAACGGTTCAATTTGCACGTGTCGGGAGAACGCTGCGTTCGGGGCAGCCGTGGCCGAGTGGTTAAGGCGTCTGACTCGAAAGTAGTTTCGAATCCCGCCGGCTGCGTGCGATTCTGCGTAAAGAGCAGCAAATACTTTCACACGCATGAATGAGCGTGCAAACCAATGACGCCATTCTAAACAAGACGAAAATTTCCGTTTAAGAATGCTGAGTTTCACGACGGCCGCTGCTTCCTGCGCCTACCGGTCCACCTCGCACTGACGATGTGACTGCAGGAAGCCGTCGCAGGCCCACGAGTGCGCCCCCGTCATTTTCTCGCGCCTTCGCCGAGTTCGTGAGTACACACACGTGCTTGAAATTGTTGGACAGAGCGAAGGTTCATTCCTTTTTAGGAATTGCAATTCAATCAGTCGAGTGCGGCAAAAGCAATGGCGCCGCGTTTCTTTTCAATGATCTCGCAGCTACTTGCAAGTATGTCCATCCCTTAAGACGCCAGAAAACTAGCGTCAGCGGCGCGTCAGTGGGAAGTCGGTGAAGTCGCCATTGGAGCCACAAGCCAGCAATTACGACATGCGAATCACTCGCACACGACGCAGCTGTATGACAATGCTCGTGCGTGGGTGCGGATAGCTCAGTCGGTAGAGCGTTAGGTTTTCAACCAAAGGGTCCTGGGTTCTAGTCCCTGTCGGGGCGAAAATTAATACACTTTCGTAACGTCTAATGTGCTGGCAGTGGAATCACTACAGAAAAGAGTGAGCCCATGCTGCCTTCTGCCATGAGATTGCTTGCAAAGGTGGGAGTTTCAGTTGTCGAGAGACGCTTCTGAGGCGTGCAGTCGTGGCCGAGTGGTTAAGGCGTCTGACTTGAAATCAGATTCCCTCTGGGAGCGTAGGTTCGAGTCCTGCCGACTGCGGAAATTTTCTCGCTCTCAGAAGATGGACGTTCAGCTGCATCCTAGCAGTTGCGTCACTACTAAACACGTGGGCCGCCAGCAAGGTGCAGTGTTCTTGGCTCCAGGGTGCAGCGCTACAGTCGTGCCCAGAAGCCACAGCTCATCTCCTCGTCTCACAACCGTCCACCAGGTGTCAGTGCAAGTGTCGCCTCTCTGGGCAGTGCAGATGTGATTATTTCAGCTTGCAGACGATGACGTGTAGCAATTAATGAGCAAACGCAAGTCAAACGTTTTACCGCGTGTATCTGCTAGATACTGCCCCACACACGTTGGAGAGGCTCACTCCTTCCTCTGCCTCGTTCTCTGCACACTAGTTGCACGTGGCATCGATATAGCACAGCTTTTCTAGCGTCAGCGAAGTCAATATTACATGAATCGAGTCGACATGTTTGCTAGTTACGACGATGGAAGCAGAAGAAATGTGTGTGGTACTTTACTGCATCTGCTGTTCGCCTTTCGGCGTCCCTGTGTTCTTTCAGACGAAGATGACTGTGAAATTGGCAACGGGGCAGACGTGCAAAAGAGGGGCGCTGTACGTCAGCCGAAATAGCTCAGTTGGGAGAGCGTTAGACTGAAGATCTAAAGGTCCCTGGTTCGATCCCGGGTTTCGGCACGGCTTCGTTTTGAAGCCGACGCCAATGGAATTGCTCTGACTTTGTGATAATGTAACTAGAGCCGAGAACGGACATGACTCTCTTCTGTAACTGTTCTGGTTGTCTAGTGCTTGCCATAAGAGGAACACAGTAGGCAACTCTCTGAGAAGTAAGAAAATAAAAAAACGTCCTACCGACTGCGTTCCCTGTTTTGTGCCAGGAGGTGAAGAACGTCTCCAGCGGAACCGTGAAATGAGCGAAAACGTGGGAAACATTGCATTCGAAGTGCTTGTGAATTTTCCAATTGCCCGATGAGTGTCGACAAAACACGTAAATCCTCTACTCCAACGTATGAGACGTAACGACTGCTGCAGTTTGTTTTTGCATCGTGTGTCAACATTGTTCGATGGTCTGTTACGAGCTTTGCGCGATAAGTTTGCAGACAGCATTCAGGCGACGTTTAACTACTAACAGCTCCATGCAGCGATTGCACAACAGTAAAGGACATGAGTCAATGTGTCGTTGTGCATCGTGAGATGTTTCATAAGGCGTTGTGAGCCCGGATAGCTCAGTCGGTAGAGCATTAGGCTTTTAACCTAAGGGTCCAGGGTTCAAGTCCCTGTTCGGGCGGAAATTTTAATAATTTGGTAGCGTTTCCTCTGGTAGTGGTGGAAACACTACGGAAAAGAATGCAGCAACGCCGTTTTCTGACACCACAGTGCTTTAAACGGTTCAATTTGCACGTGTCGGGAGAACGCTGCGTTCGGGGCAGCCGTGGCCGAGTGGTTAAGGCGTCTGACTCGAAAGTAGTTTCGAATCCCGCCGGCTGCGTGCGATTCTGCGTAAAGAGCAGCAAATACTTTCACACGCATGAATGAGCGTGCAAACCAATGACGCCATTCTAAACAAGACGAAAATTTCCGTTTAAGAATGCTGAGTTTCACGACGGCCGCTTCTTCCTGTGCCTACCGGTCCACCTCGCACTGACGATGTGACTGCAGGAAGCCGTCGCAGGCCCACGAGTGCGCCCCCGTCATTTTCTCGCGCCTTCGCCGAGTTCGTGAGTACACACACGTGCTTGAAATTGTTAGACAGAGTGAAGGTTCATTCCTTTTTAGGAATTGCAATTCAATCAGTCGAGTGCGGCAAAAGCAATGGCGCCGCGTTTCTTTTCAATGATCTCGCAGCTACTTGCAAGTATGTCCATCCCTTAAGACGCCAGAAAACTAGCGTCAGCGGCGCGTCAGTGGGAAGTCGGTGAAGTCGCCATTGGAGCCATAAGCCAGCAATTACGACATGCGAATCACTCGCACACGACGCAGCTGTATGACAATGCTCGTGCGTGGGTGCGGATAGCTCAGTCGGTAGAGCGTTAGGTTTTCAACCAAAGGGTCCTGGGTTCTAGTCCCTGTCGGGGCGAAAATTAATACACTTTCGTAACGTCTAATGTGCTGGCAGTGGAATCACTACAGAAAAGAGTGAGCCCATGCTGCCTTCTGCCATGAGATTGCTTGCAAAGGTGGGAGTTTCAGTTGTCGAGAGACGCTTCTGAGACGTGCAGTCGTGGCCGAGTGGTTAAGGCGTCTGACTTGAAATCAGATTCCCTCTGGGAGCGTAGGTTCGAGTCCTGCCGACTGCGGAAATTTTCTCGCTCTCAGAAGATGGACGTTCAGCTGCATCCTAGCAGTTGCGTCACTACTAAACACGTGGGCCACCAGCAAGGTGCAGTGTTCTTGGCTCCAGGGTGCAGCGCTACAGTCGTGCCCAGAAGCCACAGCTCATCTCCTCGTCTCACAACCGTCCACCAGGTGTCAGTGCAAGTGTCGCCTCTCTGGGCAGTGCAGATGTGATTATTTTAGCTTGCAGACGATGACGTGTAGCAATTAATGAGCAAACGCAAGTCAAACGTTTTACCGCGTGTATCTGCTAGATACTGCCTCACACACGTTGGAGAGGCTCACTCCTTCCTCTGCCTCGTTCTCTGCACACTAGTTGCACGTGGCATCGATATAGCACAGCTTTCCTAGCATCAGCGAAGTCAATATTACATGAATCGAGTCGACATGTTTGCTAGTTACGACGATGGAAGCAGAAGAAATGTGTGTGGTACTTTACTGCATCTGCTGTTCGCCTTTCGGCGTCCCTGTGTTCTTTCAGACGAAGATGACTGTGAAATTGACAACGGGGCAGACGTGCAAAAGAGGGGCGCTGTACGTCAGCCGAAATAGCTCAGTTGGGAGAGCGTTAGACTGAAGATGTAAAGGTCCCTGGCTCGATCCCGGGTTTCGGCACGGCTTCGTTTTGCAGCCGACGCCAATGGAATTGCTCTGACTTTGTGATAATGTAACTAGAGCCGAGAACGGACATGACTCTCTTCTGTAACTGTTCTGGTTGTCTAGTGCTTGCCATAAGAGGAACACAGTAGGCAACTCTCTGAGAAGTAAGAAAATAAAAAAACGTCCTACCGACTGCGTTCCCTGCTTTGTGCCAGGAGGTGAAGAACGTCTCCAGCGGAACCGTGAAATGAGCGAAAACGTGGGAAACATTGCATTCGAAGTGCTTGTGAATTTTCCAATTGCCCGATGAGTGTCGACAAAACACGTAAATCCTCTACTCCAACGTATGAGACGTAACGACTGCTGCAGTTTGTTTTTGCATCGTGTGTCAACATTGTTCGATGGTCTGTTACGAGCTTTGCGCGATAAGTTTGCAGACAGCATTCAGGCGACGTTTAACTACTAACAGCTCCATGCAGCGATTGCACAACAGTAAAGGACATGAGTCAATGTGTCGTTGTGCATCGTGAGATGTTTCATAAGGCGTTGTGAGCCCGGATAGCTCAGTCGGTAGAGCATTAGGCTTTTAACCTAAGGGTCCAGGGTTCAAGTCCCTGTTCGGGCGGAAATTTTAATAATTTGGTAGCGTTTCCTCTGGTAGTGGTGGAAACACTACGGAAAAGAATGCAGCAACGCCGTTTTCTGACACCACAGTGCTTTAAACGGTTCAATTTGCACGTGTCGGGAGAACGCTGCGTTCGGGGCAGCCGTGGCCGAGTGGTTAAGGCGTCTGACTCGAAAGTAGTTTCGAATCCCGCCGGCTGCGTGCGATTCTGCGTAAAGAGCAGCAAATACTTTCACACGCATGAATGAGCGTGCAAACCAATGACGCCATTCTAAACAAGACGAAAATTTCCGTTTAAGAATGCTGAGTTTCACGACGGCCGCTGCTTCCTGCGCCTACCGGTCCACCTCGCACTGACGATGTGACTGCAGGAAGCCGTCGCAGGCCCACGAGTGCGCCCCCGTCATTTTCTCGCGCCTTCGCCGAGTTCGTGAGTACACACACGTGCTTGAAATTGTTGGACAGAGCGAAGGTTCATTCCTTTTTAGGAATTGCAATTCAATCAGTCGAGTGCGGCAAAAGCAATGGCGCCGCGTTTCTTTTCAATGATCTCGCAGCTACTTGCAAGTATGTCCATCCCTTAAGACGCCAGAAAACTAGCGTCAGCGGCGCGTCAGTGGGAAGTCGGTGAAGTCGCCATTGGAGCCACAAGCCAGCAATTACGACATGCGAATCACTCGCACACGACGCAGCTGTATGACAATGCTCGTGCGTGGGTGCGGATAGCTCAGTCGGTAGAGCGTTAGGTTTTCAACCAAAGGGTCCTGGGTTCTAGTCCCTGTCGGGGCGAAAATTAATACACTTTCGTAACGTCTAATGTGCTGGCAGTGGAATCACTACAGAAAAGAGTGAGCCCATGCTGCCTTCTGCCATGAGATTGCTTGCAAAGGTGGGAGTTTCAGTTGTCGAGAGACGCTTCTGAGACGTGCAGTCGTGGCCGAGTGGTTAAGGCGTCTGACTTGAAATCAGATTCCCTCTGGGAGCGTAGGTTCGAGTCCTGCCGACTGCGGAAATTTTCTCGCTCTCAGAAGATGGACGTTCAGCTGCATCCTAGCAGTTGCGTCACTACTAAACACGTGGGCCGCCAGCAAGGTGCAGTGTTCTTGGCTCCAGGGTGCAGCGCTACAGTCGTGCCCAGAAGCCACAGCTCATCTCCTCGTCTCACAACCGTCCACCAGGTGTCAGTGCAAGTGTCGCCTCTCTGGGCAGTGCAGATGTGATTATTTCAGCTTGCAGACGATGACGTGTAGCAATTAATGAGCAAACGCAAGTCAAACGTTTTACCGCGTGTATCTGCTAGATACTGCCCCACACACGTTGGAGAGGCTCACTCCTTCCTCTGCCTCGTTCTCTGCACACTAGTTGCACGTGGCATCGATATAGCACAGCTTTTCTAGCGTCAGCGAAGTCAATATTACATGAATCGAGTCGACATGTTTGCTAGTTACGACGATGGAAGCAGAAGAAATGTGTGTGGTACTTTACTGCATCTGCTGTTCGCCTTTCGGCGTCCCTGTGTTCTTTCAGACGAAGATGACTGTGAAATTGGCAACGGGGCAGACGTGCAAAAGAGGGGCGCTGTACGTCAGCCGAAATAGCTCAGTTGGGAGAGCGTTAGACTGAAGATCTAAAGGTCCCTGGTTCGATCCCGGGTTTCGGCACGGCTTCGTTTTGAAGCCGACGCCAATGGAATTGCTCTGACTTTGTGATAATGTAACTAGAGCCGAGAACGGACATGACTCTCTTCTGTAACTGTTCTGGTTGTCTAGTGCTTGCCATAAGAGGAACACAGTAGGCAACTCTCTGAGAAGTAAGAAAATAAAAAAACGTCCTACCGACTGCGTTCCCTGTTTTGTGCCAGGAGGTGAAGAACGTCTCCAGCGGAACCGTGAAATGAGCGAAAACGTGGGAAACATTGCATTCGAAGTGCTTGTGAATTTTCCAATTGCCCGATGAGTGTCGACAAAACACGTAAATCCTCTACTCCAACGTATGAGACGTAACGACTGCTGCAGTTTGTTTTTGCATCGTGTGTCAACATTGTTCGATGGTCTGTTACGAGCTTTGCGCGATAAGTTTGCAGACAGCATTCAGGCGACGTTTAACTACTAACAGCTCCATGCAGCGATTGCACAACAGTAAAGGACATGAGTCAATGTGTCGTTGTGCATCGTGAGATGTTTCATAAGGCGTTGTGAGCCCGGATAGCTCAGTCGGTAGAGCATTAGGCTTTTAACCTAAGGGTCCAGGGTTCAAGTCCCTGTTCGGGCGGAAATTTTAATAATTTGGTAGCGTTTCCTCTGGTAGTGGTGGAAACACTACGGAAAAGAATGCAGCAACGCCGTTTTCTGACACCACAGTGCTTTAAACGGTTCAATTTGCACGTGTCGGGAGAACGCTGCGTTCGGGGCAGCCGTGGCCGAGTGGTTAAGGCGTCTGACTCGAAAGTAGTTTCGAATCCCGCCGGCTGCGTGCGATTCTGCGTAAAGAGCAGCAAATACTTTCACACGCATGAATGAGCGTGCAAACCAATGACGCCATTCTAAACAAGACGAAAATTTCCGTTTAAGAATGCTGAGTTTCACGACGGCCGCTTCTTCCTGTGCCTACCGGTCCACCTCGCACTGACGATGTGACTGCAGGAAGCCGTCGCAGGCCCACGAGTGCGCCCCCGTCATTTTCTCGCGCCTTCGCCGAGTTCGTGAGTACACACACGTGCTTGAAATTGTTAGACAGAGTGAAGGTTCATTCCTTTTTAGGAATTGCAATTCAATCAGTCGAGTGCGGCAAAAGCAATGGCGCCGCGTTTCTTTTCAATGATCTCGCAGCTACTTGCAAGTATGTCCATCCCTTAAGACGCCAGAAAACTAGCGTCAGCGGCGCGTCAGTGGGAAGTCGGTGAAGTCGCCATTGGAGCCATAAGCCAGCAATTACGACATGCGAATCACTCGCACACGACGCAGCTGTATGACAATGCTCGTGCGTGGGTGCGGATAGCTCAGTCGGTAGAGCGTTAGGTTTTCAACCAAAGGGTCCTGGGTTCTAGTCCCTGTCGGGGCGAAAATTAATACACTTTCGTAACGTCTAATGTGCTGGCAGTGGAATCACTACAGAAAAGAGTGAGCCCATGCTGCCTTCTGCCATGAGATTGCTTGCAAAGGTGGGAGTTTCAGTTGTCGAGAGACGCTTCTGAGACGTGCAGTCGTGGCCGAGTGGTTAAGGCGTCTGACTTGAAATCAGATTCCCTCTGGGAGCGTAGGTTCGAGTCCTGCCGACTGCGGAAATTTTCTCGCTCTCAGAAGATGGACGTTCAGCTGCATCCTAGCAGTTGCGTCACTACTAAACACGTGGGCCACCAGCAAGGTGCAGTGTTCTTGGCTCCAGGGTGCAGCGCTACAGTCGTGCCCAGAAGCCACAGCTCATCTCCTCGTCTCACAACCGTCCACCAGGTGTCAGTGCAAGTGTCGCCTCTCTGGGCAGTGCAGATGTGATTATTTTAGCTTGCAGACGATGACGTGTAGCAATTAATGAGCAAACGCAAGTCAAACGTTTTACCGCGTGTATCTGCTAGATACTGCCTCACACACGTTGGAGAGGCTCACTCCTTCCTCTGCCTCGTTCTCTGCACACTAGTTGCACGTGGCATCGATATAGCACAGCTTTCCTAGCATCAGCGAAGTCAATATTACATGAATCGAGTCGACATGTTTGCTAGTTACGACGATGGAAGCAGAAGAAATGTGTGTGGTACTTTACTGCATCTGCTGTTCGCCTTTCGGCGTCCCTGTGTTCTTTCAGACGAAGATGACTGTGAAATTGACAACGGGGCAGACGTGCAAAAGAGGGGCGCTGTACGTCAGCCGAAATAGCTCAGTTGGGAGAGCGTTAGACTGAAGATGTAAAGGTCCCTGGCTCGATCCCGGGTTTCGGCACGGCTTCGTTTTGCAGCCGACGCCAATGGAATTGCTCTGACTTTGTGATAATGTAACTAGAGCCGAGAACGGACATGACTCTCTTCTGTAACTGTTCTGGTTGTCTAGTGCTTGCCATAAGAGGAACACAGTAGGCAACTCTCTGAGAAGTAAGAAAATAAAAAAACGTCCTACCGACTGCGTTCCCTGTTTTGTGCCAGGAGGCGAAGAACGTCTCCAGCGGAACCGTGAAATGAGCGAAAACGTGGGAAACATTGCATTCGAAGTGCTTGTGAATTTTCCAATTGCCCGATGAGTGTCGACAAAACACGTAAATCCTCTACTCCAACGTATGAGACGTAACGACTGCTGCAGTTTGTTTTTGCATCGTGTGTCAACATTGTTCGATGGTCTGTTACGAGCTTTGCGCGATAAGTTTGCAGACAGCATTCAGGCGACGTTTAACTACTAACAGCTCCATGCAGCGATTGCACAACAGTAAAGGACATGAGTCAATGTGTCGTTGTGCATCGTGAGATGTTTCATAAGGCGTTGTGAGCCCGGATAGCTCAGTCGGTAGAGCATTAGGCTTTTAACCTAAGGGTCCAGGGTTCAAGTCCCTGTTCGGGCGGAAATTTTAATAATTTGGTAGCGTTTCCTCTGGTAGTGGTGGAAACACTACGGAAAAGAATGCAGCAACGCCGTTTTCTGACACCACAGTGCTTTAAACGGTTCAATTTGCACGTGTCGGGAGAACGCTGCGTTCGGGGCAGCCGTGGCCGAGTGGTTAAGGCGTCTGACTCGAAAGTAGTTTCGAATCCCGCCGGCTGCGTGCGATTCTGCGTAAAGAGCAGCAAATACTTTCACACGCATGAATGAGCGTGCAAACCAATGACGCCATTCTAAACAAGACGAAAATTTCCGTTTAAGAATGCTGAGTTTCACGACGGCCGCTGCTTCCTGTGCCTACCGGTCCACCTCACACTGACGATGTGACTGCAGGAAGCCGTCGCAGGCCCACGAGTGCGCCCCCGTCATTTTATCGCGCCTTCGCCGAGTTCGTGAGTACACACACGTGCTTGAAATTGTTGGACAGAGCGAAGGTTCATTCCTTTTTAGGAATTGCAATTCAATCAGTCGAGTGCGGCAAAAGCAATGGCGCCGCGTTTCTTTTCAATGATCTCGCAGCTACTTGCAAGTATGTCCATCCCTTAAGACGCCAGAAAACTAGCGTCAGCGGCGCGTCAGTGGGAAGTCGGTGAAGTCGCCATTGGAGCCACAAGCCAGCAATTACGACATGCGAATCACTCGCACACGACGCAGCTGTATGACAATGCTCGTGCGTGGGTGCGGATAGCTCAGTCGGTAGAGCGTTAGGTTTTCAACCAAAGGGTCCTGGGTTCTAGTCCCTGTCGGGGCGAAAATTAATACACTTTCGTAACGTCTAATGTGCTGGCAGTGGAATCACTACAGAAAAGAGTGAGCCCATGCTGCCTTCTGCCATGAGATTGCTTGCAAAGGTGGGAGTTTCAGTTGTCGAGAGACGCTTCTGAGACGTGCAGTCGTGGCCGAGTGGTTAAGGCGTCTGACTTGAAATCAGATTCCCTCTGGGAGCGTAGGTTCGAGTCCTGCCGACTGCGGAAATTTTCTCGCTCTCAGAAGATGGACGTTCAGCTGCATCCTAGCAGTTGCGTCACTACTAAACACGTGGGCCGCCAGCAAGGTGCAGTGTTCTTGGCTCCAGGGTGCAGCGCTACAGTCGTGCCCAGAAGCCACAGCTCATCTCCTCGTCTCACAACCGTCCACCAGGTGTCAGTGCAAGTGTCGCCTCTCTGGGCAGTGCAGATGTGATTATTTCAGCTTGCAGACGATGACGTGTAGCAATTAATGAGCAAACGCAAGTCAAACGTTTTACCGCGTGTATCTGCTAGATACTGCCCCACACACGTTGGAGAGGCTCACTCCTTCCTCTGCCTCGTTCTCTGCACACTAGTTGCACGTGGCATCGATATAGCACAGCTTTTCTAGCGTCAGCGAAGTCAATATTACATGAATCGAGTCGACATGTTTGCTAGTTACGACGATGGAAGCAGAAGAAATGTGTGTGGTACTTTACTGCATCTGCTGTTCGCCTTTCGGCGTCCCTGTGTTCTTTCAGACGAAGATGACTGTGAAATTGGCAACGGGGCAGACGTGCAAAAGAGGAGCGCTGTACGTCAGCCGAAATAGCTCAGTTGGGAGAGCGTTAGACTGAAGATCTAAAGGTCCCTGGTTCGATCCCGGGTTTCGGCACGGCTTCGTTTTGAAGCCGACGCCAATGGAATTGCTCTGACTTTGTGATAATGTAACTAGAGCCGAGAACGGACATGACTCTCTTCTGTAACTGTTCTGGTTGTCTAGTGCTTGCCATAAGAGGAACACAGTAGGCAACTCTCTGAGAAGTAAGAAAATAAAAAAACGTCCTACCGACTGCGTTCCCTGTTTTGTGCCAGGAGGTGAAGAACGTCTCCAGCGGAACCGTGAAATGAGCGAAAACGTGGGAAACATTGCATTCGAAGTGCTTGTGAATTTTCCAATTGCCCGATGAGTGTCGACAAAACACGTAAATCCTCTACTCCAACGTATGAGACGTAACGACTGCTGCAGTTTGTTTTTGCATCGTGTGTCAACATTGTTCGATGGTCTGTTACGAGCTTTGCGCGATAAGTTTGCAGACAGCATTCAGGCGACGTTTAACTACTAACAGCTCCATGCAGCGATTGCACAACAGTAAAGGACATGAGTCAATGTGTCGTTGTGCATCGTGAGATGTTTCATAAGGCGTTGTGAGCCCGGATAGCTCAGTCGGTAGAGCATTAGGCTTTTAACCTAAGGGTCCAGGGTTGAAGTCCCTGTTCGGGCGGAAATTTTAATAATTTGGTAGCGTTTCCTCTGGTAGTGGTGGAAACACTACGGAAAAGAATGCAGCAACGCCGTTTTCTGACACCACAGTGCTTTAAACGGTTCAATTTGCACGTGTCGGGAGAACGCTGCGTTCGGGGCAGCCGTGGCCGAGTGGTTAAGGCGTCTGACTCGAAAGTAGTTTCGAATCCCGCCGGCTGCGTGCGATTCTGCGTAAAGAGCAGCAAATACTTTCACACGCATGAATGAGCGTGCAAACCAATGACGCCATTCTAAACAAGACGAAAATTTCCGTTTAAGAATGCTGAGTTTCACGACGGCCGCTGCTTCCTGTGCCTACCGGTCCACCTCGCACTGACGATGTGACTGCAGGAAGCCGTCGCAGGCCCACGAGTGCGCCCCCGTCATTTTCTCGCGCCTTCGCCGAGTTCGTGAGTACACACACGTGCTTGAAATTGTTGGACAGAGCGAAGGTTCATTCCTTTTTAGGAATTGCAATTCAATCAGTCGAGTGCGGCAAAAGCAATGGCGCCGCGTTTCTTTTCAATGATCTCGCAGCTACTTGCAAGTATGTCCATCCCTTAAGACGCCAGAAAACTAGCGTCAGCGGCGCGTCAGTGGGAAGTCGGTGAAGTCGCCATTGGAGCCACAAGCCAGCAATTACGACATGCGAATCACTCGCACACGACGCAGCTGTATGACAATGCTCGTGCGTGGGTGCGGATAGCTCAGTCGGTAGAGCGTTAGGTTTTCAACCAAAGGGTCCTGGGTTCTAGTCCCTGTCGGGGCGAAAATTAATACACTTTCGTAACGTCTAATGTGCTGGCAGTGGAATCACTACAGAAAAGAGTGAGCCCATGCTGCCTTCTGCCATGAGATTGCTTGCAAAGGTGGGAGTTTCAGTTGTCGAGAGACGCTTCTGAGACGTGCAGTCGTGGCCGAGTGGTTAAGGCGTCTGACTTGAAATCAGATTCCCTCTGGGAGCGTAGGTTCGAGTCCTGCCGACTGCGGAAATTTTCTCGCTCTCAGAAGATGGACGTTCAGCTGCATCCTAGCAGTTGCGTCACTACTAAACACGTGGGCCGCCAGCAAGGTGCAGTGTTCTTGGCTCCAGGGTGCAGCGCTACAGTCGTGCCCAGAAGCCACAGCTCATCTCCTCGTCTCACAACCGTCCACCAGGTGTCAGTGCAAGTGTCGCCTCTCTGGGCAGTGCAGATGTGATTATTTCAGCTTGCAGACGATGACGTGTAGCAATTAATGAGCAAACGCAAGTCAAACGTTTTACCGCGTGTATCTGCTAGATACTGCCCCACACACGTTGGAGAGGCTCACTCCTTCCTCTGCCTCGTTCTCTGCACACTAGTTGCACGTGGCATCGATATAGCACAGCTTTTCTAGCATCAGCGAAGTCAATATTACATGAATCGAGTCGACATGTTTGCTAGTTACGACGATGGAAGCAGAAGAAATGTGTGTGGTACTTTACTGCATCTGCTGTTCGCCTTTCGGCGTCCCTGTGTTCTTTCAGACGAAGATGACTGTGAAATTGGCAACGGGGCAGACGTGCAAAAGAGGGGCGCTGTACGTCAGCCGAAATACCTCAGTTGGGAGAGCGTTAGACTGAAGATCTAAAGGTCCCTGGTTCGATCCCGGGTTTCGGCACGGCTTCGTTTTGAAGCCGACGCCAATGGAATTGCTCTGACTTTGTGATAATGTAACTAGAGCCGAGAACGGACATGACTCTCTTCTGTAACTGTTCTGGTTGTCTAGTGCTTGCCATAAGAGGAACACAGTAGGCAACTCTCTGAGAAGTAAGAAAATAAAAAAACGTCCTACCGACTGCGTTCCCTGTTTTGTGCCAGGAGGTGAAGAACGTCTCCAGCGGAACCGTGAAATGAGCGAAAACGTGGGAAACATTGCATTCGAAGTGCTTGTGAATTTTCCAATTGCCCGATGAGTGTCGACAAAACACGTAAATCCTCTACTCCAACGTATGAGACGTAACGACTGCTGCAGTTTGTTTTTGCATCGTGTGTCAACATTGTTCGATGGTCTGTTACGAGCTTTGCGCGATAAGTTTGCAGACAGCATTCAGGCGACGTTTAACTACTAACAGCTCCATGCAGCGATTGCACAACAGTAAAGGACATGAGTCAATGTGTCGTTGTGCATCGTGAGATGTTTCATAAGGCGTTGTGAGCCCGGATAGCTCAGTCGGTAGAGCATTAGGCTTTTAACCTAAGGGTCCAGGGTTGAAGTCCCTGTTCGGGCGGAAATTTTAATAATTTGGTAGCGTTTCCTCTGGTAGTGGTGGAAACACTACGGAAAAGAATGCAGCAACGCCGTTTTCTGACACCACAGTGCTTTAAACGGTTCAATTTGCACGTGTCGGGAGAACGCTGCGTTCGGGGCAGCCGTGGCCGAGTGGTTAAGGCGTCCGACTCGAAAGTAGTTTCGAATCCCGCCGGCTGCGTGCGATTCTGCGTAAAGAGCAGCAAATACTTTCACACGCATGAATGAGCGTGCAAACCAATGACGCCATTCTAAACAAGACGAAAATTTCCGTTTAAGAATGCTGAGTTTCACGACGGCCGCTGCTTCCTGTGCCTACCGGTCCACCTCGCACTGACGATGTGACTGCAGGAAGCCGTCGCAGGCCCACGAGTGCGCCCCCGTCATTTTCTCGCGCCTTCGCCGAGTTCGTGAGTACACACACGTGCTTGAAATTGTTGGACAGAGCGAAGGTTCATTCCTTTTTAGGAATTGCAATTCAATCAGTCGAGTGCGGCAAAAGCAATGGCGCCGCGTTTCTTTTCAATGATCTCGCAGCTACTTGCAAGTATGTCCATCCCTTAAGACGCCAGAAAACTAGCGTCAGCGGCGCGTCAGTGGGAAGTCGGTGAAGTCGCCATTGGAGCCACAAGCCAGCAATTACGACATGCGAATCACTCGCACACGACGCAGCTGTATGACAATGCTCGTGCGTGGGTGCGGATAGCTCAGTCGGTAGAGCGTTAGGTTTTCAACCAAAGGGTCCTGGGTTCTAGTCCCTGTCGGGGCGAAAATTAATACACTTTCGTAACGTCTAATGTGCTGGCAGTGGAATCACTACAGAAAAGAGTGAGCCCATGCTGCCTTCTGCCATGAGATTGCTTGCAAAGGTGGGAGTTTCAGTTGTCGAGAGACGCTTCTGAGACGTGCAGTCGTGGCCGAGTGGTTAAGGCGTCTGACTTGAAATCAGATTCCCTCTGGGAGCGTAGGTTCGAGTCCTGCCGACTGCGGAAATTTTCTCGCTCTCAGAAGATGGACGTTCAGCTGCATCCTAGCAGTTGCGTCACTACTAAACACGTGGGCCGCCAGCAAGGTGCAGTGTTCTTGGCTCCAGGGTGCAGCGCTACAGTCGTGCCCAGAAGCCACAGCTCATCTCTTCGTCTCACAACCGTCCACCAGGTGTCAGTGCAAGTGTCGCCTCTCTGGGCAGTGCAGATGTGATTATTTCAGCTTGCAGACGATGACGTGTAGCAATTAATGAGCAAACGCAAGTCAAACGTTTTACCGCGTGTATCTGCTAGATACTGCCCCACACACGTTGGAGAGGCTCACTCCTTCCTCTGCCTCGTTCTCTGCACACTAGTTGCACGTGGCATCGATATAGCACAGCTTTTCTAGCATCAGCGAAGTCAATATTACATGAATCGAGTCGACATGTTTGCTAGTTACGACGATGGAAGCAGAAGAAATGTGTGTGGTACTTTACTGCATCTGCTGTTCGCCTTTCGGCGTCCCTGTGTTCTTTCAGACGAAGATGACTGTGAAATTGGCAACGGGGCAGACGTGCAAAAGAGGGGCGCTGTACGTCAGCCGAAATACCTCAGTTGGGAGAGCGTTAGACTGAAGATCTAAAGGTCCCTGGTTCGATCCCGGGTTTCGGCACGGCTTCGTTTTGAAGCCGACGCCAATGGAATTGCTCTGACTTTGTGATAATGTAACTAGAGCCGAGAACGGACATGACTCTCTTCTGTAACTGTTCTGGTTGTCTAGTGCTTGCCATAAGAGGAACACAGTAGGCAACTCTCTGAGAAGTAAGAAAATAAAAAAACGTCCTACCGACTGCGTTCCCTGTTTTGTGCCAGGAGGTGAAGAACGTCTCCAGCGGAACCGTGAAATGAGCGAAAACGTGGGAAACATTGCATTCGAAGTGCTTGTGAATTTTCCAATTGCCCGATGAGTGTCGACAAAACACGTAAATCCTCTACTCCAACGTATGAGACGTAACGACTGCTGCAGTTTGTTTTTGCATCGTGTGTCAACATTGTTCGATGGTCTGTTACGAGCTTTGCGCGATAAGTTTGCAGACAGCATTCAGGCGACGTTTAACTACTAACAGCTCCATGCAGCGATTGCACAACAGTAAAGGACATGAGTCAATGTGTCGTTGTGCATCGTGAGATGTTTCATAAGGCGTTGTGAGCCCGGATAGCTCAGTCGGTAGAGCATTAGGCTTTTAACCTAAGGGTCCAGGGTTCAAGTCCCTGTTCGGGCGGAAATTTTAATAATTTGGTAGCGTTTCCTCTGGTAGTGGTGGAAACACTACGGAAAAGAATGCAGCAACGCCGTTTTCTGACACCACAGTGCTTTAAACGGTTCAATTTGCACGTGTCGGGAGAACGCTGCGTTCGGGGCAGCCGTGGCCGAGTGGTTAAGGCGTCCGACTCGAAAGTAGTTTCGAATCCCGCCGGCTGCGTGCGATTCTGCGTAAAGAGCAGCAAATACTTTCACACGCATGAATGAGCGTGCAAACCAATGACGCCATTCTAAACAAGACGAAAATTTCCGTTTAAGAATGCTGAGTTTCACGACGGCCGCTGCTTCCTGTGCCTACCGGTCCACCTCGCACTGACGATGTGACTGCAGGAAGCCGTCGCAGGCCCACGAGTGCGCCCCCGTCATTTTCTCGCGCCTTCGCCGAGTTCGTGAGTACACACACGTGCTTGAAATTGTTGGACAGAGCGAAGGTTCATTCCTTTTTAGGAATTGCAATTCAATCAGTCGAGTGCGGCAAAAGCAATGGCGCCGCGTTTCTTTTCAATGATCTCGCAGCTACTTGCAAGTATGTCCATCCCTTAAGACGCCAGAAAACTAGCGTCAGCGGCGCGTCAGTGGGAAGTCGGTGAAGTCGCCATTGGAGCCATAAGCCAGCAATTACGACATGCGAATCACTCGCACACGACGCAGCTGTATGACAATGCTCGTGCGTGGGTGCGGATAGCTCAGTCGGTAGAGCGTTAGGTTTTCAACCAAAGGGTCCTGGGTTCTAGTCCCTGTGGGGGCGAAAATTAATACACTTTCGTAACGTCTAATGTGCTGGCAGTGGAATCACTACAGAAAAGAGTGAGCCCATGCTGCCTTCTGCCATGAGATTGCTTGCAAAGGTGGGAGTTTCAGTTGTCGAGAGACGCTTCTGAGACGTGCAGTCGTGGCCGAGTGGTTAAGGCGTCTGACTTGAAATCAGATTCCCTCTGGGAGCGTAGGTTCGAGTCCTGCCGACTGCGGAAATTTTCTCGCTCTCAGAAGATGGACGTTCAGCTGCATCCTAGCAGTTGCGTCACTACTAAACACGTGGGCCGCCAGCAAGGTGCAGTGTTCTTGGCTCCAGGGTGCAGCGCTACAGTCGTGCCCAGAAGCCACAGCTCATCTCCTCGTCTCACAACCGTCCACCAGGTGTCAGTGCAAGTGTCGCCTCTCTGGGCAGTGCAGATGTGATTATTTCAGCTTGCAGACGATGACGTGTAGCAATTAATGAGCAAACGCAAGTCAAACGTTTTACCGCGTGTATCTGCTAGATACTGCCCCACACACGTTGGAGAGGCTCACTCCTTCCTCTGCCTCGTTCTCTGCACACTAGTTGCACGTGGCATCGATATAGCACAGCTTTTCTAGCGTCAGCGAAGTCAATATTACATGAATCGAGTCGACATGTTTGCTAGTTACGACGATGGAAGCAGAAGAAATGTGTGTGGTACTTTACTGCATCTGCTGTTCGCCTTTCGGCGTCCCTGTGTTCTTTCAGACGAAGATGACTGTGAAATTGGCAACGGGGCAGACGTGCAAAAGAGGGGCGCTGTACGTCAGCCGAAATAGCTCAGTTGGGAGAGCGTTAGACTGAAGATCTAAAGGTCCCTGGTTCGATCCCGGGTTTCGGCACGGCTTCGTTTTGAAGCCGACGCCAATGGAATTGCTCTGACTTTGTGATAATGTAACTAGAGCCGAGAACGGACATGACTCTCTTCTGTAACTGTTCTGGTTGTCTAGTGCTTGCCATAAGAGGAACACAGTAGGCAACTCTCTGAGAAGTAAGAAAATAAAAAAACGTCCTACCGACTGCGTTCCCTGTTTTGTGCCAGGAGGTGAAGAACGTCTCCAGCGGAACCGTGAAATGAGCGAAAACGTGGGAAACATTGCATTCGAAGTGCTTGTGAATTTTCCAATTGCCCGATGAGTGTCGACAAAACACGTAAATCCTCTACTCCAACGTATGAGACGTAACGACTGCTGCAGTTTGTTTTTGCATCGTGTGTCAACATTGTTCGATGGTCTGTTACGAGCTTTGCGCGATAAGTTTGCAGACAGCATTCAGGCGACGTTTAACTACTAACAGCTCCATGCAGCGATTGCACAACAGTAAAGGACATGAGTCAATGTGTCGTTGTGCATCGTGAGATGTTTCATAAGGCGTTGTGAGCCCGGATAGCTCAGTCGGTAGAGCATTAGGCTTTTAACCTAAGGGTCCAGGGTTCAAGTCCCTGTTCGGGCGGAAATTTTAATAATTTGGTAGCGTTTCCTCTGGTAGTGGTGGAAACACTACGGAAAAGAATGCAGCAACGCCGTTTTCTGACACCACAGTGCTTTAAACGGTTCAATTTGCACGTGTCGGGAGAACGCTGCGTTCGGGGCAGCCGTGGCCGAGTGGTTAAGGCGTCCGACTCGAAAGTAGTTTCGAATCCCGCCGGCTGCGTGCGATTCTGCGTAAAGAGCAGCAAATACTTTCACACGCATGAATGAGCGTGCAAACCAATGACGCCATTCTAAACAAGACGAAAATTTCCGTTTAAGAATGCTGAGTTTCACGACGGCCGCTGCTTCCTGTGCCTACCGGTCCACCTCGCACTGACGATGTGACTGCAGGAAGCCGTCGCAGGCCCACGAGTGCGCCCCCGTCATTTTCTCGCGCCTTCGCCGAGTTCGTGAGTACACACACGTGCTTGAAATTGTTAGACAGAGTGAAGGTTCATTCCTTTTTAGGAATTGCAATTCAATCAGTCGAGTGCGGCAAAAGCAATGGCGCCGCGTTTCTTTTCAATGATCTCGCAGCTACTTGCAAGTATGTCCATCCCTTAAGACGCCAGAAAACTAGCGTCAGCGGCGCGTCAGTGGGAAGTCGGTGAAGTCGCCATTGGAGCCATAAGCCAGCAATTACGACATGCGAATCACTCGCACACGACGCAGCTGTATGACAATGCTCGTGCGTGGGTGCGGATAGCTCAGTCGGTAGAGCGTTAGGTTTTCAACCAAAGGGTCCTGGGTTCTAGTCCCTGTGGGGGCGAAAATTAATACACTTTCGTAACGTCTAATGTGCTGGCAGTGGAATCACTACAGAAAAGAGTGAGCCCATGCTGCCTTCTGCCATGAGATTGCTTGCAAAGGTGGGAGTTTCAGTTGTCGAGAGACGCTTCTGAGACGTGCAGTCGTGGCCGAGTGGTTAAGGCGTCTGACTTGAAATCAGATTCCCTCTGGGAGCGTAGGTTCGAGTCCTGCCGACTGCGGAAATTTTCTCGCTCTCAGAAGATGGACGTTCAGCTGCATCCTAGCAGTTGCGTCACTACTAAACACGTGGGCCGCCAGCAAGGTGCAGTGTTCTTGGCTCCAGGGTGCAGCGCTACAGTCGTGCCCAGAAGCCACAGCTCATCTCCTCGTCTCACAACCGTCCACCAGGTGTCAGTGCAAGTGTCGCCTCTCTGGGCAGTGCAGATGTGATTATTTCAGCTTGCAGACGATGACGTGTAGCAATTAATGAGCAAACGCAAGTCAAACGTTTTACCGCGTGTATCTGCTAGATACTGCCCCACACACGTTGGAGAGGCTCACTCCTTCCTCTGCCTCGTTCTCTGCACACTAGTTGCACGTGGCATCGATATAGCACAGCTTTTCTAGCGTCAGCGAAGTCAATATTACATGAATCGAGTCGACATGTTTGCTAGTTACGACGATGGAAGCAGAAGAAATGTGTGTGGTACTTTACTGCATCTGCTGTTCGCCTTTCGGCGTCCCTGTGTTCTTTCAGACGAAGATGACTGTGAAATTGGCAACGGGGCAGACGTGCAAAAGAGGGGCGCTGTACGTCAGCCGAAATAGCTCAGTTGGGAGAGCGTTAGACTGAAGATCTAAAGGTCCCTGGTTCGATCCCGGGTTTCGGCACGGCTTCGTTTTGAAGCCGACGCCAATGGAATTGCTCTGACTTTGTGATAATGTAACTAGAGCCGAGAACGGACATGACTCTCTTCTGTAACTGTTCTGGTTGTCTAGTGCTTGCCATAAGAGGAACACAGTAGGCAACTCTCTGAGAAGTAAGAAAATAAAAAAACGTCCTACCGACTGCGTTCGCTGTTTTGTGCCAGGAGGTGAAGAACGTCTCCAGCGGAACCGTGAAATGAGCGAAAACGTGGGAAACATTGCATTCGAAGTGCTTGTGAATTTTCCAATTGCCCGATGAGTGTCGACAAAACACGTAAATCCTCTACTCCAACGTATGAGACGTAACGACTGCTGCAGTTTGTTTTTGCATCGTGTGTCAACATTGTTCGATGGTCTGTTACGAGCTTTGCGCGATAAGTTTGCAGACAGCATTCAGGCGACGTTTAACTACTAACAGCTCCATGCAGCGATTGCACAACAGTAAAGGACATGAGTCAATGTGTCGTTGTGCATCGTGAGATGTTTCATAAGGCGTTGTGAGCCCGGATAGCTCAGTCGGTAGAGCATTAGGCTTTTAACCTAAGGGTCCAGGGTTCAAGTCCCTGTTCGGGCGGAAATTTTAATAATTTGGTAGCGTTTCCTCTGGTAGTGGTGGAAACACTACGGAAAAGAATGCAGCAACGCCGTTTTCTGACACCACAGTGCTTTAAACGGTTCAATTTGCACGTGTCGGGAGAACGCTGCGTTCGGGGCAGCCGTGGCCGAGTGGTTAAGGCGTCCGACTCGAAAGTAGTTTCGAATCCCGCCGGCTGCGTGCGATTCTGCGTAAAGAGCAGCAAATACTTTCACACGCATGAATGAGCGTGCAAACCAATGACGCCATTCTAAACAAGACGAAAATTTCCGTTTAAGAATGCTGAGTTTCACGACGGCCGCTGCTTCCTGTGCCTACCGGTCCACCTCGCACTGACGATGTGACTGCAGGAAGCCGTCGCAGGCCCACGAGTGCGCCCCCGTCATTTTCTCGCGCCTTCGCCGAGTTCGTGAGTACACACACGTGCTTGAAATTGTTAGACAGAGTGAAGGTTCATTCCTTTTTAGGAATTGCAATTCAATCAGTCGAGTGCGGCAAAAGCAATGGCGCCGCGTTTCTTTTCAATGATCTCGCAGCTACTTGCAAGTATGTCCATCCCTTAAGACGCCAGAAAACTAGCGTCAGCGGCGCGTCAGTGGGAAGTCGGTGAAGTCGCCATTGGAGCCATAAGCCAGCAATTACGACATGCGAATCACTCGCACACGACGCAGCTGTATGACAATGCTCGTGCGTGGGTGCGGATAGCTCAGTCGGTAGAGCGTTAGGTTTTCAACCAAAGGGTCCTGGGTTCTAGTCCCTGTGGGGGCGAAAATTAATACACTTTCGTAACGTCTAATGTGCTGGCAGTGGAATCACTACAGAAAAGAGTGAGCCCATGCTGCCTTCTGCCATGAGATTGCTTGCAAAGGTGGGAGTTTCAGTTGTCGAGAGACGCTTCTGAGACGTGCAGTCGTGGCCGAGTGGTTAAGGCGTCTGACTTGAAATCAGATTCCCTCTGGGAGCGTAGGTTCGAGTCCTGCCGACTGCGGAAATTTTCTCGCTCTCAGAAGATGGACGTTCAGCTGCATCCTAGCAGTTGCGTCACTACTAAACACGTGGGCCGCCAGCAAGGTGCAGTGTTCTTGGCTCCAGGGTGCAGCGCTACAGTCGTGCCCAGAAGCCACAGCTCATCTCCTCGTCTCACAACCGTCCACCAGGTGTCAGTGCAAGTGTCGCCTCTCTGGGCAGTGCAGATGTGATTATTTCAGCTTGCAGACGATGACGTGTAGCAATTAATGAGCAAACGCAAGTCAAACGTTTTACCGCGTGTATCTGCTAGATACTGCCCCACACACGTTGGAGAGGCTCACTCCTTCCTCTGCCTCGTTCTCTGCACACTAGTTGCACGTGGCATCGATATAGCACAGCTTTTCTAGCGTCAGCGAAGTCAATATTACATGAATCGAGTCGACATGTTTGCTAGTTACGACGATGGAAGCAGAAGAAATGTGTGTGGTACTTTACTGCATCTGCTGTTCGCCTTTCGGCGTCCCTGTGTTCTTTCAGACGAAGATGACTGTGAAATTGGCAACGGGGCAGACGTGCAAAAGAGGGGCGCTGTACGTCAGCCGAAATAGCTCAGTTGGGAGAGCGTTAGACTGAAGATCTAAAGGTCCCTGGTTCGATCCCGGGTTTCGGCACGGCTTCGTTTTGAAGCCGACGCCAATGGAATTGCTCTGACTTTGTGATAATGTAACTAGAGCCGAGAACGGACATGACTCTCTTCTGTAACTGTTCTGGTTGTCTAGTGCTTGCCATAAGAGGAACACAGTAGGCAACTCTCTGAGAAGTAAGAAAATAAAAAAACGTCCTACCGACTGCGTTCCCTGTTTTGTGCCAGGAGGTGAAGAACGTCTCCAGCGGAACCGTGAAATGAGCGAAAACGTGGGAAACATTGCATTCGAAGTGCTTGTGAATTTTCCAATTGCCCGATGAGTGTCGACAAAACACGTAAATCCTCTACTCCAACGTATGAGACGTAACGACTGCTGCAGTTTGTTTTTGCATCGTGTGTCAACATTGTTCGATGGTCTGTTACGAGCTTTGCGCGATAAGTTTGCAGACAGCATTCAGGCGACGTTTAACTACTAACAGCTCCATGCAGCGATTGCACAACAGTAAAGGACATGAGTCAATGTGTCGTTGTGCATCGTGAGATGTTTCATAAGGCGTTGTGAGCCCGGATAGCTCAGTCGGTAGAGCATTAGGCTTTTAACCTAAGGGTCCAGGGTTCAAGTCCCTGTTCGGGCGGAAATTTTAATAATTTGGTAGCGTTTCCTCTGGTAGTGGTGGAAACACTACGGAAAAGAATGCAGCAACGCCGTTTTCTGACACCACAGTGCTTTAAACGGTTCAATTTGCACGTGTCGGGAGAACGCTGCGTTCGGGGCAGCCGTGGCCGAGTGGTTAAGGCGTCCGACTCGAAAGTAGTTTCGAATCCCGCCGGCTGCGTGCGATTCTGCGTAAAGAGCAGCAAATACTTTCACACGCATGAATGAGCGTGCAAACCAATGACGCCATTCTAAACAAGACGAAAATTTCCGTTTAAGAATGCTGAGTTTCACGACGGCCGCTGCTTCCTGTGCCTACCGGTCCACCTCGCACTGACGATGTGACTGCAGGAAGCCGTCGCAGGCCCACGAGTGCGCCCCCGTCATTTTCTCGCGCCTTCGCCGAGTTCGTGAGTACACACACGTGCTTGAAATTGTTAGACAGAGTGAAGGTTCATTCCTTTTTAGGAATTGCAATTCAATCAGTCGAGTGCGGCAAAAGCAATGGCGCCGCGTTTCTTTTCAATGATCTCGCAGCTACTTGCAAGTATGTCCATCCCTTAAGACGCCAGAAAACTAGCGTCAGCGGCGCGTCAGTGGGAAGTCGGTGAAGTCGCCATTGGAGCCATAAGCCAGCAATTACGACATGCGAATCACTCGCACACGACGCAGCTGTATGACAATGCTCGTGCGTGGGTGCGGATAGCTCAGTCGGTAGAGCGTTAGGTTTTCAACCAAAGGGTCCTGGGTTCTAGTCCCTGTGGGGGCGAAAATTAATACACTTTCGTAACGTCTAATGTGCTGGCAGTGGAATCACTACAGAAAAGAGTGAGCCCATGCTGCCTTCTGCCATGAGATTGCTTGCAAAGGTGGGAGTTTCAGTTGTCGAGAGACGCTTCTGAGACGTGCAGTCGTGGCCGAGTGGTTAAGGCGTCTGACTTGAAATCAGATTCCCTCTGGGAGCGTAGGTTCGAGTCCTGCCGACTGCGGAAATTTTCTCGCTCTCAGAAGATGGACGTTCAGCTGCATCCTAGCAGTTGCGTCACTACTAAACACGTGGGCCGCCAGCAAGGTGCAGTGTTCTTGGCTCCAGGGTGCAGCGCTACAGTCGTGCCCAGAAGCCACAGCTCATCTCCTCGTCTCACAACCGTCCACCAGGTGTCAGTGCAAGTGTCGCCTCTCTGGGCAGTGCAGATGTGATTATTTCAGCTTGCAGACGATGACGTGTAGCAATTAATGAGCAAACGCAAGTCAAACGTTTTACCGCGTGTATCTGCTAGATACTGCCCCACACACGTTGGAGAGGCTCACTCCTTCCTCTGCCTCGTTCTCTGCACACTAGTTGCACGTGGCATCGATATAGCACAGCTTTTCTAGCGTCAGCGAAGTCAATATTACATGAATCGAGTCGACATGTTTGCTAGTTACGACGATGGAAGCAGAAGAAATGTGTGTGGTACTTTACTGCATCTGCTGTTCGCCTTTCGGCGTCCCTGTGTTCTTTCAGACGAAGATGACTGTGAAATTGGCAACGGGGCAGACGTGCAAAAGAGGGGCGCTGTACGTCAGCCGAAATAGCTCAGTTGGGAGAGCGTTAGACTGAAGATCTAAAGGTCCCTGGTTCGATCCCGGGTTTCGGCACGGCTTCGTTTTGAAGCCGACGCCAATGGAATTGCTCTGACTTTGTGATAATGTAACTAGAGCCGAGAACGGACATGACTCTCTTCTGTAACTGTTCTGGTTGTCTAGTGCTTGCCATAAGAGGAACACAGTAGGCAACTCTCTGAGAAGTAAGAAAATAAAAAAACGTCCTACCGACTGCGTTCCCTGTTTTGTGCCAGGAGGTGAAGAACGTCTCCAGCGGAACCGTGAAATGAGCGAAAACGTGGGAAACATTGCATTCGAAGTGCTTGTGAATTTTCCAATTGCCCGATGAGTGTCGACAAAACACGTAAATCCTCTACTCCAACGTATGAGACGTAACGACTGCTGCAGTTTGTTTTTGCATCGTGTGTCAACATTGTTCGATGGTCTGTTACGAGCTTTGCGCGATAAGTTTGCAGACAGCATTCAGGCGACGTTTAACTACTAACAGCTCCATGCAGCGATTGCACAACAGTAAAGGACATGAGTCAATGTGTCGTTGTGCATCGTGAGATGTTTCATAAGGCGTTGTGAGCCCGGATAGCTCAGTCGGTAGAGCATTAGGCTTTTAACCTAAGGGTCCAGGGTTCAAGTCCCTGTTCGGGCGGAAATTTTAATAATTTGGTAGCGTTTCCTCTGGTAGTGGTGGAAACACTACGGAAAAGAATGCAGCAACGCCGTTTTCTGACACCACAGTGCTTTAAACGGTTCAATTTGCACGTGTCGGGAGAACGCTGCGTTCGGGGCAGCCGTGGCCGAGTGGTTAAGGCGTCCGACTCGAAAGTAGTTTCGAATCCCGCCGGCTGCGTGCGATTCTGCGTAAAGAGCAGCAAATACTTTCACACGCATGAATGAGCGTGCAAACCAATGACGCCATTCTAAACAAGACGAAAATTTCCGTTTAAGAATGCTGAGTTTCACGACGGCCGCTGCTTCCTGTGCCTACCGGTCCACCTCGCACTGACGATGTGACTGCAGGAAGCCGTCGCAGGCCCACGAGTGCGCCCCCGTCATTTTCTCGCGCCTTCGCCGAGTTCGTGAGTACACACACGTGCTTGAAATTGTTAGACAGAGTGAAGGTTCATTCCTTTTTAGGAATTGCAATTCAATCAGTCGAGTGCGGCAAAAGCAATGGCGCCGCGTTTCTTTTCAATGATCTCGCAGCTACTTGCAAGTATGTCCATCCCTTAAGACGCCAGAAAACTAGCGTCAGCGGCGCGTCAGTGGGAAGTCGGTGAAGTCGCCATTGGAGCCATAAGCCAGCAATTACGACATGCGAATCACTCGCACACGACGCAGCTGTATGACAATGCTCGTGCGTGGGTGCGGATAGCTCAGTCGGTAGAGCGTTAGGTTTTCAACCAAAGGGTCCTGGGTTCTAGTCCCTGTGGGGGCGAAAATTAATACACTTTCGTAACGTCTAATGTGCTGGCAGTGGAATCACTACAGAAAAGAGTGAGCCCATGCTGCCTTCTGCCATGAGATTGCTTGCAAAGGTGGGAGTTTCAGTTGTCGAGAGACGCTTCTGAGACGTGCAGTCGTGGCCGAGTGGTTAAGGCGTCTGACTTGAAATCAGATTCCCTCTGGGAGCGTAGGTTCGAGTCCTGCCGACTGCGGAAATTTTCTCGCTCTCAGAAGATGGACGTTCAGCTGCATCCTAGCAGTTGCGTCACTACTAAACACGTGGGCCGCCAGCAAGGTGCAGTGTTCTTGGCTCCAGGGTGCAGCGCTACAGTCGTGCCCAGAAGCCACAGCTCATCTCCTCGTCTCACAACCGTCCACCAGGTGTCAGTGCAAGTGTCGCCTCTCTGGGCAGTGCAGATGTGATTATTTCAGCTTGCAGACGATGACGTGTAGCAATTAATGAGCAAACGCAAGTCAAACGTTTTACCGCGTGTATCTGCTAGATACTGCCCCACACACGTTGGAGAGGCTCACTCCTTCCTCTGCCTCGTTCTCTGCACACTAGTTGCACGTGGCATCGATATAGCACAGCTTTTCTAGCGTCAGCGAAGTCAATATTACATGAATCGAGTCGACATGTTTGCTAGTTACGACGATGGAAGCAGAAGAAATGTGTGTGGTACTTTACTGCATCTGCTGTTCGCCTTTCGGCGTCCCTGTGTTCTTTCAGACGAAGATGACTGTGAAATTGGCAACGGGGCAGACGTGCAAAAGAGGGGCGCTGTACGTCAGCCGAAATACCTCAGTTGGGAGAGCGTTAGACTGAAGATCTAAAGGTCCCTGGTTCGATCCCGGGTTTCGGCACGGCTTCGTTTTGAAGCCGACGCCAATGGAATTGCTCTGACTTTGTGATAATGTAACTAGAGCCGAGAACGGACATGACTCTCTTCTGTAACTGTTCTGGTTGTCTAGTGCTTGCCATAAGAGGAACACAGTAGGCAACTCTCTGAGAAGTAAGAAAATAAAAAAACGTCCTACCGACTGCGTTCCCTGTTTTGTGCCAGGAGGTGAAGAACGTCTCCAGCGGAACCGTGAAATGAGCGAAAACGTGGGAAACATTGCATTCGAAGTGCTTGTGAATTTTCCAATTGCCCGATGAGTGTCGACAAAACACGTAAATCCTCTACTCCAACGTATGAGACGTAACGACTGCTGCAGTTTGTTTTTGCATCGTGTGTCAACATTGTTCGATGGTCTGTTACGAGCTTTGCGCGATAAGTTTGCAGACAGCATTCAGGCGACGTTTAACTACTAACAGCTCCATGCAGCGATTGCACAACAGTAAAGGACATGAGTCAATGTGTCGTTGTGCATCGTGAGATGTTTCATAAGGCGTTGTGAGCCCGGATAGCTCAGTCGGTAGAGCATTAGGCTTTTAACCTAAGGGTCCAGGGTTCAAGTCCCTGTTCGGGCGGAAATTTTAATAATTTGGTAGCGTTTCCTCTGGTAGTGGTGGAAACACTACGGAAAAGAATGCAGCAACGCCGTTTTCTGACACCACAGTGCTTTAAACGGTTCAATTTGCACGTGTCGGGAGAACGCTGCGTTCGGGGCAGCCGTGGCCGAGTGGTTAAGGCGTCCGACTCGAAAGTAGTTTCGAATCCCGCCGGCTGCGTGCGATTCTGCGTAAAGAGCAGCAAATACTTTCACACGCATGAATGAGCGTGCAAACCAATGACGCCATTCTAAACAAGACGAAAATTTCCGTTTAAGAATGCTGAGTTTCACGACGGCCGCTGCTTCCTGTGCCTACCGGTCCACCTCGCACTGACGATGTGACTGCAGGAAGCCGTCGCAGGCCCACGAGTGCGCCCCCGTCATTTTCTCGCGCCTTCGCCGAGTTCGTGAGTACACACACGTGCTTGAAATTGTTAGACAGAGTGAAGGTTCATTCCTTTTTAGGAATTGCAATTCAATCAGTCGAGTGCGGCAAAAGCAATGGCGCCGCGTTTCTTTTCAATGATCTCGCAGCTACTTGCAAGTATGTCCATCCCTTAAGACGCCAGAAAACTAGCGTCAGCGGCGCGTCAGTGGGAAGTCGGTGAAGTCGCCATTGGAGCCATAAGCCAGCAATTACGACATGCGAATCACTCGCACACGACGCAGCTGTATGACAATGCTCGTGCGTGGGTGCGGATAGCTCAGTCGGTAGAGCGTTAGGTTTTCAACCAAAGGGTCCTGGGTTCTAGTCCCTGTGGGGGCGAAAATTAATACACTTTCGTAACGTCTAATGTGCTGGCAGTGGAATCACTACAGAAAAGAGTGAGCCCATGCTGCCTTCTGCCATGAGATTGCTTGCAAAGGTGGGAGTTTCAGTTGTCGAGAGACGCTTCTGAGACGTGCAGTCGTGGCCGAGTGGTTAAGGCGTCTGACTTGAAATCAGATTCCCTCTGGGAGCGTAGGTTCGAGTCCTGCCGACTGCGGAAATTTTCTCGCTCTCAGAAGATGGACGTTCAGCTGCATCCTAGCAGTTGCGTCACTACTAAACACGTGGGCCGCCAGCAAGGTGCAGTGTTCTTGGCTCCAGGGTGCAGCGCTACAGTCGTGCCCAGAAGCCACAGCTCATCTCCTCGTCTCACAACCGTCCACCAGGTGTCAGTGCAAGTGTCGCCTCTCTGGGCAGTGCAGATGTGATTATTTCAGCTTGCAGACGATGACGTGTAGCAATTAATGAGCAAACGCAAGTCAAACGTTTTACCGCGTGTATCTGCTAGATACTGCCCCACACACGTTGGAGAGGCTCACTCCTTCCTCTGCCTCGTTCTCTGCACACTAGTTGCACGTGGCATCGATATAGCACAGCTTTTCTAGCGTCAGCGAAGTCAATATTACATGAATCGAGTCGACATGTTTGCTAGTTACGACGATGGAAGCAGAAGAAATGTGTGTGGTACTTTACTGCATCTGCTGTTCGCCTTTCGGCGTCCCTGTGTTCTTTCAGACGAAGATGACTGTGAAATTGGCAACGGGGCAGACGTGCAAAAGAGGGGCGCTGTACGTCAGCCGAAATACCTCAGTTGGGAGAGCGTTAGACTGAAGATCTAAAGGTCCCTGGTTCGATCCCGGGTTTCGGCACGGCTTCGTTTTGAAGCCGACGCCAATGGAATTGCTCTGACTTTGTGATAATGTAACTAGAGCCGAGAACGGACATGACTCTCTTCTGTAACTGTTCTGGTTGTCTAGTGCTTGCCATAAGAGGAACACAGTAGGCAACTCTCTGAGAAGTAAGAAAATAAAAAAACGTCCTACCGACTGCGTTCCCTGTTTTGTGCCAGGAGGTGAAGAACGTCTCCAGCGGAACCGTGAAATGAGCGAAAACGTGGGAAACATTGCATTCGAAGTGTTTGTGAATTTTCCAATTGCCCGATGAGTGTCGACAAAACACGTAAATCCTCTACTCCAACGTATGAGACGTAACGACTGCTGCAGTTTGTTTTTGCATCGTGTGTCAACATTGTTCGATGGTCTGTTACGAGCTTTGCGCGATAAGTTTGCAGACAGCATTCAGGCGACGTTTAACTACTAACAGCTCCATGCAGCGATTGCACAACAGTAAAGGACATGAGTCAATGTGTCGTTGTGCATCGTGAGATGTTTCATAAGGCGTTGTGAGCCCGGATAGCTCAGTCGGTAGAGCATTAGGCTTTTAACCTAAGGGTCCAGGGTTCAAGTCCCTGTTCGGGCGGAAATTTTAATAATTTGGTAGCGTTTCCTCTGGTAGTGGTGGAAACACTACGGAAAAGAATGCAGCAACGCCGTTTTCTGACACCACAGTGCTTTAAACGGTTCAATTTGCACGTGTCGGGAGAACGCTGCGTTCGGGGCAGCCGTGGCCGAGTGGTTAAGGCGTCCGACTCGAAAGTAGTTTCGAATCCCGCCGGCTGCGTGCGATTCTGCGTAAAGAGCAGCAAATACTTTCACACGCATGAATGAGCGTGCAAACCAATGACGCCATTCTAAACAAGACGAAAATTTCCGTTTAAGAATGCTGAGTTTCACGACGGCCGCTGCTTCCTGTGCCTACCGGTCCACCTCGCACTGACGATGTGACTGCAGGAAGCCGTCGCAGGCCCACGAGTGCGCCCCCGTCATTTTCTCGCGCCTTCGCCGAGTTCGTGAGTACACACACGTGCTTGAAATTGTTAGACAGAGTGAAGGTTCATTCCTTTTTAGGAATTGCAATTCAATCAGTCGAGTTCGGCAAAAGCAATGGCGCCGCGTTTCTTTTCAATGATCTCGCAGCTACTTGCAAGTATGTCCATCCCTTAAGACGCCAGAAAACTAGCGTCAGCGGCGCGTCAGTGGGAAGTCGGTGAAGTCGCCATTGGAGCCATAAGCCAGTAATTACGTCATGCGAATCACTCGCACGCCACGCAGCTGTACGATAGCTCAGTCGGTAGAGCGTTTGATTTTCAACCAAAGGGTGTTGGGTTCAAGGCCATGTCTAGGCGAAAATTAATACAATTTCGTAACGGCTAATGTGCTGGCAATGGAAACACTACAGAGAAGAGTGAGGCCACGCCGCTTTCTGCCATTGGATTGCTTCTAAAGGTGCACTTTCACTTGTCGGAAGACGCTACTGCTACCGGCAGTCGTGGCCGAGTGGTTAAGGCGTCTGACTTGAAATCAGATTCCCTCTGGGAGCGTAGGTTCGAGTCCTGCTGACTGCGGAAATTTTGTAGCTCTCAAAAGATGGACGTTCAGCTGCATTCTAGCAGTTGCGTCACTACTAAACACGTGGGTCGCCGGCAATGTGCAGTGTTATTGGCTGCAGCGCTACAGTCGCACCCAGAAGCCACAGCTCATCGCCTCGTCACACTGCCGTCCACCAGGTGTCAGTGCAGATGTGTCCATTTTAGCTTGCAGACAATTACGTGTAGCAATTTATGAGCTAACGCAAGTCAAATGTTTTAGCGTGTGTATCTGCTAGATACTGCCTCTCACATGGTAGAGAGGCTCACTCCTTCTTGTGTCTCGTTCTCTGCACACGAGTTGCACGTGGCATCGATATAGCAAAGGTTTTCTAGAGAAAGCGAAGTCAATATTACATGAATCGAGTCGACATGTTTGCTTCTTACGATGATGGAATCAGAAGAAATGTGTGTGGTACTTCACTGCATCTGCTGCTCGCCTTTCAGCGTCCCTATGTCTTATCAGACGAAGATGACTGTGAAATTGGCGGCGATTCAGAGGTTAACGAAGACGCGCAAATCTGCGGACTTAGGTGTGAGCCGAAATAGCTCAGTTGGGAGAGCGTTAGACTGAAGATCTAAAGGTCCCTGGTTCGATCCCGGGTTTCGGCAAGCGTATGTTTTGAAGCTGATGCCAATGGAATTGCTCCGAGTCTGTGATGATGTAAGTACTGCCGAGAACAAATATGACTCTGTCCTGTAACTGTTCAGGTTGTCTAGTGCTTGCCGTAAGAGGAACACAGTAGGCAACTCCCTGAGAAGTAAGAAAATACGAAAAGTCCTACCGACTGCGTTCCTTTTTTTGTGTCAGGAGGTGAAGAACGTCTCCAACGGAACCGTGAAATGAGCGAAAACGTGGGAAGCATTGCATTCGAAATGCTTGTGAAATTTCCAATTACTCAGTGAGTGTCGACAAAACACGTAAATCCTCTACTCCAACGTATGAGACCTAACGACTGCTGCGGTTTGTTTTTGCATCGGGTGTCAGCATTCTTCGATAGTCTGCTACAAGCTTAGCGCGACACGTTTGTAGACAGCATTCAGGCAACGTTTAATTAGTAACAGCTCCATGCAGCGATAGCACAGCTGTGAAGGACATGAGTCAATGTACAGCTGTGCATCGTGGGATGTTCTGTACTGTCGTGTGAGCCCGGATAGCTCAGTCGGTAGAGCATTAGGCTTTTTAACCTAAGGGTCCAGGGTTCAAGTCCCTGTTCGGGCGGAAATTTTAATAATTTGGTAGCGTTTCCTCTGGTAGTGGTGGAAACACTACGGAAAAGAATGCAGCTACGCCGTTTTCTGATGCCACATAGCTTTAAACCGTAGAAGTTGCATGTGTCGGAGAACCTCGACCTACGGGCAGTCGTGGCGGGGTGGTTAAGGCGTCTGACTCGAAATCAGATTCCCTCTGGGAGCGTAGGTTCGAATCCTACCGGCTGCGTGCGATTTTGCGTAAAGAGGAGCAAATATTTTCACACACGTGAACGCGGTTGCAAACCGATGGCGCCATCTTCAACAAGACGAAAATTTCCGTTTAACAATACTGAGTGTCGCGACGGCTGCTGCTTACTGTGGCTACCGGTTCTCCTCTCACTGACGCTGGGACTGCAGAAAGCCGTCGCAGGCCCACGAGTGCGCTCCCGTCATTTTCTCGCGTCGACGCCGAGTTCGTGAGTACACAGACGTGCTTGGAAGCGTTGGACAGAGCCAACATTCATTTCTCTCTTTTTTAAGAATCGCAATTCAGTCATTCGAGTGCGGAAAAAGCAATGGTGCAGCGTTTCTTTTCTTAAGATCTCGCAGCTACTTGCAAGTATGTCGACCACTTAAGACGACAGAAAACTAGCGTCAGCGGTTTGTCAGTGGGAAGTCGGTGAAGTCGCCATTGGAGCCATAAGCCAGTAATTACGTCATGCGAATCACTCGCACGCCACGCAGCTGTACGATAGCTCAGTCGGTAGAGCGTTTGATTTTCAACCAAAGGGTGTTGGGTTCAAGGCCATGTCTAGGCGAAAATTAATACAATTTCGTAACGGCTAATGTGCTGGCAATGGAAACACTACAGAGAAGAGTGAGGCCACGCCGCTTTCTGCCATTGGATTGCTTCTAAAGGTGCACTTTCACTTGTCGGAAGACGCTACTGCTACCGGCAGTCGTGGCCGAGTGGTTAAGGCGTCTGACTTGAAATCAGATTCCCTCTGGGAGCGTAGGTTCGAGTCCTGCTGACTGCGGAAATTTTGTAGCTCTCAAAAGATGGACGTTCAGCTGCATTCTAGCAGTTGCGTCACTACTAAACACGTGGGTCGCCGGCAATGTGCAGTGTTATTGGCTGCAGCGCTACAGTCGCACCCAGAAGCCACAGCTCATCGCCTCGTCACACTGCCGTCCACCAGGTGTCAGTGCAGATGTGTCCATTTTAGCTTGCAGACAATTACGTGTAGCAATTTATGAGCTAACGCAAGTCAAATGTTTTAGCGTGTGTATCTGCTAGATACTGCCTCTCACATGGTAGAGAGGCTCACTCCTTCTTGTGTCTCGTTCTCTGCACACGAGTTGCACGTGGCATCGATATAGCAAAGGTTTTCTAGAGAAAGCGAAGTCAATATTACATGAATCGAGTCGACATGTTTGCTTCTTA
This sequence comes from Schistocerca gregaria, assembly GCF_023897955.1. NCBI lineage: Eukaryota > Metazoa > Arthropoda > Insecta > Orthoptera > Acrididae > Schistocerca > Schistocerca gregaria. The sequence goes on along the minus strand of NW_026061867.1, from coordinate 73,588 downwards.
CGATGATGGAATCAGAAGAAATGTGTGTGGTACTTCACTGCATCTGCTGCTCGCCTTTCAGCGTCCCTATGTCTTATCAGACGAAGATGACTGTGAAATTGGCGGCGATTCAGAGGTTAACGAAGACGCGCAAATCTGCGGACTTAAGTGTGAGCCGAAATAGTTCAGTTGGGAGAGCGTTAGACTGAAGATCTAAAGGTCCCTGGTTCGATCCCGGGTTTCGGCAAGCGTATGTTTTGAAGCTGATGCCAATGGAATTGCTCCGAGTCTGTGATGATGTAAGTACTGCCGAGAACAAATATGACTCTGTCCTGTAACTGTTCAGGTTGTCTAGTGCTTGCCGTAAGAGGAACACAGTAGGCAACTCCCTGAGAAGTAAGAAAATACGAAAAGTCCTACCGACTGCGTTCCTTTTTTTGTGTCAGGAGGTGAAGAACGTCTCCAACGGAACCGTGAAATGAGCGAAAACGTGGGAAGCATTGCATTCGAAATGCTTGTGAAATTTCCAATTACTCAGTGAGTGTCGACAAAACACGTAAATCCTCTACTCCAACGTATGAGACCTAACGACTGCTGCGGTTTGTTTTTGCATCGGGTGTCAGCATTCTTCGATAGTCTGCTACAAGCTTAGCGCGACACGTTTGTAGACAGCATTCAGGCAACGTTTAATTAGTAACAGCTCCATGCAGCGATAGCACAGCTGTGAAGGACATGAGTCAATGTACAGCTGTGCATCGTGGGATGTTCTGTACTGTCGTGTGAGCCCGGATAGCTCAGTCGGTAGAGCATTAGGCTTTTTAACCTAAGGGTCCAGGGTTCAAGTCCCTGTTCGAGCGGATATTTTAATACTTTGGTAGCGATTCCTCTGGTAGCGGTGGAAACACTACGGAAAAGAATGCAGCTACGCCGTTTTCTGATGCCACATAGCTTTAAACCGTAGAAGTTGCATGTGTCGGAGAACCTCGACCTACGGGCAGTCGTGGCGGGGTGGTTAAGGCGTCTGACTCGAAATCAGATTCCCTCTGGGAGCGTAGGTTCGAATCCTACCGGCTGCGTGCGATTTTGCGTAAAGAGGAGCAAATATTTTCACACACGTGAACGCGGTTGCAAACCGATGGCGCCATCTTCAACAAGACGAAAATTTCCGTTTAACAATACTGAGTGTCGCGACGGCTGCTGCTTACTGTGGCTACCGGTTCTCCTCTCACTGACGCTGGGACTGCAGAAAGCCGTCGCAGGCCCACGAGTGCGCTCCCGTCATTTTCTCGCGTCGACGCCGAGTTCGTGAGTACACAGACGTGTTGGAAGCGTTGGACAGAGCCAACATTCATTTCTCTCTTTTTTAAGAATCGCAATTCAGTCATTCGAGTGCGGAAAAAGCAATGGTGCAGCGTTTCTTTTCTTAAGATCTCGCAGCTACTTGCAAGTATGTCGACCACTTAAGACGACAGAAAACTAGCGTCAGCGGTGCGTCAGTGGGAAGTCGGTGAAGTCGCCATTGGAGCCATAAGCCAGTAATTACGTCATGCGAATCACTCGCACGCCACGCAGCTGTACGATAGCTCAGTCGGTAGAGCGTTTGATTTTCAACCAAAGGGTGTTGGGTTCAAGGCCATGTCTAGGCGAAAATTAATACAATTTCGTAACGGCTAATGTGCTGGCAATGGAAACACTACAGAGAAGAGTGAGGCCACGCCGCTTTCTGCCATTGGATTGCTTCTAAAGGTGCACTTTCACTTGTCGGAAGACGCTACTGCTACCGGCAGTCGTGGCCGAGTGGTTAAGGCGTCTGACTTGAAATCAGATTCCCTCTGGGAGCGTAGGTTCGAGTCCTGCTGACTGCGGAAATTTTGTAGCTCTCAAAAGATGGACGTTCAGCTGCATTCTAGCAGTTGCGTCACTACTAAACACGTGGGTCGCCGGCAATGTGCAGTGTTATTGGCTGCAGCGCTACAGTCGCACCCAGAAGCCACAGCTCATCGCCTCGTCACACTGCCGTCCACCAGGTGTCAGTGCAGATGTGTCCATTTTAGCTTGCAGACAATTACGTGTAGCAATTTATGAGCTAACGCAAGTCAAATGTTTTAGCGTGTGTATCTGCTAGATACTGCCTCTCACATGGTAGAGAGGCTCACTCCTTCTTGTGTCTCGTTCTCTGCACACGAGTTGCACGTGGCATCGATATAGCAAAGGTTTTCTAGAGAAAGCGAAGTCAATATTACATGAATCGAGTCGACATGTTTGCTTCTTACGATGATGGAATCAGAAGAAATGTGTGTGGTACTTCACTGCATCTGCTGCTCGCCTTTCAGCGTCCCTATGTCTTATCAGACGAAGATGACTGTGAAATTGGCGGCGATTCAGAGGTTAACGAAGACGCGCAAATCTGCGGACTTAGGTGTGAGCCGAAATAGCTCAGTTGGGAGAGCGTTAGACTGAAGATCTAAAGGTCCCTGGTTCGATCCCGGGTTTCGGCAAGCGTATGTTTTGAAGCTGATGCCAATGGAATTGCTCCGAGTCTGTGATGATGTAGGTACAGCCGATAACAAAAATGACTCTATCCTGTAACTGTTCAGGTTGTCTAGTGCTTGCCGTAAGAGGAACACAGTAGGCAACTCCCTGAGAAGTAAGAAAATACGAAAAGTCCTACCGACTGCGTTCCTTTTTTTGTGTCAGGAGGTGAAGAACGTCTCCAACGGAACCGTGAAATGAGCGAAAACGTGGGAAGCATTGCATTCGAAATGCTTGTGAAATTTCCAATTACTCAGTGAGTGTCGACAAAACACGTAAATCCTCTACTCCAACGTATGAGACCTAACGACTGCTGCGGTTTGTTTTTGCATCGGGTGTCAGCATTCTTCGATAGTCTGCTACAAGCTTAGCGCGACACGTTTGTAGACAGCATTCAGGCGACGTTTAATTAGTAACAGCTCCATGCAGCGATAGCACAGCTGTGAAGGACATGAGTCAATGTACAGCTGTGCATCGTGGGATGTTCTGTACTGTCGTGTGAGCCCGGATAGCTCAGTCGGTAGAGCATTAGGCTTTTTAACCTAAGGGTCCAGGGTTCAAGTCCCTGTTCGAGCGGATATTTTAATACTTTGGTAGCGATTCCTCTGGTAGCGGTGGAAACACTACGGAAAAGAATGCAGCTACGCCGTTTTCTGATGCCACATAGCTTTAAACCGTAGAAGTTGCATGTGTCGGAGAACCTCGACCTACGGGCAGTCGTGGCGGGGTGGTTAAGGCGTCTGACTCGAAATCAGATTCCCTCTGGGAGCGTAGGTTCGAATCCTACCGGCTGCGTGCGATTTTGCGTAAAGAGGAGCAAATATTTTCACACACGTGAACGCGGTTGCAAACCGATGGCGCCATCTTCAACAAGACGAAAATTTCCGTTTAACAATACTGAGTGTCGCGACGGCTGCTGCTTACTGTGGCTACCGGTTCTCCTCTCACTGACGCTGGGACTGCAGAAAGCCGTCGCAGGCCCACGAGTGCGCTCCCGTCATTTTCTCGCGTCGACGCCGAGTTCGTGAGTACACAGACGTGTTGGAAGCGTTGGACAGAGCCAACATTCATTTCTCTCTTTTTTAAGAATCGCAATTCAGTCATTCGAGTGCGGAAAAAGCAATGGTGCAGCGTTTCTTTTCTTTAGATCTCGCAGCTACTTGCAAGTATGTCGACCACTTAAGACGACAGAAAACTAGCGTCAGCGGTGCGTCAGTGGGAAGTCGGTGAAGTCGCCATTGGAGCCATAAGCCAGTAATTACGTCATGCGAATCACTCGCACGCCACGCAGCTGTACGATAGCTCAGTCGGTAGAGCGTTTGATTTTCAACCAAAGGGTGTTGGGTTCAAGGCCATGTCTAGGCGAAAATTAATACAATTTCGTAACGGCTAATGTGCTGGCAATGGAAACACTACAGAGAAGAGTGAGGCCACGCCGCTTTCTGCCATTGGATTGCTTCTAAAGGTGCACTTTCACTTGTCGGAAGACGCTACTGCTACCGGCAGTCGTGGCCGAGTGGTTAAGGCGTCTGACTTGAAATCAGATTCCCTCTGGGAGCGTAGGTTCGAGTCCTGCTGACTGCGGAAATTTTGTAGCTCTCAAAAGATGGACGTTCAGCTGCATTCTAGCAGTTGCGTCACTACTAAACACGTGGGTCGCCGGCAATGTGCAGTGTTATTGGCTGCAGCGCTACAGTCGCACCCAGAAGCCACAGCTCATCGCCTCGTCACACTGCCGTCCACCAGGTGTCAGTGCAGATGTGTCCATTTTAGCTTGCAGACAATTACGTGTAGCATTTTATGAGCTAACGCAAGTCAAATGTTTTAGCGTGTGTATCTGCTAGATACTGCCTCTCACATGGTAGAGAGGCTCACTCCTTCTTGTGTCTCGTTCTCTGCACACGAGTTGCACGTGGCATCGATATAGCAAAGGTTTTCTAGAGAAAGCGAAGTCAATATTACATGAATCGAGTCGACATGTTTGCTTCTTACGATGATGGAATCAGAAGAAATGTGTGTGGTACTTCACTGCATCTGCTGCTCGCCTTTCAGCGTCCCTATGTCTTATCAGACGAAGATGACTGTGAAATTGGCGGCGATTCAGAGGTTAACGAAGACGCGCAAATCTGCGGACTTAGGTGTGAGCCGAAATAGCTCAGTTGGGAGAGCGTTAGACTGAAGATCTAAAGGTCCCTGGTTCGATCCCGGGTTTCGGCAAGCGTATGTTTTGAAGCTGATGCCAATGGAATTGCTCCGAGTCTGTGATGATGTAGGTACAGCCGATAACAAAAATGACTCTATCCTGTAACTGTTCAGGTTGTCTAGTGCTTGCCGTAAGAGGAACACAGTAGGCAACTCCCTGAGAAGTAAGAAAATACGAAAAGTCCTACCGACTGCGTTCCTTTTTTTGTGTCAGGAGGTGAAGAACGTCTCCAACGGAACCGTGAAATGAGCGAAAACGTGGGAAGCATTGCATTCGAAATGCTTGTGAAATTTCCAATTACTCAGTGAGTGTCGACAAAACACGTAAATCCTCTACTCCAACGTATGAGACCTAACGACTGCTGCGGTTTGTTTTTGCATCGGGTGTCAGCATTCTTCGATAGTCTGCTACAAGCTTAGCGCGACACGTTTGTAGACAGCATTCAGGCGACGTTTAATTAGTAACAGCTCCATGCAGCGATAGCACAGCTGTGAAGGACATGAGTCAATGTACAGCTGTGCATCGTGGGATGTTCTGTACTGTCGTGTGAGCCCGGATAGCTCAGTCGGTAGAGCATTAGGCTTTTTAACCTAAGGGTCCAGGGTTCAAGTCCCTGTTCGAGCGGATATTTTAATACTTTGGTAGCGATTCCTCTGGTAGCGGTGGAAACACTACGGAAAAGAATGCAGCTACGCCGTTTTCTGATGCCACATAGCTTTAAACCGTAGAAGTTGCATGTGTCGGAGAACCTCGACCTACGGGCAGTCGTGGCGGGGTGGTTAAGGCGTCTGACTCGAAATCAGATTCCCTCTGGGAGCGTAGGTTCGAATCCTACCGGCTGCGTGCGATTTTGCGTAAAGAGGAGCAAATATTTTCACACACGTGAACGCGGTTGCAAACCGATGGCGCCATCTTCAACAAGACGAAAATTTCCGTTTAACAATACTGAGTGTCGCGACGGCTGCTGCTTACTGTGGCTACCGGTTCTCCTCTCACTGACGCTGGGACTGCAGAAAGCCGTCGCAGGCCCACGAGTGCGCTCCCGTCATTTTCTCGCGTCGACGCCGAGTTCGTGAGTACACAGACGTGCTTGGAAGCGTTGGACAGAGCCAACATTCATTTCTCTCTTTTTTAAGAATCGCAATTCAGTCATTCGAGTGCGGAAAAAGCAATGGTGCAGCGTTTCTTTTCTTAAGATCTCGCAGCTACTTGCAAGTATGTCGACCACTTAAGACGACAGAAAACTAGCGTCAGCGGTGCGTCAGTGGGAAGTCGGTGAAGTCGCCATTGGAGCCATAAGCCAGTAATTACGTCATGCGAATCACTCGCACGCCACGCAGCTGTACGATAGCTCAGTCGGTAGAGCGTTTGATTTTCAACCAAAGGGTGTTGGGTTCAAGGCCATGTCTAGGCGAAAATTAATACAATTTCGTAACGGCTAATGTGCTGGCAATGGAAACACTACAGAGAAGAGTGAGGCCACGCCGCTTTCTGCCATTGGATTGCTTCTAAAGGTGCACTTTCACTTGTCGGAAGACGCTACTGCTACCGGCAGTCGTGGCCGAGTGGTTAAGGCGTCTGACTTGAAATCAGATTCCCTCTGGGAGCGTAGGTTCGAGTCCTGCTGACTGCGGAAATTTTGTAGCTCTCAAAAGATGGACGTTCAGCTGCATTCTAGCAGTTGCGTCACTACTAAACACGTGGGTCGCCGGCAATGTGCAGTGTTATTGGCTGCAGCGCTACAGTCGCACCCAGAAGCCACAGCTCATCGCCTCGTCACACTGCCGTCCACCAGGTGTCAGTGCAGATGTGTCCATTTTAGCTTGCAGACAATTACGTGTAGCAATTTATGAGCTAACGCAAGTCAAATGTTTTAGCGTGTGTATCTGCTAGATACTGCCTCTCACATGGTAGAGAGGCTCACTCCTTCTTGTGTCTCGTTCTCTGCGCACGAGTTGCACGTGGCATCGATATAGCAAAGGTTTTCTAGAGAAAGCGAAGTCAATATTACATGAATCGAGTCGACATGTTTGCTTCTTACGATGATGGAATCAGAAGAAATGTGTGTGGTACTTCACTGCATCTGCTGCTCGCCTTTCAGCGTCCCTATGTCTTATCAGACGAAGATGACTGTGAAATTGGCGGCGATTCAGAGGTTAACGAAGACGCGCAAATCTGCGGACTTAGGTGTGAGCCGAAATAGCTCAGTTGGGAGAGCGTTAGACTGAAGATCTAAAGGTCCCTGGTTCGATCCCGGGTTTCGGCAAGCGTATGTTTTGAAGCTGATGCCAATGGAATTGCTCCGAGTCTGTGATGATGTAGGTACAGCCGATAACAAAAATGACTCTATCCTGTAACTGTTCAGGTTGTCTAGTGCTTGCCGTAAGAGGAACACAGTAGGCAACTCCCTGAGAAGTACGAAAATACGAAAAGTCCTACCGACTGCGTTCCTTTTTTTGTGTCAGGAGGTGAAGAACGTCTCCAACGGAACCGTGAAATGAGCGAAAACGTGGGAAGCATTGCATTCGAAATGCTTGTGAAATTTCCAATTACTCAGTGAGTGTCGACAAAACACGTAAATCCTCTACTCCAACGTATGAGACCTAACGACTGCTGCGGTTTGTTTTTGCATCGGGTGTCAGCATTCTTCGATAGTCTGCTACAAGCTTAGCGCGACACGTTTGTAGACAGCATTCAGGCGACGTTTAATTAGTAACAGCTCCATGCAGCGATAGCACAGCTGTGAAGGACATGAGTCAATGTACAGCTGTGCATCGTGGGATGTTCTGTACTGTCGTGTGAGCCCGGATAGCTCAGTCGGTAGAGCATTAGGCTTTTTAACCTAAGGGTCCAGGGTTCAAGTCCCTGTTCGAGCGGATATTTTAATACTTTGGTAGCGATTCCTCTGGTAGCGGTGGAAACACTACGGAAAAGAATGCAGCTACGCCGTTTTCTGATGCCACATAGCTTTAAACCGTAGAAGTTGCATGTGTCGGAGAACCTCGACCTACGGGCAGTCGTGGCGGGGTGGTTAAGGCGTCTGACTCGAAATCAGATTCCCTCTGGGAGCGTAGGTTCGAATCCTACCGGCTGCGTGCGATTTTGCGTAAAGAGGAGCAAATATTTTCACACACGTGAACGCGGTTGCAAACCGATGGCGCCATCTTCAACAAGACGAAAATTTCCGTTTAACAATACTGAGTGTCGCGACGGCTGCTGCTTACTGTGGCTACCGGTTCTCCTCTCACTGACGCTGGGACTGCAGAAAGCCGTCGCAGGCCCACGAGTGCGCTCCCGTCATTTTCTCGCGTCGACGCCGAGTTCGTGAGTACACAGACGTGCTTGGAAGCGTTGGACAGAGCCAACATTCATTTCTCTCTTTTTTAAGAATCGCAATTCAGTCATTCGAGTGCGGAAAAAGCAATGGTGCAGCGTTTCTTTTCTTAAGATCTCGCAGCTACTTGCAAGTATGTCGACCACTTAAGACGACAGTAAACTAGCGTCAGCGGTGCGTCAGTGGGAAGTCGGTGAAGTCGCCATTGGAGCCACAAGCCAGTAATTACGTCATGCGAATCACTCGCACGCAACGCAGCTGTACGATAGCTCAGTCGGTAGAGCGTTTGATTTTCAACCAAAGGGTGTTGGGTTCAAGGCCATGTCTAGGCGAAAATTAATACAATTTCGTAACGGCTAATGTGCTGGCAATGGAAACACTACAGAGAAGAGTGAGGCCACGCCGCTTTCTGCCATTGGATTGCTTCTAAAGGTGCACTTTCACTTGTCGGAAGACGCTACTGCTACCGGCAGTCGTGGCCGAGTGGTTAAGGCGTCTGACTTGAAATCAGATTCCCTCTGGGAGCGTAGGTTCGAGTCCTGCTGACTGCGGAAATTTTGTAGCTCTCAAAAGATGGACGTTCAGCTGCATTCTAGCAGTTGCGTCACTACTAAACACGTGGGTCGCCGGCAATGTGCAGTGTTATTGGCTGCAGCGCTACAGTCGCACCCAGAAGCCACAGCTCATCGCCTCGTCACACTGCCGTCCACCAGGTGTCAGTGCAGATGTGTCCATTTTAGCTTGCAGACAATTACGTGTAGCAATTTATGAGCTAACGCAAGTCAAATGTTTTAGCGTGTGTATCTGCTAGATACTGCCTCTCACATGGTAGAGAGGCTCACTCCTTCTTGTGTCTCGTTCTCTGCACACGAGTTGCACGTGGCATCGATATAGCAAAGGTTTTCTAGAGAAAGCGAAGTCAATATTACATGAATCGAGTCGACATGTTTGCTTCTTACGATGATGGAATCAGAAGAAATGTGTGTGGTACTTCACTGCATCTGCTGCTCGCCTTTCAGCGTCCCTATGTCTTATCAGACGAAGATGACTGTGAAATTGGCGGCGATTCAGAGGTTAACGAAGACGCGCAAATCTGCGGACTTAGGTGTGAGCCGAAATAGCTCAGTTGGGAGAGCGTTAGACTGAAGATCTAAAGGTCCCTGGTTCGATCCCGGGTTTCGGCAAGTGTTTGTTTTGAAGCTGATGCCAATGGAATTGCTCCGAGTCTGTGATGATGTAAGTACTGCCGAGAACAAATATGACTCTGTCCTGTAACTGTTCAGGTTGTCTAGTGCTTGCCGTAAGAGGAACACAGTAGGCAACTCCCTGAGAAGTAAGAAAATACGAAAAGTCCTACCGACTGCGTTCCTTTTTTTGTGTCAGGAGGTGAAGAACGTCTCCAACGGAACCGTGAAATGAGCGAAAACGTGGGAAGCATTGCATTCGAAATGCTTGTGAAATTTCCAATTACTCAGTGAGTGTCGACAAAACACGTAAATCCTCTACTCCAACGTATGAGACCTAACGACTGCTGCGGTTTGTTTTTGCATCGGGTGTCAGCATTCTTCGATAGTCTGCTACAAGCTTAGCGCGACACGTTTGTAGACAGCATTCAGGCGACGTTTAATTAGTAACAGCTCCATGCAGCGATAGCACAGCTGTGAAGGACATGAGTCAATGTACAGCTGTGCATCGTGGGATGTTCTGTACTGTCGTGTGAGCCCGGATAGCTCAGTCGGTAGAGCATTAGGCTTTTTAACCTAAGGGTCCAGGGTTCAAGTCCCTGTTCGAGCGGATATTTTAATACTTTGGTAGCGATTCCTCTGGTAGCGGTGGAAACACTACGGAAAAGAATGCAGCTACGCCGTTTTCTGATGCCACATAGCTTTAAACCGTAGAAGTTGCATGTGTCGGAGAACCTCGACCTACGGGCAGTCGTGGCGGGGTGGTTAAGGCGTCTGACTCGAAATCAGATTCCCTCTGGGAGCGTAGGTTCGAATCCTACCGGCTGCGTGCGATTTTGCGTAAAGAGGAGCAAATATTTTCACACACGTGAACGCGGTTGCAAACCGATGGCGCCATCTTCAACAAGACGAAAATTTCCGTTTAACAATACTGAGTGTCGCGACGGCTGCTGCTTACTGTGGCTACCGGTTCTCCTCTCACTGACGCTGGGACTGCAGAAAGCCGTCGCAGGCCCACGAGTGCGCTCCCGTCATTTTCTCGCGTCGACGCCGAGTTCGTGAGTACACAGACGTGCTTGGAAGCGTTGGACAGAGCCAACATTCATTTCTCTCTTTTTTAAGAATCGCAATTCAGTCATTCGAGTGCGGAAAAAGCAATGGTGCAGCGTTTCTTTTCTTAAGATCTCGCAGCTACTTGCAAGTATGTCGACCACTTAAGACGACAGTAAACTAGCGTCAGCGGTGCGTCAGTGGGAAGTCGGTGAAGTCGCCATTGGAGCCACAAGCCAGTAATTACGTCATGCGAATCACTCGCACGCAACGCAGCTGTACGATAGCTCAGTCGGTAGAGCGTTTGATTTTCAACCAAAGGGTGTTGGGTTCAAGGCCATGTCTAGGCGAACATTAATACAATTTCGTAACGGCTAATGTGCTGGCAATGGAAACACTACAGAAAAGAGTTAGGCCACGCAGCTTTCTGCCATTGGATTGCTTCTAAAGTTGGACTTTCACTTGTCGGAAGACGCTATTGCCATCGGCAGTCGTGGCCGAGTGGTTAAGGCGTCTGACTTGAAATCAGATTCCCTCTGGGAGCGTAGGTTCGAGTCCTGCCGACTGCGAAAATTTTCTCGCTCTCAGAAGATGGACGTTCAGCTGCATCCTAGCAGTTGCGTCTCTACTAAACACGTGGGTCTCCAGCAATGTGCAGTGTTCTTTGGCGCAGCGCTACAGTCGCTCCCAGAAGCCACAGCTCATCTCCTCGTCTCACTGCCGTCCACCAAGTGTCAGTGCAAGTGTCGCCTCTCTGGGCAGTGCAGATGTGTCCATTTTAGCTTGCAGACGGTGACGTGTAGCAATTTATGAGCTAACGCAAGTCAAATGTTTTAGCGTGTGTATCTGCTAGATACTGCCTCTCACATGGTAGAGAGGCTCACTCCTTCTTGTGTCTCGTTCTCTGCACACGAGTTGCACGTGGCATCGATATAGCAAAGGTTTTCTAGAGAAAGCGAAGTCAATATTACATGAATCGAGTCGACATGTTTGCTTCTTACGATGATGGAATCAGAAGAAATGTGTGTGGTACTTCACTGCATCTGCTGCTCGCCTTTCAGCGTCCCTATGTCTTATCAGACGAAGATGACTGTGAAATTGGCGGCGATTTAGAGGTTAACGAAGACGCGCAAATCTGCGGACTTAGGTGTGAGCCGAAATAGCTCAGTTGGGAGAGCGTTAGACTGAAGATCTAAAGGTCCCTGGTTCGATCCCGGGTTTCGGCAAGCGTATGTTTTGAAGCTGATGCCAATGGAATTGCTCCGAGTCTGTGATGATGTAGGTACAGCCGATAACAAAAATGACTCTATCCTGTAACTGTTCAGGTTGTCTAGTGCTTGCCGTAAGAGGAACACAGTAGGCAACTCCCTGAGAAGTAAGAAAATACGAAAAGTCCTACCGACTGCGTTCCTTTTTTTGTGTCAGGAGGTGAAGAACGTCTCCAACGGAACCGTGAAATGAGCGAAAACGTGGGAAGCATTGCATTCGAAATGCTTGTGAAATTTCCAATTACTCAGTGAGTGTCGACAAAACACGTAAATCCACTACTCCAACGTATGAGACCTAACGACTGCTGCGGTTTGTTTTTGCATCGGGTGTCAGCATTCTTCGATAGTCTGCTACAAGCTTAGCGCGACACGTTTGTAGACAGCATTCAGGCGACGTTTAATTAGTAACAGCTCCATGCAGCGATAGCACAGCTGTGAAGGACATGAGTCAATGTACAGCTGTGCATCGTGGGATGTTCTGTACTGTCGTGTGAGCCCGGATAGCTCAGTCGGTAGAGCATAAGGCTTTTTAACCTAAGGGTCCAGGGTTCAAGTCCCTGTTCGAGCGGATATTTTAATACTTTGGTAGCGATTCCTCTGGTAGCGGTGGAAACACTACGGAAAAGAATGCAGCTACGCCGTTTTCTGATGCCACATAGCTTTAAACCGTAGAAGTTGCATGTGTCGGAGAACCTCGACCTACGGGCAGTCGTGGCGGGGTGGTTAAGGCGTCTGACTCGAAATCAGATTCCCTCTGGGAGCGTAGGTTCGAATCCTACCGGCTGCGTGCGATTTTGCGTAAAGAGGAGCAAATATTTTCACACACGTGAACGCGGTTGCAAACCGATGGCGCCATCTTCAACAAGACGAAAATTTCCGTTTAACAATACTGAGTGTCGCGACCGCTGCTGCTTACTGTGGCTACCGGTTCTCCTCTCACTGACGCTGGGACTGCAGAAAGCCGTCGCAGGCCCACGAGTGCGCTCCCGTCATTTTCTCGCGTCGACGCCGAGTTCGTGAGTACACAGACGTGCTTGGAAGCGTTGGACAGAGCCAACATTCATTTCTCTCTTTTTTAAGAATCGCAATTCAGTCATTCGAGTGCGGAAAAAGCAATGGTGCAGCGTTTCTTTTCTTAAGATCTCGCAGCTACTTGCAAGTATGTCGACCACTTAAGACGACAGTAAACTAGCGTCAGTGGGAAGTCGGTGAAGTCGCCATTGGAGCCACAAGCCAGTAATTACGTCATGCGAATCACTCGCACGCAACGCAGCTGTACGATAGCTCAGTCGGTAGAGCGTTTGATTTTCAACCAAAGGGTGTTGGGTTCAAGGCCATGTCTAGGCGAAAATTAATACAATTTCGTAACGGCTAATGTGCTGGCAATGGAAACACTACAGAAAAGAGTTAGGCCACGCAGCTTTCTGCCATTGGATTGCTTCTAAAGTTGGACTTTCACTTGTCGGAAGACACTATTGCCACCGGCAGTCGTGGCCGAGTGGTTAAGGCGTCTGACTTGAAATCAGATTCCCTCTGGGAGCGTAGGTTCGAGTCCTGCCGACTGCGGAAATTTTGTAGCTCATCAAAAGATGGACGTTCAGCTGCATTCTAGCAGTTGCGTCACTACTAAACACGTGGGTCGCCGGCAATGTGCAGTGTTATTGGCTGCAGCGCTACAGTCGCACCCAGAAGCCACAGCTCATTGCCTCGTCACACTGCCGTCCACCAGGTGTCAGTGCAGATGTGTCCATTTTAGCTTGCAGACGGTGACGTGTAGCAATTTATGAGCTAACGCAAGTCAAATGTTTTAGCGTGTGTATCTGCTAGATACTGCCTCTCACATGGTAGAGAGGCTCACTCCTTCTTGTGTCTCGTTCTCTGCACACGAGTTGCACGTGGCATCGATATAGCAAAGGTTTTCTAGAGCCAGCGAAGTCAATATTACATGAATCGAGTCGACATGTTTGCTTCTTACGATGATGGAATCAGAAGAAATGTGTGTGGTACTTCACTGCATCTGCTGCTCGCCTTTCAGCGTCCCTATGTCTTATCAGACGAAGATGACTGTGAAATTGGCGGCGATTCAGAGGTTAACGAAGACGCGCAAATCTGCGGACTTAGGTGTGAGCCGAAATAGCTCAGTTGGGAGAGCGTTAGACTGAAGATCTAAAGGTCCCTTGTTCGATCCCGGGTTTCGGCAAGCGTATGTTTCGAAGCTGATGCCAATGGAATTGCTCCGAGTCTGTGATGATGTAGGTACAGCCGAGAACAAAAATGACTCTATCCTGTAACTGTTCAGGTTGTCTAGTGCTTGCCGTAAGAGGAACACAGTAGGCAACTCCCTGAGAAGTAAGAAAATACGAAAAGTCCTACCGACTGCGTTCCTTTTTTTGTGTCAGGAGGTGAAGAACGTCTCCAACGGAACCGTGAAATGAGCGAAAACGTGGGAAGCATTGCATTCGAAATGCTTGTGAAATTTCCAATTACTCAGTGAGTGTCGACAAAACACGTAAATCCTCTACTCCAACGTATGAGACCTAACGACTGCTGCGGTTTGTTTTTGCATTGTGTGTCAGCATTCTTCGATAGTCTGCTACGAGCTTAGCGCGACACGTTTGTAGACAGCATTCAGGCGACGTTTAATTAGTAACAGCTCCAAGCAGCGATAGCACAGCTGTGAAGGACATGAGTCAATGTACAGCTGTGCATCGTGGGATGTTCTCTACTGTCGTGTGAGCCCGGATAGCTCAGTCGGTAGAGCATTAGGCTTTTAACGTAAGGGTCCAGGTTCAAGTCCCTTGTTCGGGCGGAAATTTTAATACTTTGGTAGCGATTCCTCTGGTAGCGATGGAAACACTACGGAAAAGAATGCAGCTACGCCGTTTTCTGATGCCACATAGCTTTAAACCGTAGAAGTTGCATGTGTCGGAGAACCTCGACCTACGGGCAGTCGTGGCCGAGTGGTTAAGGCGTCTGACTCGAAATCAGATTCCCTCTGGGAGCGTAGGTTCGAATCCTACCGGCTGCGTGCGATTTTGCGTAAAGAGGAGCAAATATTTTCACACACGTGAACGCGGTTGCAAACCGATGGCGCCATCTTCAACAAGACGAAAATTTCCGTTTAACAATACTGAGTGTCGCGACGGCTGCTGCTTACTGTGGCTACAGGTTCTCCTCTCACTGACGCTGGGACTGCAGAAAGCCGTCGCAGGCCAGACGAGTGCGCTCCCGTCATTTTCTCGCGTCGACGCCGAGTTCGTGAGTACACAGACGTGCTTGGAAGCGTTGGACAGAGCCAACATTCATTTCTCTCTTTTTTAAGAATCGCAATTCAGTCATTCGAGTGCGGAAAAAGCAATGGTGCAGCGTTTCTTTTCTTAAGATCTCGCAGCTACTTGCAAGTATGTCGACCACTTAAGACGACAGTAAACTAGCGTCAGCGGTGCGTCAGTGGGAAGTCGGTGAAGTCGCCATTGGAGCCACAAGCCAGTAATTACGTCATGCGAATCACTCGCACGCAACGCAGCTGTACGATAGCTCAGTCGGTAGAGCGTTTGATTTTCAACCAAAGGGTGTTGGGTTCAAGGCCATGTCTAGGCGAAAATTAATACAATTTCGTAACGGCTAATGTGCTGGCAATGGAAACACTACAGAAAAGAGTTAGGCCACGCAGCTTTCTGCCATTGGATTGCTTCTAAAGTTGGACTTTCACTTGTCGGAAGACGCTATTGCCACCGGCAGTCGTGGCCGAGTGGTTAAGGCGTCTGACTTGAAATCAGATTCCCTCTGGGAGCGTAGGTTCGAGTCCTGCCGACTGCGGAAATTTTGTAGCTCATCAAAAGATGGACGTTCAGCTGCATTCTAGCAGTTGCGTCACTACTAAACACGTGGGTCGCCGGCAATGTGCAGTGTTATTGGCTGCAGCGCTACAGTCGCACCCAGAAGCCACAGCTCATCGCCTCGTCACACTGCCGTCCACCAGGTGTCAGTGCAGATGTGTCCATTTTAGCTTGCAGACGGTGACGTGTAGCAATTTATGAGCTAACGCAAGTCAAATGTTTTAGCGTGTGTATCTGCTAGATACTGCCTCTCACATGGTAGAGAGGCTCACTCCTTCTTGTGTCTCGTTCTCTGCACACGAGTTGCACGTGGCATCGATATAGCAAAGGTTTTCTAGAGCCAGCGAAGTCAATATTACATGAATCGAGTCGACATGTTTGCTTCTTACGATGATGGAATCAGAAGAAATGTGTGTGGTACTTCACTGCATCTGCTGCTCGCCTTTCAGCGTCCCTATGTCTTATCAGACGAAGATGACTGTGAAATTGGCGGCGATTCAGAGGTTAACGAAGACGCGCAAATCTGCGGACTTAGGTGTGAGCCGAAATAGCTCAGTTGGGAGAGCGTTAGACTGAAGATCTAAAGGTCCCTGGTTCGATCCCGGGTTTCGGCAAGCGTATGTTTCGAAGCTGATGCCAATGGAATTGCTCCGAGTCTGTGATGATGTAGGTACAGCCGAGAACAAAAATGACTCTATCCTGTAACTGTTCAGGTTGTCTAGTGCTTGCCGTAAGAGGAACACAGTAGGCAACTCCCTGAGAAGTAAGAAAATACGAAAAGTCCTACCGACTGCGTTCCTTTTTTTGTGTCAGGAGGTGAAGAACGTCTCCAACGGAACCGTGAAATGAGCGAAAACGTGGGAAGCATTGCATTCGAAATGCTTGTGAAATTTCCAATTACTCAGTGAGTGTCGACAAAACACGTAAATCCTCTACTCCAACGTATGAGACCTAACGACTGCTGCGGTTTGTTTTTGCATTGTGTGTCAGCATTCTTCGATAGTCTGCTACGAGCTTAGCGCGACACGTTTGTAGACAGCATTCAGGCGACGTTTAATTAGTAACAGCTCCAAGCAGCGATAGCACAGCTGTGAAGGACATGAGTCAATGTACAGCTGTGCATCGTGGGATGTTCTCTACTGTCGTGTGAGCCCGGATAGCTCAGTCGGTAGAGCATTAGGCTTTTAACGTAAGGGTCCAGGTTCAAGTCCCTTGTTCGGGCGGAAATTTTAATACTTTGGTAGCGATTCCTCTGGTAGCGATGGAAACACTACGGAAAAGAATGCAGCTACGCCGTTTTCTGATGCCACATAGCTTTAAACCGTAGAAGTTGCATGTGTCGGAGAACCTCGACCTACGGGCAGTCGTGGCCGAGTGGTTAAGGCGTCTGACTCGAAATCAGATTCCCTCTGGGAGCGTAGGTTCGAATCCTACCGGCTGCGTGCGATTTTGCGTAAAGAGGAGCAAATATTTTCACACACGTGAACGCGGTTGCAAACCGATGGCGCCATCTTCAACAAGACGAAAATTTCCGTTTAACAATACTGAGTGTCGCGACGGCTGCTGCTTACTGTGGCTACAGGTTCTCCTCTCACTGACGCTGGGACTGCAGAAAGCCGTCGCAGGCCAGACGAGTGCGCTCCCGTCATTTTCTCGCGTCGACGCCGAGTTCGTGAGTACACAGACGTGCTTGGAAGCGTTGGACAGAGCCAACATTCATTTCTCTCTTTTTTAAGAATCGCAATTCAGTCATTCGAGTGCGGAAAAAGCAATGGTGCAGCGTTTCTTTTCTTAAGATCTCGCAGCTACTTGCAAGTATGTCGACCACTTAAGACGACAGAAAACTAGCGTCAGCGGTGCGTCAGTGGGAAGTCGGTGAAGTCGCCATTGGAGCCATAAGCCAGTAATTACGTCATGCGAATCACTCGCACGCCACGCAGCTGTACGATAGCTCAGTCGGTAGAGCGTTTGATTTTCAACCAAAGGGTGTTGGGTTCAACGCCATGTCTAGGCGAAAATTAATACACTTTCGTAACGGCTAATGTGCTGGCAATGGAAACACTACAGAAAAGAGTGAGGCCACGCCGCTTTCTGCCATTGGATTGCTTCTAAAGGTGCACTTTCACTTGTCGGAAGACGCTACTGCTACCGGCAGTCGTGGCCGAGTGGTTAAGGCGTCTGACTTGAAATCAGATTCCCTCTGGGAGCGTAGGTTCGAGTCCTGCCGACTGCGGAAATCTTGTAGCTCATCAAAAGATGGACGTTCAGCTGCATTCTAGCAGTTGCGTCACTACTAAACACGTGGGTCGCCGGCAATGTGCAGTGTTATTGGCTGCAGCGCTACAGTCGCACCCAGAAGCCACAGCTCATCGCCTCGTCACACTGCCGTCCACCAGGTATCAGTGCAGATGTGTCCATTTTAGCTTGCAGACGGTGACGTGTAGCAATTTATGAGCTAACGCAAGTCAAATGTTTTAGCGTGTGTATCTGCTAGATACTGCCTCTCACATGGTAGAGAGGCTCACTCCTTCTTGTGTCTCGTTCTCTGCACACGAGTTGCACGTGGCATCGATATAGCAAAGGTTTTCTAGAGCCAGCGAAGTCAATATTACATGAATCGAGTCGACATGTTTGCTTCTTACGATGATGGAATCAGAAGAAATGTGTGTGGTACTTCACTGCATCTGCTGCTCGCCTTTCAGCGTCCCTATGTCTTATCAGACGAAGATGACTGTGAAATTGGCGGCGATTCAGAGGTTAACGAAGACGCGCAAATCTGCGGACTTAGGTGTGAGCCGAAATAGCTCAGTTGGGAGAGCGTTAGACTGAAGATCTAAAGGTCCCTGGTTCGATCCCGGGTTTCGGCAAGCGTATGTTTCGAAGCTGATGCCAATGGAATTGCTCCGAGTCTGTGATGATGTAGGTACAGCCGAGAACAAAAATGACTCTATCCTGTAACTGTTCAGGTTGTCTAGTGCTTGCCGTAAGAGGAACACAGTAGGCAACTCCCTGAGAAGTAAGAAAATACGAAAAGTCCTACCGACTGCGTTCCTTTTTTTGTGTCAGGAGGTGAAGAACGTCTCCAACGGAACCGTGAAATGAGCGAAAACGTGGGAAGCATTGCATTCGAAATGCTTGTGAAATTTCCAATTACTCAGTGAGTGTCGACAAAACACGTAAATCCTCTACTCCAACGTATGAGACCTAACGACTGCTGCGGTTTGTTTTTGCATTGTGTGTCAGCATTCTTCGATAGTCTGCTACGAGCTTAGCGCGACACGTTTGTAGACAGCATTCAGGCGACGTTTAATTAGTAACAGCTCCAAGCAGCGATAGCACAGCTGTGAAGGACATGAGTCAATGTACAGCTGTGCATCGTGGGATGTTCTCTACTGTCGTGTGAGCCCGGATAGCTCAGTCGGTAGAGCATTAGGCTTTTAACGTAAGGGTCCAGGTTCAAGTCCCTTGTTCGGGCGGAAATTTTAATACTTTGGTAGCGATTCCTCTGGTAGCGATGGAAACACTACGGAAAAGAATGCAGCTACGCCGTTTTCTGATGCCACATAGCTTTAAACCGTAGAAGTTGCATGTGTCGGAGAACCTCGACCTACGGGCAGTCGTGGCCGAGTGGTTAAGGCGTCTGACTCGAAATCAGATTCCCTCTGGGAGCGTAGGTTCGAATCCTACCGGCTGCGTGCGATTTTGCGTAAAGAGGAGCAAATATTTTCACACACGTGAACGCGGTTGCAAACCGATGGCGCCATCTTCAACAAGACGAAAATTTCCGTTTAACAATACTGAGTGTCGCGACGGCTGCTGCTTACTGTGGCTACAGGTTCTCCTCTCACTGACGCTGGGACTGCAGAAAGCCGTCGCAGGCCAGACGAGTGCGCTCCCGTCATTTTCTCGCGTCGACGCCGAGTTCGTGAGTACACAGACGTGCTTGGAAGCGTTGGACAGAGCCAACATTCATTTCTCTCTTTTTTAAGAATCGCAATTCAGTCATTCGAGTGCGGAAAAAGCAATGGTGCAGCGTTTCTTTTCTTAAGATCTCGCAGCTACTTGCAAGTATGTCGACCACTTAAGACGACAGAAAACTAGCGTCAGCGGTGCGTCAGTGGGAAGTCGGTGAAGTCGCCATTGGAGCCATAAGCCAGTAATTACGTCATGCGAATCACTCGCACGCCACGCAGCTGTACGATAGCTCAGTCGGTAGAGCGTTTGATTTTCAACCAAAGGGTGTTGGGTTCAACGCCATGTCTAGGCGAAAATTAATACACTTTCGTAACGGCTAATGTGCTGGCAATGGAAACACTACAGAAAAGAGTGAGGCCACGCCGCTTTCTGCCATTGGATTGCTTCTAAAGGTGCACTTTCACTTGTCGGAAGACGCTACTGCTACCGGCAGTCGTGGCCGAGTGGTTAAGGCGTCTGACTTGAAATCAGATTCCCTCTGGGAGCGTAGGTTCGAGTCCTGCCGACTGCGGAAATCTTGTAGCTCATCAAAAGATGGACGTTCAGCTGCATTCTAGCAGTTGCGTCACTACTAAACACGTGGGTCGCCGGCAATGTGCAGTGTTATTGGCTGCAGCGCTACAGTCGCACCCAGAAGCCACAGCTCATCGCCTCGTCACACTGCCGTCCACCAGGTATCAGTGCAGATGTGTCCATTTTAGCTTGCAGACGGTGACGTGTAGCAATTTATGAGCTAACGCAAGTCAAATGTTTTAGCGTGTGTATCTGCTAGATACTGCCTCTCACATGGTAGAGAGGCTCACTCCTTCTTGTGTCTCGTTCTCTGCACACGAGTTGCACGTGGCATCGATATAGCAAAGGTTTTCTAGAGCCAGCGAAGTCAATATTACATGAATCGAGTCGACATGTTTGCTTCTTACGATGATGGAATCAGAAGAAATGTGTGTGGTATTTCACTGCATCTGCTGCTCGCCTTTCAGCGTCCCTATGTCTTATCAGACGAAGATGACTGTGAAATTGGCGGCGATTCAGAGGTTAACGAAGACGCGCAAATCTGCGGACTTACGTGTCAGCCGAAATAGCTCAGTTGGGAGAGCGTTAGACTGAAGATCTAAAGGTCCCTGGTTCGATCCCGGGTTTCGGCAAGCGTATGTTTCGAAGCTGATGCCAATGGAATTGCTCCGAGTCTGTGATGATGTAGGTACAGCCGATAACAAAAATGACTCTATCCTGTAACTGTTCAGGTTGTCTAGTGCTTGCCGTAAGAGGAACACAGTAGGCAACTCCCTGAGAAGTAAGAAAATACGAAAAGTCCTACCGACTGCGTTCCTTTTTTTGTGTCAGGAGGTGAAGAACGTCTCCAACGGAACCGTGAAATGAGCGAAAACGTGGGAAGCATTGCATTCGAAATGCTTGTGAAATTTCCAATTACTCAGTGAGTGTCGACAAAACACGTAAATCCTCTACTCCAACGTATGAGACCTAACGACTGCTGCGGTTTGTTTTTGCATTGTGTGTCAGCATTCTTCGATAGTCTGCTACGAGCTTAGCGCGACACGTTTGTAGACAGCATTCAGGCGACGTTTAATTAGTAACAGCTCCATGCAGCGATAGCACAGCTGTGAAGGACATGAGTCAATGTACAGCTGTGCATCGTGGGATGTTCTCTACTGTCGCGTGAGCCCGGATAGCTCAGTCGGTAGAGCATTAGGCTTTTAACGTAAGGGTCCAGGGTTCAAGTCCCTTGTTCGGGCGGAAATTTTAATACTTTGGTAGCGATTCCTCTGGTAGCGATGGAAACACTACGGAAAAGAATGCAGCTACGCCGTTTTCTGATGCCACATAGCTTTAAACCGTAGAAGTTGCATGTGTCGGAGAACCTCGACCTACGGGCAGTCGTGGCCGAGTGGTTAAGGCGTCTGACTCGAAATCAGATTCCCTCTGGGAGCGTAGGTTCGAATCCTACCGGCTGCGTGCGATTTTGCGTAAAGAGGAGCAAATATTTTCACACACGTGAACGCGGTTGCAAACCGATGGCGCCATCTTCAACAAGACGAAAATTTCCGTTTAACAATACTGAGTGTCGCGACGGCTGCTGCTTACTGTGGCTACAGGTTCTCCTCTCACTGACGCTGGGACTGCAGAAAGCCGTCGCAGGCCAGACGAGTGCGCTCCCGTCATTTTCTCGCGTCGACGCCGAGTTCGTGAGTACACAGACGTGCTTGGAAGCGTTGGACAGAGCCAACATTCATTTCTCTCTTTTTTAAGAATCGCAATTCAGTCATTCGAGTGCGGAAAAAGCAATGGTGCAGCGTTTCTTTTCTTAAGATCTCGCAGCTACTTGCAAGTATGTCGACCACTTAAGACGACAGAAAACTAGCGTCAGCGGTGCGTCAGTGGGAAGTCGGTGAAGTCGCCATTGGAGCCATAAGCCAGTAATTACGTCATGCGAATCACTCGCACGCCACGCAGCTGTACGATAGCTCAGTCGGTAGAGCGTTTGATTTTCAACCAAAGGGTGTTGGGTTCAACGCCATGTCTAGGCGAAAATTAATACACTTTCGTAACGGCTAATGTGCTGGCAATGGAAACACTACAGAAAAGAGTGAGGCCACGCCGCTTTCTGCCATTGGATTGCTTCTAAAGGTGCACTTTCACTTGTCGGAAGACGCTACTGCTACCGGCAGTCGTGGCCGAGTGGTTAAGGCGTCTGACTTGAAATCAGATTCCCTCTGGGAGCGTAGGTTCGAGTCCTGCCGACTGCGGAAATCTTGTAGCTCATCAAAAGATGGACGTTCAGCTGCATTCTAGCAGTTGCGTCACTACTAAACACGTGGGTCGCCGGCAATGTGCAGTGTTATTGGCTGCAGCGCTACAGTCGCACCCAGAAGCCACAGCTCATCGCCTCGTCACACTGCCGTCCACCAGGTGTCAGTGCAGATGTGTCCATTTTAGCTTGCAGACGGTGACGTGTAGCAATTTATGAGCTAACGCAAGTCAAATGTTTTAGCGTGTGTATCTGCTAGATACTGCCTCTCACATGGTAGAGAGGCTCACTCCTTCTTGTGTCTCGTTCTCTGCACACGAGTTGCACGTGGCATCGATATAGCAAAGGTTTTCTAGAGCCAGCGAAGTCAATATTACATGAATCGAGTCGACATGTTTGCTTCTTACGATGATGGAATCAGAAGAAATGTGTGTGGTATTTCACTGCATCTGCTGCTCGCCTTTCAGCGTCCCTATGTCTTATCAGACGAAGATGACTGTGAAATTGGCGGCGATTCAGAGGTTAACGAAGACGCGCAAATCTGCGGACTTACGTGTCAGCCGAAATAGCTCAGTTGGGAGAGCGTTAGACTGAAGATCTAAAGGTCCCTGGTTCGATCCCGGGTTTCGGCAAGCGTATGTTTCGAAGCTGATGCCAATGGAATTGCTCCGAGTCTGTGATGATGTAGGTACAGCCGAGAACAAAAATGACTCTATCCTGTAACTGTTCAGGTTGTCTAGTGCTTGCCGTAAGAGGAACACAGTAGGCAACTCCCTGAGAAGTAAGAAAATACGAAAAGTCCTACCGACTGCGTTCCTTTTTTTGTGTCAGGAGGTGAAGAACGTCTCCAACGGAACCGTGAAATGAGCGAAAACGTGGGAAGCATTGCATTCGAAATGCTTGTGAAATTTCCAATTACTCAGTGAGTGTCGACAAAACACGTAAATCCTCTACTCCAACGTATGAGACCTAACGACTGCTGCGGTTTGTTTTTGCATTGTGTGTCAGCATTCTTCGATAGTCTGCTACGAGCTTAGCGCGACACGTTTGTAGACAGCATTCAGGCGACGTTTAATTAGTAACAGCTCCAAGCAGCGATAGCACAGCTGTGAAGGACATGAGTCAATGTACAGCTGTGCATCGTGGGATGTTCTCTACTGTCGTGTGAGCCCGGATAGCTCAGTCGGTAGAGCATTAGGCTTTTAACGTAAGGGTCCAGGGTTCAAGTCCCTTGTTCGGGCGGAAATTTTAATACTTTGGTAGCGATTCCTCTGGTAGCGATGGAAACACTACGGAAAAGAATGCAGCTACGCCGTTTTCTGATGCCACATAGCTTTAAACCGTAGAAGTTGCATGTGTCGGAGAACCTCGACCTACGGGCAGTCGTGGCCGAGTGGTTAAGGCGTCTGACTCGAAATCAGATTCCCTCTGGGAGCGTAGGTTCGAATCCTACCGGCTGCGTGCGATTTTGCGTAAAGAGGAGCAAATATTTTCACACACGTGAACGCGGTTGCAAACCGATGGCGCCATCTTCAACAAGACGAAAATTTCCGTTTAACAATACTGAGTGTCGCGACGGCTGCTGCTTACTGTGGCTACAGGTTCTCCTCTCACTGACGCTGGGACTGCAGAAAGCCGTCGCAGGCCAGACGAGTGCGCTCCCGTCATTTTCTCGCGTCGACGCCGAGTTCGTGAGTACACAGACGTGCTTGGAAGCGTTGGACAGAGCCAACATTCATTTCTCTCTTTTTTAAGAATCGCAATTCAGTCATTCGAGTGCGGAAAAAGCAATGGTGCAGCGTTTCTTTTCTTAAGATCTCGCAGCTACTTGCAAGTATGTCGACCACTTAAGACGACAGAAAACTAGCGTCAGCGGTGCGTCAGTGGGAAGTCGGTGAAGTCGCCATTGGAGCCATAAGCCAGTAATTACGTCATGCGAATCACTCGCACGCCACGCAGCTGTACGATAGCTCAGTCGGTAGAGCGTTTGATTTTCAACCAAAGGGTGTTGGGTTCAACGCCATGTCTAGGCGAAAATTAATACACTTTCGTAACGGCTAATGTGCTGGCAATGGAAACACTACAGAAAAGAGTGAGGCCACGCCGCTTTCTGCCATTGGATTGCTTCTAAAGGTGCACTTTCACTTGTCGGAAGACGCTACTGCTACCGGCAGTCGTGGCCGAGTGGTTAAGGCGTCTGACTTGAAATCAGATTCCCTCTGGGAGCGTAGGTTCGAGTCCTGCCGACTGCGGAAATCTTGTAGCTCATCAAAAGATGGACGTTCAGCTGCATTCTAGCAGTTGCGTCACTACTAAACACGTGGGTCGCCGGCAA
The DNA here is from genome assembly GCF_023897955.1 of Schistocerca gregaria. Classification (NCBI taxonomy): domain Eukaryota; kingdom Metazoa; phylum Arthropoda; class Insecta; order Orthoptera; family Acrididae; genus Schistocerca; species Schistocerca gregaria. The sequence continues at coordinate 49,122 of NW_026061867.1, read as the reverse complement.
TGTGCAGTGTTATTGGCTGCAGCGCTACAGTCGCACCCAGAAGCCACAGCTCATCGCCTCGTCACACTGCCGTCCACCAGGTGTCAGTGCAGATGTGTCCATTTTAGCTTGCAGACGGTGACGTGTAGCAATTTATGAGCTAACGCAAGTCAAATGTTTTAGCGTGTGTATCTGCTAGATACTGCCTCTCACATGGTAGAGAGGCTCACTCCTTCTTGTGTCTCGTTCTCTGCACACGAGTTGCACGTGGCATCGATATAGCAAAGGTTTTCTAGAGCCAGCGAAGTCAATATTACATGAATCGAGTCGACATGTTTGCTTCTTACGATGATGGAATCAGAAGAAATGTGTGTGGTATTTCACTGCATCTGCTGCTCGCCTTTCAGCGTCCCTATGTCTTATCAGACGAAGATGACTGTGAAATTGGCGGCGATTCAGAGGTTAACGAAGACGCGCAAATCTGCGGACTTACGTGTCAGCCGAAATAGCTCAGTTGGGAGAGCGTTAGACTGAAGATCTAAAGGTCCCTGGTTCGATCCCGGGTTTCGGCAAGCGTATGTTTCGAAGCTGATGCCAATGGAATTGCTCCGAGTCTGTGATGATGTAGGTACAGCCGAGAACAAAAATGACTCTATCCTGTAACTGTTCAGGTTGTCTAGTGCTTGCCGTAAGAGGAACACAGTAGGCAACTCCCTGAGAAGTAAGAAAATACGAAAAGTCCTACCGACTGCGTTCCTTTTTTTGTGTCAGGAGGTGAAGAACGTCTCCAACGGAACCGTGAAATGAGCGAAAACGTGGGAAGCATTGCATTCGAAATGCTTGTGAAATTTCCAATTACTCAGTGAGTGTCGACAAAACACGTAAATCCTCTACTCCAACGTATGAGACCTAACGACTGCTGCGGTTTGTTTTTGCATTGTGTGTCAGCATTCTTCGATAGTCTGCTACGAGCTTAGCGCGACACGTTTGTAGACAGCATTCAGGCGACGTTTAATTAGTAACAGCTCCAAGCAGCGATAGCACAGCTGTGAAGGACATGAGTCAATGTACAGCTGTGCATCGTGGGATGTTCTCTACTGTCGTGTGAGCCCGGATAGCTCAGTCGGTAGAGCATTAGGCTTTTAACGTAAGGGTCCAGGGTTCAAGTCCCTTGTTCGGGCGGAAATTTTAATACTTTGGTAGCGATTCCTCTGGTAGCGATGGAAACACTACGGAAAAGAATGCAGCTACGCCGTTTTCTGATGCCACATAGCTTTAAACCGTAGAAGTTGCATGTGTCGGAGAACCTCGACCTACGGGCAGTCGTGGCCGAGTGGTTAAGGCGTCTGACTCGAAATCAGATTCCCTCTGGGAGCGTAGGTTCGAATCCTACCGGCTGCGTGCGATTTTGCGTAAAGAGGAGCAAATATTTTCACACACGTGAACGCGGTTGCAAACCGATGGCGCCATCTTCAACAAGACGAAAATTTCCGTTTAACAATACTGAGTGTCGCGACGGCTGCTGCTTACTGTGGCTACAGGTTCTCCTCTCACTGACGCTGGGACTGCAGAAAGCCGTCGCAGGCCAGACGAGTGCGCTCCCGTCATTTTCTCGCGTCGACGCCGAGTTCGTGAGTACACAGACGTGCTTGGAAGCGTTGGACAGAGCCAACATTCATTTCTCTCTTTTTTAAGAATCGCAATTCAGTCATTCGAGTGCGGAAAAAGCAATGGTGCAGCGTTTCTTTTCTTAAGATCTCGCAGCTACTTGCAAGTATGTCGACCACTTAAGACGACAGAAAACTAGCGTCAGCGGTGCGTCAGTGGGAAGTCGGTGAAGTCGCCATTGGAGCCATAAGCCAGTAATTACGTCATGCGAATCACTCGCACGCCACGCAGCTGTACGATAGCTCAGTCGGTAGAGCGTTTGATTTTCAACCAAAGGGTGTTGGGTTCAACGCCATGTCTAGGCGAAAATTAATACACTTTCGTAACGGCTAATGTGCTGGCAATGGAAACACTACAGAAAAGAGTGAGGCCACGCCGCTTTCTGCCATTGGATTGCTTCTAAAGGTGCACTTTCACTTGTCGGAAGACGCTACTGCTACCGGCAGTCGTGGCCGAGTGGTTAAGGCGTCTGACTTGAAATCAGATTCCCTCTGGGAGCGTAGGTTCGAGTCCTGCCGACTGCGGAAATCTTGTAGCTCATCAAAAGATGGACGTTCAGCTGCATTCTAGCAGTTGCGTCACTACTAAACACGTGGGTCGCCGGCAATGTGCAGTGTTATTGGCTGCAGCGCTACAGTCGCACCCAGAAGCCACAGCTCATCGCCTCGTCACACTGCCGTCCACCAGGTGTCAGTGCAGATGTGTCCATTTTAGCTTGCAGACGGTGACGTGTAGCAATTTATGAGCTAACGCAAGTCAAATGTTTTAGCGTGTGTATCTGCTAGATACTGCCTCTCACATGGTAGAGAGGCTCACTCCTTCTTGTGTCTCGTTCTCTGCACACGAGTTGCACGTGGCATCGATATAGCAAAGGTTTTCTAGAGCCAGCGAAGTCAATATTACATGAATCGAGTCGACATGTTTGCTTCTTACGATGATGGAATCAGAAGAAATGTGTGTGGTATTTCACTGCATCTGCTGCTCGCCTTTCAGCGTCCCTATGTCTTATCAGACGAAGATGACTGTGAAATTGGCGGCGATTCAGAGGTTAACGAAGACGCGCAAATCTGCGGACTTACGTGTCAGCCGAAATAGCTCAGTTGGGAGAGCGTTAGACTGAAGATCTAAAGGTCCCTGGTTCGATCCCGGGTTTCGGCAAGCGTATGTTTCGAAGCTGATGCCAATGGAATTGCTCCGAGTCTGTGATGATGTAGGTACAGCCGAGAACAAAAATGACTCTATCCTGTAACTGTTCAGGTTGTCTAGTGCTTGCCGTAAGAGGAACACAGTAGGCAACTCCCTGAGAAGTAAGAAAATACGAAAAATCCTACCGACTGCGTTCCTTTTTTTGTGTCAGGAGGTGAAGAACGTCTCCAACGGAACCGTGAAATGAGCGAAAACGTGGGAAGCATTGCATTCGAAATGCTTGTGAAATTTCCAATTACTCAGTGAGTGTCGACAAAACACGTAAATCCTCTACTCCAACGTATGAGACCTAACGACTGCTGCGGTTTGTTTTTGCATTGTGTGTCAGCATTCTTCGATAGTCTGCTACGAGCTTAGCGCGACACGTTTGTAGACAGCATTCAGGCGACGTTTAATTAGTAACAGCTCCAAGCAGCGATAGCACAGCTGTGAAGGACATGAGTCAATGTACAGCTGTGCATCGTGGGATGTTCTCTACTGTCGTGTGAGCCCGGATAGCTCAGTCGGTAGAGCATTAGGCTTTTAACGTAAGGGTCCAGGGTTCAAGTCCCTTGTTCGGGCGGAAATTTTAATACTTTGGTAGCGATTCCTCTGGTAGCGATGGAAACACTACGGAAAAGAATGCAGCTACGCCGTTTTCTGATGCCACATAGCTTTAAACCGTAGAAGTTGCATGTGTCGGAGAACCTCGACCTACGGGCAGTCGTGGCCGAGTGGTTAAGGCGTCTGACTCGAAATCAGATTCCCTCTGGGAGCGTAGGTTCGAATCCTACCGGCTGCGTGCGATTTTGCGTAAAGAGGAGCAAATATTTTCACACACGTGAACGCGGTTGCAAACCGATGGCGCCATCTTCAACAAGACGAAAATTTCCGTTTAACAATACTGAGTGTCGCGACGGCTGCTGCTTACTGTGGCTACAGGTTCTCCTCTCACTGACGCTGGGACTGCAGAAAGCCGTCGCAGGCCAGACGAGTGCGCTCCCGTCATTTTCTCGCGTCGACGCCGAGTTCGTGAGTACACAGACGTGCTTGGAAGCGTTGGACAGAGCCAACATTCATTTCTCTCTTTTTTAAGAATCGCAATTCAGTCATTCGAGTGCGGAAAAAGCAATGGTGCAGCGTTTCTTTTCTTAAGATCTCGCAGCTACTTGCAAGTATGTCGACCACTTAAGACGACAGAAAACTAGCGTCAGCGGTGCGTCAGTGGGAAGTCGGTGAAGTCGCCATTGGAGCCATAAGCCAGTAATTACGTCATGCGAATCACTCGCACGCCACGCAGCTGTACGATAGCTCAGTCGGTAGAGCGTTTGATTTTCAACCAAAGGGTGTTGGGTTCAACGCCATGTCTAGGCGAAAATTAATACACTTTCGTAACGGCTAATGTGCTGGCAATGGAAACACTACAGAAAAGAGTGAGGCCACGCCGCTTTCTGCCATTGGATTGCTTCTAAAGGTGCACTTTCACTTGTCGGAAGACGCTACTGCTACCGGCAGTCGTGGCCGAGTGGTTAAGGCGTCTGACTTGAAATCAGATTCCCTCTGGGAGCGTAGGTTCGAGTCCTGCCGACTGCGGAAATCTTGTAGCTCATCAAAAGATGGACGTTCAGCTGCATTCTAGCAGTTGCGTCACTACTAAACACGTGGGTCGCCGGCAATGTGCAGTGTTATTGGCTGCAGCGCTACAGTCGCACCCAGAAGCCACAGCTCATCGCCTCGTCACACTGCCGTCCACCAGGTGTCAGTGCAGATGTGTCCATTTTAGCTTGCAGACGGTGACGTGTAGCAATTTATGAGCTAACGCAAGTCAAATGTTTTAGCGTGTGTATCTGCTAGATACTGCCTCTCACATGGTAGAGAGGCTCACTCCTTCTTGTGTCTCGTTCTCTGCACACGAGTTGCACGTGGCATCGATATAGCAAAGGTTTTCTAGAGCCAGCGAAGTCAATATTACATGAATCGAGTCGACATGTTTGCTTCTTACGATGATGGAATCAGAAGAAATGTGTGTGGTATTTCACTGCATCTGCTGCTCGCCTTTCAGCGTCCCTATGTCTTATCAGACGAAGATGACTGTGAAATTGGCGGCGATTCAGAGGTTAACGAAGACGCGCAAATCTGCGGACTTACGTGTCAGCCGAAATAGCTCAGTTGGGAGAGCGTTAGACTGAAGATCTAAAGGTCCCTGGTTCGATCCCGGGTTTCGGCAAGCGTATGTTTCGAAGCTGATGCCAATGGAATTGCTCCGAGTCTGTGATGATGTAGGTACAGCCGAGAACAAAAATGACTCTATCCTGTAACTGTTCAGGTTGTCTAGTGCTTGCCGTAAGAGGAACACAGTAGGCAACTCCCTGAGAAGTAAGAAAATACGAAAAGTCCTACCGACTGCGTTCCTTTTTTTGTGTCAGGAGGTGAAGAACGTCTCCAACGGAACCGTGAAATGAGCGAAAACGTGGGAAGCATTGCATTCGAAATGCTTGTGAAATTTCCAATTACTCAGTGAGTGTCGACAAAACACGTAAATCCTCTACTCCAACGTATGAGACCTAACGACTGCTGCGGTTTGTTTTTGCATTGTGTGTCAGCATTCTTCGATAGTCTGCTACGAGCTTAGCGCGACACGTTTGTAGACAGCATTCAGGCGACGTTTAATTAGTAACAGCTCCAAGCAGCGATAGCACAGCTGTGAAGGACATGAGTCAATGTACAGCTGTGCATCGTGGGATGTTCTCTACTGTCGTGTGAGCCCGGATAGCTCAGTCGGTAGAGCATTAGGCTTTTAACGTAAGGGTCCAGGGTTCAAGTCCCTTGTTCGGGCGGAAATTTTAATACTTTGGTAGCGATTCCTCTGGTAGCGATGGAAACACTACGGAAAAGAATGCAGCTACGCCGTTTTCTGATGCCACATAGCTTTAAACCGTAGAAGTTGCATGTGTCGGAGAACCTCGACCTACGGGCAGTCGTGGCCGAGTGGTTAAGGCGTCTGACTCGAAATCAGATTCCCTCTGGGAGCGTAGGTTCGAATCCTACCGGCTGCGTGCGATTTTGCGTAAAGAGGAGCAAATATTTTCACACACGTGAACGCGGTTGCAAACCGATGGCGCCATCTTCAACAAGACGAAAATTTCCGTTTAACAATACTGAGTGTCGCGACGGCTGCTGCTTACTGTGGCTACAGGTTCTCCTCTCACTGACGCTGGGACTGCAGAAAGCCGTCGCAGGCCAGACGAGTGCGCTCCCGTCATTTTCTCGCGTCGACGCCGAGTTCGTGAGTACACAGACGTGCTTGGAAGCGTTGGACAGAGCCAACATTCATTTCTCTCTTTTTTAAGAATCGCAATTCAGTCATTCGAGTGCGGAAAAAGCAATGGTGCAGCGTTTCTTTTCTTAAGATCTCGCAGCTACTTGCAAGTATGTCGACCACTTAAGACGACAGAAAACTAGCGTCAGCGGTGCGTCAGTGGGAAGTCGGTGAAGTCGCCATTGGAGCCATAAGCCAGTAATTACGTCATGCGAATCACTCGCACGCCACGCAGCTGTACGATAGCTCAGTCGGTAGAGCGTTTGATTTTCAACCAAAGGGTGTTGGGTTCAACGCCATGTCTAGGCGAAAATTAATACACTTTCGTAACGGCTAATGTGCTGGCAATGGAAACACTACAGAAAAGAGTGAGGCCACGCCGCTTTCTGCCATTGGATTGCTTCTAAAGGTGCACTTTCACTTGTCGGAAGACGCTACTGCTACCGGCAGTCGTGGCCGAGTGGTTAAGGCGTCTGACTTGAAATCAGATTCCCTCTGGGAGCGTAGGTTCGAGTCCTGCCGACTGCGGAAATCTTGTAGCTCATCAAAAGATGGACGTTCAGCTGCATTCTAGCAGTTGCGTCACTACTAAACACGTGGGTCGCCGGCAATGTGCAGTGTTATTGGCTGCAGCGCTACAGTCGCACCCAGAAGCCACAGCTCATCGCCTCGTCACACTGCCGTCCACCAGGTGTCAGTGCAGATGTGTCCATTTTAGCTTGCAGACGGTGACGTGTAGCAATTTATGAGCTAACGCAAGTCAAATGTTTTAGCGTGTGTATCTGCTAGATACTGCCTCTCACATGGTAGAGAGGCTCACTCCTTCTTGTGTCTCGTTCTCTGCACACGAGTTGCACGTGGCATCGATATAGCAAAGGTTTTCTAGAGCCAGCGAAGTCAATATTACATGAATCGAGTCGACATGTTTGCTTCTTACGATGATGGAATCAGAAGAAATGTGTGTGGTATTTCACTGCATCTGCTGCTCGCCTTTCAGCGTCCCTATGTCTTATCAGACGAAGATGACTGTGAAATTGGCGGCGATTCAGAGGTTAACGAAGACGCGCAAATCTGCGGACTTACGTGTCAGCCGAAATAGCTCAGTTGGGAGAGCGTTAGACTGAAGATCTAAAGGTCCCTGGTTCGATCCCGGGTTTCGGCAAGCGTATGTTTCGAAGCTGATGCCAATGGAATTGCTCCGAGTCTGTGATGATGTAGGTACAGCCGAGAACAAAAATGACTCTATCCTGTAACTGTTCAGGTTGTCTAGTGCTTGCCGTAAGAGGAACACAGTAGGCAACTCCCTGAGAAGTAAGAAAATACGAAAAGTCCTACCGACTGCGTTCCTTTTTTTGTGTCAGGAGGTGAAGAACGTCTCCAACGGAACCGTGAAATGAGCGAAAACGTGGGAAGCATTGCATTCGAAATGCTTGTGAAATTTCCAATTACTCAGTGAGTGTCGACAAAACACGTAAATCCTCTACTCCAACGTATGAGACCTAACGACTGCTGCGGTTTGTTTTTGCATTGTGTGTCAGCATTCTTCGATAGTCTGCTACGAGCTTAGCGCGACACGTTTGTAGACAGCATTCAGGCGACGTTTAATTAGTAACAGCTCCAAGCAGCGATAGCACAGCTGTGAAGGACATGAGTCAATGTACAGCTGTGCATCGTGGGATGTTCTCTACTGTCGTGTGAGCCCGGATAGCTCAGTCGGTAGAGCATTAGGCTTTTAACGTAAGGGTCCAGGGTTCAAGTCCCTTGTTCGGGCGGAAATTTTAATACTTTGGTAGCGATTCCTCTGGTAGCGATGGAAACACTACGGAAAAGAATGCAGCTACGCCGTTTTCTGATGCCACATAGCTTTAAACCGTAGAAGTTGCATGTGTCGGAGAACCTCGACCTACGGGCAGTCGTGGCCGAGTTGTTAAGGCGTCTGACTCGAAATCAGATTCCCTCTGGGAGCGTAGGTTCGAATCCTACCGGCTGCGTGCGATTTTGCGTAAAGAGGAGCAAATATTTTCACACACGTGAACGCGGTTGCAAACCGATGGCGCCATCTTCAACAAGACGAAAATTTCCGTTTAACAATACTGAGTGTCGCGACGGCTGCTGCTTACTGTGGCTACAGGTTCTCCTCTCACTGACGCTGGGACTGCAGAAAGCCGTCGCAGGCCAGATGAGTGCGCTCCCGTCATTTTCTCGCGTCGACGCCGAGTTCGTGAGTACACAGACGTGCTTGGAAGCGTTGGACAGAGCCAACATTCATTTCTCTCTTTTTTAAGAATCGCAATTCAGTCATTCGAGTGCGGAAAAAGCAATGGTGCAGCGTTTCTTTTCTTAAGATCTCGCAGCTACTTGCAAGTATGTCGACCACTTAAGACGACAGAAAACTAGCGTCAGCGGTGCGTCAGTGGGAAGTCGGTGAAGTCGCCATTGGAGCCATAAGCCAGTAATTACGTCATGCGAATCACTCGCACGCCACGCAGCTGTACGATAGCTCAGTCGGTAGAGCGTTTGATTTTCAACCAAAGGGTGTTGGGTTCAACGCCATGTCTAGGCGAAAATTAATACACTTTCGTAACGGCTAATGTGCTGGCAATGGAAACACTACAGAAAAGAGTGAGGCCACGCCGCTTTCTGCCATTGGATTGCTTCTAAAGGTGCACTTTCACTTGTCGGAAGACGCTACTGCTACCGGCAGTCGTGGCCGAGTGGTTAAGGCGTCTGACTTGAAATCAGATTCCCTCTGGGAGCGTAGGTTCGAGTCCTGCCGACTGCGGAAATCTTGTAGCTCATCAAAAGATGGACGTTCAGCTGCATTCTAGCAGTTGCGTCACTACTAAACACGTGGGTCGCCGGCAATGTGCAGTGTTATTGGCTGCAGCGCTACAGTCGCACCCAGAAGCAACAGCTCATCGCCTCGTCACACTGCCGTCCACCAGGTGTCAGTGCAGATGTGTCCATTTTAGCTTGCAGACGGTGACGTGTAGCAATTTATGAGCTAACGCAAGTCAAATGTTTTAGCGTGTGTATCTGCTAGATACTGCCTCTCACATGGTAGAGAGGCTCACTCCTTCTTGTGTCTCGTTCTCTGCACACGAGTTGCACGTGGCATCGATATAGCAAAGGTTTTCTAGAGCCAGCGAAGTCAATATTACATGAATCGAGTCGACATGTTTGCTTCTTACGATGATGGAATCAGAAGAAATGTGTGTGGTATTTCACTGCATCTGCTGCTCGCCTTTCAGCGTCCCTATGTCTTATCAGACGAAGATGACTGTGAAATTGGCGGCGATTCAGAGGTTAACGAAGACGCGCAAATCTGCGGACTTACGTGTCAGCCGAAATAGCTCAGTTGGGAGAGCGTTAGACTGAAGATCTAAAGGTCCCTGGTTCGATCCCGGGTTTCGGCAAGCGTATGTTTCGAAGCTGATGCCAATGGAATTGCTCCGAGTCTGTGATGATGTAGGTACAGCCGAGAACAAAAATGACTCTATCCTGTAACTGTTCAGGTTGTCTAGTGCTTGCCGTAAGAGGAACACAGTAGGCAACTCCCTGAGAAGTAAGAAAATACGAAAAGTCCTACCGACTGCGTTCCTTTTTTTGTGTCAGGAGGTGAAGAACGTCTCCAACGGAACCGTGAAATGAGCGAAAACGTGGGAAGCATTGCATTCGAAATGCTTGTGAAATTTCCAATTACTCAGTGAGTGTCGACAAAACACGTAAATCCTCTACTCCAACGTATGAGACCTAACGACTGCTGCGGTTTGTTTTTGCATTGTGTGTCAGCATTCTTCGATAGTCTGCTACGAGCTTAGCGCGACACGTTTGTAGACAGCATTCAGGCGACGTTTAATTAGTAACAGCTCCAAGCAGCGATAGCACAGCTGTGAAGGACATGAGTCAATGTACAGCTGTGCATCGTGGGATGTTCTCTACTGTCGTGTGAGCCCGGATAGCTCAGTCGGTAGAGCATTAGGCTTTTAACGTAAGGGTCCAGGGTTCAAGTCCCTTGTTCGGGCGGAAATTTTAATACTTTGGTAGCGATTCCTCTGGTAGCGATGGAAACACTACGGAAAAGAATGCAGCTACGCCGTTTTCTGATGCCACATAGCTTTAAACCGTAGAAGTTGCATGTGTCGGAGAACCTCGACCTACGGGCAGTCGTGGCCGAGTGGTTAAGGCGTCTGACTCGAAATCAGATTCCCTCTGGGAGCGTAGGTTCGAATCCTACCGGCTGCGTGCGATTTTGCGTAAAGAGGAGCAAATATTTTCACACACGTGAACGCGGTTGCAAACCGATGGCGCCATCTTCAACAAGACGAAAATTTCCGTTTAACAATACTGAGTGTCGCGACGGCTGCTGCTTACTGTGGCTACAGGTTCTCCTCTCACTGACGCTGGGACTGCAGAAAGCCGTCGCAGGCCAGACGAGTGCGCTCCCGTCATTTTCTCGCGTCGACGCCGAGTTCGTGAGTACACAGACGTGCTTGGAAGCGTTGGACAGAGCCAACATTCATTTCTCTCTTTTTTAAGAATCGCAATTCAGTCATTCGAGTGCGGAAAAAGCAATGGTGCAGCGTTTCTTTTCTTAAGATCTCGCAGCTACTTGCAAGTATGTCGACCACTTAAGACGACAGAAAACTAGCGTCAGCGGTGCGTCAGTGGGAAGTCGGTGAAGTCGCCATTGGAGCCATAAGCCAGTAATTACGTCATGCGAATCACTCGCACGCCACGCAGCTGTACGATAGCTCAGTCGGTAGAGCGTTTGATTTTCAACCAAAGGGTGTTGGGTTCAACGCCATGTCTAGGCGAAAATTAATACACTTTCGTAACGGCTAATGTGCTGGCAATGGAAACACTACAGAAAAGAGTGAGGCCACGCCGCTTTCTGCCATTGGATTGCTTCTAAAGGTGCACTTTCACTTGTCGGAAGACGCTACTGCTACCGGCAGTCGTGGCCGAGTGGTTAAGGCGTCTGACTTGAAATCAGATTCCCTCTGGGAGCGTAGGTTCGAGTCCTGCCGACTGCGGAAATCTTGTAGCTCATCAAAAGATGGACGTTCAGCTGCATTCTAGCAGTTGCGTCACTACTAAACACGTGGGTCGCCGGCAATGTGCAGTGTTATTGGCTGCAGCGCTACAGTCGCACCCAGAAGCCACAGCTCATCGCCTCGTCACACTGCCGTCCACCAGGTGTCAGTGCAGATGTGTCCATTTTAGCTTGCAGACGGTGACGTGTAGCAATTTATGAGCTAACGCAAGTCAAATGTTTTAGCGTGTGTATCTGCTAGATACTGCCTCTCACATGGTAGAGAGGCTCACTCCTTCTTGTGTCTCGTTCTCTGCACACGAGTTGCACGTGGCATCGATATAGCAAAGGTTTTCTAGAGCCAGCGAAGTCAATATTACATGAATCGAGTCGACATGTTTGCTTCTTACGATGATGGAATCAGAAGAAATGTGTGTGGTATTTCACTGCATCTGCTGCTCGCCTTTCAGCGTCCCTATGTCTTATCAGACGAAGATGACTGTGAAATTGGCGGCGATTCAGAGGTTAACGAAGACGCGCAAATCTGCGGACTTACGTGTCAGCCGAAATAGCTCAGTTGGGAGAGCGTTAGACTGAAGATCTAAAGGTCCCTGGTTCGATCCCGGGTTTCGGCAAGCGTATGTTTCGAAGCTGATGCCAATGGAATTGCTCCGAGTCTGTGATGATGTAGGTACAGCCGAGAACAAAAATGACTCTATCCTGTAACTGTTCAGGTTGTCTAGTGCTTGCCGTAAGAGGAACACAGTAGGCAACTCCCTGAGAAGTAAGAAAATACGAAAAGTCCTACCGACTGCGTTCCTTTTTTTGTGTCAGGAGGTGAAGAACGTCTCCAACGGAACCGTGAAATGAGCGAAAACGTGGGAAGCATTGCATTCGAAATGCTTGTGAAATTTCCAATTACTCAGTGAGTGTCGACAAAACACGTAAATCCTCTACTCCAACGTATGAGACCTAACGACTGCTGCGGTTTGTTTTTGCATTGTGTGTCAGCATTCTTCGATAGTCTGCTACGAGCTTAGCGCGACACGTTTGTAGACAGCATTCAGGCGACGTTTAATTAGTAACAGCTCCAAGCAGCGATAGCACAGCTGTGAAGGACATGAGTCAATGTACAGCTGTGCATCGTGGGATGTTCTCTACTGTCGTGTGAGCCCGGATAGCTCAGTCGGTAGAGCATTAGGCTTTTAACGTAAGGGTCCAGGGTTCAAGTCCCTTGTTCGGGCGGAAATTTTAATACTTTGGTAGCGATTCCTCTGGTAGCGATGGAAACACTACGGAAAAGAATGCAGCTACGCCGTTTTCTGATGCCACATAGCTTTAAACCGTAGAAGTTGCATGTGTCGGAGAACCTCGACCTACGGGCAGTCGTGGCCGAGTGGTTAAGGCGTCTGACTCGAAATCAGATTCCCTCTGGGAGCGTAGGTTCGAATCCTACCGGCTGCGTGCGATTTTGCGTAAAGAGGAGCAAATATTTTCACACACGTGAACGCGGTTGCAAACCGATGGCGCCATCTTCAACAAGACGAAAATTTCCGTTTAACAATACTGAGTGTCGCGACGGCTGCTGCTTACTGTGGCTACAGGTTCTCCTCTCACTGACGCTGGGACTGCAGAAAGCCGTCGCAGGCCAGACGAGTGCGCTCCCGTCATTTTCTCGCGTCGACGCCGAGTTCGTGAGTACACAGACGTGCTTGGAAGCGTTGGACAGAGCCAACATTCATTTCTCTCTTTTTTAAGAATCGCAATTCAGTCATTCGAGTGCGGAAAAAGCAATGGTGCAGCGTTTCTTTTCTTAAGATCTCGCAGCTACTTGCAAGTATGTCGACCACTTAAGACGACAGAAAACTAGCGTCAGCGGTGCGTCAGTGGGAAGTCGGTGAAGTCGCCATTGGAGCCATAAGCCAGTAATTACGTCATGCGAATCACTCGCACGCCACGCAGCTGTACGATAGCTCAGTCGGTAGAGCGTTTGATTTTCAACCAAAGGGTGTTGGGTTCAACGCCATGTCTAGGCGAAAATTAATACACTTTCGTAACGGCTAATGTGCTGGCAATGGAAACACTACAGAAAAGAGTGAGGCCACGCCGCTTTCTGCCATTGGATTGCTTCTAAAGGTGCACTTTCACTTGTCGGAAGACGCTACTGCTACCGGCAGTCGTGGCCGAGTGGTTAAGGCGTCTGACTTGAAATCAGATTCCCTCTGGGAGCGTAGGTTCGAGTCCTGCCGACTGCGGAAATCTTGTAGCTCATCAAAAGATGGACGTTCAGCTGCATTCTAGCAGTTGCGTCACTACTAAACACGTGGGTCGCCGGCAATGTGCAGTGTTATTGGCTGCAGCGCTACAGTCGCACCCAGAAGCCACAGCTCATCGCCTCGTCACACTGCCGTCCACCAGGTGTCAGTGCAGATGTGTCCATTTTAGCTTGCAGACGGTGACGTGTAGCAATTTATGAGCTAACGCAAGTCAAATGTTTTAGCGTGTGTATCTGCTAGATACTGCCTCTCACATGGTAGAGAGGCTCACTCCTTCTTGTGTCTCGTTCTCTGCACACGAGTTGCACGTGGCATCGATATAGCAAAGGTTTTCTAGAGCCAGCGAAGTCAATATTACATGAATCGAGTCGACATGTTTGCTTCTTACGATGATGGAATCAGAAGAAATGTGTGTGGTATTTCACTGCATCTGCTGCTCGCCTTTCAGCGTCCCTATGTCTTATCAGACGAAGATGACTGTGAAATTGGCGGCGATTCAGAGGTTAACGAAGACGCGCAAATCTGCGGACTTACGTGTCAGCCGAAATAGCTCAGTTGGGAGAGCGTTAGACTGAAGATCTAAAGGTCCCTGGTTCGATCCCGGGTTTCGGCAAGCGTATGTTTCGAAGCTGATGCCAATGGAATTGCTCCGAGTCTGTGATGATGTAGGTACAGCCGAGAACAAAAATGACTCTATCCTGTAACTGTTCAGGTTGTCTAGTGCTTGCCGTAAGAGGAACACAGTAGGCAACTCCCTGAGAAGTAAGAAAATACGAAAAGTCCTACCGACTGCGTTCCTTTTTTTGTGTCAGGAGGTGAAGAACGTCTCCAACGGAACCGTGAAATGAGCGAAAACGTGGGAAGCATTGCATTCGAAATGCTTGTGAAATTTCCAATTACTCAGTGAGTGTCGACAAAACACGTAAATCCTCTACTCCAACGTATGAGACCTAACGACTGCTGCGGTTTGTTTTTGCATTGTGTGTCAGCATTCTTCGATAGTCTGCTACGAGCTTAGCGCGACACGTTTGTAGACAGCATTCAGGCGACGTTTAATTAGTAACAGCTCCAAGCAGCGATAGCACAGCTGTGAAGGACATGAGTCAATGTACAGCTGTGCATCGTGGGATGTTCTCTACTGTCGTGTGAGCCCGGATAGCTCAGTCGGTAGAGCATTAGGCTTTTAACGTAAGGGTCCAGGGTTCAAGTCCCTTGTTCGGGCGGAAATTTTAATACTTTGGTAGCGATTCCTCTGGTAGCGATGGAAACACTACGGAAAAGAATGCAGCTACGCCGTTTTCTGATGCCACATAGCTTTAAACCGTAGAAGTTGCATGTGTCGGAGAACCTCGACCTACGGGCAGTCGTGGCCGAGTGGTTAAGGCGTCTGACTCGAAATCAGATTCCCTCTGGGAGCGTAGGTTCGAATCCTACCGGCTGCGTGCGATTTTGCGTAAAGAGGAGCAAATATTTTCACACACGTGAACGCGGTTGCAAACCGATGGCGCCATCTTCAACAAGACGAAAATTTCCGTTTAACAATACTGAGTGTCGCGACGGCTGCTGCTTACTGTGGCTACAGGTTCTCCTCTCACTGACGCTGGGACTGCAGAAAGCCGTCGCAGGCCAGACGAGTGCGCTCCCGTCATTTTCTCGCGTCGACGCCGAGTTCGTGAGTACACAGACGTGCTTGGAAGCGTTGGACAGAGCCAACATTCATTTCTCTCTTTTTTAAGAATCGCAATTCAGTCATTCGAGTGCGGAAAAAGCAATGGTGCAGCGTTTCTTTTCTTAAGATCTCGCAGCTACTTGCAAGTATGTCGACCACTTAAGACGACAGAAAACTAGCGTCAGCGGTGCGTCAGTGGGAAGTCGGTGAAGTCGCCATTGGAGCCACAAGCCAGTAATTACGTCATGCGAATCACTCGCACGCAACGCAGCTGTACGATAGCTCAGTCGGTAGAGCGTTTGATTTTCAACCAAAGGGTGTTGGGTTCAACGCCATGTCTAGGCGAAAATTAATACACTTTCGTAACGGCTAATGTGCTGGCAATGGAAACACTACAGAAAAGAGTGAGGCCACGCCGCTTTCTGCCATTGGATTGCTTCTAAAGGTGCACTTTCACTTGTCGGAAGACGCTACTGCTACCGGCAGTCGTGGCCGAGTGGTTAAGGCGTCTGACTTGAAATCAGATTCCCTCTGGGAGCGTAGGTTCGAGTCCTGCCGACTGCGGAAATCTTGTAGCTCATCAAAAGATGGACGTTCAGCTGCATTCTAGCAGTTGCGTCACTACTAAACACGTGGGTCGCCGGCAATGTGCAGTGTTATTGGCTGCAGCGCTACAGTCGCACCCAGAAGCCACAGCTCATCGCCTCGTCACACTGCCGTCCACCAGGTGTCAGTGCAGATGTGTCCATTTTAGCTTGCAGACGGTGACGTGTAGCAATTTATGAGCTAACGCAAGTCAAATGTTTTAGCGTGTGTATCTGCTAGATACTGCCTCTCACATGGTAGAGAGGCTCACTCCTTCTTGTGTCTCGTTCTCTGCACACGAGTTGCACGTGGCATCGATATAGCAAAGGTTTTCTAGAGCCAGCGAAGTCAATATTACATGAATCGAGTCGACATGTTTGCTTCTTACGATGATGGAATCAGAAGAAATGTGTGTGGTATTTCACTGCATCTGCTGCTCGCCTTTCAGCGTCCCTATGTCTTATCAGACGAAGATGACTGTGAAATTGGCGGCGATTCAGAGGTTAACGAAGACGCGCAAATCTGCGGACTTACGTGTCAGCCGAAATAGCTCAGTTGGGAGAGCGTTAGACTGAAGATCTAAAGGTCCCTGGTTCGATCCCGGGTTTCGGCAAGCGTATGTTTCGAAGCTGATGCCAATGGAATTGCTCCGAGTCTGTGATGATGTAGGTACAGCCGAGAACAAAAATGACTCTATCCTGTAACTGTTCAGGTTGTCTAGTGCTTGCCGTAAGAGGAACACAGTAGGCAACTCCCTGAGAAGTAAGAAAATACGAAAAGTCCTACCGACTGCGTTCCTTTTTTTGTGTCAGGAGGTGAAGAACGTCTCCAACGGAACCGTGAAATGAGCGAAAACGTGGGAAGCATTGCATTCGAAATGCTTGTGAAATTTCCAATTACTCAGTGAGTGTCGACAAAACACGTAAATCCTCTACTCCAACGTATGAGACCTAACGACTGCTGCGGTTTGTTTTTGCATTGTGTGTCAGCATTCTTCGATAGTCTGCTACGAGCTTAGCGCGACACGTTTGTAGACAGCATTCAGGCGACGTTTAATTAGTAACAGCTCCAAGCAGCGATAGCACAGCTGTGAAGGACATGAGTCAATGTACAGCTGTGCATCGTGGGATGTTCTCTACTGTCGTGTGAGCCCGGATAGCTCAGTCGGTAGAGCATTAGGCTTTTAACGTAAGGGTCCAGGGTTCAAGTCCCTTGTTCGGGCGGAAATTTTAATACTTTGGTAGCGATTCCTCTGGTAGCGATGGAAACACTACGGAAAAGAATGCAGCTACGCCGTTTTCTGATGCCACATAGCTTTAAACCGTAGAAGTTGCATGTGTCGGAGAACCTCGACCTACGGGCAGTCGTGGCCGAGTGGTTAAGGCGTCTGACTCGAAATCAGATTCCCTCTGGGAGCGTAGGTTCGAATCCTACCGGCTGCGTGCGATTTTGCGTAAAGAGGAGCAAATATTTTCACACACGTGAACGCGGTTGCAAACCGATGGCGCCATCTTCAACAAGACGAAAATTTCCGTTTAACAATACTGAGTGTCGCGACGGCTGCTGCTTACTGTGGCTACAGGTTCTCCTCTCACTGACGCTGGGACTGCAGAAAGCCGTCGCAGGCCAGACGAGTGCGCTCCCGTCATTTTCTCGCGTCGACGCCGAGTTCGTGAGTACACAGACGTGCTTGGAAGCGTTGGACAGAGCCAACATTCATTTCTCTCTTTTTTAAGAATCGCAATTCAGTCATTCGAGTGCGGAAAAAGCAATGGTGCAGCGTTTCTTTTCTTAAGATCTCGCAGCTACTTGCAAGTATGTCGACCACTTAAGACGACAGAAAACTAGCGTCAGCGGTGCGTCAGTGGGAAGTCGGTGAAGTCGCCATTGGAGCCACAAGCCAGTAATTACGTCATGCGAATCACTCGCACGCAACGCAGCTGTACGATAGCTCAGTCGGTAGAGCGTTTGATTTTCAACCAAAGGGTGTTGGGTTCAACGCCATGTCTAGGCGAAAATTAATACACTTTCGTAACGGCTAATGTGCTGGCAATGGAAACACTACAGAAAAGAGTGAGGCCACGCCGCTTTCTGCCATTGGATTGCTTCTAAAGGTGCACTTTCACTTGTCGGAAGACGCTACTGCTACCGGCAGTCGTGGCCGAGTGGTTAAGGCGTCTGACTTGAAATCAGATTCCCTCTGGGAGCGTAGGTTCGAGTCCTGCCGACTGCGGAAATCTTGTAGCTCATCAAAAGATGGACGTTCAGCTGCATTCTAGCAGTTGCGTCACTACTAAACACGTGGGTCGCCGGCAATGTGCAGTGTTATTGGCTGCAGCGCTACAGTCGCACCCAGAAGCCACAGCTCATCGCCTCGTCACACTGCCGTCCACCAGGTGTCAGTGCAGATGTGTCCATTTTAGCTTGCAGACGGTGACGTGTAGCAATTTATGAGCTAACGCAAGTCAAATGTTTTAGCGTGTGTATCTGCTAGATACTGCCTCTCACATGGTAGAGAGGCTCACTCCTTCTTGTGTCTCGTTCTCTGCACACGAGTTGCACGTGGCATCGATATAGCAAAGGTTTTCTAGAGCCAGCGAAGTCAATATTACATGAATCGAGTCGACATGTTTGCTTCTTACGATGATGGAATCAGAAGAAATGTGTGTGGTATTTCACTGCATCTGCTGCTCGCCTTTCAGCGTCCCTATGTCTTATCAGACGAAGATGACTGTGAAATTGGCGGCGATTCAGAGGTTAACGAAGACGCGCAAATCTGCGGACTTACGTGTCAGCCGAAATAGCTCAGTTGGGAGAGCGTTAGACTGAAGATCTAAAGGTCCCTGGTTCGATCCCGGGTTTCGGCAAGCGTATGTTTCGAAGCTGATGCCAATGGAATTGCTCCGAGTCTGTGATGATGTAGGTACAGCCGAGAACAAAAATGACTCTATCCTGTAACTGTTCAGGTTGTCTAGTGCTTGCCGTAAGAGGAACACAGTAGGCAACTCCCTGAGAAGTAAGAAAATACGAAAAGTCCTACCGACTGCGTTCCTTTTTTTGTGTCAGGAGGTGAAGAACGTCTCCAACGGAACCGTGAAATGAGCGAAAACGTGGGAAGCATTGCATTCGAAATGCTTGTGAAATTTCCAATTACTCAGTGAGTGTCGACAAAACACGTAAATCCTCTACTCCAACGTATGAGACCTAACGACTGCTGCGGTTTGTTTTTGCATTGTGTGTCAGCATTCTTCGATAGTCTGCTACGAGCTTAGCGCGACACGTTTGTAGACAGCATTCAGGCGACGTTTAATTAGTAACAGCTCCAAGCAGCGATAGCACAGCTGTGAAGGACATGAGTCAATGTACAGCTGTGCATCGTGGGATGTTCTCTACTGTCGTGTGAGCCCGGATAGCTCAGTCGGTAGAGCATTAGGCTTTTAACGTAAGGGTCCAGGGTTCAAGTCCCTTGTTCGGGCGGAAATTTTAATACTTTGGTAGCGATTCCTCTGGTAGCGATGGAAACACTACGGAAAAGAATGCAGCTACGCCGTTTTCTGATGCCACATAGCTTTAAACCGTAGAAGTTGCATGTGTCGGAGAACCTCGACCTACGGGCAGTCGTGGCCGAGTGGTTAAGGCGTCTGACTCGAAATCAGATTCCCTCTGGGAGCGTAGGTTCGAATCCTACCGGCTGCGTGCGATTTTGCGTAAAGAGGAGCAAATATTTTCACACACGTGAACGCGGTTGCAAACCGATGGCGCCATCTTCAACAAGACGAAAATTTCCGTTTAACAATACTGAGTGTCGCGACGGCTGCTGCTTACTGTGGCTACAGGTTCTCCTCTCACTGACGCTGGGACTGCAGAAAGCCGTCGCAGGCCAGACGAGTGCGCTCCCGTCATTTTCTCGCGTCGACGCCGAGTTCGTGAGTACACAGACGTGCTTGGAAGCGTTGGACAGAGCCAACATTCATTTCTCTCTTTTTTAAGAATCGCAATTCAGTCATTCGAGTGCGGAAAAAGCAATGGTGCAGCGTTTCTTTTCTTAAGATCTCGCAGCTACTTGCAAGTATGTCGACCACTTAAGACGACAGAAAACTAGCGTCAGCGGTGCGTCAGTGGGAAGTCGGTGAAGTCGCCATTGGAGCCATAAGCCAGTAATTACGTCATGCGAATCAGTCGCCCGCCACGCAGCTGTACGATAGCTCAGTCGGTAGATCGTTTGATTTTCAACCAAAGGGTGTTGGGTTCAACGCCATGTCTTGGCGAAAATTAATACACTTTCGTAACGGCTAATGTGCTGGCAATGGAAACACTACAGAAAAGAGTGAGGCCACGCCGCTTTCTGCCATTGGATTGCTTCTAAAGGTGCACTTTCACTTGTCGGAAGACGCTACTGCTACCGGCAGTCGTGGCCGAGTGGTTAAGGCGTCTGACTTGAAATCAGATTCCCTCTGGGAGCGTAGGTTCGAGTCCTGCTGACTGCGGAAATTTTGTAGCTCATCAAAAGATGGACGTTCAGCTGCATTCTAGCAGTTGCGTCACTACTAAACACGTGGGTCGCCGGCAATGTGCAGTGTTATTGGCTGCAGCGCTACAGTCGCACCCAGAAGCCACAGCTCATCGCCTCGTCACACTGCCGTCCACCAGGTGTCAGTGCAGATGTGTCCATTTTAGCTTGCAGACAATTACGTGTAGCAATTTATGAGCTAACGCAAGTCAAATGTTTTAGCGTGTGTATCTGCTAGATACTGCCTCTCACATGGTAGAGAGGCTCACTCCTTCTTGTGTCTCGTTCTCTGCACACGAGTTGCACGTGGCATCGATATAGCAAAGGTTTTCTAGAGAAAGCGAAGTCAATATTACATGAATCGAGTCGACATGTTTGCTTCTTACGATGATGGAATCAGAAGAAATGTGTGTGGTACTTCACTGCATCTGCTGCTCGCCTTTCAGCGTCCCTATGTCTTATCAGACGAAGATGACTGTGAAATTGGCGGCGATTCAGAGGTTAACGAAGACGCGCAAATCTGCGGACTTAGGTGTGAGCCGAAATAGCTCAGTTGGGAGAGCGTTAGACTGAAGATCTAAAGGTCCCTGGTTCGATCCCGGGTTTCGGCAAGCGTATGTTTTGAAGCTGATGCCAATGGAATTGCTCCGAGTCTGTGATGATGTAGGTACAGCCGATAACAAAAATGACTCTATCCTGTAACTGTTCAGGTTGTCTAGTGCTTGCCGTAAGAGGAACACAGTAGGCAACTCCCTGAGAAGTAAGAAAATACGAAAAGTCCTACCGACTGCGTTCCTTTTTTTGTGTCAGGAGGTGAAGAACGTCTCCAACGGAACCGTGAAATGAGCGAAAACGTGGGAAGCATTGCATTCGAAATGCTTGTGAAATTTCCAATTACTCAGTGAGTGTCGACAAAACACGTAAATCCTCTACTCCAACGTATGAGACCTAACGACTGCTGCGGTTTGTTTTTGCATCGGGTGTCAGCATTCTTCGATAGTCTGCTACAAGCTTAGCGCGACACGTTTGTAGACAGCATTCAGGCGACGTTTAATTAGTAACAGCTCCATGCAGCGATAGCACAGCTGTGAAGGACATGAGTCAATGTACAGCTGTGCATCGTGGGATGTTCTGTACTGTCGTGTGAGCCCGGATAGCTCAGTCGGTAGAGCATTAGGCTTTTAACCTAAGGGTCCAGGGTTCAAGTCCCTGTTCGAGCGGATATTTTAATACTTTGGTAGCGATTCCTCTGGTAGCGATGGAAACACTACGGAAAAGAATGCAGCTACGCCGTTTTCTGATGCCACATAGCTTTAAACCGTAGAAGTTGCATGTGTCGGAGAACCTCGACCTACGGGCAGTCGTGGCCGAGTGGTTAAGGCGTCTGACTCGAAATCAGATTCCCTCTGGGAGCGTAGGTTCGAATCCTACCGGCTGCGTGCGATTTTGCGTAAAGAGGAGCAAATATTTTCACACACGTGAACGCGGTTGCAAACCGATGGCGCCATCTTCAACAAGACGAAAATTTCCGTTTAACAATACTGAGTGTCGCGACGGCTGCTGCTTACTGTGGCTACCGGTTCTCCTCTCACTGACGCTGGGACTGCAGAAAGCCGTCGCAGGCCCACGAGTGCGCTCCCGTCATTTTCTCGCGTCGACGCCGAGTTCGTGAGTACACAGACGTGCTTGGAAGCGTTGGACAGAGCCAACATTCATTTCTCTCTTTTTTAAGAATCGCAATTCAGTCATTCGAGTGCGGAAAAAGCAATGGTGCAGCGTTTCTTTTCTTAAGATCTCGCAGCTACTTGCAAGTATGTCGACCACTTAAGACGACAGAAAACTAGCGTCAGCGGTGCGTCAGTGGGAAGTCGGTGAAGTCGCCATTGGAGCCATAAGCCAGTAATTACGTCATGCGAATCACTCGCCCGCCACGCAGCTGTACGATAGCTCAGTCGGTAGAGCGTTTGAATAAGCCAGTAATTACGTCATGCGAATCACTCGCCCGCCACGCAGCTGTACGATAGCTCAGTCGGTAGAGCGTTTGATTTTCAACCAAAGGGTGTTGGGTTCAACGCCATGTCTTGGCGAAAATTAATACACTTTCGTAACGGCTAATGTGCTGGCAATGGAAACACTACAGAAAAGAGTGAGGCCACGCCGCTTTCTGCCATTGGATTGCTTCTAAAGGTGCACTTTCACTTGTCGGAAGACGCTACTGCTACCGGCAGTCGTGGCCGAGTGGTTAATGCGTCTGACTTGAAATCAGATTCCCTCTGGGAGCGTAGGTTCGAGTCCCGCTGACTGCGGAAATTTTGTAGCTCTCAAAAGATGGACGTTCAGCTGCATTCTAGCAGTTGCGTCACTACTAAACACGTGGGTCGCCGGCAATGTGCAGTGTTATTGGCTGCAGCGCTACAGTCGCACCCAGAAGCCACAGCTCATCGCCTCGTCACACTGCCGTCCACCAGGTGTCAGTGCAGATGTGTCCATTTTAGCTTGCAGACAATTACGTGTAGCAATTTATGAGCTAACGCAAGTCAAATGTTTTAGCGTGTGTATCTGCTAGATACTGCCTCTCACATGGTAGAGAGGCTCACTCCTTCTTGTGTCTCGTTCTCTGCACACGAGTTGCACGTGGCATCGATATAGCAAAGGTTTTCTAGAGAAAGCGAAGTCAATATTACATGAATCGAGTCGACATGTTTGCTTCTTACGATGATGGAATCAGAAGAAATGTGTGTGGTACTTCACTGCATCTGCTGCTCGCCTTTCAGCGTCCCTATGTCTTATCAGACGAAGATGACTGTGAAATTGGCGGCGATTCAGAGGTTAACGAAGACGCGCAAATCTGCGGACTTAGGTGTGAGCCGAAATAGCTCAGTTGGGAGAGCGTTAGACTGAAGATCTAAAGGTCCCTGGTTCGATCCCGGGTTTCGGCAAGCGTATGTTTTGAAGCTGATGCCAATGGAATTGCTCCGAGTCTGTGATGATGTAGGTACAGCCGATAACAAAAATGACTCTATCCTGTAACTGTTCAGGTTGTCTAGTGCTTGCCGTAAGAGGAACACAGTAGGCAACTCCCTGAGAAGTAAGAAAATACGAAAAGTCCTACCGACTGCGTTCCTTTTTTTGTGTCAGGAGGTGAAGAACGTCTCCAACGGAACCGTGAAATGAGCGAAAACGTGGGAAGCATTGCATTCGAAATGCTTGTGAAATTTCCAATTACTCAGTGAGTGTCGACAAAACACGTAAATCCTCTACTCCAACGTATGAGACCTAACGACTGCTGCGGTTTGTTTTTGCATCGGGTGTCAGCATTCTTCGATAGTCTGCTACAAGCTTAGCGCGACACGTTTGTAGACAGCATTCAGGCGACGTTTAATTAGTAACAGCTCCATGCAGCGATAGCACAGCTGTGAAGGACATGAGTCAATGTACAGCTGTGCATCGTGGGATGTTCTGTACTGTCGTGTGAGCCCGGATAGCTCAGTCGGTAGAGCATTAGGCTTTTAACCTAAGGGTCCAGGGTTCAAGTCCCTGTTCGAGCGGATATTTTAATACTTTGGTAGCGATTCCTCTGGTAGCGGTGGAAACACTACGGAAAAGAATGCAGCTACGCCGTTTTCTGATGCCACATAGCTTTAAAACGTAGAAGTTGCATGTGTCGGAGAACCTCGACCTACGGGCAGTCGTGGCGGGGTGGTTAAGGCGTCTGACTCGAAATCAGATTCCCTCTGGGAGCGTAGGTTCGAATCCTACCGGCTGCGTGCGATTTTGCGTAAAGAGGAGCAAATATTTTCACACACGTGAACGCGGTTGCAAACCGATGGCGCCATCTTCAACAAGACGAAAATTTCCGTTTAACAATACTGAGTGTCGCGACGGCTGCTGCTTACTGTGGCTACCGGTTCTCCTCTCACTGACGCTGGGACTGCAGAAAGCCGTCGCAGGCCCACGAGTGCGCTCCCGTCATTTTCTCGCGTCGACGCCGAGTTCGTGAGTACACAGACGTGCTTGGAAGCGTTGGACAGAGCCAACATTCATTTCTCTCTTTTTTAAGAATCGCAATTCAGTCATTCGAGTGCGGAAAAAGCAATGGTGCAGCGTTTCTTTTCTTAAGATCTCGCAGCTACTTGCAAGTATGTCGACCACTTAAGACGACAGAAAACTAGCGTCAGCGGTGCGTCAGTGGGAAGTCGGTGAAGTCGCCATTGGAGCCATAAGCCAGTAATTACGTCATGCGAATCACTCGCCCGCCACGCAGCTGTACGATAGCTCAGTCGGTAGAGCGTTTGATTTTCAACCAAAGGGTGTTGGGTTCAACGCCATGTCTTGGCGAAAATTAATACACTTTCGTAACGGCTAATGTGCTGGCAATGGAAACACTACAGAAAAGAGTGAGGCCACGCCGCTTTCTGCCATTGGATTGCTTCTAAAGGTGCACTTTCACTTGTCGGAAGACGCTACTGCTACCGGCAGTCGTGGCCGAGTGGTTAAGGCGTCTGACTTGAAATCAGATTCCCTCTGGGAGCGTAGGTTCGAGTCCTGCTGACTGCGGAAATTTTGTAGCTCTCAAAAGATGGACGTTCAGCTGCATTCTAGCAGTTGCGTCACTACTAAACACGTGGGTCGCCGGCAATGTGCAGTGTTATTGGCTGCAGCGCTACAGTCGCACCCAGAAGCCACAGCTCATCGCCTCGTCACACTGCCGTCCACCAGGTGTCAGTGCAGATGTGTCCATTTTAGCTTGCAGACAATTACGTGTAGCAATTTATGAGCTAACGCAAGTCAAATGTTTTAGCGTGTGTATCTGCTAGATACTGCCTCTCACATGGTAGAGAGGCTCACTCCTTCTTGTGTCTCGTTCTCTGCACACGAGTTGCACGTGGCATCGATATAGCAAAGGTTTTCTAGAGAAAGCGAAGTCAATATTACATGAATCGAGTCGACATGTTTGCTTCTTACGATGATGGAATCAGAAGAAATGTGTGTGGTACTTCACTGCATCTGCTGCTCGCCTTTCAGCGTCCCTATGTCTTATCAGACGAAGATGACTGTGAAATTGGCGGCGATTCAGAGGTTAACGAAGACGCGCAAATCTGCGGACTTAGGTGTGAGCCGAAATAGCTCAGTTGGGAGAGCGTTAGACTGAAGATCTAAAGGTCCCTGGTTCGATCCCGGGTTTCGGCAAGCGTATGTTTTGAAGCTGATGCCAATGGAATTGCTCCGAGTCTGTGATGATGTAGGTACAGCCGATAACAAAAATGACTCTATCCTGTAACTGTTCAGGTTGTCTAGTGCTTGCCGTAAGAGGAACACAGTAGGCAACTCCCTGAGAAGTAAGAAAATACGAAAAGTCCTACCGACTGCGTTCCTTTTTTTGTGTCAGGAGGTGAAGAACGTCTCCAACGGAACCGTGAAATGAGCGAAAACGTGGGAAGCATTGCATTCGAAATGCTTGTGAAATTTCCAATTACTCAGTGAGTGTCGACAAAACACGTAAATCCTCTACTCCAACGTATGAGACCTAACGACTGCTGCGGTTTGTTTTTGCATCGGGTGTCAGCATTCTTCGATAGTCTGCTACAAGCTTAGCGCGACACGTTTGTAGACAGCATTCAGGCGACGTTTAATTAGTAACAGCTCCATGCAGCGATAGCACAGCTGTGAAGGACATGAGTCAATGTACAGCTGTGCATCGTGGGATGTTCTGTACTGTCGTGTGAGCCCGGATAGCTCAGTCGGTAGAGCATTAGGCTTTTAACCTAAGGGTCCAGGGTTCAAGTCCCTGTTCGAGCGGATATTTTAATACTTTGGTAGCGATTCCTCTGGTAGCGATGGAAACACTACGGAAAAGAATGCAGCTACGCCGTTTTCTGATGCCACATAGCTTTAAACCGTAGAAGTTGCATGTGTCGGAGAACCTCGACCTACGGGCAGTCGTGGCCGAGTGGTTAAGGCGTCTGACTCGAAATCAGATTCCCTCTGGGAGCGTAGGTTCGAATCCTACCGGCTGCGTGCGATTTTGCGTAAAGAGGAGCAAATATTTTCACACACGTGAACGCGGTTGCAAACCGATGGCGCCATCTTCAACAAGACGAAAATTTCCGTTTAACAATACTGAGTGTCGCGACGGCTGCTGCTTACTGTGGCTACCGGTTCTCCTCTCACTGACGCTGGGACTGCAGAAAGCCGTCGCAGGCCCACGAGTGCGCTCCCGTCATTTTCTCGCGTCGACGCCGAGTTCGTGAGTACACAGACGTGCTTGGAAGCGTTGGACAGAGCCAACATTCATTTCTCTCTTTTTTAAGAATCGCAATTCAGTCATTCGAGTGCGGAAAAAGCAATGGTGCAGCGTTTCTTTTCTTAAGATCTCGCAGCTACTTGCAAGTATGTCGACCACTTAAGACGACAGAAAACTAGCGTCAGCGGTGCGTCAGTGGGAAGTCGGTGAAGTCGCCATTGGAGCCATAAGCCAGTAATTACGTCATGCGAATCACTCGCCCGCCACGCAGCTGTACGATAGCTCAGTCGGTAGAGCGTTTGATTTTCAACCAAAGGGTGTTGGGTTCAACGCCATGTCTTGGCGAAAATTAATACACTTTCGTAACGGCTAATGTGCTGGCAATGGAAACACTACAGAAAAGAGTGAGGCCACGCCGCTTTCTGCCATTGGATTGCTTCTAAAGGTGCACTTTCACTTGTCGGAAGACGCTACTGCTACCGGCAGTCGTGGCCGAGTGGTTAAGGCGTCTGACTTGAAATCAGATTCCCTCTGGGAGCGTAGGTTCGAGTCCCGCTGACTGCGGAAATTTTGTAGCTCTCAAAAGATGGACGTTCAGCTGCATTCTAGCAGTTGCGTCACTACTAAACACGTGGGTCGCCGGCAATGTGCAGTGTTATTGGCTGCAGCGCTACAGTCGCACCCAGAAGCCACAGCTCATCGCCTCGTCACACTGCCGTCCACCAGGTGTCAGTGCAGATGTGTCCATTTTAGCTTGCAGACAATTACGTGTAGCAATTTATGAGCTAACGCAAGTCAAATGTTTTAGCGTGTGTATCTGCTAGATACTGCCTCTCACATGGTAGAGAGGCTCACTCCTTCTTGTGTCTCGTTCTCTGCACACGAGTTGCACGTGGCATCGATATAGCAAAGGTTTTCTAGAGAAAGCGAAGTCAATATTACATGAATCGAGTCGACATGTTTGCTTCTTACGATGATGGAATCAGAAGAAATGTGTGTGGTACTTCACTGCATCTGCTGCTCGCCTTTCAGCGTCCCTATGTCTTATCAGACGAAGATGACTGTGAAATTGGCGGCGATTCAGAGGTTAACGAAGACGCGCAAATCTGCGGACTTAGGTGTGAGCCGAAATAGCTCAGTTGGGAGAGCGTTAGACTGAAGATCTAAAGGTCCCTGGTTCGATCCCGGGTTTCGGCAAGCGTATGTTTTGAAGCTGATGCCAATGGAATTGCTCCGAGTCTGTGATGATGTAGGTACAGCCGATAACAAAAATGACTCTATCCTGTAACTGTTCAGGTTGTCTAGTGCTTGCCGTAAGAGGAACACAGTAGGCAACTCCCTGAGAAGTAAGAAAATACGAAAAGTCCTACCGACTGCGTTCCTTTTTTTGTGTCAGGAGGTGAAGAACGTCTCCAACGGAACCGTGAAATGAGCGAAAACGTGGGAAGCATTGCATTCGAAATGCTTGTGAAATTTCCAATTACTCAGTGAGTGTCGACAAAACACGTAAATCCTCTACTCCAACGTATGAGACCTAACGACTGCTGCGGTTTGTTTTTGCATCGGGTGTCAGCATTCTTCGATAGTCTGCTACAAGCTTAGCGCGACACGTTTGTAGACAGCATTCAGGCGACGTTTAATTAGTAACAGCTCCATGCAGCGATAGCACAGCTGTGAAGGACATGAGTCAATGTACAGCTGTGCATCGTGGGATGTTCTGTACTGTCGTGTGAGCCCGGATAGCTCAGTCGGTAGAGCATTAGGCTTTTAACCTAAGGGTCCAGGGTTCAAGTCCCTGTTCGAGCGGATATTTTAATACTTTGGTAGCGATTCCTCTGGTAGCGATGGAAACACTACGGAAAAGAATGCAGCTACGCCGTTTTCTGATGCCACATAGCTTTAAACCGTAGAAGTTGCATGTGTCGGAGAACCTCGACCTACGGGCAGTCGTGGCCGAGTGGTTAAGGCGTCTGACTCGAAATCAGATTCCCTCTGGGAGCGTAGGTTCGAATCCTACCGGCTGCGTGCGATTTTGCGTAAAGAGGAGCAAATATTTTCACACACGTGAACGCGGTTGCAAACCGATGGCGCCATCTTCAACAAGACGAAAATTTCCGTTTAACAATACTGAGTGTCGCGACGGCTGCTGCTTACTGTGGCTACCGGTTCTCCTCTCACTGACGCTGGGACTGCAGAAAGCCGTCGCAGGCCCACGAGTGCGCTCCCGTCATTTTCTCGCGTCGACGCCGAGTTCGTGAGTACACAGACGTGCTTGGAAGCGTTGGACAGAGCCAACATTCATTTCTCTCTTTTTTAAGAATCGCAATTCAGTCATTCGAGTGCGGAAAAAGCAATGGTGCAGCGTTTCTTTTCTTAAGATCTCGCAGCTACTTGCAAGTATGTCGACCACTTAAGACGACAGAAAACTAGCGTCAGCGGTGCGTCAGTGGGAAGTCGGTGAAGTCGCCATTGGAGCCATAAGCCAGTAATTACGTCATGCGAATCACTCGCCCGCCACGCAGCTGTACGATAGCTCAGTCGGTAGAGCGTTTGATTTTCAACCAAAGGGTGTTGGGTTCAACGCCATGTCTTGGCGAAAATTAATACACTTTCGTAACGGCTAATGTGCTGGCAATGGAAACACTACAGAAAAGAGTGAGGCCACGCCGCTTTCTGCCATTGGATTGCTTCTAAAGGTGCACTTTCACTTGTCGGAAGACGCTACTGCTACCGGCAGTCGTGGCCGAGTGGTTAAGGCGTCTGACTTGAAATCAGATTCCCTCTGGGAGCGTAGGTTCGAGTCCCGCTGACTGCGGAAATTTTGTAGCTCTCAAAAGATGGACGTTCAGCTGCATTCTAGCAGTTGCGTCACTACTAAACACGTGGGTCGCCGGCAATGTGCAGTGTTATTGGCTGCAGCGCTACAGTCGCACCCAGAAGCCACAGCTCATCGCCTCGTCACACTGCCGTCCACCAGGTGTCAGTGCAGATGTGTCCATTTTAGCTTGCAGACAATTACGTGTAGCAATTTATGAGCTAACGCAAGTCAAATGTTTTAGCGTGTGTATCTGCTAGATACTGCCTCTCACATGGTAGAGAGGCTCACTCCTTCTTGTGTCTCGTTCTCTGCACACGAGTTGCACGTGGCATCGATATAGCAAAGGTTTTCTAGAGAAAGCGAAGTCAATATTACATGAATCGAGTCGACATGTTTGCTTCTTACGATGATGGAATCAGAAGAAATGTGTGTGGTACTTCACTGCATCTGCTGCTCGCCTTTCAGCGTCCCTATGTCTTATCAGACGAAGATGACTGTGAAATTGGCGGCGATTCAGAGGTTAACGAAGACGCGCAAATCTGCGGACTTAGGTGTGAGCCGAAATAGCTCAGTTGGGAGAGCGTTAGACTGAAGATCTAAAGGTCCCTGGTTCGATCCCGGGTTTCGGCAAGCGTATGTTTTGAAGCTGATGCCAATGGAATTGCTCCGAGTCTGTGATGATGTAGGTACAGCCGATAACAAAAATGACTCTATCCTGTAACTGTTCAGGTTGTCTAGTGCTTGCCGTAAGAGGAACACAGTAGGCAACTCCCTGAGAAGTAAGAAAATACGAAAAGTCCTACCGACTGCGTTCCTTTTTTTGTGTCAGGAGGTGAAGAACGTCTCCAACGGAACCGTGAAATGAGCGAAAACGTGGGAAGCATTGCATTCGAAATGCTTGTGAAATTTCCAATTACTCAGTGAGTGTCGACAAAACACGTAAATCCTCTACTCCAACGTATGAGACCTAACGACTGCTGCGGTTTGTTTTTGCATCGGGTGTCAGCATTCTTCGATAGTCTGCTACAAGCTTAGCGCGACACGTTTGTAGACAGCATTCAGGCGACGTTTAATTAGTAACAGCTCCATGCAGCGATAGCACAGCTGTGAAGGACATGAGTCAATGTACAGCTGTGCATCGTGGGATGTTCTGTACTGTCGTGTGAGCCCGGATAGCTCAGTCGGTAGAGCATTAGGCTTTTAACCTAAGGGTCCAGGGTTCAAGTCCCTGTTCGAGCGGATATTTTAATACTTTGGTAGCGATTCCTCTGGTAGCGGTGGAAACACTACGGAAAAGAATGCAGCTACGCCGTTTTCTGATGCCACATAGCTTTAAAACGTAGAAGTTGCATGTGTCGGAGAACCTCGACCTACGGGCAGTCGTGGCGGGGTGGTTAAGGCGTCTGACTCGAAATCAGATTCCCTCTGGGAGCGTAGGTTCGAATCCTACCGGCTGCGTGCGATTTTGCGTAAAGAGGAGCAAATATTTTCACACACGTGAACGCGGTTGCAAACCGATGGCGCCATCTTCAACAAGACGAAAATTTCCGTTTAACAATACTGAGTGTCGCGACGGCTGCTGCTTACTGTGGCTACCGGTTCTCCTCTCACTGACGCTGGGACTGCAGAAAGCCGTCGCAGGCCCACGAGTGCGCTCCCGTCATTTTCTCGCGTCGACGCCGAGTTCGTGAGTACACAGACGTGCTTGGAAGCGTTGGACAGAGCCAACATTCATTTCTCTCTTTTTTAAGAATCGCAATTCAGTCATTCGAGTGCGGAAAAAGCAATGGTGCAGCGTTTCTTTTCTTAAGATCTCGCAGCTACTTGCAAGTATGTCGACCACTTAAGACGACAGAAAACTAGCGTCAGCGGTGCGTCAGTGGGAAGTCGGTGAAGTCGCCATTGGAGCCATAAGCCAGTAATTACGTCATGCGAATCACTCGCCCGCCACGCAGCTGTACGATAGCTCAGTCGGTAGAGCGTTTGATTTTCAACCAAAGGGTGTTGGGTTCAACGCCATGTCTTGGCGAAAATTAATACACTTTCGTAACGGCTAATGTGCTGGCAATGGAAACACTACAGAAAAGAGTGAGGCCACGCCGCTTTCTGCCATTGGATTGCTTCTAAAGGTGCACTTTCACTTGTCGGAAGACGCTACTGCTACCGGCAGTCGTGGCCGAGTGGTTAAGGCGTCTGACTTGAAATCAGATTCCCTCTGGGAGCGTAGGTTCGAGTCCCGCTGACTGCGGAAATTTTGTAGCTCTCAAAAGATGGACGTTCAGCTGCATTCTAGCAGTTGCGTCACTACTAAACACGTGGGTCGCCGGCAATGTGCAGTGTTATTGGCTGCAGCGCTACAGTCGCACCCAGAAGCCACAGCTCATCGCCTCGTCACACTGCCGTCCACCAGGTGTCAGTGCAGATGTGTCCATTTTAGCTTGCAGACAATTACGTGTAGCAATTTATGAGCTAACGCAAGTCAAATGTTTTAGCGTGTGTATCTGCTAGATACTGCCTCTCACATGGTAGAGAGGCTCACTCCTTCTTGTGTCTCGTTCTCTGCACACGAGTTGCACGTGGCATCGATATAGCAAAGGTTTTCTAGAGAAAGCGAAGTCAATATTACATGAATCGAGTCGACATGTTTGCTTCTTACGATGATGGAATCAGAAGAAATGTGTGTGGTACTTCACTGCATCTGCTGCTCGCCTTTCAGCGTCCCTATGTCTTATCAGACGAAGATGACTGTGAAATTGGCGGCGATTCAGAGGTTAACGAAGACGCGCAAATCTGCGGACTTAGGTGTGAGCCGAAATAGCTCAGTTGGGAGAGCGTTAGACTGAAGATCTAAAGGTCCCTGGTTCGATCCCGGGTTTCGGCAAGCGTATGTTTTGAAGCTGATGCCAATGGAATTGCTCCGAGTCTGTGATGATGTAGGTACAGCCGATAACAAAAATGACTCTATCCTGTAACTGTTCAGGTTGTCTAGTGCTTGCCGTAAGAGGAACACAGTAGGCAACTCCCTGAGAAGTAAGAAAATACGAAAAGTCCTACCGACTGCGTTCCTTTTTTTGTGTCAGGAGGTGAAGAACGTCTCCAACGGAACCGTGAAATGAGCGAAAACGTGGGAAGCATTGCATTCGAAATGCTTGTGAAATTTCCAATTACTCAGTGAGTGTCGACAAAACACGTAAATCCTCTACTCCAACGTATGAGACCTAACGACTGCTGCGGTTTGTTTTTGCATCGGGTGTCAGCATTCTTCGATAGTCTGCTACAAGCTTAGCGCGACACGTTTGTAGACAGCATTCAGGCGACGTTTAATTAGTAACAGCTCCATGCAGCGATAGCACAGCTGTGAAGGACATGAGTCAATGTACAGCTGTGCATCGTGGGATGTTCTGTACTGTCGTGTGAGCCCGGATAGCTCAGTCGGTAGAGCATTAGGCTTTTAACCTAAGGGTCCAGGGTTCAAGTCCCTGTTCGAGCGGATATTTTAATACTTTGGTAGCGATTCCTCTGGTAGCGATGGAAACACTACGGAAAAGAATGCAGCTACGCCGTTTTCTGATGCCACATAGCTTTAAACCGTAGAAGTTGCATGTGTCGGAGAACCTCGACCTACGGGCAGTCGTGGCCGAGTGGTTAAGGCGTCTGACTCGAAATCAGATTCCCTCTGGGAGCGTAGGTTCGAATCCTACCGGCTGCGTGCGATTTTGCGTAAAGAGGAGCAAATATTTTCACACACGTGAACGCGGTTGCAAACCGATGGCGCCATCTTCAACAAGACGAAAATTTCCGTTTAACAATACTGAGTGTCGCGACGGCTGCTGCTTACTGTGGCTACCGGTTCTCCTCTCACTGACGCTGGGACTGCAGAAAGCCGTCGCAGGCCCACGAGTGCGCTCCCGTCATTTTCTCGCGTCGACGCCGAGTTCGTGAGTACACAGACGTGCTTGGAAGCGTTGGACAGAGCCAACATTCATTTCTCTCTTTTTTAAGAATCGCAATTCAGTCATTCGAGTGCGGAAAAAGCAATGGTGCAGCGTTTCTTTTCTTAAGATCTCGCAGCTACTTGCAAGTATGTCGACCACTTAAGACGACAGAAAACTAGCGTCAGCGGTGCGTCAGTGGGAAGTCGGTGAAGTCGCCATTGGAGCCATAAGCCAGTAATTACGTCATGCGAATCACTCGCCCGCCACGCAGCTGTACGATAGCTCAGTCGGTAGAGCGTTTGATTTTCAACCAAAGGGTGTTGGGTTCAACGCCATGTCTTGGCGAAAATTAATACACTTTCGTAACGGCTAATGTGCTGGCAATGGAAACACTACAGAAAAGAGTGAGGCCACGCCGCTTTCTGCCATTGGATTGCTTCTAAAGGTGCACTTTCACTTGTCGGAAGACGCTACTGCTACCGGCAGTCGTGGCCGAGTGGTTAAGGCGTCTGACTTGAAATCAGATTCCCTCTGGGAGCGTAGGTTCGAGTCCCGCTGACTGCGGAAATTTTGTAGCTCTCAAAAGATGGACGTTCAGCTGCATTCTAGCAGTTGCGTCACTACTAAACACGTGGGTCGCCGGCAATGTGCAGTGTTATTGGCTGCAGCGCTACAGTCGCACCCAGAAGCCACAGCTCATCGCCTCGTCACACTGCCGTCCACCAGGTGTCAGTGCAGATGTGTCCATTTTAGCTTGCAGACAATTACGTGTAGCAATTTATGAGCTAACGCAAGTCAAATGTTTTAGCGTGTGTATCTGCTAGATACTGCCTCTCACATGGTAGAGAGGCTCACTCCTTCTTGTGTCTCGTTCTCTGCACACGAGTTGCACGTGGCATCGATATAGCAAAGGTTTTCTAGAGAAAGCGAAGTCAATATTACATGAATCGAGTCGACATGTTTGCTTCTTACGATGATGGAATCAGAAGAAATGTGTGTGGTACTTCACTGCATCTGCTGCTCGCCTTTCAGCGTCCCTATGTCTTATCAGACGAAGATGACTGTGAAATTGGCGGCGATTCAGAGGTTAACGAAGACGCGCAAATCTGCGGACTTAGGTGTGAGCCGAAATAGCTCAGTTGGGAGAGCGTTAGACTGAAGATCTAAAGGTCCCTGGTTCGATCCCGGGTTTCGGCAAGCGTATGTTTTGAAGCTGATGCCAATGGAATTGCTCCGAGTCTGTGATGATGTAGGTACAGCCGATAACAAAAATGACTCTATCCTGTAACTGTTCAGGTTGTCTAGTGCTTGCCGTAAGAGGAACACAGTAGGCAACTCCCTGAGAAGTAAGAAAATACGAAAAGTCCTACCGACTGCGTTCCTTTTTTTGTGTCAGGAGGTGAAGAACGTCTCCAACGGAACCGTGAAATGAGCGAAAACGTGGGAAGCATTGCATTCGAAATGCTTGTGAAATTTCCAATTACTCAGTGAGTGTCGACAAAACACGTAAATCCTCTACTCCAACGTATGAGACCTAACGACTGCTGCGGTTTGTTTTTGCATCGGGTGTCAGCATTCTTCGATAGTCTGCTACAAGCTTAGCGCGACACGTTTGTAGACAGCATTCAGGCGACGTTTAATTAGTAACAGCTCCATGCAGCGATAGCACAGCTGTGAAGGACATGAGTCAATGTACAGCTGTGCATCGTGGGATGTTCTGTACTGTCGTGTGAGCCCGGATAGCTCAGTCGGTAGAGCATTAGGCTTTTAACCTAAGGGTCCAGGGTTCAAGTCCCTGTTCGAGCGGATATTTTAATACTTTGGTAGCGATTCCTCTGGTAGCGGTGGAAACACTACGGAAAAGAATGCAGCTACGCCGTTTTCTGATGCCACATAGCTTTAAAACGTAGAAGTTGCATGTGTCGGAGAACCTCGACCTACGGGCAGTCGTGGCGGGGTGGTTAAGGCGTCTGACTCGAAATCAGATTCCCTCTGGGAGCGTAGGTTCGAATCCTACCGGCTGCGTGCGATTTTGCGTAAAGAGGAGCAAATATTTTCACACACGTGAACGCGGTTGCAAACCGATGGCGCCATCTTCAACAAGACGAAAATTTCCGTTTAACAATACTGAGTGTCGCGACGGCTGCTGCTTACTGTGGCTACCGGTTCTCCTCTCACTGACGCTGGGACTGCAGAAAGCCGTCGCAGGCCCACGAGTGCGCTCCCGTCATTTTCTCGCGTCGACGCCGAGTTCGTGAGTACACAGACGTGCTTGGAAGCGTTGGACAGAGCCAACATTCATTTCTCTCTTTTTTAAGAATCGCAATTCAGTCATTCGAGTGCGGAAAAAGCAATGGTGCAGCGTTTCTTTTCTTAAGATCTCGCAGCTACTTGCAAGTATGTCGACCACTTAAGACGACAGAAAACTAGCGTCAGCGGTGCGTCAGTGGGAAGTCGGTGAAGTCGCCATTGGAGCCATAAGCCAGTAATTACGTCATGCGAATCACTCGCCCGCCACGCAGCTGTACGATAGCTCAGTCGGTAGATCGTTTGATTTTCAACCAAAGGGTGTTGGGTTCAACGCCATGTCTTGGCGAAAATTAATACACTTTCGTAACGGCTAATGTGCTGGCAATGGAAACACTACAGAAAAGAGTGAGGCCACGCCGCTTTCTGCCATTGGATTGCTTCTAAAGGTGCACTTTCACTTGTCGGAAGACGCTACTGCTACCGGCAGTCGTGGCCGAGTGGTTAAGGCGTCTGACTTGAAATCAGATTCCCTCTGGGAGCGTAGGTTCGAGTCCTGCTGACTGCGGAAATTTTGTAGCTCTCAAAAGATGGACGTTCAGCTGCATTCTAGCAGTTGCGTCACTACTAAACACGTGGGTCGCCGGCAATGTGCAGTGTTATTGGCTGCAGCGCTACAGTCGCACCCAGAAGCCACAGCTCATCGCCTCGTCACACTGCCGTCCACCAGGTGTCAGTGCAGATGTGTCCATTTTAGCTTGCAGACAATTACGTGTAGCAATTTATGAGCTAACGCAAGTCAAATGTTTTAGCGTGTGTATCTGCTAGATACTGCCTCTCACATGGTAGAGAGGCTCACTCCTTCTTGTGTCTCGTTCTCTGCACACGAGTTGCACGTGGCATCGATATAGCAAAGGTTTTCTAGAGAAAGCGAAGTCAATATTACATGAATCGAGTCGACATGTTTGCTTCTTACGATGATGGAATCAGAAGAAATGTGTGTGGTACTTCACTGCATCTGCTGCTCGCCTTTCAGCGTCCCTATGTCTTATCAGACGAAGATGACTGTGAAATTGGCGGCGATTCAGAGGTTAACGAAGACGCGCAAATCTGCGGACTTAGGTGTGAGCCGAAATAGCTCAGTTGGGAGAGCGTTAGACTGAAGATCTAAAGGTCCCTGGTTCGATCCCGGGTTTCGGCAAGCGTATGTTTTGAAGCTGATGCCAATGGAATTGCTCCGAGTCTGTGATGATGTAGGTACAGCCGATAACAAAAATGACTCTATCCTGTAACTGTTCAGGTTGTCTAGTGCTTGCCGTAAGAGGAACACAGTAGGCAACTCCCTGAGAAGTAAGAAAATACGAAAAGTCCTACCGACTGCGTTCCTTTTTTTGTGTCAGGAGGTGAAGAACGTCTCCAACGGAACCGTGAAATGAGCGAAAACGTGGGAAGCATTGCATTCGAAATGCTTGTGAAATTTCCAATTACTCAGTGAGTGTCGACAAAACACGTAAATCCTCTACTCCAACGTATGAGACCTAACGACTGCTGCGGTTTGTTTTTGCATCGGGTGTCAGCATTCTTCGATAGTCTGCTACAAGCTTAGCGCGACACGTTTGTAGACAGCATTCAGGCGACGTTTAATTAGTAACAGCTCCATGCAGCGATAGCACAGCTGTGAAGGACATGAGTCAATGTACAGCTGTGCATCGTGGGATGTTCTGTACTGTCGTGTGAGCCCGGATAGCTCAGTCGGTAGAGCATTAGGCTTTTAACCTAGGGGTCCAGGGTTCAAGTCCCTGTTCGAGCGGATATTTTAATACTTTGGTAGCGATTCCTCTGGTAGCGGTGGAAACACTACGGAAAAGAATGCAGCTACGCCGTTTTCTGATGCCACATAGCTTTAAACCGTAGAAGTTGCATGTGTCGGAGAACCTCGACCTACGGGCAGTCGTGGCGGGGTGGTTAAGGCGTCTGACTCGAAATCAGATTCCCTCTGGGAGCGTAGGTTCGAATCCTACCGGCTGCGTGCGATTTTGCGTAAAGAGGAGCAAATATTTTCACACACGTGAACGCGGTTGCAAACCGATGGCGCCATCTTCAACAAGACGAAAATTTCCGTTTAACAATACTGAGTGTCGCGACGGCTGCTGCTTACTGTGGCTACCGGTTCTCCTCTCACTGACGCTGGGACTGCAGAAAGCCGTCGCAGGCCCACGAGTGCGCTCCCGTCATTTTCTCGCGTCGACGCCGAGTTCGTGAGTACACAGACGTGCTTGGAAGCGTTGGACAGAGCCAACATTCATTTCTCTCTTTTTTAAGAATCGCAATTCAGTCATTCGAGTGCGGAAAAAGCAATGGTGCAGCGTTTCTTTTCTTAAGATCTCGCAGCTACTTGCAAGTATGTCGACCACTTAAGACGACAGAAAACTAGCGTCAGCGGTGCGTCAGTGGGAAGTCGGTGAAGTCGCCATTGGAGCCATAAGCCAGTAATTACGTCATGCGAATCACTCGCCCGCCACGCAGCTGTACGATAGCTCAGTCGGTAGAGCGTTTGATTTTCAACCAAAGGGTGTTGGGTTCAACGCCATGTCTTGGCGAAAATTAATACACTTTCGTAACGGCTAATGTGCTGGCAATGGAAACACTACAGAAAAGAGTGAGGCCACGCCGCTTTCTGCCATTGGATTGCTTCTAAAGGTGCACTTTCACTTGTCGGAAGACGCTACTGCTACCGGCAGTCGTGGCCGAGTGGTTAAGGCGTCTGACTTGAAATCAGATTCCCTCTGGGAGCGTAGGTTCGAGTCCTGCTGACTGCGGAAATTTTGTAGCTCTCAAAAGATGGACGTTCAGCTGCATTCTAGCAGTTGCGTCACTACTAAACACGTGGGTCGCCGGCAATGTGCAGTGTTATTGGCTGCAGCGCTACAGTCGCACCCAGAAGCCACAGCTCATCGCCTCGTCACACTGCCGTCCACCAGGTGTCAGTGCAGATGTGTCCATTTTAGCTTGCAGACAATTACGTGTAGCAATTTATGAGCTAACGCAAGTCAAATGTTTTAGCGTGTGTATCTGCTAGATACTGCCTCTCACATGGTAGAGAGGCTCACTCCTTCTTGTGTCTCGTTCTCTGCACACGAGTTGCACGTGGCATCGATATAGCAAAGGTTTTCTAGAGAAAGCGAAGTCAATATTACATGAATCGAGTCGACATGTTTGCTTCTTACGATGATGGAATCAGAAGAAATGTGTGTGGTACTTCACTGCATCTGCTGCTCGCCTTTCAGCGTCCCTATGTCTTATCAGACGAAGATGACTGTGAAATTGGCGGCGATTCAGAGGTTAACGAAGACGCGCAAATCTGCGGACTTAGGTGTGAGCCGAAATAGCTCAGTTGGGAGAGCGTTAGACTGAAGATCTAAAGGTCCCTGGTTCGATCCCGGGTTTCGGCAAGCGTATGTTTTGAAGCTGATGCCAATGGAATTGCTCCGAGTCTGTGATGATGTAGGTACAGCCGATAACAAAAATGACTCTATCCTGTAACTGTTCAGGTTGTCTAGTGCTTGCCGTAAGAGGAACACAGTAGGCAACTCCCTGAGAAGTAAGAAAATACGAAAAGTCCTACCGACTGCGTTCCTTTTTTTGTGTCAGGAGGTGAAGAACGTCTCCAACGGAACCGTGAAATGAGCGAAAACGTGGGAAGCATTGCATTCGAAATGCTTGTGAAATTTCCAATTACTCAGTGAGTGTCGACAAAACACGTAAATCCTCTACTCCAACGTATGAGACCTAACGACTGCTGCGGTTTGTTTTTGCATCGGGTGTCAGCATTCTTCGATAGTCTGCTACAAGCTTAGCGCGACACGTTTGTAGACAGCATTCAGGCGACGTTTAATTAGTAACAGCTCCATGCAGCGATAGCACAGCTGTGAAGGACATGAGTCAATGTACAGCTGTGCATCGTGGGATGTTCTGTACTGTCGTGTGAGCCCGGATAGCTCAGTCGGTAGAGCATTAGGCTTTTAACCTAGGGGTCCAGGGTTCAAGTCCCTGTTCGAGCGGATATTTTAATACTTTGGTAGCGATTCCTCTGGTAGCGGTGGAAACACTACGGAAAAGAATGCAGCTACGCCGTTTTCTGATGCCACATAGCTTTAAACCGTAGAAGTTGCATGTGTCGGAGAACCTCGACCTACGGGCAGTCGTGGCGGGGTGGTTAAGGCGTCTGACTCGAAATCAGATTCCCTCTGGGAGCGTAGGTTCGAATCCTACCGGCTGCGTGCGATTTTGCGTAAAGAGGAGCAAATATTTTCACACACGTGAACGCGGTTGCAAACCGATGGCGCCATCTTCAACAAGACGAAAATTTCCGTTTAACAATACTGAGTGTCGCGACGGCTGCTGCTTACTGTGGCTACCGGTTCTCCTCTCACTGACGCTGGGACTGCAGAAAGCCGTCGCAGGCCCACGAGTGCGCTCCCGTCATTTTCTCGCGTCGACGCCGAGTTCGTGAGTACACAGACGTGCTTGGAAGCGTTGGACAGAGCCAACATTCATTTCTCTCTTTTTTAAGAATCGCAATTCAGTCATTCGAGTGCGGAAAAAGCAATGGTGCAGCGTTTCTTTTCTTAAGATCTCGCAGCTACTTGCAAGTATGTCGACCACTTAAGACGACAGAAAACTAGCGTCAGCGGTGCGTCAGTGGGAAGTCGGTGAAGTCGCCATTGGAGCCATAAGCCAGTAATTACGTCATGCGAATCACTCGCCCGCCACGCAGCTGTACGATAGCTCAGTCGGTAGAGCGTTTGATTTTCAACCAAAGGGTGTTGGGTTCAACGCCATGTCTTGGCGAAAATTAATACACTTTCGTAACGGCTAATGTGCTGGCAATGGAAACACTACAGAAAAGAGTGAGGCCACGCCGCTTTCTGCCATTGGATTGCTTCTAAAGGTGCACTTTCACTTGTCGGAAGACGCTACTGCTACCGGCAGTCGTGGCCGAGTGGTTAAGGCGTCTGACTTGAAATCAGATTCCCTCTGGGAGCGTAGGTTCGAGTCCTGCTGACTGCGGAAATTTTGTAGCTCTCAAAAGATGGACGTTCAGCTGCATTCTAGCAGTTGCGTCACTACTAAACACGTGGGTCGCCGGCAATGTGCAGTGTTATTGGCTGCAGCGCTACAGTCGCACCCAGAAGCCACAGCTCATCGCCTCGTCACACTGCCGTCCACCAGGTGTCAGTGCAGATGTGTCCATTTTAGCTTGCAGACAATTACGTGTAGCAATTTATGAGCTAACGCAAGTCAAATGTTTTAGCGTGTGTATCTGCTAGATACTGCCTCTCACATGGTAGAGAGGCTCACTCCTTCTTGTGTCTCGTTCTCTGCACACGAGTTGCACGTGGCATCGATATAGCAAAGGTTTTCTAGAGAAAGCGAAGTCAATATTACATGAATCGAGTCGACATGTTTGCTTCTTACGATGATGGAATCAGAAGAAATGTGTGTGGTACTTCACTGCATCTGCTGCTCGCCTTTCAGCGTCCCTATGTCTTATCAGACGAAGATGACTGTGAAATTGGCGGCGATTCAGAGGTTAACGAAGACGCGCAAATCTGCGGACTTAGGTGTGAGCCGAAATAGCTCAGTTGGGAGAGCGTTAGACTGAAGATCTAAAGGTCCCTGGGTCGATCCCGGGTTTCGGCAAGCGTATGTTTTGAAGCTGATGCCAATGGAATTGCTCCGAGTCTGTGATGATGTAGGTACAGCCGATAACAAAAATGACTCTATCCTGTAACTGTTCAGGTTGTCTAGTGCTTGCCGTAAGAGGAACACAGTAGGCAACTCCCTGAGAAGTAAGAAAATACGAAAAGTCCTACCGACTGCGTTCCTTTTTTTGTGTCAGGAGGTGAAGAACGTCTCCAACGGAACCGTGAAATGAGCGAAAACGTGGGAAGCATTGCATTCGAAATGCTTGTGAAATTTCCAATTACTCAGTGAGTGTCGACAAAACACGTAAATCCTCTACTCCAACGTATGAGACCTAACGACTGCTGCGGTTTGTTTTTGCATCGGGTGTCAGCATTCTTCGATAGTCTGCTACAAGCTTAGCGCGACACGTTTGTAGACAGCATTCAGGCGACGTTTAATTAGTAACAGCTCCATGCAGCGATAGCACAGCTGTGAAGGACATGAGTCAATGTACAGCTGTGCATCGTGGGATGTTCTGTACTGTCGTGTGAGCCCGGATAGCTCAGTCGGTAGAGCATTAGGCTTTTAACCTAGGGGTCCAGGGTTCAAGTCCCTGTTCGAGCGGATATTTTAATACTTTGGTAGCGATTCCTCTGGTAGCGGTGGAAACACTACGGAAAAGAATGCAGCTACGCCGTTTTCTGATGCCACATAGCTTTAAACCGTAGAAGTTGCATGTGTCGGAGAACCTCGACCTACGGGCAGTCGTGGCGGGGTGGTTAAGGCGTCTGACTCGAAATCAGATTCCCTCTGGGAGCGTAGGTTCGAATCCTACCGGCTGCGTGCGATTTTGCGTAAAGAGGAGCAAATATTTTCACACACGTGAACGCGGTTGCAAACCGATGGCGCCATCTTCAACAAGACGAAAATTTCCGTTTAACAATACTGAGTGTCGCGACGGCTGCTGCTTACTGTGGCTACCGGTTCTCCTCTCACTGACGCTGGGACTGCAGAAAGCCGTCGCAGGCCCACGAGTGCGCTCCCGTCATTTTCTCGCGTCGACGCCGAGTTCGTGAGTACACAGACGTGCTTGGAAGCGTTGGACAGAGCCAACATTCATTTCTCTCTTTTTTAAGAATCGCAATTCAGTCATTCGAGTGCGGAAAAAGCAATGGTGCAGCGTTTCTTTTCTTAAGATCTCGCAGCTACTTGCAAGTATGTCGACCACTTAAGACGACAGAAAACTAGCGTCAGCGGTGCGTCAGTGGGAAGTCGGTGAAGTCGCCATTGGAGCCATAAGCCAGTAATTACGTCATGCGAATCACTCGCCCGCCACGCAGCTGTACGATAGCTCAGTCGGTAGAGCGTTTGATTTTCAACCAAAGGGTGTTGGGTTCAACGCCATGTCTTGGCGAAAATTAATACACTTTCGTAACGGCTAATGTGCTGGCAATGGAAACACTACAGAAAAGAGTGAGGCCACGCCGCTTTCTGCCATTGGATTGCTTCTAAAGGTGCACTTTCACTTGTCGGAAGACGCTACTGCTACCGGCAGTCGTGGCCGAGTGGTTAAGGCGTCTGACTTGAAATCAGATTCCCTCTGGGAGCGTAGGTTCGAGTCCTGCTGACTGCGGAAATTTTGTAGCTCTCAAAAGATGGACGTTCAGCTGCATTCTAGCAGTTGCGTCACTACTAAACACGTGGGTCGCCGGCAATGTGCAGTGTTATTGGCTGCAGCGCTACAGTCGCACCCAGAAGCCACAGCTCATCGCCTCGTCACACTGCCGTCCACCAGGTGTCAGTGCAGATGTGTCCATTTTAGCTTGCAGACAATTACGTGTAGCAATTTATGAGCTAACGCAAGTCAAATGTTTTAGCGTGTGTATCTGCTAGATACTGCCTCTCACATGGTAGAGAGGCTCACTCCTTCTTGTGTCTCGTTCTCTGCACACGAGTTGCACGTGGCATCGATATAGCAAAGGTTTTCTAGAGAAAGCGAAGTCAATATTACATGAATCGAGTCGACATGTTTGCTTCTTACGATGATGGAATCAGAAGAAATGTGTGTGGTACTTCACTGCATCTGCTGCTCGCCTTTCAGCGTCCCTATGTCTTATCAGACGAAGATGACTGTGAAATTGGCGGCGATTCAGAGGTTAACGAAGACGCGCAAATCTGCGGACTTAGGTGTGAGCCGAAATAGCTCAGTTGGGAGAGCGTTAGACTGAAGATCTAAAGGTCCCTGGGTCGATCCCGGGTTTCGGCAAGCGTATGTTTTGAAGCTGATGCCAATGGAATTGCTCCGAGTCTGTGATGATGTAGGTACAGCCGATAACAAAAATGACTCTATCCTGTAACTGTTCAGGTTGTCTAGTGCTTGCCGTAAGAGGAACACAGTAGGCAACTCCCTGAGAAGTAAGAAAATACGAAAAGTCCTACCGACTGCGTTCCTTTTTTTGTGTCAGGAGGTGAAGAACGTCTCCAACGGAACCGTGAAATGAGCGAAAACGTGGGAAGCATTGCATTCGAAATGCTTGTGAAATTTCCAATTACTCAGTGAGTGTCGACAAAACACGTAAATCCTCTACTCCAACGTATGAGACCTAACGACTGCTGCGGTTTGTTTTTGCATCGGGTGTCAGCATTCTTCGATAGTCTGCTACAAGCTTAGCGCGACACGTTTGTAGACAGCATTCAGGCGACGTTTAATTAGTAACAGCTCCATGCAGCGATAGCACAGCTGTGAAGGACATGAGTCAATGTACAGCTGTGCATC
Source organism: Schistocerca gregaria (assembly GCF_023897955.1). NCBI lineage: Eukaryota > Metazoa > Arthropoda > Insecta > Orthoptera > Acrididae > Schistocerca > Schistocerca gregaria. The sequence goes on along the minus strand of NW_026061867.1, from coordinate 5,188 downwards.
GTGGGATGTTCTGTACTGTCGTGTGAGCCCGGATAGCTCAGTCGGTAGAGCATTAGGCTTTTAACCTAAGGGTCCAGGGTTCAAGTCCCTGTTCGAGCGGATATTTTAATACTTTGGTAGCGATTCCTCTGGTAGCGGTGGAAACACTACGGAAAAGAATGCAGCTACGCCGTTTTCTGATGCCACATAGCTTTAAAACGTAGAAGTTGCATGTGTCGGAGAACCTCGACCTACGGGCAGTCGTGGCGGGGTGGTTAAGGCGTCTGACTCGAAATCAGATTCCCTCTGGGAGCGTAGGTTCGAATCCTACCGGCTGCGTGCGATTTTGCGTAAAGAGGAGCAAATATTTTCACACACGTGAACGCGGTTGCAAACCGATGGCGCCATCTTCAACAAGACGAAAATTTCCGTTTAACAATACTGAGTGTCGCGACGGCTGCTGCTTACTGTGGCTACCGGTTCTCCTCTCACTGACGCTGGGACTGCAGAAAGCCGTCGCAGGCCCACGAGTGCGCTCCCGTCATTTTCTCGCGTCGACGCCGAGTTCGTGAGTACACAGACGTGCTTGGAAGCGTTGGACAGAGCCAACATTCATTTCTCTCTTTTTTAAGAATCGCAATTCAGTCATTCGAGTGCGGAAAAAGCAATGGTGCAGCGTTTCTTTTCTTAAGATCTCGCAGCTACTTGCAAGTATGTCGACCACTTAAGACGACAGAAAACTAGCGTCAGCGGTGCGTCAGTGGGAAGTCGGTGAAGTCGCCATTGGAGCCATAAGCCAGTAATTACGTCATGCGAATCACTCGCCCGCCACGCAGCTGTACGATAGCTCAGTCGGTAGAGCGTTTGATTTTCAACCAAAGGGTGTTGGGTTCAACGCCATGTCTTGGCGAAAATTAATACACTTTCGTAACGGCTAATGTGCTGGCAATGGAAACACTACAGAAAAGAGTGAGGCCACGCCGCTTTCTGCCATTGGATTGCTTCTAAAGGTGCACTTTCACTTGTCGGAAGACGCTACTGCTACCGGCAGTCGTGGCCGAGTGGTTAAGGCGTCTGACTTGAAATCAGATTCCCTCTGGGAGCGTAGGTTCGAGTCCTGCTGACTGCGGAAATTTTGTAGCTCTCAAAAGATGGACGTTCAGCTGCATTCTAGCAGTTGCGTCACTACTAAACACGTGGGTCGCCGGCAATGTGCAGTGTTATTGGCTGCAGCGCTACAGTCGCACCCAGAAGCCACAGCTCATCGCCTCGTCACACTGCCGTCCACCAGGTGTCAGTGCAGATGTGTCCATTTTAGCTTGCAGACAATTACGTGTAGCAATTTATGAGCTAACGCAAGTCAAATGTTTTAGCGTGTGTATCTGCTAGATACTGCCTCTCACATGGTAGAGAGGCTCACTCCTTCTTGTGTCTCGTTCTCTGCACACGAGTTGCACGTGGCATCGATATAGCAAAGGTTTTCTAGAGAAAGCGAAGTCAATATTACATGAATCGAGTCGACATGTTTGCTTCTTACGATGATGGAATCAGAAGAAATGTGTGTGGTACTTCACTGCATCTGCTGCTCGCCTTTCAGCGTCCCTATGTCTTATCAGACGAAGATGACTGTGAAATTGGCGGCGATTCAGAGGTTAACGAAGACGCGCAAATCTGCGGACTTAGGTGTGAGCCGAAATAGCTCAGTTGGGAGAGCGTTAGACTGAAGATCTAAAGGTCCCTGGGTCGATCCCGGGTTTCGGCAAGCGTATGTTTTGAAGCTGATGCCAATGGAATTGCTCCGAGTCTGTGATGATGTAGGTACAGCCGATAACAAAAATGACTCTATCCTGTAACTGTTCAGGTTGTCTAGTGCTTGCCGTAAGAGGAACACAGTAGGCAACTCCCTGAGAAGTAAGAAAATACGAAAAGTCCTACCGACTGCGTTCCTTTTTTTGTGTCAGGAGGTGAAGAACGTCTCCAACGGAACCGTGAAATGAGCGAAAACGTGGGAAGCATTGCATTCGAAATGCTTGTGAAATTTCCAATTACTCAGTGAGTGTCGACAAAACACGTAAATCCTCTACTCCAACGTATGAGACCTAACGACTGCTGCGGTTTGTTTTTGCATCGGGTGTCAGCATTCTTCGATAGTCTGCTACAAGCTTAGCGCGACACGTTTGTAGACAGCATTCAGGCGACGTTTAATTAGTAACAGCTCCATGCAGCGATAGCACAGCTGTGAAGGACATGAGTCAATGTACAGCTGTGCATCGTGGGATGTTCTGTACTGTCGTGTGAGCCCGGATAGCTCAGTCGGTAGAGCATTAGGCTTTTAACCTAAGGGTCCAGGGTTCAAGTCCCTGTTCGAGCGGATATTTTAATACTTTGGTAGCGATTCCTCTGGTAGCGGTGGAAACACTACGGAAAAGAATGCAGCTACGCCGTTTTCTGATGCCACATAGCTTTAAAACGTAGAAGTTGCATGTGTCGGAGAACCTCGACCTACGGGCAGTCGTGGCGGGGTGGTTAAGGCGTCTGACTCGAAATCAGATTCCCTCTGGGAGCGTAGGTTCGAATCCTACCGGCTGCGTGCGATTTTGCGTAAAGAGGAGCAAATATTTTCACACACGTGAACGCGGTTGCAAACCGATGGCGCCATCTTCAACAAGACGAAAATTTCCGTTTAAACAATACTGAGTGTCGCGACGGCTGCTGCTTACTGTGGCTACCGGTTCTCCTCTCACTGACGCTGGGACTGCAGAAAGCCGTCGCAGGCCCACGAGTGCGCTCCCGTCATTTTCTCGCGTCGACGCCGAGTTCGTGAGTACACAGACGTGCTTGGAAGCGTTGGACAGAGCCAACATTCATTTCTCTCTTTTTTAAGAATCGCAATTCAGTCATTCGAGTGCGGAAAAAGCAATGGTGCAGCGTTTCTTTTCTTAAGATCTCGCAGCTACTTGCAAGGTATGTCCGACCACTTAAGACGACAGAAAACTAGCGTCAGCGGTGCGTCAGTGGGAAGTCGGTGAAGTCGCCATTGGAGCCATAGCCCAGTAATTACGTCATGCGAATCACTCGCCCGCCACGCAGCTGTACTGATAGCTCAGTCGGTAGAGCGTTTGATTTTCAACCAAAGGGTGTTGGTTCAACGCCATGTCTTGGCGAAAATTAATACACTTTCGTAACGGCTAATGTGCTGGCAATGGAAACACTACAGAAAAGAGTGAGGCCACGCCGCTTTCTGCCATTGGATTGCTTCTAAAGGTGCACTTTCACTTGTCGGAAGACGCTACTGCTACCGGCAGTCGTGGCCGAGTGGTTAAGGCGTCTGACTTGAAATCAGATTCCCTCTGGGAGCGTAGGTTCGAGTCCTGCTGACTGCGGAAATTTTGTACGCTCTCAAAAGATGGACGTTCAGCTGCATTCTAGCAGTTGCGTCACTACTAAACACGTGGGTCGCCGGCAATGTGCAGTGGTTATTGGCTGCAGCGCTACAGTCGCACCCAGAAGCCACAGCTCATCGCCTCGTCACACTGCCGTCCACCAGGTGTCAGTGCAGATGTGTCCATTTTAGCTTGCAGACAATTACGTGTAGCAATTTATGAGCTAACGCAAGTCAAATGTTTTAGCGTGTGTATCTGCTAGATACTGCCTCTCACATGGTAGAGAGGCTCACTCTTCTTGTGTCTCGTTCTCTGCACACGAGTTGCACGTGGCATCGATATAGCAAAGGTTCTTCTAGAGAAAGCGAAGTCAATATTACATGAATCGAGTCGACATGTTTGCTTCTTACGATGATGGAATCAGAAGAAATGTGTGTGGTACTTCACTGCATCTGCTGCTCGCCTTTCAGCGTCCCTATGTCTTATCAGACGAAGATGACTGTGTGAAATTGGCGGCGATTCAGAGGTTAACGAAGACGCGCAAATCTGCGGACTTAGGGTGACGAAATAGCTCAGTTGGGAGAGCGTTAGACTGAAGATCTAAAGGTCCCTGGTTCGATCCCGGGTTTCGGCAAGCGTATGTTGTGAAGCTGATAGCAATGGAATTGCTCCGAGTCTGTGATGATGTAGGTACTAGCCGATAACAAAAATGACTCTATCCTGTAACTGTTCAGTTGTCTAGTGCTTGCCGAAAGGACACACTGAGACCCCAGATAAGAAAATACGAAAAGTACCTACCGACTGCGTCTCTTTTTTTGTGTCAGGAGGTGAAGAACGTCTCCAACGGAACCGTGAAATGAGCGGAAAACGTGGGAAGCATTGCATTCGAAATGCTTGTGAAATTTCCAATTACTCAGTGAGTGTCGACAAAACACGTAAATCCTAACCCAACGTATGAGACCTAACGACTGCTGCGGTTTTGTTTTGCATCGGGTGTCAGCATTCTTCGATAGTCTGCTACAAGCTTAGCGCGACCACGTTTGTAGACAGCATTCAGGCGACGTTTAATTAGTAACAGCTCCATGCAGCGATAGCACAGCTGTGAAGGACATGAGTCAATGTACAGCTGTAGCATCGTGGGATGTTCTGTACTGTCGTGTGAGCCGGATAGCTCAGTCGGTAGAGCATTAGGCTTTTAACCTAAGGGTCCAGGGTTCAAGTCCCTGATCGAGCGGATATTTTAATACTATTTGGTAGCGATTCCTCTGGTAGCGGTGGAAACACTACGGAAAAGAATGCAGCTACGCCCGTTTTCTGATGCCACATAGCTTTAAACCGTAGAAGTTGCATGTGTCGGAGAACCTCGACCTACGGGCAGTCGTGGCGGGGTGGTTAAGGCGTCTGACTCGAAATCAGATTCCCTCTGGGAGCGTAGGTTCGAATCCTACCGGCTGCGTGCGATTTTGCGTAAAGAGGAGCAAATATTTTCACACACGTGAACGCGGTTGCAAACCGATGGCGCCATCTTCAACAAGACGAAAATTTCCGTTTAACAATACTGAGTGTCAGCGACGGCTGCTGCGTACTGTGGCTACCGGTTCGCCTCTCACTGACGCTGGGACTGCAGAAAGCCGTCGCAGGCCCACGAGTGCGCTCCCCGTCATTTTCTCGCGTCGACGCCGAGTTCGTGAGTACACAGACGTGCTTGGAAGCGTTGGACAGAGCCAACATTCATTTCTCTCTTTTTTAAGATCGCAATTCAGTCATTCGAGTGCGGAAAAAGCAATGGTGCAGCGATTTTCTTTCTTAACTGTCTCGCGTTTGAT